>NC_045616.1:108365782-109018801 GCF_009829155.1 Mustela erminea | reverse complement strand
TGGACTTCTGTATGATTTATATGATTTGAGATACTAACTGTAACACCTAAAAGTAAGGGCATGTTTATGACATTTTAATATGTTTTATCTGCTTTCTGAAAACTCTTATTCAAGAACGAATTATGATAATAAGGCACTAAATGGGCTCGGTGAGGGATTGAGTAAGTGCTGCTCTTTCGAAAGAGACCAGACTTTTGGAGAAAGTATTAAAATTCTGCATTGATAAGAAAACTTTCAAATCTCTAAATTGAACCTCCTAAGGAATCTCTTTTAACTGATATTCACTCTGGTTTCATAATGGGTGGGTGGGAATGAGGGAGGGAAACTTTTCTACTTTCCTCCAACCCTAAAAATTTTCAGATCTTTTTTCTTGTGATTTTTGATTAATAGCACCCTTGATTTTGATTTATATTATCCTATTATTCATTATATGGGAGAAAGATAAGTCACTTTTTTTTTCCAATTTAATTTTAAAAATTAGGGCTAGCAGTGATGGAATTTAAAATCAAATTATCCTGTCAGAGTGACAGATAAATCTCTAGAGATTCTAATGAGATTTTCCCATGCCAGGATGCTGAATTTCTCCCTTTCCCAGATTCTTTCACTCCAGATTTTGACTGTGAGTGACAGTGAGCATCTGTGTTTTGAAATATGTTGTTATTTGTGTTGTTTGATTCTTATTTAGGAAATCTGGGTTGCCTTCCTTACTTGTTTGTTCTAGGTTAAAGGGAAAAAATATATAAACAGATGTCAGGTGGTTGCATTTTTTCCTACTAAAAGTTGTGGGTCATTTCCATATACCTGAATTTGGTTAAGGAGAGCAGATTTACCAAATTCTACCCTTGCCTTTACATGTTACTATTCTTAAGGAATGTCTGTTATAAAGTTGGAGGTGGTATAAATATACCTTAATTTTTTTATATACTGTTCTTTGATTTTGTTTTTGTTTTTGTTTTTCCTTTTTTTTTTCCCCCTCATTATCCTCAACTAACTCTCCAGTGTTTTCACAGTAGTGGGCAGACCTTTAGAGTTCTATATTCACATCACAATTTTGTTTTATGTAATCATGGATTTAGAGATTCTCCATTTGGGGTGGCTTAAAAAGGAACTATTATTTGCTGTCTTTGAAACACCTAACAAATAACTCTTAAATGGCCTAATGGTTGTGCATTTTATTCCTCTGCAATAGAACCTATCGAGGATAAGCGAGCAGTATATCACATGACATTAAATAACTGAATTGTCAAATGATAGTTTAAAATGTCTTGCAGAGGCTAAGGGAGTACAGAAAGAAGTATTTGTTATTAAGCGTCCCTCTGTATTAAGAGATTGTCTTAGATTGCAATAAGAGGTTGACTCTACACTGAACCTGTTCCCTAACTCTGAACAGGGAGTTCATGATACAGCCACAAGCTTTAGTTTCCAAAGACCAGAAGCTAGTCAAAAGCTAAAGCCATCATGAATAACTTCACTTCTTCGTTATATTTCTATCTTGCATGTTGTCGCAATTCCTAAAACAGAGGATATTAACAAGTGAATGTCCCCTGAGAAGCCTGCTCTGGTTATTCAATTATTATCCCAAAATGAGGAATAGTGAGGGTATTAGGTAATAATTCAAAGAACAGATGATACTCAGAAGAAAATGTGGCAAGCTACCTATGTGTGGGCCCTGAAGAGCCGTACATACTGTACATTAGTTAAGAGTCTTAATAAAAGAACAGAAGGAAGGGAAAATAACACAAAATGAAGAATGAATTACTTAAGATTAAATAGTTTCTATTACAGAAATAGGCTACATGTAGAGCTAATGGCAGGCATTTTCTACAGACAGATGGAATGCTCTCATCCCCCAATCGTATTGATATGAAATGAAGTCTCTGTTAAGATTCATTTTTCCTGAAACATTTGCATATAAATATAAACATCATTACTAGGGGCTAATTGCCCTGTAGGAACTAAAATGTGGGAATTAACATCTTTAGTCGTTTTTATTATTATTTTTTAAAGTATCTCTAACACGCATCATATTTGGTACTGCATGGCTGCAACAGATAATTACCACCATTAAGAATCTCAAACGCAAAATCAAAACCATTTGGAATGGCTTCCAGGGCAACCCAGCACAGTAAGTAGCCACCAAAATGAGTATATGAGGTTTATGTTCATGCATATTCATAAGGGTACTTAATTCGACATTCGTAGTAGGGGGCTTTTGAAAGCTTGTCAAAAGAGCAGCCCCAAAACAAGACCAAACATCAAAGGTAAGAAGATGCAGTACATCTCGCGCCCACACACATACAAATAGAGCTTGCAGGAAGCAATGAATAATACTAAAGGAATTATTTATTTTAACTACTCAGAGGAGATGGCAACTTCCACGAAGATGTAAACCACAAGCCTTTGCCTTTATCATTCATCTTATTGATCAGAAAGGTCAGGGGTATAAGTTATTCAAAGGATGGATCATAGGCAACAATTCTGGACAAATGGGCATATAGACTTAGGTGATTAATGCTCCTCACTTATGCAGAATATGAGGCAAGTTTTGAAGGCATGTCTTAAAGACTGAAAAAAATAAAAGCGTTTGAAAGAATACAACCATGGCTTTGACACTGACTGTAATCTGAAACATTGCCCATTTTGTGGGTACGTCTGTGTATTTCAGCATACAGGTGCTGCCTTGTTCAACTGTTGTGTTCAGAGGCGATCTTGCTGACATTCTACTTTTTAAAACCATTTCCATGACATTCAGCAAATGTTTATTCTGGTGGAACAAATCTGTTAAATTATAGATTAGAAACAGTACAAAGAAACCTTTACAAATGTTTCAGTTTCAGTTTTGCACAAAGCAAACAGCATTATATTTAAATGAAGCACTCCTTGTTAGAATAAAACATCTACATAACAAGATACTATGCCTCATTTTTTCATTCTCTTCCCTTTAGCGGATGGGCATAGATGTCTGAGGTTGTGAAAGACATAGAGAGTGTTAGGTTAGGTATCCTCTGATGAGGATATCTCATCAGAACCTTTCAAATGCCCACTTGTACAATTCCCTCCTGCTCACCTGTCATTTCCACATCTTTTCCAGCTTCCTTTCCTTAGTTTTGTTCCCCACCCATACCTTTTCCGCCTTGATTCTCCATTGTTCCTCAGAATGGTATAAATGTAAAGCAGTGACTCTTTTCCCATCATTGTGGTCCTATCACTACTTAATGAGCATAGACATTGAGTTCTGTTCAGTCACTCCTTAGCACCCATAAACAATCATTCTATTGGAAAAATACTGGAGAGTCACATGTTAGTGTTTTTAAAAACAAAAAACATCGTTTCATGGATGTCAGGGTGCTACTAGACTCAGCAGAGGTTCCAAGTGACCTGTTATGGGCACATTTTAGATCTGTAAGTCAAATTTGAAGCCGTTTTGTAGGTTAGAGAATAGTAAAGTTTCATTTAGTGATTTTTTGAGAAAGAAAAGTTTGGTTTTTTAGGGCTTTATGTTATTTTATAGTGATATAAATCATTATTTGTTCAAACTGCCAAAAGATGCCTTTAAAATTGTTTCTAAATCTTTGTGTTAATAATTAAATAAATCAATGATTCCACTGAGGAAAAAATTACAAAAAAAGACAAACCTATCTAAAATGCTGACTCTCTACAAAATCAGACACTGAAAATGCCAACACAGCATAAAAGATTTATAGAACTTAGGTGACTCTAAACATGTTTTAAGATGTATTTGAAAATGCATATAAAATACACTGAAGCATAGTCTAAATTTTAGAACATATTAGAAGGACACAATACGTTAAACAGCAATATACACAAGAATATCAAAACAGATAAATAAGAATGAATAGAAAACACAGGCACATATGTGTAATCACATGTATACAAATTCCATGTATAGAATTGAGAAAATACCACAAACCATTTGCAAAAGGATTACTTAATAAACAGGCCTGAACATATTGGCTATTTTTTAGGAAGAGACTATAATTTAGATCTTCATTTCCCATCATATACCAAAATAAATTCAAGAGGGAAACACAGAAGCTAAATTCATAGATTAATGAAAAGTCAATGTAGGGTAAATGTAAAGCGAAAATCTTAAAATGTAATGACAATTTAGATAATTACTTTTTGTGATCTGTGGACTTCTAAGCATAAACAAACTTTTAAAGTATGAAAGCAACAGAGACAATCACCAAGGGAAAGATCAATATACTTGAATTAAAATTTACAAACGTTTATACATCAAAAAGTCATTATTAGCAAAATAAAATGATAAATAAAAAAACTGGGGAAGTACTTTTCAAAAGTACAGAAGTTAAAGAATTTTAAAAACACCAGGTCTTTTTTACTTTTTTTTTAATGGTCAATAGTGGTAAAGAAATTTCAAAGTATAAGAACTACAAAAGAATAATAAGCATATGAAAATAGTTGAACTTCATTTTTAAGAGAATGAAAAATGTTTTAAAAACATAAAAGAACCCTTTTTTTGGTTCTGTTTGTTTTTTTGTTGTTGTTGTTTTTGTTTTTTTGTTTTGTTTTGTTTTGCTGTCTAACACAGCAAACATTCTAAAAAGATAAAAATCCTCCCTGTGTGGATTGGAAGACATAAACAGTCTCATGGACAACTGGTGTGTGTGTAAATTAGCATCAACTTTCTGAAAAGCAGTTTTTACTACCATGGAACAAGAGCTTGACAGTATTGTAGAAAACACATTACTAGTTTAAAAAAATCCTGTGTAAATGGTTAGAAATTCAGAGACTCGTGTAGAAGAAAGTATTGCTGTCACAAAGAAAAACTTCAATTATTTTTACCCTATGCATTCTTTAAATGTTACTATTACTCATTAAAGTAACATAAACAATATGTTTTCTTTATATATTTACACTTAGGGAAGTTGCTTGTCCCTAATCTTAATTTATAATGTGCCTTCAGATTCTCAAGGTCTGTGTGTACAGTGATTTCTTATGAGAAATGCCCAGGTCCCCCAAATTAGTCAATATAGACAAAGATAAGGGGCAATTGGGCTTTTGTGCAGGGAAGAGGGTGGTGGAGAAAGCAGAGGAGCTCCAGCCCAAACTCCACTTGAGGTGCTAAGAACCTTGCAATACAGGAGAAAGATATTTAGCAACTGATGACTGTGTCTGTTTGTTCAGCATTTATTCATGCCCTATTAATAGCATAGTGAGGTGCTTGGCTACAAACTGAGTATGATAGAATGATAAATCAAACATGGGCTGTGATGTATGGAAGCTTAGCATCTTGAATAGGAAGTGTGCGTGCATCTATGTGTGAAAGCAAGAAGCACAGGGATAGGGGACATAGTTACCCAGTACACTGTTGTGCTCCAAATATGTGACACATAGTGGCTACTCACTAAACATTTTTTGAATGAATACTTCTTTTATGGGCTAAATTAATCTTAATGTGTACATGGGATTTGGGCATAGTGAAGGGGGAAAGAGGAATAAAAAGCAAATAATTAATAGGGAACAACTTGAACAGAGGCAGAGAGAAGGCATCTGTGCCTTAAGTTTTTGAAGGAAAAGAAAAAGTTGATGTAGCACAATAAATTATACAGGGGAGTCATCGGCAAAAGCTGCAGTGACCTGTTTTAATGACAGCATTGCTGTACCTTACAGTATGAGTATCTCTAAATTTTTAAAATCATGCCCAATTATTTTTCAAAGTGATGGCTTCAGCTTTCATTCTCACTTAGGGTATGTATATAATGTTGATCCACAACCTAACCAGTACTTTGTATTGCCATGTTTCTTAATTTTTGCCAATCTAATAAGCAGAAAATTGGGAAATGTCCTTCTCAGTTATACTTGTAGCTACACATAGTCTGCTGCACATTGTTACTTCTTTTCCTTGTGATAAAAAGATTGCTTCTCAACTGTCAGAGTTACAGACCTCTGTAAAAGTTGAATGAATGAATGATAATAATTAATTAATTAAATAGATATTAATCGCTATTTGTTAAGAACTTTCCTATTAGATCCTCTGATATTTATATTACCAACCGTCTTTTCTTTCCCACCACTTTTACTCTCCTATGTATGAATTTTATCTCCAGTTACAATAGTGTTTCTCTAGAGCTACATTGTCTGATAGGGTCTTTTGTGGTTATCAAACACTTCAAAAGTAGTTTAAACTTACTGGATTTTTAACAGTTTGTACCTAACAAAGCAAAATATCTTATTAATGAATTTCATGTTGGTTATATATTAAAATGATAATATTTTAGATATATTTAGTTAAATGAGATACTGATAAAAACTATTTTACTGTTTCTCTTTATTTTTCTTTATATGACAAACAAAAAGTTGAAAAATTACAATTGTGGCTTGCATTCTATTTTTATTGGAGAGTGCTGCTTTGTAAGGTTATCAGTAGACACCTTCTCAAATTCAACATTTATTCTCACTTCATTTGTTTCTTCTCTCCTTTCCTTTCTTGGTTCTTTCCTCATTTCTGTTCTTCCTGCCTGCCTGCCTTCCTCCCTCCCTTCCTTTCCTTTTCTTTCAGGAAAGAAAGAGATAATAAATAATAAATAAAATAATAAACAGTTTATTTATTTATTTATTATTTTATCTATTTTTTATTCTTTAAAATTTTTATTTATTTTTATTTATTTTTTATTTATTACTTTTTAAGAACTTGTATTCATTTTTTTTCTCCACAACTAATTAAATGTCAAGCTGAAATCAGAATGAGGTTTTATAAAGCTTTTCTAAATTCAAAAAATAGTTTCTCAAAGTTTTCTTCTCTCCGTATCAATATCCTTTCTGTATAACATAGAAGGAGGTATGCAGAGGGGATTGGGAACATTTAGGAAAACCAAGGGATGGAATGGTCAAGGCACTGGAGCATAGGCTTGCATGGTAAAATATAGGACACATAGTTAAATGAAAATTTCAAATAGTGACTAATTCCTATTTTATTATTTATAATGTTATTTCATTATAATTTCTTTTTTTAAAAGACTTTATTCATGAGAGAGAGAGAGGGAGAGACAGAGAGAGAGAATGAGAATGGCAAAGGTAGAGGGAGAAGCTCAGGGAGCCTGATGAGGGACTCAGTCCCAGGATCCTAGGATTACGACCTGAGCAAAAAAGCAGGTGGTTAACTGACTGAACCACCCAGGCACCTTTCATTGTCACTTCTAAACAACAAAAAATAAGGCATGGGACATACTTATACTAATAATTTTTAAAAATCTTTTATTTGTAATTTATCTGAAATTAAAATTTTAGATCCTGTAGTTTTATTTGCTAAATCTGTCAATTCTATTGGAATGAACTATCACTGCTTTCCTTGTGGGTGGGACAGGTGAAATGACTGGGTTTTGGGTACAGAGAATTGAGATAGCAAATTCTTTATTTTCTAGCATACATTGCCCATTGTTTTCTGTAAGGTACCTCTTATTTCATTCATTCACTCATTAATTAATTCATTCAATTTTTAGATTCCCAAATTTTACTTATATCCCCATATTTCTTCTAAGTTTTTCAAATATACCTGTTTTTTCTTTTTTCTTTTTTTTTTTTTTTTTTTAATTTTCAAATATACCTGCTTTTAGCTGTGTGGTTTTCTTCTTAAGTAAGTCTCCTCTTCCTTCAATGCCTTGTCATTTTGTTCAAGCACCTCTCAGCAAGATTTGCTTTAGTAACACATATGTTATCTTTTATGATATATAGCCTTACTGGGAACAAGGAGTGTATGGTAGGTGAGATATTCTATTAAGTTTGGGATCAAAATAATGCTTGTTAATAGGGGCGCCTGGGTGTCAGTGGGGTAAAGCCTCTGCCTTTGGCTCAGGTCATGATCTCAGGGTCCTGGGATCAAGCCCCACCCCCCGCATTGGGCTCTCTGCTCAGTGGGGAGCCTGCTTCCCCCTCTCTATCTGCCTGCCTCTCTGCCAACTTGTGACCTCTGTCTGTCAAATAAATAAATAAAATCTTTTTAAAAAAATGCTTGGTAATAGATTCTATTAACTGGGTAGGAAAATTAGTAGTTACTTAAATATACTCTATGTTAAGATGAATATCAGCCCTGAAATGGAGAGGACAGTTTAAAATTTTTCTTCCCCTGCCAAATATACAGCTAACACATTAAAAATTTTTTATATTTAAATTTTACTTAACATGACAGTGTAATATTGGTTTCTGGAGTAGAATTCAGTGATTCATCATTTATATAACATCCAGTGCTCATCATAAGTGCCCTCTTTATTACCCATCAACCATCTAACCTATACCCTACCCACCTCCCTCCATCAACCCTCAAAGGCTTCAAGTTTCTTTCTTTTTCCTTTTCCCCCTTCCAGTGTGTCCCTCTGTTTTCTTTCTTAAATTCCACATATGAGTGAGATCATAAGATATTTTTCTCTGACTTATTTCACTTAGCATAATAACTCCATACATGTCATTGCAAATGATAAGATTTCATTCTTTTTATGGCTGAGTAATATTCCCTTGCATGTGTGTGCATGTGTGTGTGTGTGTGTGTGTGTGTACACACACACATATATATATGTATATATATATATACATATATATATATATATATATATTATACAGCATTGTTTTTATCCATTCATCAGTTGAAGGACATTTGAGCTTTCTCCATAGTTTGGTTATTATTGATAATGCTGCTTTAAACATTGGGATGTGTGTATCCCTTCAAATCTGCATTATTATTATTATTATTATTATTATTATTATCCTTTGGGTTAATACCTAGTAGTGCAATCCTGGATCATAGAGAAAGTCTATTTTTAACTTTCTGAGGAACCTCTGTACTGTTGTCCCTGAGTTTGCACCAGTTTGTTGTAACAATTTGCATTCCCTGCAGCAGTGAAAGAGGGTTCCTCTTTCTGTGCATCCTCGCCAACACCTATAATTTCTTGTGTTGTTAATTTTAGCCATTCTGACGGGTGTGAGGTGGTATCTCATAGTGGTTTTGATTTGTACTTCCCTGATGATTAATAAAGTTGAGCATCTTATGTGTTTTCTTTGGAAAAGTGTCTATTCATGTCTCTGCTCATTTCTTAACTGGATTATTTGCATTTTGGGTGTTGAATTTGATAAGTTATTTTTAGATTTTGGTTACTAACCCTTTATCTCATATGTCATTTGCAAATATCTTCTCTGATTCCATAGGCTACCTTTTAGTTTTGTTGATTGTTTCCTTCACTGTGCCAAAGCTTTTTATCTTGACGAAGTCCCAATAGTTCATTTTTGCTTTTGTTTCCCTTGCCTTGGTGATGTGTTTAATAAGAAGTCCCTGTGACGAAAGTCAAAGAGGTTTCTGCCTGGGTTCCCCTCTAGGATTTTGATGGTGTCCTGTCTCACATTTAGGTCTTTCATCCATTTTAAATTTACTTTTGTATATGGTATAAGAAAGTGGTCCAGTTTCATTCTTCTGCATGTGGCTGTCCAGTTTTTCCAACACCATTTGTTCAACAGACTGTCTTTGCTCCATTGGATGTTATTTTCCACTTTGTGGAAGATTAGTTGACCATGTATTTGTGGGTCCATTTCTGGGTTCTCTATTCTGTTCCATTGGATTTTATGTCTGCTTTTGTGCCATTACCCTGTCTTACTGATTACAGCTTTGTAATATAGCTTAGAATCCAGAATTGTGATGGTTCCAGTTTTTTTCTTTTTCAGGATTGCTTCGACTATTTAGGGTCATTTGTAAATCTATACAACTTTTAGGATTGTTTGTTCTAGCTCTGTGAAAAATGCTAGTGGTATTTTGATAGGGGTTGCATTAAATGTGTAGATTGCTTTGGATACCCACAGCTTTGGGTCTTCACAGTTATATCTCCCCAAGTCAACTTTCTGCACCTCCTAACTTCTAAAAGGTGGTCGCTTTTCTACTTGTAGACTTGCAGTTTCTGTTCTTTCAGACCTTGATTGATTTCTTTGATGTTCAGAATGATTTGATAATTATCCTAGCTGTGTTAGAGGGACAAAATAAGCTTAGGGTCCCACTACTCTTCTACCAACTTAGCTCCTCCCCCTATACTACTAATACATTTTAACTTGAGATTTCTATATGGTTACTTGTATTGTAACTTATATTTTATAATTATATTACAATTTTAACTCTATACCCTCTCCAGTAAAGAATTCAGTATGCTCTATATACTGTATTTTTTAGATAGGTCCATAGTTTTTATATTATCACTCAGTTTTATGTTTAATCCTGTAATCTTATATCATGAAACTATTTTCAAATAACTATATTTGATTAAAGGACAATAACTTGAACTTATCACACTTTCCACTCACCATAGCTCACTATATCTTATTGAAGATTTAATAGCCATTTAAAAGGCTTATTTAGGGACACCTGGGTGGCCCAGTCAGCTAAGCATCATCCAAGTTTTGATTTTGGTCCAGATCATGATCTCAGGGTCATGAGATCAAGCTCCAATATGGGCATGGAACCTGCTTAAGATTCTCCTTCCTCCTCTCATTCTGCCCTTCCACCCTGCTTGCATTCTCTCTCTCTCTCATAAACAAATAAATACATAAATAAATAAGGCTTATTTAATTTACCCACATGGTCATTAACTAAAATAATATATACTAAGATTAGAGAGTTTAAAGCCAGACATTTTGAATTTGAATCACACCTCTTGGTGAAAGGCATGTGACCAAAGGCAAGTTGTTACTTCAGTTTTAATTTTATTTTTTACAAATGTTTCTCTAAATTATAGAAAGTATTAATAATGCTATTATTTAGAGAGTAAATGTAATTATATTATACATTTAAAAGTCCCCACACAAGCCCTAGTATATAATAAGCCCTTAATAAATTTTAGCTACTATTACTAATGCTAATATAATTTTTGTCTCTTTCAAATTCATAGATTTACTAAAGAAGACAGGACTAAACACTTTGAGACTTCTCACATCTGTCTTTTTTTTTTTTTTTCCCTCAAGGGTAATTATCTTTCTGTGGCTAAAAAAGTAGTGAATCATGGGTATTACCAATATGTTAATCCCATACTTAGAGCATTACTGAACATTACATCATACTGACTTTTCTCAGCAACATTTCCCATGTTCAGAGTGGGTAAGAAAGGACTCATGATCTTCCTTGTGTCTTGAAACTCAGCAATGTTTGAATCCACAATTATGATCCGTCCTCTAGGAATGGGATGGATGATGCTATATTTAAATGAAAAGGAAAATCAAAATGTAATATTAAAAAGGAAAGAGATTGATATTGTCTTTATGCATCTGTAAATAGAAAAATACATTGAATGAATAAGTGTGCAACTATGAAATTATTTAAGACAATGTGTAAATTGTTTTATTAGCTCTTCTAAAATCTCCACTTGCCAGTTTTACTGTATGTGAGACAAATAACTGAAACTTTTGGCACATTTTTCAAAGAATGTGTATTGAAATACTTCCTTCAGTGTTGACTGTAAGAATTATATGTGTTTCTAGTCTTATTTGGAGACTTTTTTTCCTGTAATGGATAATTTGAATACACATCAATATTCCACTTTTCTGCTGAAATGAAACAAAATTCCCTAGTGTATGTGTTTAGTTACATTCCCATAGGATGGCGAATATGCATTGCATACATTTGTAAAGTAAATTATATGCTTAAAGATATAATAGCCCTTGCTTTTAGGCAGTTGTTGTTTTCTCCAAGGAATTCGGCACATTTCATATCGACTTTGGAAAAATGAAAAACAAGTACTCATTCTTGACTCACCATATTACTCCAGGAATAATTCCTTATTTCCAATGATTTTCTTTTTCTATAGTAGATTGTAAGAGATTTAAGGTGGGAGAGAGACAGAGACAGAGGGGAAAAAAAGGAGAGTATCTAACACAAAATTAATTCATTAGGTCAATATCTTTAAGCTCCAAAATCACCAAATAAGCTTAAAACCTTGGTAGAATCCTTATCTACTAGATGGCAGCTACCTCTAATAAGATAAAATATTAATTACACTTTAAATATGTTTCAGGAAATTACATTTCCAAAGATCAATATTTTCTATTTGGATAAATAAGTTTAAAAAAGTATATCATGACTCAGCTCTTTGGGCTCTTAATTTTTACATACCATCCTAATTGGTGGGTGATCTGGTAAAAATTAGTTTTTTCAATAAGCCCATTTACACACTTCTCCCTTGTAACTAAGGACATACCTTTGCAAGTGCACCACAAAACTAACTGCTCCATGTGGTCATTAAATATATGATGTTTGTAACCATGGAAATGTCAGCCTGAAATATTAAGTTACTCTAAATTAGTATTTTCCCTACACTGAGGGGAAACCAAGTATCAGAAAGATGAAGTTATTTGCAGAAAACAAAAGTGCATATTATTGTGGTTAAGAGTATGCACTGATTTGTCATTGTGTTTTAAAACTGAGTGCTGGCACCTACTGTGCAATATTGGGCAAGTCGACAAACCATTTTAAGTCTCAGTTTCCTTAAATGTGAAATGAAGCCAATAGTAGTACTTAGAAGCTTATTTTTCACTAAAGATTACAGTGGAATTTAAGAGACCATGTCAAGGACTTACATTAGAAATTTGAAGGTTTGACAATTGTCCTAAACCTCTCTTTTCCTACTTGGAACTGCTGTAGAGTCATTCTATCTTTATGGACTACTTCTGGTTCCATTTCTGCCTTCTACTTCATCTTTGGTCAATTGAAACTGTGCTGTGAGAAGTGCTAGAGCATAATGGTTAAGCACCCGACTAGTCTGCTGAGGCCTGAATTTTAGTTCAGCTATGTGGCTTAGGGTTTGTACTTTTCCATAACTCAGTGTCTTTACCTGTAAAATAAAAATAATCCTCAAGCCTACACCATAGGATTAAGTGAATTAACTTATATAAAGCACTAGAACAGTGGCAGATACACTACAAGTGGTATGTGAGTGTGAGTAGTTAGTTTTTGACATAACATACTAAGAAAAAAATGTGTGAATTGTTTTATTCAGTTTTTCTAAAATCTCCATTTGCCAATTCTACTATATGTAACATAAATAACTGGGACATTCGTTCCCAAAAAAATTTATGAATCATACTCTCTTTTCTGTTTTGCTTTGTTTTAACAAAAACATACCCATCAATTTTAATTTTGAAGTAATGTATAAAAATGACTCCATTGCATTACTGTATTTCATTTCGATAAAATAATCAAAGAAAAATAATCCTTCTTACAAGTTTTGTTAAATTTTCCCAAGTCCTATTCAAGAGAGTAATCACAGTACCCCCATCATTCCATCAAGAATAAATGACATAACTGGATATGTAATTAGTTTTTATAAAGACCAAGGTAAACATTGTTACATAGTCTCAGATTCTCAGAGTGAAGTTTGTAAGAATTATAAATGTGTTCATGTCCATAAAGTTACTTTATGAAATCCTTCTATGTTAAGCCAAATCTGGTTTTTATTAATGAAGTAGATTATTCATTTCTGTACACTTTCATCAAAATTAAGTATATTAATCTTGTACAGATATAATTTCTCTAAGATATAAATTCTGCCCACATGTTTCTTCACTAAGTGTTCCAGTTCAATTCTGTACGGCAAGGAAGAAAAAAAATTTGTGTCTTGGTAAATGAATAAATAGGCTTTCTATTTATTAGAGTGGACATAATAGAATAATTATGTATTCATGGTGGTCAGTTTTCTATAAATATTGGAATCCAGTAATTACTATAAAACTGCCTGTTATTTACTCATTTGGAAGACTTAAAGGAGCATGAATATGCATGAACTACTTCTAGAAGTCAAAAAATATAATTTGTTTGTTTTGTTCTTTGGGTTGCTATAGGAATACTTTGGGCTTTTAAAAATGTATCTGCTATCTTCATCATCTTGAGCTAGCAGAGATTAATGTGTGATTTTGGTGCAGGTACAATTCATTTAAGATAGTTCTTCTCTTGGAGCACCTGGGTGGCTCAGTTGTTAAGCGTCTGCCTTTCACTCAGGTCATGGTCCCAGAGTTGTGGGATCGAGCCCTCCATCAGGCTCCCTGTGTAGTGGGAAGCATGTTTCTCTCTCTCCCACGCCCCCTGTTTATGATCCCTCTCTCACTGTGTCTCTCTCTGTCAAATCAATAAATAAAATCTTAAAAAAAAAAGATAGTTCTTCTCTTACAGATAGTGTAATCAGACCTTTCCTTTCTCCTGTTTTCCCTTCTTTTCTCCTTCCCTCTGCCCTTAAAGATGGAAACAACAAAATTTGCCTCTCACTCAACAAAATTTATCTCTTACTGTTCTGATTTTGTTCTCTCTTTTCAGTGTTATCACTATCTAATCTAAGAATAAAAAATGTATAGACGTATTAATGAAGTATTCCCTTGCCAACTCTTACCCCCTTATATTTTTCCGGGTCCTGGGTCACACTATATTAAATGGATTTCGAGAGATAAACCTTGGTTGTCTTCTCTCTGCAGTTGGTCCCCAACTCATTTCGGAAAAGAAGATCTAATATTAAAAATGCAGATTTCTGTGATGCTAATATTTCATGTAGAACAGGAGCCATCTGTTAGCCTTCAAATTTACCCAGGTTGGTGTCTACTTACTTTGTTTGCTTAAAAGACAGGCTTTAGTTTCAGAAGAGTTGAATTTTAATTTTAGAAATCTAAGGAGCCTTTTCTGAACTCACATCCCATTTAGCATCACATTAATTTACAACGCATTTCTAGAAATAAATTGCTATGGAATTCAGAAGTGCATAAAAGTAATACTATAATTACAGAAAGCTAAAGATGTAATATAGTTTACTCAACAATTTGCTGAATATAAGGATGGAAATGTTCACAGTTTAAAAAAAAAGAAAGCAGTAGTACTTGGCTCATTCAGCTAATCTTATTTGTGTGTATGTTCATGTTGAGTCAGATCCTCCAAGTTCAAGAGCTGCATTCGATTTTTTTTTTTCCCTTCTATTTCAATGCAGGATCATTCCTTTAGTCAGCATTTCCCACCAATCCTCTGGTAATTGACTAGCTTAGAATATACCACCAACCTAAAAGTCCCATACTGTCCCTCTAGATCAAGGGTTCCTGGGAGTCAGAAGGAGAGGGTGTAGCTCTATTGCATCTTTCTGCCTATTGTCTTCTACTTCTTCCTCTTCTTCTTCCTTGCTTCACATCTTCCTCCTCCTCCTCCTTCATACTCTCCCTTTCTCTCTTCCTCTTCTTCTTCACCTCCTCCCCACCCTCCTCCTTCTTCTCTAATAAGAACACCTAACTTGAGATTTATCCACAATAAATTCTCAAGTGCACAATATATACTATAATACTGTAGTATTAGTATCTGTAGGCACAATGCTGAACAGCATATCTTTGTTCATCATGCATACCAATACACTTTAAACAGCACCTTCCCAATCATACCTCTCCCCATTCCCTGGCAAGCACCACTCTACTTTCTGTTTCTTTGAGTTTGAATATGTTTTATTCCCCCATGTAAGTGGCATCATGCAGTGTTTGTCCTTCTGTGACTGGCTTGCTTCACTTAACATAATATGATACAGATCCTATATTGTCACATATAAAAGAATTTCCTTCAGATTTTTAAGGTTGAATTATATTTAATTTTCTGTATATACCACATTTTCTTTTGTCATTTTATCATTCATGGAATTTACATTGTTTCCATGTCTTGGCTACTGTGGATAGTGCTGCAGTGAACCTGGGAATAGAGCCATCTCCTTTCTTTTGAACATATATCCCCAGAAATGAGATTCCTGGATCACATGGTATTTCTATGTTTAATTTTTTGAGGAACTTACTTACTTTTTAACACAGTAGTTGCATCATTTTTCATGTCTACCAAGAGTGCACAAGGGTTTCGATTTCTCCATATCATCACCAACAGATGTTATCTTTTTTTTTTCTTTCATAATAGATGCCCTACAGGTGTGAGGTGATCTCATTGTGATGATTATTTGCATTTTTTTATGATTAGTGATGTTGAGCATCTCTGTGTATTTTTTCATATACAATAATGCCATTCGTATGTCTTCTTTGGAGAATTATCTATACAAGTCCATTTTAAAATCAGATTATTTGAGTTTTTTATTGAGTTGTAGAAATCCCTTTTATATTTTGAACATTAACCTCTTTTGAATATATGGTTTGCAAATATTTTCGTCCATTCTGTAGGTTGCATTTTTTTTTTTACAATTGTTTCCTTTGCTGTAGCAATTATAACTAGCTTAGAAATGAATTGCTAGGTAGAGAGATATAACCATAAACTGTTGTCTGTTTACTAAAAGATCATTTTAAAAATAGAGAAAAGAATGATGACTATGAAAACAACAATATGGAATGTTCCATCTTGCCTTTCACTAACCATTATTTGATGAATGCTGTCTGAATATGGAAGAGGTGGAAAAAACTGAGGGTATAACCCCTGCAAAAATCAAATGTGACTTTAAATAGTCCCAAAGACTGTGTTTCTGGAATGTCTGAGTTTGGAGTAGGACCTTTGGTGGAAAACACAGAGCTACTTCTCATTTCCTCCTTTGAAGGAGGTAAACAGTAACGATGATGCTAATGACAGTGGAATCCTGATCATTGTCTTCTAAAAGGATTTGACATTACTTAGCATGTTACCATTCATATGTAATGTTTATATATAATATCTTCCTATATTGTTATAATGAATGCACTTATACTCACAAAGCAAAAAAACTGACCTTTCATTAAGCTTCATATGATTACCAATATAACCTAACAAACACACTCACTTTACTCTTTAAAAAAATTATATGTAACATTTCTCTATATTTTGAGTAAATGTGAATTTCTCTTTATATAACAAAGATTTTATAATCTTTTTCTATAGGAATAACCGGTAATTAATTTTATTCTTCTAATGGGGGCGATTATTTTTTTTAACTGAATTTTAAAAAGCTTATTTCAGCATCACAACTTGCTGTAGGCAATGCCATGTAAGTATTTAGAATGTTATCAAATATGAGAAAACCTTTCATATTTAAGATGAAAGATTGGGAAAATTTTCCACAGGCTGGCTTCTAGCTTTTTATATTTCAAACCTTGTTCCTTTGCCACCACCCACATAATTCTAGTGCCAGATTTTGTGGGACATGTTCATTTCAGTGTATAACATTTAGCCCTTTACTTTCAAGTCACAATTGCACAACACTCTGTAGGGGTATTACAGGAAGCCATTTCTTCACAAGGACATGTAGGAATAACTACTATCATGGAAGTGACAGCAAACCATGTAAATAAATTTCTCTGAACCAAAACTCAATGTATCCTCAATACAACTTTCTCTTTAGTGCATTCCCAAGATGTCTTTGGTCACTCTAAACTATACCTATGACTGTATGAATGAGAGAGATGGAATCAGATTGAAAATAGTTATAGAAGAAAATATATATAGAAGAAATGCTTCTATGAAGAAATATGGAATGTCATAGGATTACGTAGTAAGAGGAACAGATCTGGTTAAATCAGAGAAAATTTCCCGAAGTGGTACTTGAAGCTGAAACTGGAATGATGAACTCATTCTTAGTAACCAGGTGATGGTGGTAGAGAGAGGTGAAGAACATTCCAGGCATAAGGAGGAATATGCACAAATACTTTGAAGGAGGAAGTACTATGATGAGTTGAGAAACTGAAAAGGAATTTGGAATTCTCAGAATGAGAACAAAAAAAAGTCATCCTGTTTGGTCTGAGCAGGTTACATTAAGTTGGGCCCTTTTTCTGAAGAAAAGAGGGAGCCGTTAGAAGTTGTCATTATAAGATGTGCATCAATACCAGTATACTCTGAACACGGTGTGGAAAATGGGTTGGAGGGGGAGACACATATTGATGCAGGATGTCCACTAGAAAACCATTGCCCTCAATCAGAAAGAAATTGGCCCAGTCTATGAGCAGTCTATTAATAGAGGTAAAAATAATTGTTTTATTTCATTCATTCTCAGCAATACTGTACAACTGAACTAGATTTTACATCTTTTTTTTCTTTTTAATTTTGATAGCCATTACTTTCTAATTGATACAAAGCTGGTAAAATTATTGAAATATTTGAATTTTGTATTTTAAACTATTAAAATATTATTTTAGAAATTTTTTTCTTGTTAGTGGTTCTCCCACCGACTAAATTACTCAAATTAGAAATCTCAAAATGCTTGGTCCTTCCTTCATTCAACATTCTATATATTTTCCCAAAGTTTAGTGTCTTCGACTTCAGGATTTTTGGTTTTGGTTTTGTTTTGTTTTTGTTTGTTTTGTTTTTAATAATCACTATTCTCATTTCTACCATTACTTTCATTACCATTTAAAGTAACTCATCTGTTAATCATGGCAGCATTTTCCTAATGATGACCCTCTCCCCTATTTCCAAGCTCTCTTGTATTCAGATGTATTCTACAAGCTACCTTTATCATTATTTTCCCACCATCCATGTCTAGCTGTGTCATTCTTCTAGTGATGGCATTAATGAAAACTGATGAGATACAATGAAACCTTCAAAACTTTGCTGCAGTCTACCTGTGTAGGCTTATTTTTAAACCACTTCATTCCTGTCCTTCTTCCCCTCACACACTAATTTACACAGTAGCCTGCACGTTATATCCTCTTTTATACTCCTTTACTTTTGATCATGTTGTTCCTTTTATAGCTATTCTCTTATTATTTGTATTAATCAGTACACATAGAGACACCAGGAAGAGAAATACATCTCAGAATAGTTTAAGAAAAATAAGCATTTTGGGGAAAGACAAGTATAGAGAGTATTTTAGGTAGACTTGTATGCAGGGACCTAAATAGTACCTTCATTGCTCTCCTCATCCCTCGTTTCTGCTTCTAAGGGGAGATAGTTGTGATGGTATGTAAGAAGATAGGTAAGTAGGGGCGCCTGGGTAGCTCAGTGGGTTAAAGCCTCTGCCTTCCGCTCAGGTCATGATCCCGGGCTCCTAGGATCGAGCCCCACATTGGGCTCTCTGCTCGACAGGGAGTCTGGTTCCTCCTCTCTCTCTGCCTGCCTCTCTGCCTACTTGTGATCTCTGTCTGTCAAATAAATAAATAAAATCTTAAAAAAAAAAAGAAGATAGGTAAGTAATAGATAAAAAAGTGTCTTAACAACTCTACAATATCAAGATCTCTAGAGAAGTTGAAGAGGTGGGGGAGACATTTCCCAAAGTTTGAGCCATATGCTCCTCAGTGAGCAAACCTCTTTGGCAGGAGGGTTGGGTATTCTGATTGTTTGGTCCAGGTGATATGCCCACCCCTTAAATATGGTACTTAGGTATCATGAATGATAAAATGGCAGGTCCACTAAGACCAAATGGAGTAAACAGAGAGGCAGTTTCTTTTTTTTATTTTTTTAAAGATTTTATTTATTTGACGCAGAAAGAGAGAGATCACAAGTAGGCAGAGAGGCAGGCAAAGAGAGAGGGGAAGCAGGCTCTCTGCTCAACAGAGAGCCCAATGTGGGGCTCAATCCCAGGACCCTGAGATCATGACCTGAGTCAAAAGCAGAGACTTAACCCACTGACCCACCCAGGCATCCCCAGAAAGGCAGTTTCTTAACAGAAAACATTAAGTATATACCTCCCTATTTTTAGCTTTTATAATTAGGCTTATGACCCACTGCGAATTGGTTTTTATTAAGGGTGTATAGAAAGATTTGAAGATTGTTTTTTCTCCATGAATATCCAATTGTTGCAGTACCTTTTGATGAAAGCACTTGCTATTCTTGATTGGCTTGCTCTGTCCTCTGTCAAAAATCAAGTGATAATATGTACGTGGGGCCTCTATACTGTTCCACTGATGTAGTTATCATTTCTTTGCTGTTTTGGTTTTAAAGTTCTTGTAATAAGTTTTATGGGCAGATAGTTTCAATTCCTTTTACTTCTACTTAATTTTTAATATTACTATGGACACTCTGATTACTTGAATGACTTTGAATTGTATGTCTTGAATGACTTGAATTGTATAAGTAACATGTCAACTTCAGCAAAATAGCTTGCTGGGATTATGATTGAATGTTTGAATTTATAAAATAATTTAGAGATAATTAACATCCAAACATTAACTCGTCTTATAAGCATGGGATATCTCTTAAGTCTTAAAATTTCTCTCATGAATGTTTTTGCGTTTTCACTGTTGCAGTCTTGCATATATTAGTCACATTTATTCCTATTCATTTGTTTCCTGATACTAATGAATATAGAATAACTTCTGAATTTTATTTTCCAGTAGTAAGCTGTTCATATATAAAATATAATCCATTATATTTGATATTGTGATTTTGCTAAATCCATTTAATAGTTTTAGAAGGTGTACTGTAGATTCCTCAAGACTTTCTATGTAATCATCTTCTGTATATATAGAGGAAAATTTGCATCTTTATACAATTTATTTATTTGCCTTGTTACAACAGCTAGACATTCCAGCACAATGTTGAATGGAAAGTATGAGACTTGGTACCCTAGTTTATTTCTAATCTTAGGATGAAAGTATTCAATATTTAACCATAAAACACGTAATCCATAGGATTATTTAAGGTGCTTTTTTTTTTTGGCCATGGAAGTTTGTTTTTCTAGTTTGCACTTTTTTTAAATAGTGAATTCAGTTGAATATTTCTAACTCTCTCCACGTATTTAAATGAACCTACAAATTTTCTCAATTATTTTATTAACATGCTTAATTACACTGATTAATTTTTAAATGTTAAATTAACCATGAACTCTTTGGATAAATGCCAACTGGAAATGATATGTCACACTTATTATATATTGCTGGATTTGATTTGATGATGTTTTGTGTATAAGACATTAGTCTCTAGCTTCTTCAGAAAAAAATGATACCAAGTTTTGGTATTTGGATTAGGCTATCCTTGAAAAATGAATTAAAAAATGTTCCCTGTTCTGTTTTTCAAAAGAGTTTGTATAAATTAAGTGATTAAACAAATTTTTTTTGTTGTTAAACATCTGTTGCAATTTAACAGTAAAATTATCTGGGCTTGGGCTTTTCTTTATAAGAAAGTTATAGTAAAAGTTCAGTTTATTTAATAGGTAAAGGGCATTCAAAATTCTCTGCAATATATCTACCTGGTTTTAGCAAGTTGTGTTTTTTTCCAAAAGTGCCAAATTTAGGTAAGGTGTCAAATTTCTTGGCATAAACTGCTTATTATCCTTTTAATGTTTGCAATCTCTAGTGATACCCTTTTTTTAAAATTTCCAGTACAGATAATTTGTGTCCACTTACTTCCTCATTCCTGCTAGGTATTTATCAAGTTTCCTTAGTCTTTTCAATGAACCAACTTTCGAATGTAAGAATTTTCTATAGCTTGCTGTGTTTAATTTAATTGGTTTCTGTTCTTTTTACTTCCTTTCACATACTTTGTATTTTAATCTTACTATGGATTAACTTTAGGTTTTGATTTTAGACTTTCTTTTAGTTTCCAACATTAGCATTTTAATGCTATAAATTTCCCTCCGAGTACTGCTTTCACTGCATCACATATAATTTGACATATTTTTAGAATCATTAAGATATATTTTCTAATTTACCCATGTGATTTATTATTTGATCAGTGGCTTATTTAAAGGTGTGTTCTTGGGGTGCCTGGGTGGATCAGTCAGTTAAGCATCTGCCTCCAGTGTCCTGGAATCAAGCCCCACATTGGGCTCCTTGCTCGGTGAAGAGTCTGCTTTCTTCCTCTCCCATAGTCACTCCCTCTTCTTGTGTTCCTCTCTGTCTCAAATAAGTGAATAATTTTTTTAAAAATAAAAATGTGTTATTTAATTTCCCAATATTTGGGTTTAATTTTTAAGACATATTATTATTTATTTCTAATTGAACATGCACTGTATGATTTCAATACTATTAAATTTATTGAATATGTTTTATTGCCCCAAATATGATCTGTCTTGATTGATATTTCCATTGCACTTGAAAAGAATGTGTACTCTGCCATTTATGTAGAAATATTTTACAAATGTTCATTATGTCTAGTAGCTTGATAGGATTATTCAAATCATCTATATCTCTTCTGTATTCTTGTTTAATCTTTTAATTTTTGTGAAAGGACTGTTAAAATCTGTGATTGTGGAATTATCTATTTTTTTAATTTCGCAATTTTTTTTTTTTTTTTGTATTTTGAAATCTGTTATTACTCAAATAAAAATTTAAATCACTTTTTGCCTGGAGAAAATATATTTGACAATTTGTCACTTTAAAATGTCTGTATATGGCAGTATCATAGCCAGTGAGGTTTATCCAACGCACAATTATTGCTCATTGAAAATGTCCATATATATCTCTGGTCATACTAATTTGCCTGAAACAGAAATACTCATATAGCCCTGTAACCTTCTTATGCTTACCATCTGTATTTTATATATGTTTTTCTCTAACTAGTGAGGTTAAATGTATCTATTTATATAAATCAGTTTTCCCTTTTATAGGTAGCATACACTTAGACCTTGCTTTTTTATGTTTTATTATAATTTGACTTTTGATTAAAGTGTTTGCCTATTAGTATATGTCATTTTAATATAGATGAGATTTTATAGTTTTTTGTTTGCATCCTAAAATTTTTATTTGTTTTATATTCTTAATTTTTACATTTTTTATTCATTTTACATTTTTAAAAATTCTCCTTTCTCCTGTTTCTCTTTGTTTCTGTTTACCTACATTATTTGGATTAACTAAAGTTTTTTTTCTTAGAATTTTATTTTGACATGCCCATATAACTTCACATTCATTTTATAGAGCTTCTCTAAAGATTATAGTATACTTCCTTAACATTTTATAGTTTATTTAACATTAATATTGTACCAGCTTATTTATTTATTTATTTATCTATCCCAAGCCCCCACTTTTAATACAGAATGAACTCTCCCAAACTAAGCACAGTGGTATTATTTAACTCTTGACATCAAAAGCTGCACTTTAGGAATATTCCTAGAGTTTACATAGCTATTGGGAAGTTTTAAAAAGAAAAAGTAGGGATTAAAAAGAAAGCTTCAGTGGGTAGCCTAGTGTAACTGGTAGGAATACTGGCTTAGATCTTACCTCTCTGACTATATTCCTCTATTTTTCTACAAAAACCTTTTAGCATCGGATAGTTTCATCAGATTTTTCATTTTTAAACAAGTAACCGTTACTTCCCACCATGCCCCAGATAACTAAGAGTCTTAAGATTTTCTAGAGGTGGGCCTCAATCATTGATATGATTGTATATTTATACATAAGGCAACCATTCATTTTTATTTTCTTTGGAATGGTATTTTTTGTTTTAAACTGAATTTTCACTACAGCACATAGGATATTCAAAATGTTTTCCAAAGCTCTCTTCTGTCCCATTCAGGACAATCAGGATGTAAATAGATGTGCCAACATATGTAAAATGTAGAATATTTCAAATATCTAAGAAAATTTATGCCATTTTCCTAATATATACATTATAATTTTATATGTATCACATTTGTAGATAGTATAAAACTAATAATATAATAAATTTGTTATTTTAATTAATTATATTTAAAGAAGCTTTAGACAAAAATAGTGTTTTAAAACATTTACCTGTTTCCATCATTTCTGATTCTCATTATATTTTACATACAGTGTAGTATATCATCTGATATTCCTGTTCAGTCTGAAACTTTCTAATAGCTTCTATTGCAGTGAAAGTCATATTAGTTTATTTTAATGGAATATGTCTTTGTTTTAATTTTTTGTGAGAATATATTTGCTACATATACAATTTTGGATTGATGATTCTTTTTCATTATTCTACAGATCTTATTTCATTGTCTTCTGTCTGGCAAAGCCTCTAATGAAATAATAGCTGAATTTGATTCATTCCTTTATGAAATTTTTCATTCTTACAGGATTTTCTGTTTGTTTTTATATTCACTAATTTGACTTTGGTGGGTCAAATCCTTTTAGATATGAATACTTTTGTATTTATTCTGTTTGAAGTTGCCTGAACTTTTTCAATTATTTCTCTATCCATATTGGGGAAACTTTCAGCCATTATTTCTTTAATAAATATTCTATATTTTCTCTCCCCTCTCCAGTGTTCCAAATGTTAGGCATTTTATTATTGTCCCACAGGTTCATGATGCTATGTATATATTTGCATCTTGTTAAGCTTTTTCTAAAACTTGAATAACTTATTTCTATTCACCAATTATCAAGTTTATAAATTCTTCTTTCAGCATGAATCTACTATTAATCTATTACATTAAAAATAGATAATGTTTCAGTTACTAAATTCTGGTTTCTTCATTTCATTTCTTATTCTTGTTTGGGTTTTCTTTTTTTTTTTTTTTTTTTAAGATTTTATTTATTTATTTGACAGACAGAAATCACAAGCAGGCAGAGAGAGAGAGAGTGGGGAAAGCAGACTCTCTGCTGAGCAAGGAGCCCGATGTGGGACTTGACCCCAGGACCCTGAGATCATGACCTGAGCCGAAGGCAGAGGCTTAAACCACTGAGCCACTCAGGTGCCCCTTGTTTGGGTTTTCTATCCTGTCATTTATTACAAACAAATTTTCATTCAACATGATTTTAAAACAACCTTAAAATTTTATTTATTATTTCTAATATACCTCTCATTTGAGGGATGGTCTCCTCTCTTGGTGATGTATCACATATTTCTGTTTCTTTTGGGTGCTCTTTAACTTTTGGATTCTATGCTGGACACTGTGAATAATGAATTATAGAGATTCTGAATTTTGTTTTGCTTCTCTGAAAAATATACATTTAAAAAAATTGGCAATTACCTTGGCTGAACTCAGACTTCAACCTGTCTCCACTAAGGTAGACAGCACTGAAATCTCTTCAGGTCTTCAGTCTTCACTTCCTGGAATATGCCTTGTGTATATCAGGTTAATTGTTCATCCAGTGGTTTGGGGCAGAGATTTTCCATGTTATGTGGGGTTTCCCAGTGATGGTACCACCCTATTTGGCTTTCCTCTTTCATTTTCCAACTGCCATGGTTTCCGCAATTTATCTTCTTCATTTCTTCAAGTTTGTGAGAGTATAGCTCTTCTATCCCCACATTCAATATTCCACATGGCAAACACTGAAACCTATTGTCAGAGTACAAACTGCAAAAAAGTTGGAGCTTAAATAAGCCCAATTATTTCTTCCTAGTGTCAGTATTCCATCAGTGTATGTCTGTTTTTATTTACTCTGCAGTACCTTGAGTTAGGTTTCATGTGTTGTGCACAGTTATATTTATTACCAGTGGAAGGGTTATTACTCTAAATATTACTCATAAATCTCCATTGTGCTTGTTGTCTGCCTTTCTTAGTATTTCTTTGTAAAGCATTGACATATATTTTTTTAATTATTAAAGTATACCTGACATATGATGTTGTATTAGTTTTCATGTACAACATAGTGACTTAAAATTTCTGTACATTATTCAATGTTCACCACAGTAAGTGTAGTCTCCTTCTGTCACCATACATTATTACAGGATTATTGACTACTTTCACTTTGCTGTACTTTTTGTCTTCATGACTTACTTATTATGTAACTGGAAGTCTACACCTCTTAATCCCCTTTACCTATTTTGCCCTTCACCTATTTTGCCTTTCTTATTTATTTTTTAAAGGATAATATACTTTGTAAAAAAATATATGAATAATATTAATCTCTGTTGAAAGAAAATCCCACAAGATATGCATCTATATATATGAAACCACACATATGTATACATAGATGTATACCTCCAATGCCATGAGATTAGCTATTAATAGATTTGTATGTATAGTTCTAGAGTTGTATTTCTGCTCAAGTATTACTTTACAAAATATATATTTATAAGTGTTTATGTGGGTTTACAAACACTGACATTATTCTAAATCTTATTCTGACTTTTTTTCTCTTTATTATTATCTTTCTAATGTTCCATGGTCTTCTATACATATAATTTTGACCTTCACCATCATCTTCTTCTTCTTCACCTCAAAATTTAATAGTTACTTTGTGTTTATTCCATTTTTACACATGCTAGTATCTGTTGTATACATTTTTTACTCATTATATATATTTATAATTTAAACATATATTTCTTTCTTAAACTTATTGATGAGAATATTGAGATTTTTGTTTTGATTTTGAGAACATGAAGGATCTAGAATATGCTGCTTAAAGCTCACAGCATATAAATACTAGACCCAAATATGTATAGAATGCCTATTTTTGAAGTTTCAACAGTAAAATACAAGATAATGTGCTCAATTATTCACTTTTTGCAGCATTAATGTTAAATCTTATTAAAACTATATTGGCAAATCAATGTATGCATAAGGAGCATTAAAATATTCAGTTAGATAGGTAATACTAGGTCCAACTAAGAGCCATGAATGCAATGCTAGAGACTTTGTAAATTATGCTTAAGCAACAGAAAGCTAACAAAAATCTCCAAGCAGTGGAATAATATGATTACAGTGACTTGATTAGCAGTTTGAGTATCAGTTATATGCCGTAGGATGTTATGACAAGAAGACTAATGATCAAACTATTGCAGAAGTTTGAGGAAGTTCATGTGTACTCAAATCAGGCAGTAGAAAAAGAAAACTATTTTAAAAAGTATGGATGATAGAGATCAGTTATTTAAAAAAGTAAATCAACTTAACAAATTAACATCTTAGTGTTAAAACAAAAGAATGTACAAACAAATACCAAATAAATTCCAGATATTAAACAGTATTTAAGATGACTCAGAGCAAAGTCATTGTTTTTCAAGAAGATAGATAATTGAGGTTCATGTTTTGTTTTCTCTTTTTCTGGCTTAAGTTGCGTGGAGATTTGTGTTCAACTCTGATTCTTTCAGTCTTTCACTTGCTTCCCTGCCAGAAATAGTTCATGTTTACTTTAAAAAAACTGCAGTTTTTTATTTAGAAATATAGCTTTGTGGGAAGGGTTCAGACATGCAGACTACTATTTAAACACAGAAAAGAGGGCGCCTGGGTGGCTCAGTGGGTTAAGCCGCTGCCTTCGGCTCAGGTCATGATCTCAGGGTCCTGGGATCGAGTCCCGCGTCGGGCTCTCTGCTCAGCAGGGAGCCTGCTTCCATCTCTCTCTCTCTCTCTCTGCCTGCCTCTCCATCTACTTGTGATCTCTCTCTATCAAATAAATAAATAAAATCTTTAAAAAAAAAAAAAATAAACACAGAAAAGAGAGTTACCTAAATCGCTCAGAACTTTTATATATTACAAATATAGGTGCAATAGTTACATTTCAGTCAGTAGGTTGTTTAAGTTATTTCACTTACCATGTTGAATAAATTCTGTGAAACATATCATCAATTATGTAATTACAAGGACCAAAACGAAGGGGACTTTTGTTTTACGCTTATGCACATTTAACGGATTGCTAATGCTCTCTTCAGTAATGCCTAATTCTATAGTGGTTATACAGAGAAAGAGTTGAATGTTTTACATATATTCCTCTCAGATAATGATATATATTATTTCTGTAATGAAATGTTCTCAGATGTGCTTCACATCCTTTTTGATGAAAAAGAACTAATTTTAAATGCATGATTATTACAGAAGACTACAACTTGAAGTCTGTTGAACATTTTAAGCTGAATATTTTCTCATTTTTATCAGCTTTTTCTATTTAATTTTCACATGCACTACCTTTATGTTATTACATTTAGAGTTGCCACTGCTGACTGGAAAAATATAGGTCTAGATATTTCTTATTTCATAACATGTTTACTTCTATTTCCTTGTTTATATTAAATCTTAAGGGTTTTTTTTGTAAGTTATTGAACTGAAAGTTCAAACAAGTGACTCACTGTCAAAGAATAGGTTACTAGTTTATTAATAATTTTAACATTTCCTTAGGCAAATATTAAAGCAATTGCCATTAAGTGAAGGATTTACAAATAAACTGCATCTGGATATAAGACATATAATTGTTGTCTAGTACAATAGCATTACTTTGAAAGATTTTTAGCCAAAGTATTTATTACTTAGTCTATTAGATCTGCTTTTAAACATGAATCATAGATAATCAACCTCTCTTTAAGATGGATTAACTTCATTTGAAATTAAAATATTTTGTGCATTTCTATTATAGAGTCATATTAATATAAAGAACATTCCTTGTGATTGTAGGCTACAGAAAGTTTGCATTTTGAAACATTAAATGAAATTAAAATCTGAGGGACGCCTGGGTGGCTCAGTTGGTTAAGCAGCTGCCTTCAGCTCAGGTCATGATCCCAGGGTCCTGGGATCGAGTCCCACATCGGGCTCCTTGCTCGGCAGGGAGCCTGCTTCTCCCTCTGCCTCTGCCTGCCTCTCTGTCTGCCTGTGCTCGCTCGCGCTCTCTCCCTCTGTCTCTGAAAAATAAATAAAATCTTTAAAAAAAAAAAAAAAAAAAAAGAAATTAAAATCTGATTCTCTTAAAATAAGGCCATGTCTGTCATGAACATTGTTCTTAGAGTTGATTTGATTATTTAACATAATTATATAAAAGAATTGAAAATTGTGCATCTATCTCTGACATTAACCACACAAATGGTATACGTAAGGCCTTTCCCTGCCATAAAAATAATAAATCAAACAAGTACATTTATTGTGTTTAAGTATATTAAGTCTCAGGTAACTGTATTCTTTTTAATGCCACACATAAAAGTAATTTTCTTTTTGGAGGGAAATATTTACCTTAATTTTATTCTGTATACTTTGACATTCTCTGCTACTTTGATAGAAGGAGGTATGAAAGAAAGAAAAGGAAGGAAGGAAGGAAGGAGAGAGAGAAAGAAAGAATCAGAGAAGTTATTGAAAACAGATTATCAGTCATCAGTGGAGAATGGAGCAGTCCTAAATGCTGCTGACAGTTTATAACTATCTTAGTACCCCATTTTATCGTTAGCTGTACCTGCAGTATTATTTGGGTGATTTGGCTAGGTTATTCAATCTCCTTCTGCTTCTGCTTTCCTATCTGTGAAACAGAGATGTTAGCAGTACTCATATAGGAGGATATTTAATGGGATTTTATGAGACAATAGCTGAATGCACTTAGCTTTAAGACTCCCGTGTTATCACACAGGGGACATTGAAGAGAAATCATCTCAGAACAGGGTTTTTATTCTTGTTGTTGTTGTTGTTGTTGTTTCTCCTATATGACTTCACATCTTAAAGAGATGTTTTAATTTCACTGAATAACTTTGAAGGGGAAAATAAAGAAAATGTTATAGTAGGGAGGTATCATGTTTTATTCCCAAAGTATACTGTTTCATTCCTTGTATTTTTAATAATGTCTTCTTTTATAGGTTAATACTATCAAATTTTTGAGACTGATCAAGGATATTAATTCATTAAAGTCGTTCTTGTTATTTTTAATGCTTGATTATTATGTAAGTTTTTATTAAAATATTTTTAACCAGAGGATAGCCAATTTCTAGAGTACAAGCCTGCTAGTACAATTAACACATATTCATTCAACATATATTTGTTGAGTGTTTATGGCATACTTGGTAGAATACTCGTCATGGGTGGTACACAGAAGAATAAGATAGCCAGGATGAAATTTTAAGAAAAGTCCAGCCAGGGTTGTTTCAGCCTGAATGCCTGCCCCTCCAGGGAAATCTGGTATCCATATTAAGCCTGAGTTGTCTCATTCTGAATTAAGGGAGCTGGGCTTTTCTAGTTCACTAGGCCACAGTCATTGGCTAAAGGCTTTCCCAAAGGAATGAGATTCCCAAGAACTTCTGACTCTGTGCACTGGGTACATAGTGGTTCCAATGCTTTGAAGTTTGACTGCAATAGAAAAGTCACAGGTGAAAGTTTTTGAAGGCAATTCAACACTTACAGTGTTAGAAAGGGGCATATGCAAACTGTGAAAAGGATACAAGATGATCAGAAGCACTAGCCATTTCCTCTATGTATTTCCAGAATAAATTTTATGTTGATTGATTAAAATATACACATGTTAAAAAAAAAATCCACATGTAACATTTACAAAGTCCCTGGCACAGTCAGAACTGAGTAAGTATAAGGGTAAACGGAAAATCTTTGGGAATTTGTAGGTGGGCATCAAGCTTAGCTTTGGTGGGGGGACATGAGCCTTGGAAGGATGTCAGGAAAAACTTACTAAGGAGTCAGCATCTATGCTATCTCTCAAGGCATGGTTAACCCAATGGGGAGAATTATTTTAGAGAAATAAAGGGATAAACAATGAACGTATGAAAGGCAGAGAATAGCAGGTATAAAAGTCACAGGCAATGAAGAAAAGTCATTAGAGAAATGCAGTATTTTCATGTGACCTGAGCTGACCCCTGAAAGAGAATGTTTAGAGATCAACAAGCCATCTTAAGGATGCATTACTTTGGGGTTCATTCATGCATTCATTCAGTCAACCAGTGGTTACAGAGAGGTTTCTAAAAAAAATTTTTTTTTACATACCAGGAACTCTTTTTTAAAGTGAACAAACTGTACATTATTAAACTAAAAATCACTGTACTTTTGGCTTATAATAAAGTAGTCCAGACAATAAACAAGAAACAAAATACACAGCTAAAATATGTAGTAAATTGGGTGGTGATAAATGCTTCAGAATAAAGAAAAAAAAATACCATAAGGAAAATTGGGTGGTGTTAAATGCTTCAGAGTAAAGAAAAAAAATAGCATAAGGGTCTTAAAGAGTGGTAGGAGGTTATATTTAGAAAGACAGTAGTCAGACTGGGCCCCACGGCAAAGGTAGTATCTGAGTAAAGACCTGAAGGAACGTTACTGAGCAACAGACATGACTCATATATTAAGAGAAGAGCAAGGACGTTAGCATTGTTGAGAAGAGCAAGTACAGAAGAGAGAATTGGTAAGCGATATCAAAGAGGCCTTGAAGGCCTTGTAGGCCACCAAAGAAAGTGTGTCCCCTGCTCTGAGTGAAATGGGCAATGACTGCATGGTTTGAGTAGAGGAAGGAAATGGACAGAGTGCTTTTGAAAGACTACCCTACTGACCATAGTGAGAACTGACAGAAGAGGAGGATATTATAAGTAGTCAAACCAGCTAGGAGCCAACTGCCCTAATTAAGGTGAAAGATTATGGCAGCTTAGAAATAGGCGGTAAGAATCAGTGGACTCTGAATATGCTTTGATGGTGCATGCAGGAGTTCTTGGCAAACTGGAATTAGTATATGAAAGAGAGGCATCCGGAATGACTCAGAGACTGTGGCTTTGAGCAACTGGAAGAAGGGAACTGCCAGTAATTAAACTAGGAAGGAAGACTGTGAGTGTAGCATGTTGGGAGCGGGGGTGAGGTCAATTCAGTTTAGGAATGGTTGTGATTGGGATGTGTTATCGGGCCTTCAAGTGGAATATCAAGGTGGTAGTAGGATATATATCTTGATTTTTAGAAACAAGTGTAGTGGAAAATATAAATTTGGAAGTCGTTCGCATATAGATGGCATTTAAGGCTGTACAACTAAAAGAAATTATGAAGAGAGTGAGTCTAGCTAGAATTTAAAAAAAAAAAAAGAGGGGAAGAAAGGTTTCATGTCAAGATACAACAAATTAGATGGTTGTTTTAGATTGTGCTCTCTGGTAGCACAGAAAGGAAAGTTAGACCTCCCCCAGCTCCGATTTGTTAATCAGAAAACAGACATTGGTAAACTTTTTACTTGTCTTCTGGGAGCACTGCTTAAGAATTACATTTCTCATCAAAATCTGTGCTAGTCCCTCATATAAAACTTAGTGACTTAAAACAGCAGACATTTATTATCTGAATTTTTGTGAGCCAGACTTTGATGAATCCTCTGCTTTAAGGTCTATCACAAGGCTGCAGTCCAGGTATCAGTGAAGGTACATTCTCATCTGAAGCCTCAGGCTGAGGAAGGATCTTCAGATCCTTAGGCAGCTGTTGACGGGCTGCAGTTTCTCCCAGGTCATATCTGAACTGAGCGTCTTATTTCTTCTGCTCATAGAAGGGAGTAGACCATACGGTCTTCTGCAGCTTGTTTCTTTTTCAAAGCAAGCACTTGGAAAGAGGCACAGATGGGGCTGGGGGAGAAAGGGAAACAGAAGTCATAGGTTTTTATATTCTAATATAGGAAGGCTTATCCCATGACTTTTGTTATATTATATTCATTATAAGCAAGGCAATAGACCCAGGCCACAGGCACGAAAAGGGATTTCCCAGGACGTGAATACCAGGCAATAAGATTATTGCAGACTGTATCAGAAGTTGCCTACTACGTACTTGTTGGAACACAACCCGGATCCTCACCAGTGTGACTGGGGTCTGTCGGATCCTGTGAGAAAACTCCAGGAGATGGAGGGCAAGAATCTTCCTGGGCCCATGCCCGGAATAAACATGGGAGGGTCCCCAGCGTGCTTTCATGTCCTCCTTTAGATGGATCAGCTGAGTGTGGAGAATCCTTAACTTGTTCTTGTCCTTTAAAGCTGGGAGGCAGTCGTTATTGTTCACTTGTCTCACTTGATTGCCCGCAGGTAGCCCACGTCCCGCACTTAGCTCACATCTCACACACAATTCACACCCTGCTTGTAAATCTGTATCCTGTTTGTAACCGGATCTTGTGTAAAATATAAATGAAATGATTGTAAGAAATAAAGTCATCTATTGATCATCAGTCGATAGTCCCCCCATCGTTTCGGCTCTGATCACCAAAACCTCCACCTCGTGATGGTGACACATACTACATATTATTAAATAGTTATGGCCTTAATATTACTAATTATGTTTACTAACGAGTTTAAATTCCTTTCTTGATCTCCTTTATAGACTCCTAGAAAGATCATCTTTCCTTTCTAGAAACCATCCACCTGCTTTTTGATATTTCAGTGAAGAGTCATATTTTTTGTAAGCAGTCTGTTGCTAAGTGTTGGTTAGTACAGGATTTCTAAACACATAATATTGGTGCCAAAAACTATGTGTCCATAACATCTTTTCCTTGTAAATTTTAGGGGTAGCATCCATGTGTTATTATGACAAAAAGTAATCATTTAGGGATTTTTTTCTTCCTCCCTCAAAATAAATGTGTATATGAAGTCAAGCGAAGGAAAGAAGAAATTATGTGATGCTGTAGAGTGAAAAATAATTAGCTATGATCATTTAGCAGAAGCCTCACTTTCTCATTTCTCAGGGTCTCACCCCAGCCCTTGCATATGGCAACATACATTTATACACAGGTGTATCTATGCCTGTTCTCTCAAGAAGAGGTAAAAAACTCAAAAGTACTTAACATAACAGGCTTTGCCAATAAATGATCTATTCTTAATCACGGGGGCCCCAAATCAACTTAGTTTTGTAGCATTGCTCATTTCAGTTTTCTTCTCTGCTCATTTCTGTTTGTCACTTTCTTGTTGCCCCTTGATTAAGACTCCCACTGTCAACAACTGACATAACATCTTCCCACCCTCAACATCTGGTTTCTGCCACCATGCTTTACCCCTGTGCAACAACAGCTAAGTACAGATGTCAGTCTAATGATCTTTATCAGGCCTGATATGCATTTGCATCTCTGTTGGTGACAGATTGGAGGAAAATTTGAATAAAATACCTACATTTATATAATGTTGCTCATTATGTCTATTTTAAATAAATGCCTTCTGTATTTTGCTATAAGCAGTTCCCATTTTTCATCACTATGTGTTGCTAAACACTGTAGAGTAGGATTAACATTTTTTCACAAGAACATCAGATAGGCAACTTAAAAACCATCAATAAATTAAGAATTAAATGCACAATAATTTTAAATTGTAGAAATTATATAGAATAGTAATTTCAGAATTAAAGAGATTGGACTTCACATTCAAAGAATGATGGAGCTAGAAGAAATTATATGGCCAAGTACTTGTTTGAAGAAAGAGTGTACCAAACAGAAGGAACAGGCTATTCAAAGACATGTTTATAAAACATGTAAGTTGTAAGTGTATAAGATATATAAATTTTAAAAATATGGTTTAATAATACCATGGGTCTAGAAAGGCCATTTTACGTTGTCCGTTCTTCTTAATAATACACCTTGAGAAATGACATACTGTATTTTTTTTCCAAACACATGGAGAAGTTATATTATTAAAAAAAAAAAACTATGATAAGAGTCCATCATTTATCACTGAAGGATGAAAAAAAAATCAAGAAAAGTGGGATTAGAAAGTCCCTTATAAATCTGTCCATTTCATGAAAAAAGAACAATATCATACATTATAGAAAATATCAATTCTTTTATATTTTAATATGTTATAATTGATAATAATATCCATGTATGATCTCTGCTTCTTTTAAAAATTATTTTTCTCCAAGTTTTCACAAGCTCCTTGAAAATTCAGTTTGTGTTACTGGCAAATAATACTAATTCTAGAAGGAATTTTTCCAAATAGCATGTATATTTAGATTCCCACCTCCCTGGTTACATCATGGTCCTCAAAATGAAACAGCCCCCCAACACATGCTGATGGCTTTTCTTAAATGCATTGTAGCTACTTCATATTGGCTCGTCTAAGGATTGGGAACACTCTCTGCTCTCTCTTCTAATGCTTCACTATGAAAACTTTCATTCCTTTTATTCCATGCATGCTACCTCTTGCTTTAATTGCCAAGCTTCTTCTATTTCTATTTCTACTTCTCTCTTTTTACTTTACTTTTTTTTCCCCCTCTAACTAATGCTGCTTAATACTTGTGACCAGAGATCTGGGGGCCAGATAAAATGTGTATTTATTATGATTCCCACAGTTACAGAAGGTAATCTTAACTTCTGACAATTTACTTAAACTTCCTTAGCCTCAAATTCCTGATCTGTTAAAAGAGGTAACAAGGTAACAATATTTTTGGCATAGGACTGTGGTTACTATTAGTGAAGTGACAAGGATAAATAAAGTACAGCCTGATAGATGGAAAGTAGTCCATAAAAGGTAGTTACTATGAAGATGGTGATGATAATGAAGAAAAACAATGATGACACCCAAAGAAGGAGCTTTTTTCTACTACCAGTTAATTTTTCTCATTTGTACAAAATAGATTAGAAAGCAAAGCTACATATATTAAAATAATAAATATGTGCTTAATATGGCCAATATAGGGGCACCTGGGTGGCTTATTTGGTTAAGAGGCTGCCTTCGGCTCGGGTCATGATTCCAGGGTCCTGGGATCGAGCCCCGCATCGGGCTCCCTGCTCAGCAGAGAGCCTACTTCTCTCTCTCCCCCATCCCTGCCGCTCTGCTTACTTGTGCTCTCTCTCTAGCTCTCTGTCAAATAAACAAATAAAATATTTTTTAAAAATATGGCCAATATCTTGATCAGAGTGAGGATCTAAATATGTACTTATCTGCTGAACTATCTACATTTAAAATTAGTGTGCATTTTATACTCATGTGTGTTGTGTCTCAATCAAAATGTTAAAAAATAAAATACATTATTGTCTCCAAATGACGCTATGAATACAATCAGAAATATCCTAATACTTATGAATGAAAGAAAATATTCATCAAAACCACAGACTTACATCTGTGGCCTAAGCTTCTCTTAACCTCTAAAAGGTCCTATTTTCATTTAAAGTGATCAACTGATACTTGTTGATTAACTTAGCAAAGTGTTTTTACTACCATTTATCCATTTTGAGATTAATCTCTGTCCCTTTCCAATATGTAACCAAGTCTCTAAAGCGTCCATATCCCTAATTCCTTACTATATATTGGCTATCAACTCTAATCAGAGAATTCTAGAAGTTGGATTTTGATCCCTTAGAGAATGCTTGAGTAGAAAAGAGTGTGACAGCTATTTTGTATCCTTCATGTAGTTACTCAGTGGAAGGCAGTATGTGTGGTGGTTAACAGCATAATCTTTGGATTCCAGTAGTAATAATACATAATGAAAATAGCAAACTGTTATATAGAAACAAACATTGGTTTAGCACTTTACAGATATTAAATACAAATATCATTCTATCCTTATGGCAATTGTATAAGAGTTGCAAACAGCATCCTAGGGATGATTTAAGAGTTGTTCAACCAGGGCTCAGATCCTAGGTCCAAATACAAATTTGTTGAGTGACTATGGACATGTTATTTAACTTCTCAGGGCCACAGTTTCTTCTGCTAAATTCAGGTAATTTCAAATGAGGATTTGATTAGAGAAGCAGACTACTCCCCGAGAGAGAGAAAAAGGAATTAATAGGAATTAGACCTTCTAGTTGTGAGAGTCATATATGAAAGAATATTGCCTCCAGTTTGGTATCTGAAGTCAGATGGACATGCAATCAGGAAGAAAAATTGACATGAAATAGGGGAGAATGAAGACAAACTGGGACCATGTGAACTTGAATGTACACGGTCAGCTGATATGATACCCATGTTGATCTCACATGAGCTTCAGCCTTGATGATGTGGTTGACTTGCTGGATAAATTGGTGCCTGTCAGCATATCACTGTGCACACCTGACTGAGGATTCAGAGAAGCCAGAAGAGATTGGCAGGACCTGGACTAGCTATGCACCATGGACACTGACCCGCATCCACTGGATTTGCCAGCTGATCAGGGACAAAGTAGATAGACTGCAACAGCCCCTCAACCCACACAGAACTCTAGAGTGTAAAAATGGCCATACACCCATTTTCACCATTTAAATGTCATATAATATGTGTGTGTGTGTGTGTGTGTGTGTGTGTGTGCGCGCGCGTGTGTCCGGCCAACCCTAACCCTAACCAAGACCGTACAGAGAAGATTTCAGACGGGATATTCATCATAAGGTGTTTTTGTGAGGATAGTGTGAATTAGTGAATGAAGAGTCCTTTTTTTTTTTTTTTTTTTTTAAAGGAAAGGTTTTTTGTTGTTGTTGTTGTTTTTTTTTGTTTTAAAGATTTTATTTATTTGTCAGAGAGAGTGAGCGAGAGCGAGCACAGGCAGACAGAGTGGAAGGCAGAGTCAGAGGGAGAAGCAGTCTCCCTGCGGAGCAAGGAGCCCGATGTGGGACTCGATCCCAGGACGCTGGGATCATGACCTGAGCCGAAGGCAGCTGCTTAACCAACTGAGCCACCCAGGCGTCCCAAGAGTCCTTTTTAGTACAATGATTCCCTCTCCCAAATTTACCCTGGGCGAAAAGGAGCAGACTCACCCAGGCGTGATTCCTTCCATGAAGAATTCTGTATCCAGTGGCTGGTCGGTGTGGATGAGATGCAAAAGCCTATTCCTTCTGTCTCATTTTGAATTAACTTTAAAAGACCATCTCAGATCACATGTTTCCCGTGAAAGGTGCTGAAGCTCCTGCATCACAGTTCAGCTTTCCATCTAATCTTACTTCCTTACCCATCCAGTAGGTGTATATCCTGTGGGCAATTCCCAGTTATCCTCCTGCTTCTAAGTCTACCTCAGAGGCTTTCTCTGGAAAATAGGAATCATGTTACGATCATGTTATAGGTGATCGTAGAAAACCAGAGGTGTTAGGAACAGCCATTATACTAGTGAGCTAAATCATCATCACCATCCTCCTCATCATCAATAACATTGCTTTATCACTCAGGAAGCCGTTAATCTTGTTAGTGGTAAGGAAACCAAAACCTTTTCTATCACCAGGGCCTACTCCCTGCTGATACAACCTCTAGATCCAGGATATATTTTGTAAATCACTCAATAATTGGGCATGCCTGTGAAAAATGATAAATAATTTAATTTGAATATTAATAATTAAAAATATACATAAAATATTTATAAAATACTAAAAATATAGATTAAATATATTTATATTTAAAAGTCCATGTCCTCACTTTCTTTCTCTGTTGGTGTTCTTAGAAAGAGTGGAGTCTGAAGCCGTTAGGGAAGCTGCGTGTTGAGGATGGTGTCAAAGCTGTTCCGCATGACTATAGCCCTAGATGGATGACTTTGTGGAGCATCGTCTCCTACATGAGATACGCATAAAACTTTATCTCGTTTGAAACACTGAATTTCTTTATCGCATTACAACAGCCTACCATTTATTCCCATCTAACACCCAAATGAGGATGAGAATTCAGTTATATTTAGTGCAAAAAAATTTTTTTAAATTAAAAAAAAAAGGAAAAAATAGAAGAAGAAAAAAAAAAAGTAAAATCATAAACACATGCCATACTACCTCCCTAACTTTTGCAAACTAATAGGGAAACTCTCTGGATGAGAACTACTTCCTTAGGACTTGTGACTGATAGAAATGAGACAGAGGTAGGGCAGCAAAAGCAGTTAAGAAAACTTCTAAGTGGCTCAGCTTCTTAACAGGTAAGGTATATAAATGGAGCAGGCAGTGCTCTGCTTAATTTAACCTTTTTATAACCAGAATAAAAAATGAAAATAGAATTCAGATTACCAACCGTGAGTCTCTTGGCTGCTGTGTCTTTGTATTTCAACATGCGTGCAGTGTTTTATACTCTTCCACAGTGAGGATCTCTGTAATGCAATGTCTTTCCCCAGTAATATGTGAGGTACGCAAGAAGATTCATTAACATTGGTAGTTTATTAGTGGACTGTGGAGAATGCTGTAGAAATAACTTACTCCCAGGAAGTGACATCAACACAGAGCAACTAGAACCTTGAATATGTCTTCACACGCACCCACAGTGCAGTCAGACTGAATGCAGTGGGACTCATCGTTTTAATATCCTGACCTGGAATTAGTCTTTTTCTTTCTTATTTAAAAGAAAAACTGATATATGAAACAACAGTGAAAAAATGATCACTTTAGAGAACAGAAAATGTGTGCAGTGGGAATGGAGCAGACAAATAAAAAGACAGTTCAGGCAAAGCCTGAAGACTTTCCAGTAAGGGGGAGATTATGAAGAGTTTCAATTCAAGGTTTACTTCTACTTTACTTTAAAACAAGGTTTTCTAACATTTGCCTTTTCCCTGTCCTGAGTTTTAAGAATTTCTAATAAGGTGTATATTCTATTTCGTATAGAGGCACTCTATATAAGCTGGCATTTGAAGGTAACTGGAGACCCTTCTCAGTTCAAGGGGTACTTCCTCATGCCAATCACTTATAGAAGTTCTAATTCTTCTCTGTGGTGAAGTTATGAAAAAGAGGAAGACTGTTAACAGTATATTTAAGAAATTAAGGATTTTTGTATTTTGTACAAATTTGAAAATATTTTTAAAAAGCATGATTTTAAATTAAAAAATGAGGGATTTATAGATATCTTGACATGTTTCATACTAATTAGCCATCAACTGCTGTAATGACTTTCTTCACTCTCTTGAGAGTCTCAGAAGGGTTTGCCAAGTACAACAAGTTACAAATATTGTATTGCTTAGTGATGATTAATATATAAAATTATAATATACTTTATATATAAATAATATATTTTGTATATATCATTTCAAATTGTATCAAATTTCACTCTTGAAAACTTCAAAAAACTAAAACATTTTAAGTCATATAGTTCATCTTATTTTGATGTTTTAAAAAAGTATATTTTACTTTATTTATTGAAATATCCACTTTATTATTTCAAGCAATAGAATCATTTCCATGCTGGATTACCCTTCCTGCCAATATATCCATGCTTCCTTATACACACATTCAGTCTTTTTAGCATACTCTGTCTCTCTCTCTCTTTATCAGAAATCTGAAATATTGTTATTTCTCTGATTTGTTAGTGAAGTGTAATTATCAACAATTGAAACGATAATATTAGACACATGTATTACCTGTTGCAGGAAGAATTTTATCCCAATGCCATTTACTCAATAGAAACTAGTTTTATTTAAACCTGGTGATTCACAGACCTGTACCCCTGGGGATAAAAATATATGTTTATAAAAAATAAAAAATTAAAAAAAAAGAAACTAGTTTTATTTATCTTTTTTTGTTGTTTAGATTTTTATAGGATATTCTCCTTCAATATAATAAAAAGATTTTACTGCTAACAAAAAGAAAGCATCTGCATGCCTGGAATATGTCTTACCTCATACATTAGAATATAGAATGCTCATGGAAATAACAGTATTTGTATAGCTATCATTATTGAGTTCATGGAAATAAATGGTTCTTTATTTTGTAAGAGCATACCATTATGAATATTGAACTATTGTGCTTATGGTGTATCTTGCCATAAAACTGGAACAAAAGCCTCAATTTGGACTTCTATAAAACTACAAAACCAAAAAAACCCAAAAAACTACAAAACCATTCTTAAATGAAACAAGACAATTAACTGTTTTTTAGTTGTTTCATATCATGTCAACAAAAATTGTTTTCTTAAACTACTTCAGTCCAAAATATCCCTATACTCTCCCTGATGCTCCAGAGAAGGTCCCACTATATTTCTTCATATTGCCATGTGCCACTCCATTATCATCCCAATCACAGTTGCCTTTTTAAATCTATTTTGATGTGTATGTAAGACCAGCATTCTTCACTAGACTGTAGGGCAGTCTATAGGGTTTTTTGGATCATGATTTAGTCCTGTGTTTCTAACACACCATGGAACATATAACAAAAATAAATAGTTATTCTATTAGTTTAACATTGCCATGGCATTTTAATCTATGTTTTCATTTTTGACATTTTATGTCCTCTTAGAAGCAGCATCAAAATGCTTGAATCATGATGGATGTCGCAAAGTCAAATCTATCAGAGTATTTAAGAAAATCAGCTAACCTACTTGATGAGTAAAATCTCAGTACCCTGGAGCCTGATGAGATGGTAAAGGAACAAACCACCTTCTCTGGTTCCAGTTGACTAGTAACTGGGCCTCTCTCCCTTTGGCAAGTCACAGAGCTGCACTGGACCTTTGTTTTTGCAGTTTAACCCAGGGAGGCTGGAAAGGATTCTTACATTTCAGGCTGTGCTTTCAAGATTTTTTTTTTTTTAATGGTCCCACAGAAACCAAGTTCCTGAGCAGGCAGAGGTCTGTCCCCTTGCCTTAAACCAGAACAATTCCATCCTCTTCTGATTTGTCAAATACTCTCACCATATAGAAATATCAATGAATGTCATTTTCTGCGCTCTGAGAATGGGTGAAAATGGTCTTGTGCCCACCCTTATGACCTCGTGTCAAATGGAATAAACATGGTAGAGTAGGATTTTATTTCTTTCTAAGATTTATCTTCAAACAGCAACAATAATTGAACACTCACAATGGAAACATGTGCTTAGAATGTGTTTGGTTAGTATGTGAACCATCCTAAAGTGTAAAACCCATTCTAAAAAGAATATTAAAACCATATTTTTTTAAGTGGGTGGGGTGTGTTGAACTATAAAACTGCTGGGGAAGGGAAAGGGCAAAAGACAACTTATTCCTCCTAGCCTTGTTCATCTAACACTTATTCTAAAAGGAATATAAAGGTTAACAAGTGATTATATATCATTAATACATAATCTGGGCATACATATTCATGCCTTGTTCTTAATATTCAGCATTTGTTGGTAGTATCCCTAAGGACATCAAAGGATCAGCACTTAAAGTCATTTTGTATCTAAAAATGTACAGTTTTGGCCTCAATTATGTATATAGGAAGCTATATTTTCCCTCACATGGGTAAAACAGGAGGCAGTGCCCAGCCTCTGTCACACATACGGGAGGTGCATGTTGTTGCTGCTGAAGAAGACAGGCTTGTGGGGCCAAGGAACAGCGTACTATAGTTCCTACTTTTGAGAGGGCTGGAGAATTCTAATTATCTTGGTTATTTTAGCTTCCACTAAGAAGGTCCGTGGATACATATATACCTCAGGGAAAACAACAAATAACAACCAAGCGAACGAAAGCATTTATTTCCCTTCTCTCTCTTCCCCTGGTGTTATTTCAAACTATCTTAACATGTTCAACTTTTATGAATAAAATATCTTATTACTACATTTACTTGAGCAGAGAAAAGGAGATACATTGAAACTAATCTCCCAAGTAGCGCTAGTATTATCTGGAGATAAATAATTCAGTCAAGAAGGAATCCAAGGATGATGATACCTCTGTCTCATATTGTATTTGGATTTCAACAGTTTCAACACTCACAACCATTGTAAGTAGGATAAGAAAGAAACACCTGATGTATGGTTCATTGTTGAGTAATTCTTTAAAAATTAGGAGTCCTGTTTCCCCAGATCATGAATGAATTACATGGTGTCTAAGGTCAAGGAAATATAGCAGAGAAAACAACAAGAGCAGGTCAAGCAAGCTATAGGAAGAAACTTCACTTGGACAGTTGTGGAATCGGAATTCAAGAAACTGAGGTTTGAGAATAGAGCCTTGGATTTGTAAATTAAAGCTAAGTATTCTTCTTTACCTATTAGATGTGTGACTTGGGGAACATGTTTAACCTCGCTGTAGCTGATTTCATCAACTCTGAATGAGAACACACCACTTACCTCTCCTGGTTGGGGGAGGAGCACATAAGTTACAGAGCCAAATATGCTTCCTGGAACTCATATTTATTTATGGGTATATAAAACATTTATGCTGTACTCATCTCTGGAGTAGGTGATGGGGATGTAATGATAAAATAACACAAAGTCCCAGTTTTAATGGAGTTTAAATTCTAATCAGGAGATAGATATTAAATAACAAGCACAAGGAATATCTATACATATATCTATCTACATGTATTTGTATCTATCTATATCTATATAATGGTAGGTACAATTTAAATAGGATACTTATAGAAAGGTCCTGGGGAAAGTGACAGAATATTTGATATTTTACTGAAATGAAAAAAAAAGATACAAGGTTCTGAGAAAGTGATAAGGAGGACATTAGAGTTAATAGAAACAGAGCAGAGGTGGAGTGACGAGGAAGTATTGTCTTGAGATCTGAAGAATAAGTTAAGGGTTCCTTTAAAAAGTGGCAGAATATTGGAAAAGAGTAGCCTAAGTCCCACTGGACAAGAAGATGGGGGACAAAAGCCTGTGCTTAGGTCCAGGGGCAGGAGAAAGCCAGGTGCCTTTGTTAGACTGTATGAAAGCCAGAGGGATTAAGGCATGGGAAAAGTACGTGCAAAGGAGGAAGGAGACTGAGGTTGTAGGTAAATCCCTGTAGGCCATTCTGGAAACTTAATGTTTGTTGTAGTGATAATAGCAGGCTTTCTTCAGACAAATGCTTTGTCCCTGTGTATTTGGAAAAATTCTTTCATCAAGAATACTAGGGGAGCGCCTGGGTGGCTCAGTGGTTTAAAGCCTCTGCCTTCAGCTCAGGTCATGATCCAGGGTCCTGGGATCGAGCCCCACATTGGGCTCTCTGCTCAACAGGGAGCCTGCTTCCACCTCCTCCTCTCTCTGCCTGCCTCTCTGCCTACTTGTGATCTCTGTCTGTCAAATAAATAAATAAATAAAAATCTTAAAAAAAAATACTAGGAAGGTGAATCTAACAGATGTGGATACCTGATATGGTCCAATTATAGGAGGTCCTTCTGAGGGTTGGTGGTACCTGAACTGGTAAGAGGAGAATGGAGAAGGGAGAAGCTGCTGAGTAGATTAATATCTTGTAGTTCCAGCTTAGTGATGGAGAAAGGATCCCAGTGATTAAAGGAACCTCCCACTTTTCCACATACTATAGTACACAAATTCTGCTGACTCTAATTCCAACATTGATTTGGTAGCGTCTTCTCTGAGTGAATACCCCATACGGGTGTGGCATTGTGTGCATTGATTTTGCCAAATTACATCCTTAGTTTACGAACTTTGTTTTTATTGAGTTGGAAGTGGTACCAAAAGAGGGAGATGGGACATTGATCTTAATGGAATAAAAAAGCATATTTCTTTAGAGATTGCCTACTATTAATTATCCTTATGGGAAAACAAGCTTGCTATTTATGTAGTTGATACTGAAATGATATCATGTGCATTAAATACAAAATACAATGGTTTATAGAAAAGAATGAATTGGGTAAAGGATAGTGTAAATTTCCTTCAATACTTTGTAAACTTGAAATAAGAATAGTAAGTGACATTTTATATTATTGGCTGTGTTCTGGGTACCGTAATGTTTTATAGGCATCGTTTCATTAATTCTAACAATAACTCAATGGGTTATACATGTCTTCTCATATTTTACAGATAAGAAAACTGAGGACTTTAAAGTTGGGATGAATCCAGGAAATTTAGCTCATACCAAATGTTAACAGGGCTTCCATCTAGGTAATCCAAATTCAAAGTATGCTTTTATGATATCACCACCCACTTGTTTTAATATAGATGTTCTTTAATAAACTTATATTTTTATATATCATGGCAATCAAGTAAGCTGATTGAGCCTGGCTTTCCACTGCCTTTTCCAACCATAAATTTAAAACTCTTTCTTCTCTCTTCTTTTTCTTCTTACTTTCTTTTTTCATCCCCTACTCCCAAAATTTTCCTTGCTTATTGAGACTGGCAAATTTAAAGTCTTCATTTCTCCTGCTTTGTAAGACTCTTCTGCACCAAATTTCATCTGTCTCCCATGATTGATCTCTCCCTTTCTCTGATTACACACCCATCATCTCAGTTTGTTTTTTTCTTTTTTTTTAAACCAGAAGCTTCAGTCATAGGACTACTCTGATGATCACCTACAGGAAGCTCCCTATGGCCACCAGTAGTTCTAAGCTTGGGATTTGTTCTTTCCTTTATCTGCATCAGTATTATTAAATTGAGTCATCTTCTTGGATACCCTTGGCAGTGTAAGTCAGAAATGAAGACTGAGCCCTAAGTTCCAAAAATAGATTTTAAGTATAAATTAAGGAAAATGGAAAATACCAATTTTTAACTACTTGTTTTGATTATTCTCAGCAGAATGAGCTTAGTATGGTTTTCTTTTTCATGTCAGAAACTTAAAATAGAACCAAAATAGCATATTCTCAATTATAGAAAAAGATTTATATGCAAACTGGGAAAGCAATGTACTGTGGAATTGAAAGAGTATCATAAATGGTCAATACTGACATATATTGCCATTTGTATCATGAAATGTGTCAAATGAAGTGATATTATCAAAGTGGCTTCAAAAGCACCCAGATAATTTATTCTGAGAAGTGAAATCATTATTCAAGTATTCTACTTGTCAAAGTATTACAGACTATTTCTCTCCCTTTCAAGATGGAGACAGGTGATTCCAAGAAAGAAATTATAATATACAAATGAGCCAAAAGTTTCAGGAATAATTAAATAAAAAGCCTCTTCTCTTCCCTGTACCCCAGTGAAATTTAGTGCCACCTCACTTGAAAACTTCATAATTTTAAGTATAAACACAGTACCAACAGGAAGGAATATGAAATGAACCCCAAACTGAGAGTTCAGGTATGGCTTGGCAATGCAGGTATAATAAATATTTATGAGCCTCTCAAGGATTGGTAAAAGTATGTGTGAGATGAAAAGTCTGGTTGTTATCTTCTATATCATTAGCAAAATGTCCTGCTAAATTTATTTGTCTGTTTTTAGACATTGTTCTATGTTGATTCTTTTCTTTAGAGAAGTAAAAATAATAGGATTTAGAAAAAAAAATAATCCTGATGCTGTAGTTGAGAGTCATGTTAGAGGAAAATATAGGAAAGAAGGAATAAGACTAAGGTAGGGAAATGGGAGAACACTAGATGGGTGGGAAGATGGGGACAGAATAAAGGAAGCTAATAGAACTCTATCAAATAGCTCTGCTCAAGGTGCATTGAAATAGGGCTTGATACAGAGTCCTGACGTCTATAAGCTCTCCTTGCCTCCTGTACCACACCAGTTTCTTCATTTTGCATATGACAGCCATTCTCTCCTTTAGGTGTCACTGGGCTCTTTTCATACGAGATACTCTTCTCCTTGAATGTTCATTCACCTCTTCACTGTCTTAGGTCTTAAATATCCGCTTCTCAGTGTGTTAACCATGTTCATCCAATTTAAAACTGTAACTGGTGTACCCATATCTCCTCCCCACCTCTAAATATTTCAAACTTATATTTATCCTATGCTCTTTTTCATAGTATATTCTGCTTACTATATCATTTACCTATGTATTATGTAAGAGGTTAAATATGTTCAGAAATAAATGAAAGAAAATAAAAAATGGTTATAAGAACAGTAATCATTCAAACATCCTTTCTTCAGAGGATGAATAAGGAGGAATGGATGCAGTAAGTTATTTTATTTTGTAATTTAAAAAAATGAATAACAAAAAAAAGGGAAAATAAAAAGTATGGATGGTAGGGGGATTTTTTTTTTTGAAATTATGAAAAAGGGATTTTTGAAAAAACACCTACTGCTGCTTCTTAATGAACCAGAGAATAGACATGAATAAACAGTATATAAGAAAAGGAAGTGTTTTGTTAAGCTTCTGAAAATATGGAGAACATCAATGTTTGTATATCTCACAATCATTATATTTAACTCACAAAAACCAGATATGGTTCAGAAGTTTCCAGCAGGCAACCGCTGGCTGAACCTCGCCACCAGGTGTGTTTTATTAAGTGATCATGGTAGTTTAAAATTCATAAAATGTGGAAGACTTTAGCTGAGCTAGCAGATCTTTACATACTTGTAATTGTCCTATGCCTGACCTCCTGTGCATGTCCATCACCCTGGGGACCCCTCTGTGCAGTTGAATAGGTCAGCCCACCTCTACCTTTAGAGTCACCATAGAATATTCCTTCCTTGCTTCAGATCAAAATTTTGAATAAAAAGGGAGTCAAAATTACAAATGATGATTTTAATTTAGATGTTTTATTTAATCAGGTAAAAAATTGAACCAATAGGCGTTCTTTGACTGTTGAATCTTTAAGAGTCCACCGGTGATTCTGCAGTTTACAAATGGATCAAATACATTCATAAGAGTAAGGTGATTACCTGAGAATATACAAACATAAGTGCTCCCAAACCATCATTCAAACTAATTAACAATCATGTTGTAAGTTTCCAACAAATTCCAACAGACCATTTAAATTTAAGATCTCATGGAAATCTTATTCTTCCATAGTGAAAAAGATAACTAGACGGAAAGGTATACCAGAAGAAATCGAGCATATTTTCAACTTTTCCCAAATTAGGCACTATGATTTGATTTCTCTATTAACATTGTGGCAGATGAGAATATATACAATTTTTCATTTTCTCACAATCTTTCCTGAATAGGCATCCAATCTAAATCTCACTTTCAAATATATGATGCTAAAAACAAATAAACAAAGAAATACATATGATGCTTGCTGATTTTCCCTTCCTATTTCACCATGAATGTTTGGTGGCCACATGTTCAAGGGAAGATGTTACCAAATAGCAGAATTTGATTGCATGTGGTCCTTTCAGGGCCAGGCTGGGAAATTTTCCTGGCTTTCAGTGACAATTCATAATTATTTCAAAATAAGCATTTCTTATATTTTTATAACTTGTTCTAAAATGACCATATTCACTTCACTGAATAACCCCAAATGAAGCATAACCACATGTGTAGAAAAAAAAAATATATATATATATATATATCTTCCCTTGTTGAAAAACACATTACCCTTTATCCTTATAAATAAGTGGACTTCAGAGAGACAGAGTGAAAGTATGATTAGGGGGCTTTGGCAAGGATGACACAAGTAAGAAAAGATCTAAGAGACAGCCTAAAGTTTACATTTTGACAGAAGTTAAATTAGTCATCGTAAATGTCATTCTATAGAATGTCACTGAAAATGAGTAAACAAGTTAATTAGTTTGGTTTTCTTTGTTTCTTCTTTTGCTAAACCCAGCCAAACAAACTGTGATTCCAAAAGCAGAAATAAAAAAAAAAAGGAAAAGCTGTTTAGCTCCCCCTAATCCTAAATTTCCTGATCTGGGGTCTTTCAATTTCGATGCTTCTGGTAACGTGTTCATTCAAACATAAATGCGATCAGCATCAAAGGCTTAACATTCAGATTAACCACTTTTTGGCATCTTACCTCTTTTTAGTTTGAACTTGGAATCTCCTCCATGAACAGACCACTAATGAGAAAATCCTTGCTTATGAATTCAGTTCAGAATGGGAGCAGTTTTCCCCTCTCTCCTTTTGCATAATGTCGGCTTTGAAGTCAGGCAGTCCAAGAAAGTGATTGATCTCGCCCAAGTTCATAACTTTTTCAAAGTACTGCCGATATCATTAAATTTTAATTAACCCTTTGAGCTCCTTCTATGATGTAAAGATGAGGGAACATCAAAGGCTCGTGTGTTGGAGCAGCAGTGGCATCTTTTGTGCTCATATTGCTTTTTAGAAGATATCTAAGATGCAAATATTTCAACACGGTCTTCAGCTTTGTGTGTGTGTGTTTGTGACATTGTTATGCTGTTGCTGGGGTAGAGCTAAAATCTATTGTTAGTCTTTCAAAGCTGGTTATTTAAGCATTGCTGTGTTAAGGGCTTAGAAGTGGTATATCTTTCCACCTCTTCTACATAAAGCATTGTAATCAAGGAGTCTGTTTAAAATGTCACTCAGTTTGTAGCTTCTTGTAGTGGTGTCCTTCACCAGCTCTCATTCATAATTAATCTTATTTCCATTTTATGACTTCATGTGTGATATTCTGCATGTGATCTTGGAAAGTCACAGAGTTACATTCCCATAAACTAGATGAAGAAACTAAGGTAGAAAGGGGAGTGTGTATTGACAGAGGTTGGGAGATTTTGAGGCTGTACATGTATTGTGGAAAGTAGGTTTTCTTGAAGCATTAACAAATATTTAGCAAGTATACACTCTGTGCCAGGCACTGCTGAAGTGTATAGTCATTGTCCTCATTAAATGCACATTTTAGTGAAGCAGAATTTGCAAGCCTGGGCATTTGTGCTCTTGTGTCCCTTAATGGTTCCAACAATCACTGGCAAAAGGGTACGTGAGTGCCTCCTAGTCCACTGGTACCTCTTAGGTCACTGGGCAATGTTAGCAATTGCAGGGAACCCTGGATCCTAACATCCTGTACAGATTATTTGAAATACACAGGGTCTCATGTTATAATTAGAAATTGAGAAACTTGTGTGATTGGACACAGGTATATCTTGCCTATTTGTGTCTTGGGTTTTCCATACTTCTACCTGTTTTCTTCCTTCTCAAAAATTTAAATGAAGTAATATACATATGTGTTTTTCAAATACTGAAGTACTAATACTGTTTTAATAGTATTAAGCTTCATAATTTTAGGCTTGCTATTTAGATGCAGGAGAAGTTCGCTAGAATATATTTCCTTTCGTTAGGTGATCTTTATTTTCTGCCATTTCTGTTTTAACATAAATAATCACTAATCACAAGTTTCCCTCCAAAGATCTGTAGGAGAGAGAAGAAGTGATAAAACTGATAAAACTCTTGATTGCTTCACTTCTTCAGAAGTAATGATAAGCTCATTCCACGGCCCAAATACACATTTTCCCCTTTCGGGTCACTTTAATCAAGGCATTATCGCAGACGATGCGTGTCTACCAAAATGAGATTTTGTGACCTACTGAAATGAACACGATCTGGGCTTGCATTTGGGGTCTCTGACTTAGTGACCTTCATGTTTATGAGATTTAAATTAAACCTGCATATATTATTAGGGGAAAATTCAACAATTTTAGCAATAATTAAAAAAATTGTTGATTTTCTCTTTCCTCTGACATCGAATTTGAGTCAATTGTTGTGGAGATAATTTAAATACTGAACTGTTAAATGATGCCTTAATGATTCTAGAATTCCGGGAAAGGATGAATCCATATTTTAAAGACAAAATGGGACTTAAAACAATGTAACTATTGTTTTGGGCTCAGGATGTGGATAAAGCTATGTGACAGATGCCTCCACTGTAAACAGTGCATTCTAACTACAGTATGCAGTTCTTTTTCTTCTTTTCTCTATACTTGAAGAAGATATGAGATAAGTTAGTTAGAGAGGTATATGTATTTTCTAGAAATGAATGAACATGAAGGAATATTCAAATTTAAGTTTGGGTTGGTAACAGATGAGAATTCACATAAAGGCTTTTTTTTACCCACCTTTCATATTGAGAAGTAGCTAACTGTTCAGTCACAGTGCCAGTTAATGTTTCCTATTACTTTTGAATGTTACCTGCATTTTTCCAAATGGTTAATTATTTGCAGAATTTTACACACACATATATATATATATATGTGTGTGTGTAAAATTCTGAACAAATATATATATATACATATATATATATATAAAATTCTGAACAAATATATATATTTGTTCACCCTGGGATATAAAAATAGTAATCATAATCAGTTCAGGCTGCTTGAAAATAATATTCTAAAAGCCATTGATAAGAAAATTGTGAAAAATAAAAACAAAATAAACTAGACTTAGACTAGTAAAAGGTTTAAAGCTCTACCCTTTGTTTGTTAAAAACTAAATTTCTGGGGTCATCATAAAGATATGCAAGGTGGAAATAATTTGGGGGCACATGTGCAAAAATGAACTTAAAATAGGCTTTACATATATGATGAACATATGGATCTATGAATGCAGTGGCAAATGGGATTCACTAAATTATATGCCCATTCCTCTTTTTCTCTCCAATTTCTCTGTCAAGTGAAAGCCAGAAGAGATTATAATTAAAGTTATTCTAAGGAAAAACAAAATTCTGAATTGTGGATTATAAGCTTCCTTTCATTCTCTATTCTCTAACTTTCCAAACTCTTTTGCTACTTGAGGGCAGAATGACATCAGTGTTCACTGAGGGTGACCTAACTGAGCAGTGTCATAGCAACAAAAGAAAAAAAAAGTCACAGTTACTGTCTGTAACAGAGTGGGAAGCTCATTTCTTCACTAGTGATTACATTTCAGTGTTCACATTTTCCCAAAGCCCCTCTGATTTTTATCATTATTGTAATAATACTGCTGTTGACAAACTTTTACTAATGCTGCTAAATAGATTTCAGAAATTGCACAAGAAGTTTTAGATACATTATCTCACTATCAGAATGACTGTGAGGTGCATAGTATTTTCCCTTTTCACAGAACAAAGAACTGAGGCTCTGAACAGTTCAATATCTTGAGGGATTGGCCATAGTCTGACTCCAAAGTCCTCACTTTGTCCCACTGACCCAAGATTCTTTAAGTGCCGAAAGAGTTCCAAGTGCTATGGGAACTCAAAGGAAAGTGAGATATATTTAGAAATTTAGCAGGAGGCAGCTATAGAAATGAATGTCAAGGACTGCCTCAGATTTTAACAAAAACTGATACAAAGAATGGAGACTATTTGTGACAGAGGAAAGAGCAAGAACTTAAGTATAAGACATGCAGGATGAGGAAAGGATATGCGAGTTAGCTCAAGATAATGTTTGAAGGAGGAAAAATGGGTTTTGTTTTCAAAAAGCCTATGATCACATCGGCTACCCTGCCTCCAAAATCACAAAAATGGCTCTAAATCAAGAGTCAGACTTGAAAAATTACAATTATTTTGTCTTCAGTTTTGAAGATGTTATTGAGAAATCTGTATTTCCAAATCTGCCATGTTAGAGATGGGGATGTAGAAAATATGTATTAAAAATCTGAAATAAGAGTTGGGCTTTGGCGTAAAAACAAATGGGCTAATTCTAGACTAGATCTGTGGGCATAAGGAAACTATTCATATTTTGTTTCCTCCATTTATTTCCTTACAAGATAGTTGTGAGAATCAATTACGAGGAGGCACGCTCAACTGTTTAGGAAAGTGTCTATTATATAATAAGAGCCTAATAATCATAAGGCATTATCATTACTATTACTACTCATAAACTGATTACTGTTTAGGAAAATTAAGTGGTTTTTTTCCTGCTTGAAATCAGAGAGACCAACCTTTGGTACTTTAGGAACCAAAAATGTAGAACTCTATTTTGCATTAAAAAATGCCATAATTCTGAAATTAAAATAGAAGTGGTGTCCCATGCTATAGATGGAAAAACTGAGGCTAAAAAACATATACATGATTTATCCATATCACTCAATTTTCTTTTCGTTTTACAACTAGATAACATTGGTCACCATCTTTCCACCTTCCAATAATTATTGAGTTTCATTGCCACCTACTAGCTGGATGTAAAGCCAATACCCAATTTTATTTTATTTATATATTCCTTTATTATTCATAACAATCCTACTTTTAGGTTCCAATTTTTATTTCAATTATTTTTTTTAAAAAGTTACGCTGTGGTGGCAGATACCTCCAAATCATCAGTAGCCTGTAATCAGGATGGTTGGTTTCTTACCCATGGTATATGCTGCATATCTGCTATGGTTTGTCTCCATGAGTCTTGTTTATTCCAGGACCCATGCTGAAAAAGCAGCTCATAGCTGGGTTATACTGGCCTTAAACAGGAGGAAAAGAATTCTGGAAAAACACCTTGGGGCTTTCAGAGCTTCATCAAATAGTAATATGTTACTTTAGGTTATGGTTCCTTGGTCAAAGTAAGTGATATGGCCAACCTAAATGGTAATAGCCTACGGAAGTATAAACCTCTCATGAGACAGAGCCATAATACCCATTTTACTAACAAGACCCCTGGGTGTTCGTACTTATTACAACAGTATTCTAAAATGGCCCCCCCACCTCATTCCTACCCCCATGAATAATCCCAGGAACTATGAATATGATCTATTTTAGCCCCTTAAGGAGGTTTTACTATATAGCACAGTTGATCTTAAGACAAGAAAATGATCCGAGATGGCCTGACCTAATCACATAAACTGGGTCTAGAGATCAGGGATAGAGGGACGGATTAGAAGCACAAGGAGAATTTAACGAGAAAGTTCTCAGTTGCTGGCTTAAAGATAGGGAAGCCTACCTGGCAAGAAATGTAGGTGGTCCCTAGCTGAGAGAGGCTAAAGGATAACGACCAGCAAGGGAATGGGACCTCAGTTCTACAACCGGAAGTAACTGGTTTTGGTCAAGGGCACTTCAAAGCAGATTCCTCTCCAGAGCCTGCAGAAAAGGACACATCTTGATTTCAGCCTTCCATCACTCTAAATCCAGTTACTCTGTGCCCAGACTTCTGAGCTCCAGAACTGTGAGCTAATGAATAGATGTTGTGTTAAGCCTCTACATTTATGGTAATATGTTATATGATAGAAAACTAAGGCAATAATGCTTTGCTATTTATTAACTCTAGGACTTTAAGCTAATGCCAATGCTTCTCAGAGCCTTAATTTTCTCATATTTGCAAATAAAATATCTACTCCATATTATTATGATAATCAAATAAGATAGAATATGCAGGGACGCCTGGGTGGCTCAGTTGGTTAAGCAGCTGCCTTCGGCTCAGGTCATGATCCCAGCATCCTGGGATCGAGTCCCACATCGGGATCCTTGCTCTGCAGGGAGCCTGCTTCTCCCTCTGACTCTGCCTTCCACTCTGTCTGCCTGTGCTCACTCTCGCTCGCTCTCTCTCTGACAAATAAATAAATAAAATTTAAAAAAAAAGATAGAATATGCAAAATTAATTATAAAAGAGCCACAAACCTGTAAAGGAATTGACATTACATATCAAATAAAATAGCTTCTTCACTTCAGGTTATAAAACATTAAAGTATAAGAATTATTTATTTTACTATAATGTCTTACAAATTTGGAGGTAACAGTCACAGAGCCACAGAACCAAGCATTCATGGAGAAATAATCTTGGAACAAGGGTTTGATTTCAGCCCTGCCACAGGAAAAGCTACAGGAATTTGTTTGATACACTTAAGCTAATTAGCCCTCAGTTTCATTAAGTATAAAATATTTTTGATATCCAAGAGAACTTTGTTTTTGAAAGTATGAGTTCATACATATACATTGTTCCCAGGGCAGGTATACACAATGCACCTAATATTAATATCATTTATAATAAAACAATAGATACTCCTTTTTTAAAAGATTTTATTTATTTATTCATGAGAGATGGAGAGAGAGAGAGGCAGAGGCAGAGGCAGAAGCAGGCTCTCCAAGGAGCAGAGCTCCTGATGTGGGACTCGATCCCAGGACACCAGGATCATGACCTGAGCCAAAGGCAGATGCTTAACCATCTGAGCCATCCAGGCACCCCAGCACATCCTATAAAGTGTCAAAAATACCTACAGTGTTTGTCTATGCCTTTCCCTTTCTGCTATCTTCTGGACCAAGGTCAAATTATCTACTGAGGTACAAGTTCAAAATGGAATCTAGCAAACTGCCATCCATACTGGCCATATGGGCTTTAGGTTTAATCAGGATGGGAACATTCCCCACTCATCATATCTCAGCTTTCAGTTATGGGTTTTACATTAAAGTTCAGTGAACATCACGGATAAGCTCTCCTGATTAAGATCATTAAAGAATTCTTTATCTTTAGTTCAATGGCATCTTGCCTACAGATTTATTAGACTGCTTTTTTGGTACACTGCCTATTTCAGGGAGAAAATATTCCACTGCTACATACGGGCAGGATAAAGATTAAGCACAATTGCCAATTGCACATAAGGAGGCTGATGCGTTCCTATTACCAAAAGGAATCTGTAGAGTCTGATATCCAGGAATAGGAAGGAACTTCAGAGTATCCTCAAACCCAGACTCCTGAACTGAGTCAGGTCAGATGGCAGTATCTGTTTCACACAGGGAGGCCCTGAAAGTTTGGGTACTTTTTGCTACTTGTACCTGGATTGGGGTCTGACTCTCAGGGCCTGTGTTCTGCCTACTTTTTTTTGTTTTTTTTCCCCCACAAGATTCATAATGCTTTTCTCCAGAGGATGTCTCTCCCACTCACAGTCTCTTGATGGATAATAGGAAGATGTATTCTCTTGATACATGTTTACAAAGTAGATAATTTACCAGTGAATCAAATATTTATTGAACACCTAGAGTGGGTGAACGGTGTTGCCAAGACACCAAAAGGAAGCTAAGACTTCTAAGAGACAGTTCTTGTCCTAATGGAAATAACAACTTGGTTGAACCGGGAAGGGTTCTCATAAAATTATAATTAAGATTATAAGGAAATATGTAAATGTTTCTGAAAGTGTATTCCTCTAACCACTGGCATCAAAATCAAAGGGAGTCTTTTATAAGTGATACATTTTGAGAATTATGCCAATACATGGTAAATATCGTCACTCATATGATTGAAAAAAATGATATAAAGAACCAAAGTACAGGACATTAATATGAACACACACTCAATAATGAGGAACAGATAAGTGAATGAATATATGAAGCAGAGATTTGAGAAAAATATCAAAATTAGTGGAAGTGATCAGAGAATGTAGTGATAGAAATACGAATAAGTAATTAGCTGGATTCATGACCAGCCAAAGAACGGGCATAGAAATTCTATGACATTAATAATAATGTTATTATAGATGGGTCCTTTTTATCCCTTTTTATTGCCAAAATCATGACCAAAATGGAGAGCCTGAAAGCACAGGGCATTTTTGTAAATGCTTTCATGGCCATAATCGTTCATTTTCTAAGGATACATGAAAGGAAAATAGTGAAGGCTAAATGATGACATGCAGTTACATTAAAATATATCTTTAAAAACCAAGTGAAAAGAAACATGATGTGTTAAATCCTATTCCAGCCTAACAATGTAGTTATTTCCTTGGGGTAAGAGGTAAATATATGTAATTGCCAGCAGTGCAATTCCTTTAACACTGATATATTAGGAATCTATTTTTAAAAGTAGGTACTTCTACAAGACTCTTTCCCCTTATCCTCAGACTTTTTTTTTTTTAATTTTTAAAATATCTCACCAAACCTTTGTAACTAACGTAGCAGTGGCTGAACACTTCCTTAAAGAACACGTTAAAATTAAGAATGTGTGCATTAGTTTTTTTTGTTTTGTTTTGTTTTGTATGGTGACATTTTATATTTTGCTAGAAAAGAATGGTACATTTAAATAAAAGTGTATTGGAACTTCTTATGCACCACTGTGTTTGGAAAAAACACCTTATTTGTGAGCATGTGATATTTGGATTTTATTTTTATTTTTATATTTGCATTATATGTTTGTTATAAAAATAACACATTCAGGTAAAAATAATAACCTTGATTTCATCATAATCCCACAATTCAGAGGTGATTACTGTTAATTATTATTTTATATAGTAACATCTCTCTCTAGATATTCATTAAATAAGAATGGGATATCATATGTATTTAGCGACTTGCTCTTTTTTTTTTTAATTTGCTAATTCTATATTGGATAGCTTTCTAGAAATATTTTGTCCTTCAGCAAGAACAGAGACTTGGAAAAGCACGCCGAGTGAAGAGTCTAATTACGCTAGTATGAATTACACCTAAATCAGATTGGCTAGAAAACAAATGGCTAGTTCACATTCACGTTCTGCTGTGAATCTCAATGCTAGTTGGTTGCATTTGTAGTGAATTCAGCACTGCTCCTGTGAAGTCTGGATGTGGTTCCAAAGAATCAGCCATACGAAATCATTTTAAGGTTATTAGTCATATTGTAAACTTCAGTTTTCAAGAAATATCAATAGATGTACTATAATAACCATTCTATTAAAATCATCCAGTACCATTACTGTAACAACCAACAGTAGCCAACACCTTATTCTGGAGTTTTCTATTATGGAAATGATTTAAAGACTTATGATATATCAACATTACCTTGTTCGTGTGAATGAAATTTTCCATGTGAAATCAGTTTTTCCCAAATAAAGATACAAACTAGCTTAGCGGTATGGCGTAGTCATTAAAGACAGACCCATTTAAAAATATTGCTGAACCCAAAAGCATTTTCTGTGCTCATTGCATTATTGAAAGTATTAGATAAGGAAGAAAAAATAACATTTATGTCTTTCTTTATGAGTTATAATTTGTTTTGTATTATTTTCTCATTTAATGAAAAATATTTGGAAAAACACAAGCAAGATACCAACATTCTTCCTGAAAATTTTAAGAATTATTATCTTGATTTATTTGCCAGTCCTTTAATGAGCACTTACATTGTTCTAGACTCTGTTCTGCAAGGATTAATCCAGGGGTTTTTAGTCAAGGCTGTTCATTACAGTCACCTGGAGAACTTAAAAAAAAAAAAAATGATTCTCAGGCCACAACACACACCAATTACATTAAATTCTCTGGGGTCAGGACTCCAGCCACTGGTGATTTATTCAAGTATTCAGCCAATTCCATTGTATAGTTAAAGTTGAGAATCAGTAGTTTCCAATCAGTAGCTTAATATAAAGATAAAAACAATTTAATTGGCAGTTAAATGGTATATTCTAACATTAAAAATTTAGGTTAGAGTCATTAAAGTACAGGGTAAAATGCATTTTTATTATAATTATAGTGTAGGATCATATTTCATCTGCTAAAAGCCACAAGGTTCTCTTTGCACTGCTGTTGATACCAAGAAAAAAAAAAATGGATGAGACAGATAAACTTCCCTAGTAAAGGTAAATTACCTTAAGATCTGCCTGCTTCTTTGTAGACCAAAAAGGAAAGGAACCTACATATAAAAACTCTGGAAGGTTATGTATCCTTACTGTATATTTTCTTAAAAGGACAACTCAAAGGCTCAGATTACATATCACGAAGAAGTAATACTCACTTTTTTGCTCCCACTCATTAAAAAGAAAAAAAATTGCTAAAAATTTTCCCTTTCCTGGAGTAGCCTCATGTCTCCATCCATTCCCAACCGCACCTTCTTTCTCCAAACCATCTTGCATCCCACACCATCTTCATTGGAGTCACCATTATCACATTCCTCCAGAAATATTATTTTCTTATCCTCCCTGTTTTTTTTTTAATTGTGTAAATCGATCCCTTTGGAATTTTGGCATATTAAATGCTTAATTTGGAATGTGACTGAGTGATAGCTTGATAATTGTGTCCAGATAGGTTGATAGAAAAGAATGAGAAGGGAGGAAGAAAGAGGAAAAAAAGAAGGAACAGATGGAGGGGAAATTAAATGAAATAAATCATAGTCTCTCTCTGCCCAAAACCAACACTCTCCCTCAAATCGGAACAAAATCCAACCTCTTTATTGGAGCCCACAAAACTGCATGCACAGATGTGGCTCTAGCCACATCCCCTATTCTCCTTCCACTTGCTACTTGTACTCTAGCCACCCTGACCTCCTTTCGTGAACATACCAAGCTCATTACTATCTCAAGGGCTTTCGTTTACTATTTCCTCTCTCTAGACCTGTGTTTTTCAACTGGGCATGATTTTTGTCCCTTTGGCAGGATCTGCAGACATTTTTGGTTGTCACAACAACTGAGATGCTATTGGTATTAGTGGGTGGAGGCCAGGATTGCTGCTAAACATCTTACAAGGCTGGGAATGGTTTCTTACAACAAAGAGTTATCCATCCCCAATGTTAATAGCACTGAGGTTGAAAAATCCTAGTCTAGACAGAGATCTTTCCCCAGATCTCCTTTCTTTACTCTTTTCTTCAGGGCTTTTCTTTTTCATAACACTTAACAATTTAATTTGTTATGATGTTAAAATAGATATATGAGGCAAAAAAAAAAAAAAAAAAAAAAAAGATATGTTTACAGGGAATGTCCAGTAGTCCTAAGATGAATCACACTTTCAATAATGTTAAAATATGAGGGGAAAACAAAACATACAATGTAGGATGGAGGAACTACAAAATTATCCATTCTGTATAGAAAAACAAAACAAAACAAAACAAAACAAAAAACCCAAACCAAAACAAAACAAAACAAAAAAAATCCCTGAGGCTTCAAGAGGTTAAGGAACTTGTCCAAGATCATATCACTACTAATTGGTAGATACAGACCTCTGATGGTTAGATTTGCTCTTGGAAGCCTTTTTGATAACTTGAGTTGGAGCTGGGAATAGGATGATAAATTTTCAGGCATAGGAAAAAAAAGGAGCAGGAAATGGGGAGAGAACATACATTCCAAATAGAAGTGTTCTTAAACAACAAGAAATTTTCCACACTCTGGGGCATAGCATTTAGCTCATCTCTAAGAAGCACAAAGATGTAAAATATTGCTCAAGATGTAAAATTGCTCAAGATGTAAAATAGCAAGGTCACTTGACACAACTACACTAATGCAATCATAATACTTTAACTGTAAAATGCTCTGCCGTAAAACACAGCCAGTCTTCGACCACCCAGCTGAGTATCCTCCCTGGACTAATTATTTTTAAAAGTTAGACAGAAAACCGTTATAGTTTTAGGCACTCTTATCGACATAGGAGTGAATAAAGCACATTTCTGCCAAGCAGAGGTTGGGGTTTAAGGAGCTTGGCATTCTTTTACTGCTCCTTCTCCTTCTCCTTCTTCTTCTTTCTTCTCCGTCTTGATAATGTTTTGATCGTGCTACCAAGCAAGTGCTCAGTGCAAAGATAATATGGCTGTGCTAAATGGATTACATGTACCATAATGGATGATATTATAGATACTAAACAACATCTAAATGCCTGCTCCTATCAAAAGTCCTAAAAGAAAGGCACAGGTTGAATATTCCCAGACTATAGCTGAGAAGTAAAATGTAAATTTTGGGAAAGTAGAAATTGAGCCCTTTTATTTATACAACTATGGATGTACCAAACCATGTAACTGGCAGAAATTCTGGAAGCAATTTCAATTTGAGATTTAAAAGGGTACTGAATAACTTTTGGACATTAAGAGATTTTAAAGGAACAAAAAGCAGTAGTAAGAACAACCACATCAGTAGATGTTGCAAAATCAATACAGAGGGTTTTTTGGACTGCTCAGACTTGGAAGAAGACAGCTGGTTTTGAATTCAAGCTCTGCCACTAAATGCAACCTTGACCTAATTCTTCCACTTCTTTGTGCTTCTGTTCTCCGAAAAATAAAGGGGGCATATTAGAAACATCAGCCTCACAGGTTGTGATGAGTATTCAACACATTGAAGGCACATTAGAACAGCACTAGCCTTCAATGAACACTCAATTAAAGGAAATAGGATTGCTACTGATGGCTTCAGCCCACTGTCCGGGAGCTCCTGAAGTGACACAATACAGACCAGAGATTTTCTGTAGTCCTAGCTTGTTGATTTTCTTTTCTTTTCTTTCTCACTAAAATAATTACTTAAACTATTGGCACCGGGCGCAGCATAAGCCATGTAAACCAATGTACGCTGCAAAATTAACCCAGAATGGCAAATTCCTTCATTTGTCCACAATAGGACATCATTCCTCTTTAGACTTCATTATATATTTTAGGTTGAGAACAGGAATCTTTCTTTACAAACACTCCCCCCCCCCCCCATCCACACTCACTCCTCATTCTCCCCTCCCACATACAAAAGAAAAACCTCAAAAATACACAACGGCTTTTTCTTTTCCTCTGTCAGATGTTAAGTTTTGAAGACTTCACAATTTATTGGTGGTCAGGTGGGAAAACAGAGTTTTCTAAAATGCAAACGTTTCTAAAAAGACCCGTGTCTCCTCTGGCAGCACCAGCTTCAAATGATCTGCCCACTGAGAGCATCTCAGTTTGATACATTCTGTTTCATAAAAGCTGATTCAGGCTTTAGACTCCTACAGGGTCTTCATAAAGTAGATATAAAATAATAATAAAAAAATAAGGCTAAAGCTTAAAGATTTAATCTAAAGAACATTTATTTTTTATCTCTCCACTCTCGTTTTAGAAGAAACATGCTGATTTTTTTTTTCCAAAATATTTTTGGTTTACTTCAGTAAATTTTCTTCTGGTAGGATCCAAAGAAGAAATGGCTTGTGCTTAGTTTGGTATTTATAATTATACATCTGCTTCAGCAAATAAAACATTTCAAACTGAAATCTCACAGAAAGGGTCAAAGTATTTTATTTTGCTTGGACTCAGAGCCATCATTTACTCTCAAATGGATTCTGACTCAGGTAGCCATAACAATAAGAGTGTTCTGCTACAATGAAGCTGTCTTTTTTCACAAAAAAAGAAAGAAAGAAAGAAAGAAAGAAAGAAAGAAAGAAAGAAAGAAAGAAAGAAAGAAAGAAAGTGGTGTTTGTTTATGTTACATATCTATGAAATAAATTAAGTGGAAACTTTTGAAATGGTCAGAATCCAACCTAGAATATATTAAATTAGGTAGGAAGCTTTCATAATCCCTAAATTTGAATGGATTAAGCAAGAATCCTGAATCTTTCCCTGGAAGAATCCCGTCATGGACAAAATTTACCAGTTACAGAAGTTGGGTATATAACAGGACATGACCAAGAAACCAAAATTTTTTTTGGTGGCCTTAGGTTGTCTTCACCATGCACAAACATGTTTCTTCTATCCCATTGTATTTCAGAGTAAGAACTGTATTGTTTTGAAGTAAACAATGTCTTCCTTGAGTCTAAAGCAAAACAAACCAAAAAAATGCTAGTTTATTGCTTTCCTTTGTATTTATACCTAACTGCGTATAAATTCAGGGTCCTTAGCAATTTTTTTTCACTCTATACAGTTTCTAATCTTTGTATAATAAAATGTTCACCTTATCTTTTATAGCCTTCCCTGCCTTTTTTTTTTTAAATCAATAAATCTGGACATATTTTCTTCTGTTGCTCTATGACTTTTTCTTTTCATATTTACATTGGTATAACTCAGATTATTTTCATGCCATAAGTAAATAAGGATCCAGATTCATTATACTCAAAATATTTAGTGTTTCAAGCAATAACATTTTTAAAAAAATCTAACAGTCCCATCAATTTGAAACACTGTACCCTTTGTTGGCTAAAGATACATATATTTAATTACAATGTATTTATTCCTTTACTATGAAATTGATCTCCTCCCCCACTGCCCCAGTACCATCTTACTGTCTTAAACAATTACAGTCTATTCATGCATTTAATTCTTGTGACAGTTACCTTCCCTACCTGTCATTTATGTTTCTTTCAATTATTCATTTTATTAAAAAAAATATTTCTGGATAATCTTAATTTTTAAATTAAAATTCATTCTAATAACATTTTCTCATGTTACTGTAACGTCAAGCTGATATTTTAATTGTTAATTTAATGTAAACACTTTATAAGGAAATATTAACACCTGTACAATATTAAATTCTTCTATGAAGAAATAAGATTTTTTTTCTGTTTATCTGTCTTCTCTCATGTCCTTAGTAGAATTTTAACATTTCTTTCATGTGAGCAAAATATTTTCATATAGTTTTCTTGGAAATGTAATTACATGTGATAAGTCCATGGGACTTTTTTTTTTTTAATCTATAAAAATTTATGAGAATATCTTTTGACCTTGCAATTACACAGCTAGGAATTTACCTTGTAGAAATATTTCCCAAAGTACATGAAGTTATTTGTACAAGTATGTTGACTGAAGCATTGTTCATAATATTAAAAAATTGGAAGCAATTTAAATGCATATCAGTGAGGGGCTGTCTAAATATAATATGGTCCATAACTCCATATAATAGAATGCTTGCATCTGTAAAAAAGATTAAGGTAGACTTTTATGCACTGATATGGAAAGCTTTCCAAGCTATATTATTAAATGAAAATATATCAAGTACAGAACAATGTGTATAGTAGGTTGATATCTGTATAAATTTTTGTAAATTTTAAAAGGATAATTACACTACAAGATTAATAATAACTTTTAGAAGGACATACAAAAATATTTTACTAGAAGAATATATAATAATGGCACATTTCTTTTTTTTAAGATTTTATTTATTTATTTGAGAGAGAGAATGAGAGAGAGAGCATTAGAAGGGGAGGATCAGAGGGAGAAGCAGACCCCCACTGAGCAGGGAGCCTGATGCGGGACTTGATCCTCGGATTCCAGGATCATGACCTGAGTCGAAGGCAGTCATTCAACCACATGAGCCACCCAGGCGCCCAATGACACATTTTTTAAACATTAAGCATATTTTTGTCATTGTTCTAAATGCTCTTCATATAGCTCATTTAATCCTCACCATAATTCTGTATAGTAGGTTATATTATTATTGCTGTTTCATAGATGAAAAAACTGGGACATTTAGAGAATAAGTGAAGTGCTCTAGAACATATATAGGAAATAAAATCCAAGAAGATTAGCTTCAGAATCAGTATTCTGAAGTAAAGCTTGTATTTCCTTTTAGAAGAGCACATCTTTGGGGGAAGCCTAAAAAATGTGGTAAGAATTATTTTATTTTGCTTTTGTAATTTTTGATCTAGTATTTACCTATGACTGTAATACTTTTTATCTAACATCAAGTTACCAGGTTGCATCCAAGTAATGGATAGGGGTCTTTCAATTCTGTTTTTATGATTTTTAAATTGATACAAAATCTAATGCTATATTTAAAAATTTTAACAGTAAAAGAATAATATAGATGCCCATGTGAAGTACAATATCTTAGAGAAAAATGCATTTCCACCCATGCACAGTGAGTACTGGTAGTAAAATTGATAAGGAGAAGAACACTGCACTAAAACATAGTTGGAAGTAGAGAGGCAGTCTTTCTGAGACTGGCTATCACCATGGCTTTCTGACATTATATTTTCATCTACCTTTGAAATGATGAAAGCTATTAGCAACACATGACAAAGCAGCATATGTAAAATATTTTAAGTCAGTCTACATTAACCACTGAGTAGGATTATTATTCACATGGTTAATTTGTAAGTTTGTTACTACTCTTAATTCATTATCCCTCTCATATAGGAGAAGTGGTGATATAATAACATTATAGAATTATGGGAGATGTGTGATAGAAATATGACCTGATGGAATAACTGGGTCTTTGCACTAAAGTGAATTTTTTGTGTTACATAGTGTTTATTTAATAGTTTATTGCTGGTGTGAAATAGTACTGTAATTGGGATTTATCCAAGCAGGGATAGTATTAATGGTGTGGATTCACTTCCAAAGAATTAGTTGATTTCTTCTGCAAGATATTTATCACTTGCATCACTTACTGTTCCAAAAGAGACTTAATGTTGGATTTCTCACATATTCCATCTAAAGACTGGGGTGAATGTGTGCCTATGCAAGAGTCTTTAGCAGCATGTGTAACTATGTGGAGATATATGTAACACTATTTAAAATGACAGCTAGAATGCTATTGCAAATTGTAGGCTCAGATAAAGCTTCGGAAAATAAGTAGCAAGATGCCTATAGCCTAGCTCTAAATGTGGGTGCTAGGTAACTTAGCAAGATTTCCCAAGAGATGGATAGAGATGTAGCAAGTGTGGGAAAGAGACAGAAGGGTGATTCCTAAAAACTGGGAAAGAAGGGGAAAAGAAGACAGGTCATGTCCTACTTGTCTCACTTCCTTAAAATGGTTTCTTAGGACACTAATCAGACTGAAGTTTGAGGAAGGAAAATGTGAAATTGGACTAGATTTTTACTAGCTGATAATTACAATGTCTTAGAACTGAACATGACTGTAAACTACCAGTTGCTGTAGGGAATGGAGAAGGGAAATGTGATGGTTAATTTTATGTATCAACTTGGCTGGGCCACAGTGCCTCAATATGTAGTCAAACATTATTCTGGTTGTTTCTGTGAGGGTGTTTCTGGATGACATTAGCATTTTAGTCAGTGGGCTTTGAGTGAAGCAGATGTCCTCCATAAGGTGGTGGGCCTCATCCAATTAGTTGAAGGCCAGACTTAGAATAAAAAGACTTGACCTCCCCCAAGCAAGAGTAAATTCTGCAGCAGACAGCCTTTGGACTTGAACTGCAATATGGGCTTATCTCTGGGTCTCCAGCCTACTAGCTCACACTACAGATTTGGACTTGACAGTCTCTATCATTACATGAGCCAATTCCTTAAAATAAACTTCTCTCTCTATATTTACACATTCTATTGGTTCTCTTTTTCTGGAGAACTCTGACTAATCCAGGGAATAAGAGAGCATGTTTGAAGCAGTGGTGGGAGAGAAAATAAAGCTGTCTTCAACTCATGCCCTAAGAAGTCTAGCCCGTTCAATAAACCGGTTACAGACTAGACAGTGTTTCCTCCTACACTGAAGACTGGAGAAAGATTCAGAGAAACAGAGGAAAATAACAGTAAATGTTACCCCTTGCCCTTCTTTCGTAGCTCATTTCTCTTTCTGTTCGTCCTTCTCCTCTCAGGAAGGCTTGAAGTTGGTTCGACCATGTAAAAAGGTTGCATTTATATCTTACTGTTACAGAATCTGTCATAGCATGATCCAGAAATCCTTTTATGTCGAATAGAAGCATGTAAACTTGTATAAAATGGTTGACAGATGTGTAACACCTCACAAGTAAGTAAAGCTTCCCCCTTTTAACTGAACCTGGCAACTAAATAGGAGATTTTTATTTTATTTATTTATTTATTTATTTTTTTAAAGATTTTATTTATTTATTTGACAGAGAGAGATCACAAGTCGGCAGAGAGGCAGGCAGAGAGAGAGGAGGAAGCAGGCTCCCTGCTGAGCAGAGAGCCCAATGCGGGACTCGATCCCAGGACCCTGAGATCATGACCTGAGCCGAAGGCAGCGGCCTAACCCACTGAGCCACCCAGGCGCCCCAAAATAGGAGATTTTTAAATGACACAATTGTTGAACCCACTTTGAGTATAGTTATAATCCACCATGGTACACAGTTCATCACTAACTCACACTCATTTACATTGTCATACAAACCCTATGAAAATAAATCACCTTGGATTCCAAATACCAAAGTCTCACACCAATGCATTTTATATTTCAATGCCTTTTGTCTGATGACATGAAGGCTTTAGACATGCAAATTTAGGGCAGCTTATATACATTTGATGGTGGTCTGGAAATACTTGATTCTCTTCCCTTTTTTTCCCTCAATTTTCAAAAAAATAATTTCTCTGTATTCTAAAATAAAGCAAAGAAATGTAATTGGGTATACTTGAGAGCAGTAGATCTGATTGTTTATTTACACTCTTATGTAATGGTTGCTTTTTCTATGTGCTTCAGAATAAATTCTAAATCCCTTCTGTGATCTGACTAGAACCTGCTTTTTTGGTCTTTTGTACTCAATATCTGTCCTCTGTATGAGTTCACCAAAATAGAGAATACTGTACTTATTAATATTGGAGTTTCTCCTCTTGTCCCCAACACACTGGCACCCAACATCAATGAGCTTCTTTCCTGTTGAGTGAAGAAACAGTTCTCAGTTCAAGCCAAAGGAAGGTGGGTAAATTTGGTATAAACTACTTCCAGATTTGACCTCTGTAAATTCTCATACAATCATCCTTGTAGTATATGTCTTTGCTTATAAACAAATCTAGTTAGATATAGAAAATCCCAGGAAAAATTCCATGTGTCCTGAGCGGTAACAGGCAGAATTACTACATGTAACATGCCTAGGTCTCTGAAGGACTGGGTGAAGCAGAAATCCTATGTGAGCTACCTTAGACTGTAATATGAAAAAGAAATAAATGTTATCTTGGTAAGCCATTCAGAGTTTGTGTTGCTTACCACTGCAGCTAGGAGTACTTAGCATTAATAATGCAGATAGTCAAAACTTTAGCTACAGTAAATTATTTTCATGTTTTGTCCACGCTATCCCGAATTCTAAAATGCCCTCCCTTCTCTAACACCAGCCTCTGTGTACCAATCCTTTTTGTTTATTTAAGGCCTATTTCAAATTTTCCTTTCTCCCCTCATACCCATGGTAGGAATTTATTATCACTGTAGAACTTATTGCATGTCTTATGTCACTCTTTATGTCATAATACATGTAGCTTTCTGTAGTACCCAATATATTTCTGTATCTCCCATATCAGTTAGTATAATACTTCAAACACATAATGTATAGAACAAAATAGATATGCCCCATCTGTCCTATTACTAATATCTATTCATAAATCTATTAATATTTTGTATCCTCTAATTATATACTAAATACCCATAATTATATCTAACTGCAAAAGATTTTTTATCTTAGTATATTTAAGTCAAAATAATTAATGACAAAGGTTGATCACTTTGGGAAATTGAAGGTTACATTGGTTAGAATTTTTTAAAAAGTAACTAACATCTATTAAACAAGTTGCTGTTGTGACACACTTTGCAGGTGCATCTTTGGTGAGGAGTTAAGAATTCTTCACATTTTAGAAACCATTAACATTTTGAAGTTGCAGAATCCTGAGGTCAGCAGTAAGCAGACTAAATGGTACCCATGAGGAAGTCAGCACATGTCCCCAAAAGTAAATTTCTTATCCCCTTATCACAAGAAGCAGCCTATTAAGTAGTTATGGTAGTAAATTTTAAATTCCCCTGAAGAAAAGGTTGACAAAATTGAATTATGAAGAAGAGGAAAGAAGATTAAATTACCAGAAGAAGAGCAAAGTCTTGGGAGTAACTTCATAGCAACCTTTAGGCCGATGAAGTTTTATTAAGTAGAGAGTAGGAAGGATACAATAAGATAACATTGCTGAATTTGCAAATGTTTGGGCTATCTATGTGTAATGTCTGAAGGGGGTAAACATTGCATGGGAGGATAAAGGGAATTTGTAAAAAATTTAGCATTAGGGAGTTTTAAGACCAGCGTATTTCTCCTCCTTCAAATGGTTATGAAGTCTACCTCTCTCATTTCTATGTTGAGCAAACTGAATCTTAGGTTAAAGAGAAATGGTACATTACTTCAGACTTCAAAATTTGGGCATGTTTAGTGAGTCCAGCACAAACATAAACTTGTTATTTCAACTCCTCTGATTTGTGAAGTAAAACTATTTGAACATTCCTGAGATGAACACAATCTGTAAATGACATTTTCTCATCTGAAAATGAGCAATATATATTGGATTAATTCCATCTGTGCTGCTCATCCTACTTCGGGTCAGGTAAGAAGATGAGACTGTAGCTGTTTCTGCAAGTTCTTTTGGTTGAGTCGTAGATGCTTTAGAAACATCAGCATTAGGGGGGCACCTGGATGGCTCAGTGAGTTAAAGCCCCTGTTTTCAGCTTGGGTCATGATCTCAGGGTCCTGGGATCAAGCCCCACATCAGGCTCTCTGCTCAGTGGGGAGCCTGCTTCCTCCTTTCTCTGCCTACCTTTCTGCCTACTTGTGATCTCTGTCAAATAAATAAATAAAATCTTAAAAAAAAAAAAAAAAGGAAAAGAAAAGAAACATCAGCATTAGGTACTCACTGACCTTATCCCACAGCCAAGTCCACTGAGCATACTTAAACAGGGCATAGGATGCCACTTCTGGTATGTCTCTCCATGGTAAAAAGACCCTTTTGTTCAGGATCCTAACATGAATAAAGTAGACCCAGACAAGAAAGGAAGTAACTGTTATGTGTGACTCTCATGTCAATAACTTTTCTTCATTTTATAAATACTGATTAAGCTAGCATGTTGATGAAAGTCATCAGAAAATTGCTATCACCAAGGGACTAACAACTGGACTATTCATTTAGGAATGATTCATGGGGTAACTTTTCCCAATTGGGAATTTGGTAGTTCTTATAGTGAAATATTATTACTGTCATCAGGAAAACTAAATATTATACATTGAAAATGTTATACACATTTTACTCTTATGACAAGGAGAAGAAGGAAATTTTGATATGGAAGACTCAGTGTACTGATTATTTTATATCTATGAGCTCAGTTACATATAAATAGACCAAGTCACTCTCAGCCAAAAGGGGCCTCATGGAGCCATGTAGCTCTTATTTCTGAATCTAAGAGTGAATGAGCCCAGTTCGTTACATTTACTAATTTATACAACATAACAATGTCAGATGGTGATAATTATTATGGAGAATAATAAAGTAGGAAAGGGAGAAAGAGAATTCCATCATGTAAGAGGTATAGTTTTTCAATGTACAGAAAATGAGATTGACGCTTTGATATCACATTTGAGCAATGAACCAAAAGTGTAGAGTAAGTGAACCAAGCGAGATATCTGGGGAAGAGTTTTAAGAAAAGGGTTATGCCCTGGAAATGTTCTAAATTGGGGAGCTGCAAGAAAACCAGGGGAGAATTTGTAGGAAATAAAGTCAGAGGCATATGGTAGGACCAGATTATATAGGGTTTGTGGATGATTATGAAGATTTCAGTTTTCTTCAAAGTGAATTCAGAAGATACCTCGGAGTTTTGAATAAAAGAATTGAATTAAATATCTTCCATCTTTCAAGGGTAGCTTTGACTCCTGTCCTGAAGCCATATGAGAATAGACATAGTAGGGTGAGTATAGAAGCACAAGACCAGTGGAAAGACTATTAAATAATATAATAAGGGAGGATGGTGTCTTAGAACAGAGTAGTTAGAGTAGGTATAGGCTGAGAAGGCAAAAATTTTGAAGGTAAAAAACAATGAACTTTACTAAGGATTAAATGTGAAGTGTGAAAAAGACAGGATCAAGAATGAGCCCAAGACTTTTGGCCCGAAAGCTAGAAACTTGGAATCATCACTGAAGGACATGAGAAACACTGTGGGAGGAACAGGTTTAGGGAGACAGACTAGAATGTAAGTTTTAGATATGCTACATTTGAAATGCCAATCAAATTTCATGGAAGATATGTCAAGTGGGGCATTAGGTATGTGGTTCTGAAGTTCAGGAGAGAAGTTCAAGTTAGAATTATAAATGTGGAAGATATTACTGCCCAGAATACTGATATCCATGAGAGGGAATGAGTATGCCAATGGAGTGAGTATATAGATCAAAAAGAGAGGAGGTTCAAGGTCTGAATGAGGATCATGAAATTTTAGGGGCTGGAACTGGGAAAGAATGACAAAATGGACCAAAGGGAAGCCATCTGGAATAAATCCAGGAATAGGCCATGTCCTGGAAGGTAGTGTTGTTGTTAGAATTTCTAATGCTTTTCCTTTCTTTCCCTTTCTTTTCTTTTCTTCTTTTCTTTCCTCTCTCTCTCTCTCTCTTTTTTAACTCTACATCATCTTAAAATGTTAAGCCCTAAATCCCAAATCATTCTCATGCTTTTATGAAGAATACTTATTCATATCATAACTTGCAAAAATAGGAATCCAAATATCCTGTCAAGTATTTGGTAACTTCTCTTCCTTAGTGTTTTCATATACCTGACCTTCCTGGGTGTCCTTACCCCAGACTTCAGTTACCTCTTTGAGGTACTGTGCAAAACACCTGTGTGCATCAGCTGATGTTGCTGAGGTTTTCTCCTTTTCAAAGAATAGTCTCCACTGCAGTTTTATGAGGGCAGGGAAGCAAGTCATATCAAGTCATATTCTGGGGAAAATATTAAGCTTTGTGTCAAATAAACTGTTTCCATCCAAAAAAAAAAAATGGTAACTTCTCTTTCAAGTTTAGATTTTAGTAGTGATTTCATTAATTAAATCAATGAACTTCCCATGTACCTAACAGAGTTATCACTGACTTCTTAAACTTCCTTGGAAAGTTATTCCAGACATAGAAATTCAGGCAAAATCTAAATCACACATGGAAAAGAAAAATATAACTTCAAAAGTTTTAATAAGGCTAAATCTCATCAGTCTCCTATTTTAATGCCTAATGAATTAGGGTAATTGAAATATTCATGTTAATGGTGGGTGTTGAGCAAATTTTAAAAACTGAAAATAAATTACCAGTCCTTCCTTCACCTCTCTCAGTCACAATTAGTAAAGGCTGTGAAAGGGTGAGATGTAAAGAGATGAATCTCCTTTTAACCTCTTCACCCAATCAATCACCCACTTTTACTTAGTTCCTCTAGCTCACCCCTAAATCCATCCTTAGAGATACTACTCCTATATAGGTGTCAAAAATCACTTCTCTCCCAGACTTGGAAAAAAAAACTTCCTGCTTGCTTGCTCTGCCTTTGCTTTCTCTCTATTTTTGTCTGTCATAAATATAGCCATTGAAATTAACGCATTCAAATACACTGGAATATGTTCCTATTTATAGTTTTTCCTATTTCTCATTTGTTCTTTCTAGTTCTCTCTCTTTCCTGCTCAGGCATCATTATAATGTTGTCAGTCTTTCAGGAAAATTTTGGTTTTGTTGATGAATTTTGTTTCCTTGACTTTTTATTTCAGTAAATTGTGCTTTCATCTTTATTGACTCATTTTCTTCCTATTTTTGTTGTTTTCTTTTTGTTCTTTTCAGCCTCTTGAATCATGGGGTTGTTTTCAAATTTTAAGTTTTTGTCCAGTGTATACATTTTAGGTTTATTTCAGTATGCTGCTGTGGCTGCATCTCCAAGAGTACTTTCATTTGTAACTTTTCTGAAATTTCAGTGATTTTTTTTTCTATTGTAATCAAGAGTTATTTAAATGGATGTTTCCAGGTGAATACATTTATTTTTCACTGTTATATTCAAGGTCATGCATTGTTAATTTCTATAATTATTGCATCATCTTCAGATAATGTACCCTTTATGATCTCTGATTTTGGGGATTTCTTGAAATTTTCCTCAGTGGTTTAATTAATAGTCCATTTGTGTGGATGTTCCATATGTGCTTAAAACAAAGAAATTTGACAATTTTAAACACAGATACCTAATTTATTTTTTTTAAGTTTTTATTTCTTTTTGAGAGACACAGAGAGGGAGAGTGAGCATGAGCAGGGGAGGAGGGCACTGAAGGAGAAGGAGACTCCCCACTGAGCAGGAAGCCTGATGTGGAATTGGAACCCAGGACCCTGGGATCATGATCTGAGCAGAAGGCGGACACTTAACTGACTGAGTCACCTAGGCACCCTAACACAGAGACCTACTTTAGACAAATCTGGCTAATAACAGTAAGCCAATCAGCTATTTAAGAATAAATAAATAATTATAATGTGCCAAGGCACTGTACAAAGCAACAAAGATATTGCAATGAACAAAATAAAGTTTCTGTTCTCATTGAGTCTAATGAGAAAACAGTAAACAAGCAAGTAAACCCATTATGTATCAATACATGATAAATTGAGTGAAGATACTAAAGTAATACTAAATGGATGAAGAGTACCAGGAAGGGAAGCCATTATTCTATAATGATCAGGCAGGGCCTCCCTGATGAGATGATATTGAGGCAGGATCTCAAAGAAGTGAGGGACAGCCTTGTGAATATCTGGGAAGCCAGTGTTCCACATAAGGAAATGCTAATCCAAATACCCTGGACAAGAACATTCCTGGTTCGATTTAGGAGTAGCAAGGAGATTGAAGCAGATGGAGAACTTTAAGTAAGGGGAAGTAAGTAAGGGGTGGTGGCAGATCACACAGTGTCTTAAGAGCAATGCAAGCAATATCAGCTTTTACTCTGAATGAGATGGAAAACCTCTGGTGACCTTTGAACATCAAAACACTGTAACCTGACAGGAAATTTGTTAAAAGAATCCCTCTGTGTTGCTCAGTTGAGAATAAGCTTGGATGTAGGGAAGAAATGAGCAAGAACAACTATGAGGTCACTTAGGATTTAGAGGGGAATTAAACGTGGTATTTTTCAGAGTGTAACATTTAAGGAGGGAAAAGTAGTTGAATTTATGGTGTGTTTTGGAAGTAGAGTGGGAATTTAAAAACAGATTGGGGTGGGGTGCCTGAGTGGCTCAGTGGGTTAAGCCTCTGCCTTCAACTCAGGTCATGATCTCAGGGTCCTGGGATCAAGCCCTGCATCAGGCTCTCTGCTCAGCGGGGAGCCTGCTTCCTCCTCTCTCTCTGCCTGCCTCTCTGCCTACTTGTGATCTCTCTCTGTCAAATAAATAAATAAAATCCTAAAAAAAAACCAAAACAACAACAAAAAAAAAACCAGATTGGGGTTCCTGGGTGGCTCATTAACTTGTTTGCCTTGGGCTCAGGTCATGACCTCAGGGTTTTGGGATTGAGCCCTGAGTTGGGTTCCTTGCTTCTCCCTCTCCCTCTGCCTCTCCCCACTCCCATACAGTCCCTGCTTATGTGCACTATCTCTTGAATAAATAAATAAAATATTTTTTAAAAAATAGAATTTAAAAATGGACTGGAGAAGTGGTGTGAAAGAAAGAGAGGACCCAAGGATAATGTTAAAGTTTTTGGCATAAGCAATGGGAGGGTAGAATTGCCCATTTAGAGACAGGAACATCAGTGGGTGAAGTAGGTTTGTATATTTACTTTTAGACATTTTACATTCAAGTTGCTAATGACACAGAGAGGAGGCTGAATAGCAGTTGGATGAAGGAGTCTTTAGATCAGGGGATACCTGGACTCTATACAGACATTTGAGATTTTTGGAGGGATTAAAAAGCCATGGGTCTATATGAGATAACCTAAAGACTGGGAATTAAAAAGATGAGACTGAGAAGTGAAACTCTTTAGGCATCTCTTTTTAATTGCAGAGGAAAGAAAGAGGAACCTTTCAAAGAGCCTGGGAAGGGGTGTTTGATAAAGAAGTAGAAGGATCAAGGCATTGTGATTTCACAGAAGCTCAAAGTTTCAATAGGCAGGGAGCAATCAGTTCTATCAAACATGCTAGGTCAAGGAAGATGAAGACTGGAAAGATCACACTGGATTTTGTAATGTGGAGATCATTGATAGTGACACTGACAAGGGCTGATGATGTCCCCTGGTAGGAATGAAAGCCTTATGGTGTGGTTTCAAGAGAGACAAAGGTGTTTTCAAGGAGTTGCTGTAAACCTGGAATGAAGCAGTATCCAGAATGGGAAAATTTGAAAGAATTGCTGAATCAATGTCTTTGAGTAAACCAAAGACGTTCAGATCTAGTCCACAAATGGAAAAGTACTGAAAGAGAAGACTAGGGGTGCCTGGGTGGCTCAGTCGGTCAGGCATGTGACTCTTGATTTCAGCTCAGGTCATGATCTCAGGGTTGTGAGATCAAGCCCCACACTGGGCTCCAGTCTGGGCAGGAAGTCTGCTTGAGATCCTTTCCCTTTGCCCCTGCCCGTGCTAACAAACTCTCTCTGTCTCAAACAAACACACCTTAAAAAAAAAAAAAAAAAAAAAAAAAAGGAAGAGAAGACCATTATTTGCTTTATGTCTCTGTGTATTTCACAAGGGGCAAAGTATGCACCTTGTTATGTTTGGAGAAAAACTGCTTATTTTCTGCCAGAAATGGACTTGCATCCCTCCAGTCATGTTTCTTCTCTCCCTGGCACTCCTTTCATATATAGGATAGGAAAGATCAAAGAGCTTAAAATTTTGCATCTCTCTTACTTATTTGATAAGACCACCTTGAAGATAAATGTTGGGCAGTGAGGTACTATTTTTCTTTTTTTCTTTTTTAATTTAAACCTTCTTAATTCCCTTTGATTATATCAATTATACTCATTGCAGTTTACATAATTTTTGGTAGTAATCTCTCTGTATGTATTATACCATAGCTCTGTTTCATGGTTTTTATTTTTCTTAAATATTACCGGCTCATTGGTTTTCTATTCATGTCTGTTTGAGATCTCCTGATTTTTTCAGAACCATGCTCAGATGCGAGCTGCTAAAAGAGATCTGTTAATTTTTGCAGCTGGATGTGGAACTCCTGTCCCTCCTGAGTTTCTTATTATGTGGAACACTGATTTGCTTCTCCTATCCCAGTGCAGATTCTCACTATTTCTCACTTGGGACACACTTCCCACACTTTTGCTTGGGAGAGAGTGGCTACCTTCAAAAAGCTCTGATGGTAGCTGTCTGATTGTTCAATCTGATATTTGCTTAATAGTTGCCTTTGCCTGGGTATTAACTCATGGAGCCTGGTGCTGCTCTGCATTCACTCTGCCTCTCCCAGAATGTTTTTTTTTTATATTTTTGGTCATGATTGTCTCTGGCCATTTTCCTATAGATATTACCAATTCTGCCCTCTCTTTTTCGGAAGGTCCCCAATATTTCTCATTTATTAATTCTATAACTTATTCTCCAATTCTGATTTTTTCACTGATAAATTCTCCTCTACATTTTTATGAGATTTGAGACAGGAGTAATTTAGAAGAATATTGATAAATGTCAATTTTCACTCAGTCACCATTTAAATTATTTTTTAGCTTACTGACTTACTTGAAAATTTGTCAGAGATCTCCATTTTTCGATACTTTATTTTTTTAATAGCAAGAAAAATATGCTTTTTTAAAATAAAATCTCTTCCAAAGTGTTTATCATCAGAAGAATTTCTCTTTTAATCTCACGATAATCCTATTCTCTCCTTATCTTATGAGGGGTATCCTCCCTTGGCTGTACATATATGTGTATGCAAGTATGAAAATAAATATTTCATATTTTACTTTCACATAAGTAAAATTAGAGTGTACACATTATTATTTCAAAAGTATTATATTGAAAATTTTTCATGTCTATACATGTAAACCTTTGTGTGTTTTACTTTCTCCATTTTTTTAGAGATAATTAAGTTGAAAATTGTTAGCTCAAGTCAAAAGACAATAAATGATGACATAAGGTAAAGAAGAATGAAGGGCTATTACATAAAGATAAATGAATCGCAATGAATATAATATTCCATAATGTAAGACTGATGTTGAGGGCTCACCTGTGAACTTATAAAAGTTTCCTCATCTGTAAAATGGTGGTTCTACTAATAATAATACTATCCATCTTATATAATTATTGTAATATGTGAAAAAAGGCACAAAAAATATCATGATACCTGACATATATAGTAAGTGCTCTCTAACACCAATTGTTATTTTCTCAAAGGAAAGAAAATAGGTTCTCATGTGATACTAGTCAACAACTAAACCTTCAGGGTTCTCAAGCATCATGGTATCGGGAGTAAGGATAGCATCCCAAAATCATTCTTTAAGTTCAGTGAAGGTAAGACATCAAAATGAGGATAGAAGAGAGTATTCCTAAAAAGATATTTTTACCTCTGGATACTTTTTGTTTTATCTGCCATACTAGTTTTCACTATAATGATTGTACTTTACAGATTGAGGGGAGGGGAGTTATTACTGATTTTTTTTTTTCCTTCATAAACCCTCTGGCCAAAGAATATCTATTCAACCAGGTAAACACTATAAAGAGGGAAGCCATAACACTACCTCTAACAGAACTGTGTTTTCAAGTTTGGAAAGACTCCCCCCTACACACATTTACTTATATCAGGCATGATTATATACAAGGGATACTCCATCTATCTATCTCCAGGGCAAGGCTAAGGTAAAGGATGCAACAGAACTGTTCCTAGGAGTGCTGATGTTGGAGGATTATCAGTATCTTCATTAGGGAAAAGTCCTGGAAGGGTCACCACTCTTAAAACTGGACTTGCTCAAAGCACAAAAGAAGTTGAAACCACATACCTACAACTGAATTAATTTTACAGAATTTTCTAAAAAGGAACAAAACTTCAAAGAATTTACTATACTACCTGTTATAGTTATTTTCTTCATTTAATATAAATAATCGACTGAATCAGAGTGACTCGATGCCTCAGTCAGTCAAACCTCCAGCTTTTGATTTTGGCTGATTTGATTTTGGCTCCTGCATTGGGCTCCACATTGGGTATGGAGTCTGCTTAGGATTTTCTCTCTCCCTCTCCATCTGCCCCCCATGATCTTGCAAGCTCTCTGTCTCTAAAAAAACAAAAATTTTTTAAAATAAATAAATAAATAAATAAATAGGCTGAACTCATGAATTAAAATTTTGTTTACAAGAGTATAAACATGGGGGGTGCCTGAGTGGCTCAGTGGGTTGGAGCCTCTGCCTTCGGCTCAGGTCATGATCCCAGGTTGTGGGATCGAGCCCCGCATAGGGTTCTCTGCTCAGCCGGAGGCCTGCTTCCTTCTCTCTCTCTGCCTGCCTCTCTGCCTATTTATGATCTCTGTCTGTCAAATAAACAAATAAAATCTTAAAAAAAAAAAAAGAGTATAAACATGGTATATATAACAACAGAATACTACGGATTGGTTAAAAAACAAAAAAACAAAAAAAACCTGTTACTTTTAGTAATGTATGTAAATCGTATTATACTAAGTAATAACAGTCACTTGTTTTTTATAAATAGTATTTTCTTTTTCTTATATTTAGTTATGTTTGTGTGTGTTTGAGAGAGAGAGAGATTAAGCATGTAAATGAGGGAAGGGCAAAGGTGCTAATCTGTAAGCACATTCCTTCCTTACTGAGCACAGAGCCTGATGTGGGGCTCAATTCCATAACCCATGAGATCATGATCTGAGCCAAAACCAAGAGTCAGATGCTTGAATAACTGAGCCACACAAGCACTCCAAGAGTAACTTTAAAAAGATTAGATAGAATATGTACCTTTTTACAAAGTTAAAAATAACTAAAACAATGTGGGTTTTGTCTTTTTTTGTTTTTGTTTTTTTTTAGAGCACATACTATATTAAGGAATTTTACACACATACACCCCCAAGAGATTGTTCATCCAGGATGGTTGTTATTTTGGGTTGTGGGAGGAAGATAAAAAGGTTAGAAGCCCATGTGGGCTCATGTAAGTTACCATCAAGGGTCTACTTTTCATAACATGTAGGTTCACTATGTTATTAGAAATAAGCAAAGAAATAACTAAGTAGAAGAGAATTTTTCAGATCTTGAAACAAGCTTTATAATTAATCTAGGTACTAGGAAAATAAACAGTTTTTAAGAGACATATAAAACTTTGCAATAGAACTTGTAATTTTTCCTCTATCTCCCTCTCCATCAAGAGTCAATTGAAATACTAAATATATTTCTGCCTCTTCCACTTCTGAAATTCTCTGGCTTTTTTTCAAATGCCAGCAGTCACACAACTCAAGGAGAATCTTTTGATATTCACGTTTATTGTAATATAGAATATAAATGCATTTTGATCCTGCTTCTTGAACTTAAAAAGCTTCTATGGTTAAAATTGTAAACCCAGGAAGTGAGGGATCATTATTTTAAATCACAAACTGAGATGATTTTATACAAGGAAATATATAAGAAGTGGCTGCTGTAAGCAATGACTGATGGAGGGGAGCTGGAGAGAACAAAACAAAGATATTAAAATGGTATGTTAAAGAGGAGCCAAAGCAAGGATTGCTGATTTGATTTAATTTAATTTTGTTTTATTTTATTTATTCATACATACACACATATATACAGGTGTCATCTTTAAATGACTGAGTGATTATTAAAAAACCAGTTTTCAGGGGCAGAAAAATAGATGTCGAAGGTCATCAAAGAGTCACCTAAACCATTTCATTAGCCTTTACATTATTCAGAATAATTCCCTTGCAGAATGGCTAGATTGGATAAACAGCATGTTTTCTATGATTTTATCACTGTTCTTTAAAAACAAAACAAAAATTGAATTGGAAACAGAACACGAACCCATTTCAAGAACTCATGACCTACCAGAGGGGAGACCTCACATTCCAGAGATTCAATTATGTAGGTGATAGCCGTTTGCTACAGGCTTTAGGGGTCATCTACATGTTTTGGCTAAATTGAAATGCTACTTTTAAGAGTTGGAAATCATTTCAATTTAACAATCATATAAAGTATTCTGCCTTGTGAAAAGAATGATAAATACATTAAACATGTTCATCAAATCATAATAAAGTCTAGCTATTTATCATATACCAGTTGTAATTTGACCCAGTCAGTCAAAACAAGGAAGCTTCTTTGAATTTCTTTCTCTAGGTCCTATGTGTTTAGGTCCAGATAGGTACTGTGAAGGCTTGGGACATAAACTTTTTGATAATCCAAATGCACGTTTTATCTTTACTATTTTAGAGTCAGTAAACCAGAAGCAAGCTGTGCCAAGCTATGCCTGGGCATCTCAGACTTACACCTTTGTCACCATTTACAGTTTAGGGGAAGAATGCATCCAGGCTTCCCATTGCTACATTTCAGGATTTCATTAGTGTGTGAGGCTTCCCAAATGAGTATTTCAAGTGACAGATGATTTTGTTGTGCCCCTTCTCCACAGCATCAATAACCACTATTCTATGGAGGATTAACTAGAGTAAGCACCCTGCAGTCACTGCTTATGAATTGTAAATGTGTGACAATTATGGCTCTTGAGGTACAAAACACATTTTTTATAGTGATTTGTGGGGCCCATTTTTATTGGGAATGAGCTTAAAACTGCCAGATTCATTAGCTACTTGAGCTACACTGGTCATATCCTTTGTGTGTTTGTGCATTAGGCTTTCTTAATCAGAGAAATAAGCTTACATAATTTCTTTTAAATTACACATAGTGGGGAAGGAGGTATTCAACACGGGAAGGATTGTGAGGAAAACCATAAAATAGAAATGCCAAGAGTGGATTCACATTAAAAATATTTAATGAGCAATAAAATGCTTCTGTAGCGATTCCAAGGGATGCGCAGCATGGTCTGGGGAAGAAACAGTGTGCTCCGATAATTCCTCTTGAGAATGGTACAATTCAGAGAGTCCAATTATTTTCTGCTACTCCGGTCCCCTTGTCTGATTGTCTATCTTATTTTTTTCCTATTTGGAGTTATTAACAGTAAACTGATGTTGAGATATTTACAGCAAAGATGATTTCAAAGGTTGGATATTACCTCATCTTTCACAAAAAGGCTACAAGGAGGATGTCATTGTGTGACAAGCTGAGAGACAGTTTCCCTATAAAAAGAGTATCATATACATAAATACAGAAAAAGCATAAAGTTTGAGTACATTTTTTTCAGGATATCCACAAACGAATGAAGTATATAAGGCAATGTGTGTATACACTCATCTGCATACGGATGTATAAACTTATTTTATGTATTTATTATATATAATTAATATGTTACATATGTAAATGTTACAAATGAGGTATCATTTACACTAATAACTTAATGCCATTGGCATTTATTCAGTGAACATCCATTGTACCAGGATGTACCTGCTTTGTGGAACCTATAATACAATAGAAGCAGCTTTCGCTTCGTGAAACTTACATTCTAATGGTTTATGAGAAAGCTGTTAATAATTACACAAATTAATGTATAATTAATAACTGTGCTGTCAAAGACAGGTGCATGTTATTGTGGACGAGTGTAACAAGGGGATGTGAATTGTCCTATCCTCTGGTTCCCCTAATAAAGCTTATTCTTTGGACCTTTCAACTTCCGTCTAGACTTCTGAATCTATCTGTGTGCCAGCCTAGTACCTCAGAAGTGGTGAGGCACAGGTACAATAGTGCTTTTCACTTCATCTATCTTCAGGTACTCTTAAGACCATCCTACATGAGAAAGAAAACTCTAGGTTTACATAAGGAAACTCTAGGTTGTTTCAGAGTTCTTGCGAATGGTTTCCTCCAGTTGATGGTGGGGCTGGTTGACCATTCCTAAACCCTCTCCTTCTGATGGTTGATTCATGTGTCAACTTCGCTAGGCTATCGTGCCCCACTGTTTGGTCAAACAGTAATTTAGATGTTGTTACGATGTTAACTTCTAGATGTGATTGAACACTTACAATCCTTGGACTTTAAGCAAAACAGATTATACTCCATAATGTGGGTAGGCCTCATCAATCAGTTGAAGGTCTTAAGAACTCAAACTTGAGTTTCACGGTAAGAAGGAATTCTCCCCCAAGACTGTAACATAGAAATCCTACCTGAGTTTCCAACCAACCTGCTGTCCTGTCCTATGGATTTCAGACTCAGGGTTGCAAAAATAAACTCTTACTTGAATTTCCAGCCTGTGAGGCTGCCATATAGACTTTGGACCTTCCAGGCCCTACAGTCATATGAGCCAATTCTTTAAATTAAATTTTACTCTCTTCTTAAGTATTTCATTGGTTCTGCATCTCTGGAGAGCCCTGTCTGATATGCTACTAAACTGCTGAAAAAATAGATTAAACAAATTACCTGCAGTTGGTTTTCTCAGAATCAAACACTGAACTGAATCTTCATGTGTAAATGATTTAGCAGAGTTCCTTCTAGTAAGAAACCAGTAAAGGTGTGGAGGGGAGAAAAAGTGAAGTGATGTGTTCCATCAAGAATGGAAGTTCAGGCAAAGTTCTAGCTTTATCCTGGTTCTATGTGGAGTGAGTTACACCTGAAAGTTGGTCCTACCTTGAGGAAAGGAACTGAATTTTTATATTTGCAGCAGTTAGTCATTGGGTAAGGATTAGTAGGGCCCTCTAACTCCTCGAAACAGCTGGCTTTCTGTCCTGCTGGTACAGTTTGTTGGAAGCAGAGCAAACAGACACTGCAAAATAGTAAACTGGATCCACAGGAATGTGAGTGAAGCATGGACAGTCGTGTTACATAAGTAGCAAATTTGGTTGATTTGGCCTAAGTCATGGCATGTGCCAACAACTTTAATAATGTGCAATGGCAAAGAAAACAATGATTGGTTAACCATAGATTTTAATATGGTCATATATCTCTTACACAGGAAAGAAATATTCTACCTTTTCCTGCTGCCCAATAATAGGAAAGAAATTGTAGGTCAAATCTCATCCCAGTAAATCAAGTGATAGCTGACATCCTACTGTGTTCCCAGCCCTGGCCTAGATGCTAAGGAAGAAACAGAAGAGTGCATGATCTCTTTCCTCCTCTCTAGAACTTAACAAATACGGACTGGAAAAATCATATATGTGAACTTTTATGATCTAAGTGAACTTTGACCCTCTTCTTCTTTTTGATGTGAGAATGGTAGTGATGCTTCTTTTCGTTTGACTGATATGAGCATTAGATAAATGCATGGAAAATGGTTAGCATAGAGAAAACCATAAATGGAAGCTATTTCCAATTTTTACTCTATAACTTCTTGAAGTCAGGAGTCTTGTTTTCCTCACTATTTTTTGCCCAGATCCTAGCACAGTTCCTGACTTGCAATAGACACTTTTTATGTCTTAATGTAGGAACAGGAGATGTTAACTAAGATAACAATTGATTTTCCCTCTTGCTTTTTTGCCTAACATTGTAACTTTTTAAAAAAAATGGAATTCTCAAGGGCAAAGGCAAAGCATAAACTAGTTAATCTAGTTGTAACTTACATACAGCTGGAAGTTAATGCTAAGTAATAATATTTGAGTCAAATATATATACATATATATATATATACGTATATAATATATGTATTCTTCAGGGATGTATCCATTGTTTATTAGCCTTTAAGGAAATGTCTTAAGTGTGAAGGAAAATAGAAGATGTGGGGCATAGGCATTTGTTGAGCTGTTCAGTGAACTACATTGCTGAAATGTTGCTCGGCTCTAAAGTTCTAGTCAGAATTCTTTTTTTTTTTTTTTTAAAGATTTTATCTATTTGAAAGATAGATCACAAGTAGGCAGAGAGGCAAGCAGAGAGAGGAAGGGAAGCAGGCTCCCTGCCGAGCAGAGAGCCCAATGCAGGGCTCGATCCCAGGACCCTGGGACCATGACCTGAGCCGAAGGCAGAGGCTTTAACCCACTGAGCCACCAAGGCTCCCCCTAGTCAGAATTCTTAATCAGCCTTCATACACTCTTCTCATCTGCAAACTTACTGGCTACATACCATCATCTCTATCTTCTGATTGCTCTAATTATAGGCAATTAAATAGCCTTCATCTACCTGAAATGTGTTCCTCTCTTGAAAAGCTAAGGCTGCACCCAGGAAAAGGGGCTGCATGTTAGTTCTGTCATTTTCTCCTTCATCCCCATGCATATCTTGCATGGGGAATGCATCTCCCCAGTGTGCTGGCATCACTATATATTTGGAAATTAAAAGAAATAAAAGAAAAAAAAAGAAATAAAAAGATGAATAAACTTTCTCTTCTCTTGTGATTAAAAAACTAGTAGGACAACACAGACTTAAAAGTTTGCTCTTGTGGCATTCAATAGATAATAATAGATCTGCTGAACAAATCTTAAATTTACAATGTGAATTTTTGCTTATACATACATCCATGTAATCACTATCTATAAAAGAATAAAATAAAGTATTCCAGAAGATTCCTTTATGTCCCTTCCCAGTCAGTAAGTCCCCATCTAGAGAGAACAATTACTCTAGTTATTAGATTAGATTAGATTTACTTGTCTAGACTAGATTTACTTATAAAAAGACATTTAAAGAGATAATTTTGATACTCCTTAAATTATTAGACACAAATGGGTCCAAGAAGATGTTAAAATGATAATGAAGCAAAAGAGAACCTAACAACCATAAGAAAATGAATCTTTATAGAGGTGGTAACATTTTAGTTATATCTAGAAGAATGATAAAAGTTGATGAAAAAGCAGAGAAAGAGAGACTTCCATGCAGGGGGAAAAAAAAGTGGCATGCACAGTGAGCATTCTGTGTTTAGCTGGTGGCAAGTAGATCATTTCACTAGACATTAAATTCTGTGATAAGAGAGGCATGGGGTATCAGCTAGATAGGTAAATTTACATCAGATATAAAACTTTTCATAATATGTTAGGAGTTTAGATATTATGCTGTGAGCAGCAGGATGCCAGAAAAGCTCTAATTTTTAGATGGGGAGGAAATTTAGAAAGGGGTATTATGAGGATAACTTACAGAGCACTGAGGCAACATTTCTCAATGAATAAGAAAATATTACCAGAATCATAATGCCCAAATAGTAACTCTACTGTCTCTTTCTGATGAGGTCTTCGTCAAACTCAAATTGCACACTGTGTTATGGGAGATATTAGAGACTTAGAGAAAAGTTTCACATATATAAATGTTTTAGGCAATACAGGGTTAAACATAGTAGGTTTCTTTCATAAATAACTTCATAATACCTTTCCTATATGCATTAGGAATATTGGGAGGAGGAAATATATTTTCTCTTACACTTATGTTTGGCTGAATAACAAAAAGAAAATAGAGTATTTCATCATATGGATAGTGTTCTATAGTACACAGTTTGGGAAATGTTATGTGATAGAAACATGAAAAGTGGTCCATCAGAAAGTTTACCTCTATCATGCAGATTCCTAAACTGAGAAGGTCAAGCTATAATTACATCATTCTAAAATGTGTCATCATTGCCATAATTTTAATCAAATCATCTATTAACTCAGAGATTTTCATCCTGGGACCTAAATTCCCAGAAATCTTCAAAGGTAACAACAGAGGGACCTTAGTGATGGAAGATAAGGAGCCCTTCCTCCAATGAAAATATTTGAGTGTATGTGAATCACATTTGTCTTCAAAATTGAAATCCTGCTCTTAAAAGATGTTAAAGGAAGAGAGGGCTCTGTGAAGGAGAACCCCTGTTAAATAACCAGAAAGGCTCCAGTTGGTAACTCGGGAGCAAGCTTGAGGAATTGCTCAGTAGCACGGAGATAGAAAGCTACACAAGTATGACATACTGTGAGGATGAACTTGTAGAAAGTTTGTTCTGACTGGATGAGTTTACAGCCACAGTTCCGGGTTTGAATCAGTGTGTCGGTCTGACTGGATACATTGACTAAAACAAATGATGAACTCCCCACTTGAAAAACAATGAAGTAATTATCTGTAATACCCTGCATTCTGCAGGCACTGAGAAATAGTTATACATTAAGAATTTAAGACAGAGTATCCATGTTATGCCTAGTTCGGTTTCATTTTTCGGCTCTCAGTTGAGCATTTTCCTCCTGGTGTTCAGAGCCTGCAGATACTCAGAAGAAGGGAAGAGTATACATACAGTACATACCTAAAATGTTGAGATATAAAATTTCTGATTTTTTATACCTTGGTTATTGCAGTAATCCAGGATAAATGTGTATTCCATTGTTGTTTGCCTCTGATTCTTTTTTATCACTATTTTTAGATTTTATTTATATTCAGGTTAGCTAACGTGTGCACTATTAGTTTCAGGGGTAGAATTTAGTGATTCGTCAGTTGCATGTAACACCCATTGCTTATTACACCACATGCCCTCCTTAATGCCCATCGCCCAGTTACCCCAACTCCCTCACACCCCCTCCAACAACCCTCAGTTTGTTCCCTATTGTTGAGTCTCTTATGGTTTGCCTTCCATTCTGGTTTTATCTTATTTTATTTTTTCCTTCCCTTCCCCTATGTTCATCTGTTTTATTATTATATGACTGTTAAAAATGCGGGGAAAAATGCAGTACACAAAACATCACTTCTCTTTCTCATTTAAGATAACAATAACAACTCAGAATAAATTTTCATGTTTCTGCATATCACAATAGCTATAGTTTAAAAATAAAATTTAGAAAACTTCTGCTATTCCTTTTTTGGTCTACTTTAAATTATTATTAGTATTATTTTGCCTACAAAATTTATAGAATTGGCTTGCTTCCAACCATATGACTCCAAAAGCACACTGTTTCTAACATTACTTTATGGCAAAGGAAATTCTTCCTGCCACAAATGTTTAATTAATGTCACAATGGAGATAAAATTACCTCCTAACAAGTTAGGGGAACTAAATGCATTTATCCAAAATAGTTACCTTTTAAATTAGATAAAGTTTCAAAAATCTGCTATCAACTTACTATTCTATGTCCATTCGCTAATAGTCACCATACCTGTAATAATTGTCTCCCTTCCTTTATCACTTACAGTGCCTTATAGAAGAAAAACACATTCATACACTTTAATTCCCAGGCTTTTTACAACATACCCATGTGAAAGTAGGCACTAGTATACTCCACTTAGAGAAAAAGAAATCAAAGTTCAGAAAAGATGTCCTGTGTCATCTAGTAATCAGGATTCCAACCTGATTTCATGAAGACACTGTAAACTATGTAAAATCTAATAATTTAGAGGAATAATTAAATCAGTATGTTTTAATGCTAGGAGGAGGTCCAAATACCATCTGCTCTGATCAGATGCAAATCACATGTCCAGTCATTTCCTCAATGTTACCTCACCCCCATCCCCATCATCTTAACTCCTTGGAGGCAGCATTAACATTCTAGTTCCAGACCTGTGACACCTGGCTAATGAACTCTTTCTGTTCTCTTAGGAGGATTTACTTCCTTGATTTTTTTCAGTTATCTTTCTTTCTTTTTTTTTTTTTTTTCACATTGACCAACCATATTAATATCATAGAATCTTAAATTATTTAGAACAGTAACAAATGATGCTAGCCACCAAATCCAATCTAACCTCTTCAGTTTCCGGATAAGAGAACAAAACCTACTGTAGTTATATAATTTATCCAGTATAGCCCAGACATATCCTAGTATGGCAAAATCTCTTTGTGATCTTAGTTGCCTAACTTATTTGCAAATCTAAACTCTTATTTTATAATGGTCAGTTAAAGCAGCTCTCTTGCTACTTTTCAGTTATACTGGAATGATGACCAGCAACTACTGTTTGTAGTAGGTATTCTCAGAATCAGTAGAGAAATAAATGTTGAGTGATATAAATATTGAGTGATAGATAAGATTCACTATTATAATAGATCCTGAGACTGTTATTAGGACTAAGTAGCACAAGTAGAAGAGCAGTTCGGTGATACTCACCATTGTTGTCTAGAATAGAGCTAGAATAAGAAGAATAAGAAGATGGATTTCAACATGAACACCAGTCTTAAAATAAATATTTCCATGTGAAATATATTGAACATTTTTATGGACCCTTTAATACACCCAAAATAAAATCTTTCAAATGTAAATTTCACACAGATGGTTACACACATGCATACTTACATCGTGTGTGTGTGTGTGTGTGTGTGTGTGTGTGTGTGTCTTGTTTAGTTCCTATCTGTATACCATAGTATGGTTCAAAAGTACCTTTTCTGTTAAAACTACTGAAGCTTGATTTCCAGCACCTTGCTATCTTATCTTCCTTCCCTTCAATCTCTCAGTTAATAGGATTTCTATAAACCTGCACGACAGTGGGCTTGGTAGCTCAGCAGATTAGTCTGTGGGCTTTCATCCTTGGAACCTGGTTCAAATTCAGGCCCCACCAAAACGCCCAATAATCCTCCATGGGCAGATTGCTCTCAAAAGGGCATGAAGCCTAGTTTATCTTTGAACCTGATTTGGAGTTGCTTTTCCATCTGTCCTAGACTTGAGATTTCATTCGTGCAACTGAGAAAAAGGTATGAAATGTGGGCATTTGCCTTTGGGTTATGACTGGTTTCTCTCTGGAAACAGCAACAGCAGCTCAGTACAAATATCCAAAAGTAAAACAATATTGATTTTGCATGTCTTTACAACCCCTTTATTACAAAGGTCTGATAGTAGTTTTCACTGTCTCCTCATGCCATGTTCTAACTATATTATTGCTCACAGACAAATTTATAGAGTGATTTCATCATATTACTCCTTTAATTAAAAGGCTGTAACGATGTTTCATTGGTGTTTGTTCTGCATTAGATCCAAATATTCCCGAGTGGCAAGTTCTAACTTACAAACTTTTTTCTTTTTTTTCCCTCTTCTGTAGTTAACAACTTTCTAATCAGGCGGGAAAACTTACCATCTATACACAGCATACTTCTTTCTTTTCTGAACATTGAATTCTGTTACCTCTGCCCAGCCTGTTCATTTTCACCTGCTGGAAGGCCTTCAGTCTTCTTTCTCAGGTCCACCTATCCTTTGTGGGCTGACTGACTTCATTAATCCCGTAAGCTGCGCTTCTGCCATATCATTCAACAAAAGCTCAGTCTTCTATAAAGTAGATTTGAAAGAGCTATAAATTACAACTCAGGAAAGATCCTTCTATTTGTCTCTATGTCAGTAATTAGCTATGTATCTACAGCATGATACTGATGAGGATGAGGATGAGGATGAGGATGGTGGTAGTAATAAAAACAATTACAGCTATTTCCGGAGTACTCGCTAGAATCTAGGCAGGATGCTGGGTGTTTTTTCTGAGCCTTATATCAACCTGATACCATGAATATATAACCCTAATATTCAATCCTAAAAATAGCTTGTATGTAAGACGTACTAGGTCTTTTAATAGAGAAAAATGCAGAGAACTTTAAACAATTTGCCAGGTAGCAACAGAGCCCAGACTTCACCCAGTTCTGTTTGATTGCTTTGTCTCATTTCTAATTGTGATGCTGTTAATTCTCTCCTCTTAATCTGAGCTTCACCTATCAAGTGAGGGGATCTAAACAGATGATCGTGAGGTCCTTATAGCTCAAGAATTGCAATGGTTTTATGAGTTCTTATTTTCACTGTACCATGTAACATTTTTCTTTAAATATCTGTGACAGATTAGATTTCTCCTATTTGATGGATACGCATATAAAATGTATATGTATAATACAACTCATACGGAGTATTCAGTTAAGATTTTTTTGGTAGGCAAAATAAAAATTTTAAAAATACATAGCCTACAGCCCTTTATTTGCACTAAAACCAGAAATAAAACACTGCAGAACCATTTCATTGAAAGATTTACTTAACAAGTGTTTGAATCCTCCCTACTTTGAAGAAAGTTTTATTTTAAGCAAGTGGGACACTGTTAAGCTCAGTGTCTATAAACTAACACTTAAGGGATTTGAATATTCTTAATGTCTTTGTTCTGCATGATCCCAATACTATGAACTTTCAAACCTTTTAAAATGGGAAAAGATTAAGAATGACATATAATTTTGAAAGAAACTATTGTCTATTATTACTAATTATAATAGATTTATTCAGAATGAATAATATCTAGAAAATGATCATGACCTTTTATTCCCCAAAATGGTGGAGAAACTAGATGGCTAGCCAATTTTGCATTAGGAATCAACTGAGTCTACAAATCTGTTCTCACACATATTAGTTAGAATAAAAACTTTTAAGAAAAGTGTTAATCTTCAAATAAATTTCTTTCCTTTCTTTAGCACAGGCACCCTAGGTTAATTGATATCAAGTCAGAATGATTATAATATCCATTTCCATTCAAACATTCCAATAATGAAATTTGTCCTTCCATATTTCTGTTTATTTTATTCACTCATTACTTTTATAATAGAGAGCAGTAGTTAAATTTTTAGAAATTTCCCAGTTACTTATATTTACATTTTATTGGTACCAAATCAGATGTGGACAGCCAACTTGATCTGTTGGAGTTGACATTAGTGTATCAAACAAGAGCATTTTATTAGTTGATCAGTCTACGTAGAAAGAGTCTTTGAAGTCTCCAACTTATCCTTAAGAAAATTAAGACTTTTCTTGCATAAAAAAAGCATTTCTCAGTTTATCAATATAATCACTACCATTATTTATTTAACCAATAATTTAAAGGAAACACTGGGCTTTCAGAGTCACTCAGATTTTGATTTCAAATCTTGGTGTTACTTTTCATTAGACATTATCGTAATCCCTTCATAAGTCTCTATTGCCTTATTCTAGAACATAACAGTAAAAGTGTCATTCTTTTGGTGTTTCTGTGAGGACTAAGTGAAATCCTACTCATTAGTTCATCAGAGTGCCTTGTTTATAATACGTACTTAACAAACGTATATGTTTAATTAATGTATGGCAAATAGTTAATGGCTTAGTTGAGGAAAATGTCAATACTTTCAAGAAGAAAGACATAGTTGGGTGGGAGGGGTAATACTATTTAAGAACATACTAGTCTTACACCTTCTCATTATATTTTTAAAAAATTAGTCTGGAAATGAATGTATTCCAGGATTCAGAGTATTGTATGCTATTCTTTTTTATCCTATACAGGTGATGCATTTATTCATCTCTCTTTTACGCTTAAATGATTTTAGGGTTATTTAAAGATGTATTTAGACGTAGGAGCTTAGACCCATCCACAGTCTGGGGGCCTACAATCTGGGATTAGGATACATTCTAAATAGTTTACATTCAATAAATTTATCAGCCATACTAGATAAACTTGTAAAACACCCAACTTAACACTGTCTGCCCTCAGCATACCACATCCATTTTTTAAAAAGAAAAAATTCATTATCATGTACCCAGAACTCTGTTAGTGAAAGGTATATCATCATAAATGAAAAATGCTCCTTACCTCTGTGGTTTTGATAGTCTAGAGCAGTGGTTCTAAAACTGCAGCCCACAGGCCAAACCTGTATAAGCCGTTATCTACTTTTGGGGCACAGACACAATACTTTAAAATACTGTCTGTAACAGCTTTTTCACTAGAAAGAGAAAGTTCAGTAGTTGCCACAGAGACCTGGGCAAAAGTGTGGCAAAACCTAAAATATTTTTATCTGTCCCTTTGCCAAAGTATTTGCTAGCTCATGATCTACAGGAGAAAATAGACATTGAATAAAGAAAGGGATACATATTTAATTTTAACAAAATTGTGGTGGGTGCTACTAAAATAATATGTCAGACCTATTTTGAGTTGTGTGGTCAGGCTTCCATTACAATAACATAGCTAATAATCCTAAATCTCAGTAACCTAACGTAATAGAAATTTGGTTTTTATTGACATATAACCAGCTGCTGTCCAGCCAATCCCCTAGGGCATCTGTCTTCCTTGAGATGCCTCAGGGATCCATCAGGTTCCTTGGCTCCACCAGCTCAACAGGTTCACTGTTAAAAGGTAAGAGAGTCTGAAAGAATCATGTAGGAAGTTTTCACTGACCCAGCATAGAAGTGACATTTGTCATTTCTGTTCATATGTCATTGGCTAGAACTAGTCATAGGGCTGTGCCTAACTTCAGAGAAATGGGAAGTATCCTCCAGATGCATAAGAAGGAATGGAAGTCCAAAAATTATTGAACATTAATAATATTTGCTCCATCAGAGAAATCTTTCTGAGAAAGTTATGTTTAATCTGAAACCTGAAGATAAGAAATAGGGCAGGAAGATAATGAGGAAACAGACTTACAGAGGAAACAAGACTTGAGAAGAAAGAAAGAAAAGAAGGAAGGAAGGAAGGAAGAATAGAAAAGAGAGAAAGAGGAAGGAAGGAAGGAAAGAAGGAAGGAAAAACCTCAGTGTGTTCCAAGGATCAATGAGTTGTAGGGAAATTGGAGCAAGATGTGATTAGGGCAGAATTCAGGAGGAAGATCAAGGCTCTCCCTAATATGCTCAGTGTATGTTTGAGTTGGAAGTAAGGTTGGAAGCACAGGACATCATCTCATTTACGTTATTTAAAAAAAAAAAAAAAAAGTTACCTTCTGAGCAGAGAATGGATTGGAGAATTTGTCTATGCCAGGTAAACCTAGATGAAATTCCTTCTCTTTTATTATGAATTTCCTTGCCATCTCATTTATAGATATGGGGGAAAAATAAGTAATTATTTTGCCACTAAAAGTCATAAAACAGTTATAAGAATTAATAAAAAAGAGAATTATTCTATTATAGAGATTAAGACATACACATAAACTGAAAAGTTATTTCCTTGAGAAATTCAACCTAATACTTGCCACAAACCCCCAGACCCATCCCTGTTCATATAGATTATGCACCAGCAAGGAGACAGAGATTAATGAAGAAGAAACTTATCAGGAGCCTCTTTTGTTTTTCTTGCTATAGAATGTAGCTTATGGAACCACTCCAGCCTGAAAGAAAGCCCATGTTTGTTCTCTTGTTTTCATTCCTTTTCTCTCTTCAGGTGCCAAAGAGTTTATATGTTAAAGAGATGGATTTTTATGAAACAGGAAAATATCATTTTTTGGTTGACTCTCAGGCATAAATTTTATAAATACTAGGTAATAAATCATGGAGCTCCAAATAATATATGTGATATTATAAATGTAATTTCGATGTTTTCATGACTAGCTAAACAACATAACTCATCCACAGTGCAATCACACCTTTTATAACAATTCTTATATACATATATCAGGTTAATTATAGCCTGCGTATCTGACAAGAATTTTATGACAGCTGAAAACAGTTTTCATTTCTCTTTATAAGTAGGTGATATCTTTTATTATTTTGGGATCATTTTATTAGTTGTATTCAGTACGAGTTATAAAGAACGCTCTAAAATCCACAGTTCAAATTTACGAGATTGCTAAGATTCTAAATACAGTTCTCTGGGTTCTTATCCTAATTAAAGTTAACTCTGAGTTTTGTGCCACACATCCCCTTTATACAAACACTTCCTCTAAGGAGCCAAGTTAAGAACCAGCACCTTTTATGCTTATTGACTCTAAAACAAGTTGCCGGGTATGAGAAACAGTTTGCATCTTCTCTCTTCAACATGGAATTTGTTGTAGGGCCCTCGTGACTCTGATACACACTAAAATTGAAGGAGAAAAACCTCCTTTGGAGGCACCATGGTTTTCAAAAACCAAAGTGCTCTGATTTTATAGTTATCTTTGTGTATTAGCAGAGAAATGTTAGATAAATTCATAAGAAATGGCTCTTCTAAATATTTGAGTTGGAAAATGGGATGAACACAAATCTGTATTTTAAACATATAAACTGTGGGTCTACTTGTTCTGTGACAGCATGAAAATCACATATTTAATCAGAAAAAAAATAAAACATAAACTATGAGTTTCTTTTCCGTGTAGAACATTGCCATATCTAGGATATTTGTTTTCCAAGGGCTCCTCATTTATAGTTTTTCATGTTCTATGTATGAGAACCAGAACATTTTTATTTTGATAATTTTAAAAGTTATATGAGGAATTAGAGCAAATGATACTGGAGAAAATGATGAAATTAAAAAGAACCGTTAGAGGCACACCTGGGTAGCTTAGTTGAGCGTCTGACTCTTGATCTTGGCTCAGCTCATGATCTTAGCGTCCTGAGATCGAGCCCCTCATCAGGCTCTGTGCTCATCATGGAGTCTGCTTGTACATCTCCCTCTCTCACCCTGTTCTCTCTCTCTCACAAACAAGCACACACATAAAATCTTTTTTTTTTTTTAAATCTATTAGAATTATAGTAGTTAATGTAGGGGTTGTGTTGTGTTTTTGTTTTGTTTTGTTTTGTTTAAAATTTTATTTATTTGACAGAGAGAGACAGAGCAAGAAAGGGAAAATAAGCAGAGGGAGAGGGAGAAGCAGGCTTCCAGCCTGGCAGGGAGCTGGATGCGGGACTTGATCCCGGGACCCTTTGATTATGACCTGAGCTGAAGGCATATGTTTAATGACTAAGCCACCCAGGTACCCCAATTGTTAAGTGTTTAGTATGTGCCAGACACTCTGTTAAGCACTTTTTGTATATTCTCTCTTTTAATCCTTTCCAGAACATAAGGTAGAGATATTATTATTCCCATATCACAGGACAGGAAATTAAATCTTAAGTATTTCCTTGATGTTATAGGGGCAAAAAATACGTGGAAGATCAGAAATAAGAAATCTAGTTATTTTCTTCAGATCCAATTTTGAATTTTAGTTTTCCTTAATTTGTACCCTCCCTTCAATAAAAAAGAAGGAAAAAGAGAGAGAAAGAGAGACTTTTGCATATTCCCAAAAGGCACCAAGTCTGGGTAGTAGTTTGACACAGAGATTAAATGGATTACTAATAATTCAGTGATCATAAGCATAAAACAGACTTATCAAGTCTATGGGTCACTTGATAATTTTTTAATGCTAAGGTAAGTGTTTATATGGTTGTTTACAAAACAAACAAACAAACAAACAAAAAAAGAACAACCCAAGTATATGTCTGTGTATAGATGATTATGAGGAGATAACAAACACCAGGATGGCTGTCACACAATTTAAAACAGTAAACACTTTTAAAAAGAATGTATTTTAACTAAAATAAGTGTTTAATCGGGGTCAAGAAAAAATAATAGTAATTATATGTTGAAAAGAAAACAATTATTTGAGTGTGCTCATATTTCAGTAGGTACTTTGCCTAAAGTATTTTGAGTTTTGCAGCCAATCATCTTAAAAAATAATAATAATAAAACTTTTAAAAAGTTGAATAACTTATCAGGGTCACAGAGTAGAGAAAGAATTCAAGAATAAATCTTTCTGTCACCAGTCATTACATGTATGTATGAGTATGGGTGTGTTTTCTTTTTTTACCTTTGAAATATTGCTTTCTATCAAGTACATTATGAATAATATCACGTGAAAAAACAAGTTTCAATTAAAAACTCAATTAGCAAGAATTAACAAATCAGCATAGCTAAAGCCCAAACATAGTTTTTCCTTATATTAATTAAGATATGGGTTCTGGAGTAAGAAAATAGTTGGCCTGTCTCTCTCTTGCTCTGAAGTGTTCATGCCCCATGTGGAAACCAGGCTTGCAGCCAGGGCCACACTTGAAAAACATTGACAAATGGCATAAAGCAAAGAAAAACACCAAGTTGGGAGACCATCTCTCAGGAGGAACAGTGAAAAGAATGGGACATGTTTGTTAGAGAATTTTTTTTTAAAGTGTAACAATTTGGTTGGATAAAACCATCAGTTTTATTTTTTATAGGATTCCTTTGTATAAATAATTTTTTTTCAAAAAAAATATTGGTACCAAATACTTAAAATTAATGTCTGTCTATGTATGTATCTGTATCTTCCTAAACTAATAAAGGCATATTGTTATAGTTAAAAAAAAAAAAAGGAATGCTGATTACCAGTGTAATAAGAGTTAACTTTAAAAAAAAAAAAATAAGATATTGGAAATACTTCTGTTTTGGGTACAAATAAAATTTTGAAATTTCAAAAAAAAATGTTTCGGTGTGACTATAAAAAGGCAGTTTTCTAAGAGATAGATACTAGTACAAAGTAGTTTTAATCTCAATATAAATATAATTAATACATAATTCTAAAGTCCAATATGAGTAACCTTAGTAGGAGTTTTTTCTTTGGGACTAGAGCTGCAGAGCTTCAAGTAGTTATAATGGCTATAATCTGTGACTTTCTAATTTGTTCTTAGAATTTGGATAATTCCAATGATAGCTTTCAAGCGATATATTTTCATGCAGTTTATTTCATGAAATTGCAAATATCATTGCAATTTCATGCAATGTATTTTATTTTAAAAATATTTTGTCTGACATGTTATATGCTTAGAGAAGTTGGGACGTTTAGGAATGATTACACATTAATCTACTATTTTGAAGGAAAGTTTCAAAACCTCACTGTGATTGTCCTTCTATGATTTTGAAAAAGTTGGGAAGCAACTTGGCAGGATTACTATGACTAGAATTTTGGTCTTATGGATCTCCCGCTATGTATAACCATTAGACCACACTGTTTTGAGTTTATAGGTAATTTACATCATCTTCTCCATGATCTGGATTATTCTTAAATTGTTAAGAAAGATACCCACAGTAAAAATATAAAGCTTGAAATGTCTACCATTTCCTTGCAATCATCAAAAGAAAAGCTTCCATAGTATCTCAGCACTCTCTTTCATGACCCATGATGACCCTTATTCAGCAAGTTATGTTTGGGGTCCAGCCTAAATCCCTTCTAGCTATAGACTCATCCTACTGCTTCCATTCTTTTGCATTGCAGTTAAACAGAAATTTTTCTAAAATGTAATTCTTTTGGGTAGTTTGGTTCTTGTGTTCACCCATAAGAATTGGGCTCTAGTTTCAGCATAAACTACAAATTAAAAGGACTTTTTACAGGTGTTTCATTTGCTTTGGGGTTTTTTATTTAAAAATTTGCCATATGAAATTGTTATACATTAATCTATTTCATTTATGATATATGATTATAATCTTTATTATATATACAAATACATATATGTATGTGTGTGTGTGTATACACATATGTATATATCTGTAGCTGTATAATGGACACACAAAGAAGAAACCTGTGACCATATATGTATGTGGGACACAATTACTTGCCTATCTGTGAGAGGGGTTTTTTGTGTGTGCTTTGTTTTTTACAAATTAATTTCCACTAAGCCCAGTTCAGTCTCTTCTCTTAAACATTTTCTAGTTCAAAGTCCTGTCATTCCTATGTGCTTTGTAGCTTGTAAATTCTGGAAGTTATTTCTAATAATTTATTACTCTAAATTAAAGCTATTCAATTAATGCCATACAGTTAAACTTTGTGAGGTTTATTAATATTTTCTCTTCTTCAGTTCTCTGGTATATGGGGGCATAGACGAAGAGCCATGGGGTTTGTAAGCTGCTGTATGATTAATAGTGTGGCACCTTGAATTTGGCATCAGGCAAGTATATAATAATCCCCGACCTGTATAAGATAAATGAAGCACTCCTAAGTCTGTATACTTTATTTGCCTTTAAAGAAATAAAAAAGAAGAATAAAATTTAGGTTCTGAATGAATTCTGATCTAAATAAGCTTAGAGACTGGTATTTTGTGTTAGGTCAGTTTCTCCTTTTCATTCAGGCAAATACTTACAAAGACCCTTTACTATGTTTTAGCTCCCCTTCTAATGTGAGTGTGGATACAGCAGTGAACAAAGCAGACCAATATCCCTGCTATCATAATGTTTACCCTGTAGTGGAGACAGCTAAAATGTGAAGAAAATAGAACTAAGTACAGTATATGATGTGACAGATAGCAGTGAGGGCCACGGAAAACAGGGAGAAAGGATGGCGGTTGCCTAAAGTGGAAGGGTGTAATCTTATATACAGTGGCCAGGGGAGGCCACGCTGAGGAAGGGACATTTCAGTAAATACCTGAGGAGCTGAGGGAGCAAGCCTTGCCCACTCGGAAGAAGAGTGTTCCAAGAGCAGGTGGCTGGCTGTGATGAGGCCTTGAAGCTGGAGATTATGTGCGGTGTCCAAACACAGAAGAGAGGCTTCTTGATGGCCCATCTCCCTTCAAAGCTATCCAAGGGCATTCCATCTCATACAGAATAAAAACTAAAGTGTTTACAATAGCTTATAAGACCTATAATATTTAAGTTCTACTCCAGCTAGTGTGTTGAGTGGATTCAAGTGGAAGCAGCATGGGGAAAGGCGAGCATGTAGAGGGCTATTACAATAACCAGGGAACTGACGATAGCGGACGGGGCCAGGAGGGAAACAGTGGCGTTTGCAGTCAAGTATTCAAACTATGTACACATTCTGAAGGTAGCAGCAACAGAATTTGTTGATAAATCTCGTGACAGCTGAGAGAAGGAGAGAAGCCACACGTGACTCAGATTTTTGACTCGAGTAAGTGAAAAAAAACCTAAAATGTTGTCTACAGTTGAAATCCCAAAGAAGAAAACATAAGGAAGAGAAAAAGGAACCACTTGCTAATTGTTTTTCAGACACACAGAAAAATTGTGATGTCTTTCTATAAATCAGAAAACTAAAATGACTCTTGAGTGGCAGAGATGGACTGCATGTTTTTCCTGACTTGAAAGTCGAGATTCTACTGTATGTCGAAATGGGAGGTTTTCAAGTAGATTGTTGAGAAAACAACTGATAGCAGTTTGGAAGGTAAGGTGGTTTCAAGAAGAGTCATATTATAGGTTTATAAGGGTCACATCCTGTGTTCCCCTTACGTAAGATAACTCATTGTGGCACAAGCTAAGTATCTTGTTTCTACAAAGATACAGCATTTTTGTGTTAAATTATGTAATTAGTAACATACATAAATGAATTGGTTCCTAGTAGGTTTTTAATAAGTAGAAACTGCTTTCACTGTTATTATTATAACTATTATAAACCTTGTCATGTAGTTGAGATTAAAGACTCTACCTATTCCTTATCTGTCAAGCCCTTTTAAAGTGCATTAAAATAACACTTTTAGAATTCTGTTGAGTTTATATAATTAATATGGGACTGGTCATGAATTCATCAACTTACTTGTTTTTTAAATATGTAAAAAAAAAAACTGGAAGAAATAGGTAATCACAGCATAATTTTCCTAGCCTTATGGTTGAAATCTAGTCCAGCTAGGAACAATTTTGTTTAAGAGGAGGTGGCCTGAATATTATACATGAGTCATAAATACTACATCCCTCTTTTAGCAATAATTATATGAATCAGTAGACATTCTAGAGCATGCATCTTATCAATCAAATTCAGACAAACTATGCTATCATTAAATAATTTTATGAAAGTGATTGTATTAAAAATTTATTTTCTTCCCCAATTAAAGATTTTGTCTCCTACTTGGGAGGAAAATGTTTTCCTTTCAGCCCAGACAAGGTAGCCTCAAGGATTAGAAAAATGGCCTGACAAAGTCTCCTGATGCAAACCTACAGCTAAGAAATATTTATAATAGCAAATGTGAAATAATACTGCTATTAATATTCATAGTATTCATATGTATATATATTTACATATTTTTCTTAGCCTCCAAAATGTTTCTTATGTGTCCTTGGTTCTAGGAAAACAGAATGCAGTTTGTTAACTCTTTAACATTTATGCATTCAACCTTTTTATATTAATCCCCTACACTGAGCTAGGGATGAATTATAAAGCAATGCATGAGAAGTAGTCCCTGGCCCTCAGGAAGAACACTCTCTAGAGCAGTCCTTTCCAAACTGAGGTCAAGAGTATATTGTTTGGGAAGATGAAATCAAGTGTGCTGAGGATATAAACTGCATCATCAAAACAATTATATTTCCTTGCTGTAAGACATCTCAAAAGTTTTATAAGCTACTGAATATTTTGACTTTCCAAAGGACTGGTAAATAGAAAAAAATATTATCTAAGCTTATTTGATCAAGAAACACTTATTCAACCAAGAGGTTTAGAATATTACTTATCACTAAGAAGTGCTAGTCTGATGTTGTGCTACCATATACCTAGTAAATTACAACTTTGGTATCATGTTGACAGTCATTTAGCCAATGAACAAGTTAATGTAATGAAATTTTTACAATTACAGTGTTGGTGCTTGAGGGTCACTTAAAGATTATTTAATCACTATGCCCTTCTCCCAACCTTTGCCTCTACTTGATACACACTATTTATGAGCCAATTCAAAGCTGTCTTCATAGTTGCCTCCCATCTGTGTTGGTCTACTGGTCCTAGAGGTCCATTCAATCTGCAGCTAAGCTGTAGTGGGTATTATGGCATTCAATAGTCTTCTGAGATTGAAAATAAGTTTATGACTACAGCCCCTGTGTTCTGAAAACAAGGGCTATGCTTCTGTTCCTTTTTTCTATGCAATGCTCAATTACTTCAGAGGTTCTAAGAATGGAACATAAAAGTTCCATGCCCCGTGTACATTCAAGTATACCATTCCCTATGCTCATTTTAAGAGCAAGGCACTGTTCTTGGCACTGGGAATTTAGCAAAACAAAACAAAGTAAAACAAAAAAAACAGACAATGCATCTACTATCATGGAGCTCATATTATAGTAGGTGAACCAGACAATAAGCAGAGTGGTAAATAATTAGGCAATATAATGGCATGGAATAATAGGTTTATAGAGGAAAAATAGAACAATGTAAAAAGATTAAAAATGATTACAGTGATTTAACAAGGCTTCCCTGGGAGTAAGAATTTTTGATTTGAAGAAATAGTTAAGTACAGAGACTCTGAGATGAGAGAGAGGACATAGAATAGCAGTTAATTATTAAAGAAAAAAGGAGAGAAGAGAAACATGAAAATAAATCAGAAAAAAATTAATAGGAGGCATTTGTTAATTCAAATTTGAAAACATTAAAGTTATATATAATTTAGATATATGATAAATTGTTGTTGTTTAGATGTATGATAAATGTTCATAAGTATAGCTGTTTTTTTTTTCTTTTTTATTTAATATATTTCTCATCTAGTAGAGAAGTTGGTTGGACATACTCTCCGCTAACTCCATGTCAGTTGTAGAGACTAGCAACCAGGTGAAATCGAAGCAAGCATTTTTTTGTTTTGTTTAAAAAAAATTTTTTTTGCTGAGGTGAAATTTACCTAACAAAAAATTAACCATTGTAAGTGAACATTTCGGTGGCATTTAGTACATTCACAGTGTGTGCAACTACCACCTCTATCTAGTTCCAAAACATTTTCATCACCTAAAGGAAACCCTTTACCGATTAATCAGTTGTTTCCTTACCGCTCACCCTGGGACTTGGAAGTCACCAATCTGTTTTCTATCACCACAAGTACAATTTTTATTTGTTTCAGCTTTAATGAGATCTAACTGACAAAGGATAATTTTTCCGTCTTTTAGGATTTTTAAAATATACAACATGATGATTTGATATACACATACATTGTGAAAGGATCCCCCTCAGTGGTTTTTAAATTATAAAATTCTACACAAGTTCATTGAGGTCTGCTCTATTCTCTTTTACATTGTGCTTTTGCTTTGCTGGAGTCAAGTCCATAATCTGTCTCTCCTCTAAACACTTAGCAGAAGTAACTTCCCAACATGGTTTGCTTAAATCTTATCGAATCTATTTATCCCCACCCCAAAACACGCTTAAATTTTACAAAGAAGGAATTTAGATAATCACAATTAAATTATCTATTCAAGGTTACTTAGTTAGCTATCACAGATCTAGGACCAGTATTTAGGTCTCACAGTAAATCTCACTTTTTGTGGTTTATGTAAGAACACCAAGCAGTGAAATTGGAAGAGGTGTATGCCTCCTTCCTGCACCCATCCAGGAAGTATTTTGGCAAATATGATGAAAGAACATAAGACTTAACTTGAATTCCACCTACATGCACAGAACTATTCTAACAATCTGAATTAACAACCGTCTTACTTACAATTAAGGGTCTAAGAAAGCACTGAAAAGGAATAAGAGAAAAGGAAATACTGGAGATGAATGCAAATGCATGTGTTGCTTTCCTCCAGGGATCTAAATCAAATCCTCATTGTATAATTTGATTTGGTTACTCATTGTTTCTAATTAGAAATAATCACATTTACATGATTTCCCCCTCCTTTTTAGTTTCTCACCAAAATTGCTTTGCTCAATTATGCCACTTTATGGTTTCATATAATTTGTATCTCTTGACTCAATAGTTCCCCACATCATTTGGAATGTGTTTTATTTTTTTTTAAGAAGTGCAAGTTTAAGAGCTATTCTCAAACTGATTGTGAGACTTAAGTAGCTCCAGTAAGCACAGAAGCATGCTAAAAGCAAACTGAGGAATACTTGAAAGTTCAAAACTAGAATGATGCTTATTACTAACTATATGTGAAATTAATTAAAGATTTAATTATTTGAGGAAAAATAAATTGGCAGTTTCTACTTTTTGAGTCATTAAAAACATGTCTATTGCTCTAGGAGTTTTTGAATGCATGTGCAAAAAATAGACTACACAAGCTTTGATGTTGCAAGATTTTTTTTAATAGGAATTCAACTTAAATATATGTGGCAATCTAAGCTTTTTATCCCAAATAGGCCAACCTATTTTCACCTCTAAAACAGTATATATAAATGTATGTATTCACTCAGATATTTAAATACTATTAGATAATCTTTCCTTCTTTATAAAACCCCATTTTTATTAAATGGCATTTAGAGTTAAAGAGGAATTTCAGGCCCATATATAAGTAAGGAAGCTAAAACTGGTGAGTGTGGCCCACGGTTACACAGCTAGCTAAACACAGAACTAAGAGGGACGTGGAAGTTCTGTAGGATAGTCCTCATTCTGCTACGTGATTCAGTAGACACCAATCATGGGGGGAGAGGAACGTATTGATGGGAATAGACCTATTAAAAAATATTTCTTTTCTTTCATCTTATATATTTACTTATTTAATAGTTTCTATGTAATATATCAGAACATTCTGAGTTCTTTTCTGTCTCAGTTTGCTTTTCAGTAGCCCATACTCTCACTAGCAGGACCTAAAAAATTATTGATGCAACACATGCTCATTTACATCTATTACGTGCCCCCACCTATTCAAATGCTGAGGTTATAGTGAAGCACAGGATAAAAAGCTTACATTTTCAGCGAAAATTATATTAAACAAGAAGATAAACAGTATAACTTCATGGATGTGTGGTAAAAGGAAAGTGATGTGGTAGAGAATGAGTAGAGTTCATTGGTGGTTTTTAAGTTGACATGATGGTCAGGATGGTATCTCTGAAGAAGTGGAGGTCTGGTTAAAGAGAACAGGAATGAACCATAGGGATGATTGGGAGATAGTGTTCTAAGATGCACATGTAGTCAATACATGCTCAGGCCTTTAGATGAGATTGAATTGATCATATAGAGGTCCATATGGCTCCATATGGCTGGTCCAGTATAGCTGGGATGAAAACGTAAAGATTTCAAGATAAAGGGAAAGCAGAAGGGAGTGAGATAATGTAGGGCCCTGAAGGCCATGAAAATATGTCTGGACTTCATGCATGATTTTAAAAGCTATTTATCTTCATTGTGTTTGTTTATATAGACCATAAAATTCGGAGTTAATTGCCCAGATTTCAGGGTCATTTTTGATCCAAAATCAAGAGATAGTTTGTTTTAGGGGAGAAAAGACACACAAGCATTTTTTCCCCTAAAAATCCGCTGAAAGAATTCTTACTGGATAGCTACTCTTGACCATGACCTAGTTAACTGTATTTACTTCCTTTCAGAATCAGAATTTTAAATAATTTTGAAAGTACAGGTACAGGAAAATATCCTTATGCATTTTAAGAAAGTACAGACTAAGAATTTTACTTTATTCCCAGTAATTTTTATTTTCAAAATATACATCATTTTCATGTAGAGAAAGAGGAAAGAGCATCTATGAACAATATAAACTTCTAAAAACCAGAGATAATCAGATGAAAGTATATCCAAAATGATGATCGGTATTATTTTGGCACTAATAATGGAATTTCCCATGCAGCAATTTGGGTTATTTCTTACCCTTTGAAATAATTTGTGTTTTCCTGAACCATGAGTAAAATATGATCTGTGTATCAAAGGGAAAGATAACTAGCAGTAATGTAATGTCATCTGTCTTTCCAAATTTTTAATTAATTCAGATAATCTGTAAGTTTAAAATATGACACAAGTGATTTTAATTAAAATTTTATATCCACATGTATAAAATGTAGCTATTTCTATTGAACCCCTTCCGATTCATCAATCTGTTCAGTTGCTTAAGATAGTTTATTGTGAATTAGAGGGTTAAATATAAAAGCAATGTTTATATGATGTCATACATAGAAGAGCAAAGTAATTAGGAGTTCCTTTAATACCTTGAGTATAGGGGAAACAATAGCCAACAGAGAACCAAATAATGATTTAAAGAGTCACCAGCCAAATCATATGTGGCTATTCCAGATGCAGATCTCAACAAGCTGGGAATTTAATGAGAATGATAATATTTTGAAATCAAGCTGCCTGGATTTAAATCTCAGGTCTGATCCCTTTGACATTGTACAGGTTCCTTACCATCTTGAGCTTCTGTTTTCTCCGTTTCAAAGTGGGGATAATAATGCTCACCCTACATAGTTGCTGTGAAATTTAAATGATATAAATAAAATATATATAATAAATAAAAATTTAAATTATATAAATAAAGAGTAACTGGGATATATTTGTATTATACACTCATACTATGTAAGGTCAAAATACCAATGTATCATTCGTTTCCACATTTGGGATGGAAAACTATATCAAGACATGTGCATCTAGTTTTCCTTTGAATACTTTTTATTTGTTGCCCAGTGATTTTCTTTATCTGCTGCACAGGAGCTCCCAGGTATCTGTCGCTTGACAGTTGAGATGTTTAGAGGATTAGTGCATTGAATGGCAGGTTGACTTACATTACAGTTCTGTTCCTGTGTAGCTTGCCTTCACGTTCTTAAAATACAATATATCACAGACAAGATTGATGATGACAAAGAAGAAAACAGTTCTCTTATTGTCAAGCTGAACAAACTAGCATAACTTCAAAATAAAATTTGGACTGGGATTTCAATTTGTTTGTCTTTTCAAGGTGGAGATGTTTTCTTCCTGAACTCAAGAAAGCAAAAACATTAATTCTCCCAAAGAAAAGAAAATATGGAGTATTTTAATTGCATCATATTCTGAAAATTATGAATTCATATTTATCTACACATGAAATAGCCAAATACCAATTGGCTGGTAATTCTTTAAATTAGTATCCAGTTCAAGTTTTACTATTGTCTTGGCTTCATTCAGGGTGCCAAAGGCATCATCAAATTCTTTGATTAGGGGGCATCTGGGTGGCTCAGTGGTTAAGGCCTCTGCCTTCGGCTCAGGTCATGACCCCAGGGTCCTGGGATCAAGCCCCACATCTGGCTCTCTGCTCAGCAGGGAGCCTGCTTCCTTTTCTCTCTCTCTCTCTGCCTACTTGTGATCTCTGTCAGATAAATAAATGAAATCTTAAAAATTATTTTAAAAAGTTCTTTGATTAGGATGAGTGGGCTCTATGGGGGACTTGAGGAAATGAGCATTTGAGCTTTTTCCTTATTTGTTTTCATTAAGTGTTTGGATAAAATTATATTCATAATATTAAAAAAGCAAAACAATTATAAAATGATATAGAATGAAAATATGGAAATGTTTCCTTCTCATTCTTGTCTCCTATCTATCCATTAAGAACCACTATTCTATTTTATATCCTTCCACAGCACCTTTATGCTATACACATAAATATGAATATAGGTTCTTCACTTAACCCTCTTTTCTAGTCAAAAAATAGGAAACTATATGCATTTTTCTTTACCTTATCTTGTTTACTTGTTTTATATATACAGATAAATACATATATTTCTTTTTTATTGAAGTAACATACAGTGTTACATTAGTTTCAGATATACAGTATAATGACTCTACAGTTCTATATGTTACTCAGTGTTCAAGATAAGTGTACTCTTTTTTTTTTTTTAAATTAATTTTTTATTTTTTATAAACATATATTTTTATCCCCAGGGGTACAGGTCTGTGAATCACCAGGTTTACACACTTCACAGCACTCACCAAAGCACATACCCTCCCCAATGTCCATAATCCCACCCCCTTCTCCCAAACCCCCTCCCCCCAGCAACCCTCAGTTTGTTTTGTGAGATTAAGAGTCACTTATGGTTTGTCTCCCTCCCAATCCCATCTTGTTTCATTTATTCTTCTCCTACCCACTTAAGCCCCCATGTTGCATCACCACTTCCTCATATCAGGGAGATCGTATGATAGTTGTCTTTCTCTGCTTGACTTATTTCGCTAAGCATGATACGCTCTAGTTCCATCCATGTTGTCGCAAATGGCAAGATTTCATTTCTTTTGATGGCTGCATAGATAAGTGTACTCTTAATCTTAATCTATTTCAGCCATCCTTAGATCCACCTCCCTCTGTCAACTACCAGTTTGTTCTCTGTATTTAAGAGGGTTTTATTAATTTTTTTTCTGTGTCTGTTCATTGTTTTGTTTCTTAAATTCAACATATGAATGAAATCATATGGTATTTGTCTTTCTCTCTCTGACTTATTTCACTTAGTATTATACATTCTAGGTCTATCCATATTGTTGCAAATGGCAAGATCTCTTTCTCTTTTGTGGCTGAGTAATATTTCATTGTGGTATATACCACATCTTCTTTGTATATTCACCTACCCATAGATTGTTGTGTTATTTCCATATCTTGCTATTGTAAATAATGCAGTTAACATAGGAATGCATATGTCTCTCCAAATTTAGTGGATATATTTCCTTTAATTTTTTTTTCAAATTTTTATTTAAATTATAGTTAGTTAACATATAGAGTAATTTTGTTTTCAGAAGTAGAATTCAGAAATTTATCACTTACATACAACTCCCAGTGCTCAACAAAACAAGTGTCCTCCTTAATACCCATCACCCATTTAGCCCATCCCTTCCCTCAACCCTCAGTTGGTTCTCTATAATTAAGAGTCTCTTATGGCTTGTTTCCTTCTCTGTTTTATTTTTCCTTCCATCCCGTGTGTTCATTCATCTTTCTCTGAATTGTTTCTCTTAGTGTAATACACTGTAGCTCCATCCACATTGTTACAAATGGCAAGATTTCATTTTTTTGATGGCTGAGTGATATTTCATATTAAGCGATATATATATATTATCTCACATCTTCTTTATAGCTAAATCACTCCTGAAAAAGAAAAGCAAACCTGGAGGCATCACAATTCCAAATTAATGTTTTTGTTTTCTTTGGGTAAATACCCAGTAATTGAAATACTGGATTATATGGTAATTCTATTTTTAATTTTTTGAGGATTCTCTCTACTGTTTTCCATGGTGGTTGCACCAGTTTGGATTCCCACCAACAGTGCATAAGAATTCTTTTTTCTCCACATACTAACCAACTTTTGTCAGGTTTTTTTTTTTTTTCATTCTTTATTTTAGCCTTTCTGAGAGGTATGAGGTGATATTCATTATGGTTTTGATTTACATTTTCCTGATGATGAGTGATGGTGAAGATCTTTTACGTGTTTGTTGACTATTTGTATGTCTTCTTTGGGAAAATATCTATTCAGGTCTTCTGTACATTTTTATTTCTTTTTTTCTTTTTTAATTTTTTTTATAAACATATAATGTATTATTAGCCCCAGCGGTATAGGTCTGTGAATCTCCAGGTTTACACACTTCATAGCACTCACCATAGTACATACCCTCCCCAATGTCCATAACGCCACCACCCTCTCCCTACCCCTCGCCCCCTCAGTTTGTTTTGCCTCTGTACATTTTTAAATTAAATTGTTTTCTGGGTATTGAGTTGTATAAGTTCTTTATATATTTTAGATACTGACCCCTTATCAGATATATCATTTGAAAATGTTAAAATGATATTCCATCAATAGACATTTGTTTTCATCTCTTGCTATTAAAAACACTATGGCAATGAAGACTCATTACATAGATCATGTGACACATGTACAAGTATGTCTGCAAGATATGTTCATAATGGTGAAATTACCAGGACAAGACTTAGTATCTTTATAATATTGATAACTATTGCTAAGTTGTCTTATACAGAGATTGAATTAACGTGTTTTCCTACCAACTATGCATAAAGACCTCTTTCCCCCTTACCCTTTCCAACAGAATTTGATACTGAGTTTATCAAGTTTATCAAAGTTTTAACTTTTAACTAATACAATACCCAAAAACTAATGATTTAGTATAGTATTAATATTATTATATTAATATTATTAATATTATATTAATATAGTATTAATATTAATAAGATTTATCATCTTTGCATGTCTTTAAAACTGTCTTTACACTCTTCTATGAGTGATCACATTTCTTTTGTTTCCTTTTTAACTTTTTTTATTGTGTTATATTAGTCACCATACAGTACATCATTAGTTTTTGATGTAGTGTTCCATGAATCATTGTTTGTGTATGAAACCCAGTACTCAATGCAATCTATACCCTCCTTACTGATTTTATGTATTAAGTTTTCAATGCTTTTAGCTCACCAATATTCTATGTATGTCTTGTGCACTGAGGGGTATGATCACTTTGTGCCATGGGTTGCAAAATATTTTCCTCAGTTTGTCATTTATCTTAAAATTTGCCTTTGAGTATGTGCTATGGTGAGTGCTATGAAATGTGTAAGTCTGATGATTCACAGACCTGTACCCCTGGGGCAAAAAATACATTATGTTTATATAAAGAAATAAAAAATAAAAAAAGTCTTCTAATAAAAAAAATTAGCTTTTGATATTTTTACATTATTGTACCAACACAATTAACTGTAATATATATTTATTCACTAATTGAGTTATTCCTTTATCCTGCACTAATTTCTAAAATATACATTTTTTTTCCTTATTTTGGGATTTTCTCTTATCCTCAATTTATCTATTAATGATTCAGTAATATACTACTTGACATATTGATGATTTATAATATATTGTGTTTTCTGTCATTTCACTTCTTTTTTTAACTTTACAATTTTAAAATTTTTTCTGGCTATAATTAATAGTTATACTTATTAATTCAGTTGTTCATACCTACTTAAAATCATCTTAGTTTAAAAATATTTTTTAATATTTCATTGAGATCACGTTAAATTAATAAAATAAATGTGAAGAATGAGCAAGTTTAGAGGTGCCTTGGTGGCTCAGTCAGTTAATTTGGCTCAGGTCAGAATTCCGAGGTCCTGGGATCAAGCCCTGAATCCAGCTCCCTGCTTAGCAGAGAGCCTGCTTCTCCCTCTCCTTCTGCCTGCCACGCTGCCTGCTTGTGCTCTCTATCTCTCTGTCAGATAAATAAATTAAATCTTTAAAGAAAAAAAAAAGAATTAGTAAGTTTATGTGTTCTGCTGTGTGCTGTCACTCAGTGTGACCTTTTCTTTGTTCAAGTCTTCTCTGTAGCCTTCAGTAGAGTTTATAACTGACTTCAAATAGGCCTTGAATATTTTTTCCATGCACTTGTCCTCAGTTATTATTGCCATTTCTTTTATCTTGATTTGTAAATTTTATCTTGTTGTTTGTATTACTTTATATTTCCTATATTCTCATTTATTTATATAAAATGCGTTTTTTTAATAATGGATATGTCATTCCTTTGTTTATGGCAGTTTTTCAGTTGCTTCTGAAAATTTTTAGATACACAGCTCTTTAAATGTTGAGTTTTACCTCCATTCTTTCTCTTTCGGTGTTTTTGTTAAATGGTGTATAATGATCTTATTTAGCTTCTCTAGGAAAATATTATAAAGTAATAGTGATAGTGTGTTTTGAAGTCTTTCTTAATTGCTTTAAGGAGTTCCTCACTAAAGATAGCTCTGGCTTTGGTCTGAATTAGATGACTTTTTCATACCCTGAAAGTATGGATCAATCTTATTTTACTGAATACTTTTAAGAAGTATTTTTTAATATTATCAAAGGCTTTTCAGTATATATAGGCATATTCCATTTTTAATTAGATATATTAATATGAATGCTTATATTAATATATTTAATCATTAGCATTATACGTACTTAGCAGAATGAGTTTGAAAGTTGCCTTTTTCTTAGTTCTCTAAAAAAATGTTTTAAATTTTGAAATTACCTGTTGTTTAACCGTTGGGTAAAATTCCCTTAGGAAAATGGTGAGACCAGTGCTTTCTTAGGCAGCTAGTTCTTTGGCAAATATCTCTTTTCATTAATGGAAATAATTCTGTTTACATTTTTTTCTTTTCTTTCTGAGATCTATTCTGGTAACTTAGATTTCATAGAAAATGACCAACTTTTTTCCTTAAAGTTATGCTGAGTAGTTTCTTTTAACATGCTCTTTATGTGATTACTTGCCCTTCATCATTTATTAATGTATTTGTTGTTCCTCCTTTTAAATATTTATCCTTTTCTACTTTTTTTAATAATATTCTGTTATTCTTTAAAATGTATTTTTATTAATAACATCATATTATTCCTTATAAGCTTAGTTATTTTCTATTTCCCACTATTGAGAAAGCTTTTAAATTTATTTTTTCCTCTTTCATTTTTTGATTTTAACTTTTTCCCTTTAGTTTATATTGCTGTTTTTATTTTAACAAAGTTTGAGTCTGATATATGATGTCCTTCTTAAATTTCTATTATGTAGCAATTATATTTTTTTCTTTATAGTACTTATTGAAATAGTGTTCACATTATCGTTGTTTTTTAGAAATCTTAAAGTGTTCCTGTTTTCCTTTTCAATACAAGTGTGTTCTAAAAGGGAGGTTTTTTGGTTTTGTTTAGTTTTTACAAGGAGAATGATCTTACCTTTGTTGTTTCATTTTGGTTTTTAAGTTCTAGTTTATTACACTGAAAAATGACACATTTTTCTACACTTTTTCTATGTTTCAGTGCTGACTAAAGCTTTATGGTATGCAGTCATTTTTTTATTGCATATTCTATGAGCACTATTGTAGGAATTTATTAGTAGATTCTGTATTATCATTATTTTTTCCTACAATTAGTATATTTTTACTTTTCCTTGTATTTTCTATAGATATAATTTGTGAATTTAGGCTCAGTATAATTCACACATTTTATCACTATAAAGCAGTCTTATTTGTTTTTCATAATAATATTTCATTTATTTGTATACATTGTACTGATGTTAAGACCGTGATCCATGCTTTCATATTTTTTTTTCCTGATATAACTTACACATCCATGCATTTTCAAACTCCTGGAAGAATTTTGTTTAGGTATGTCTATTATACACAGTATATAGAGTTGGGTTTTTCTTTGTGATCCAATGTGAAAATTTCATATTTTTGCTTATAATTTGTGATTTAGATTCTGAGGTTTCTGTGTATGTATCTTTGTATATATAGGAGCATATATATTCACATGTATATGAATTCACATTTATATATTCATGTTCTCCTGAAACTAAATGTAAGATTTCCGTATCAGAACAGATTATTGGGGCACCTGGGTGACTCAGTGGGTTAAAGCCTCTGCCTTCGGCTTAGGTCGTGATCCCAGAGTCCTGGGATCAAGCCCCACATCAGGTTCTCTGCTCAGCAGGGATCCTGCTCCCCTTCCTCTCTCTCTCTCTGCCTACTTGTGATCTCTGTCAAATAAGTAAATCTTTAAAAAAAAAAAAAAGATGATTATTGCTTACATCAATAAACACACAAGTTCTCCTTGTCTTAATCTTTTTGTTTAAATTTTCCATTTTCTTACCCTTATTTACTCTGATTTTTTTTGTTAGTTGTACAGATCCTGCCTTGTCAGATCATGTATTTAAATTTTGATCTCTCACTATAATCCATAAATCTATTTTTATTCTATAATTATGTTTTATTTTTAATTCTGTAGATTAAGAATTATTGCTCTGATTTCTCCCCCAAAAATCTCTCATTTGGCTAAAGTCTTGTGGTTTTCTTTGATTTTCTAAATAAGAGCTCAAAGGAAGTATGTCCCCTGAGGTCTTCCATAGTCAAAAAATATTTGTTGGGACGCCTGGGTGGCTCAGTTGGTTAAGCGGCTGCCTTTAGCTCAGGTCATGATCCCGGCGTCCTGGGATCGAGTCCCACATCGGGCTCCTTGCTCAGCGGGGAGCCTGCTTCTCCCTCTGCCTCTGCCTGCCATTCTGTCTGCCTGTGCTCGCTCTCTCCCTCTCTCTCTCTGATAAATAAATAAAATCTTTAAAAAAAAAATATTTGTTGACTATTTACATAGGGAAAAACATGATTGAATAAATAATTCCTTAGATCATTTTTCTTTTTCTAATAAGTATTACTTTATTATCTTTCATTTTGTTTAATCTTTAACCTGTACTTCTCAGTTTTTGAATGTTGGTATATTTAATTTGATGTCAACCTGAATTTTTAATGAAAGATTTGATTTTTTTTTTAAGATTTTATTTATTTATTTGACAGAGAGAGATCACAAGTAGGCAGAGAGGCAGGCAGAGAGAGAGAGAGGAGGAAGCAGACTCCCTGCTGAGCAGAGAGCCCGATGCGGGACTCGATCCCAGGACCCTGAGATCATGACCTGAGCCGAAGGCAGTGGCTTAACCCACTGAGCCACCCAGGCACCCTGATTTTTTTTTTTTTTTTTTGATCTGCTCAAAGGATTTGTTCTTTATCATTAAAATCTGGTATTTCAGTAAAGAATATCTTAGGTTAACCATTCTAGGTCAACTTTTCCTGGTATATCATATACCTTTTAACCATACAGATTCATATTTTAACTTATTCAGGAATATTTCCTTGAATAATATCTCCATGGAGTTTTTCTATTCAAATATTTGGTCTACTTCTCTGGCAGAGCCCATTAATAGTATTATATACAGATATCTATTTTGTCTTATATCTATAATTATTTTTGTCATAAATATTTTGCCTTCTAATTTCCTTTTCCTCCCTATTCATTTTGATAGTCTTTCATAGTTCCCATCCACTAAATCCCTTCCTGTATTTTCTACAGTCTCTGTTCTTTGATATGTTTCTTCCATTTTTCTTTCTTTGTCTGTTAAGGTTGTGATTTTCCTTTGTCCTCACATCCATTTATTCTGCCAATTGGATTGCCAATTGGATTCTGCCAATTCAATTTTTATTTTCTTCTATTTTGTTTGATTTTTCTGTATATCTCTTGTGTGGTTTTCCTTGATGAAGGTATTGCCTCACAGTATTATTCTAATTCTCAGAGAGATGTTTGAAAGAAGTTTTCATGTGTTCTGTGGCAGCATTTTTCTTACCAAATTTTAGTTAGTTTTTCTGATTTTCTACCTTTTATTTTTATAATATTTTTGTATATATGCTATATTAGCTTCCTTTTTAGTGTTTCATGGAATTAGTTGAATTTTCCTGGCTCAGCTTTTTACAGAACGCTACCACCCCTGAATTTTTTTTAATCTGTTCTCTAAGCATCTTTTACGGTATTGTCCATATGGCTTCTAATCCATAGATTACAGTATCAGTCATTCCAAATCTCACAGCTTTTGTTTGATGCAATAGCTATAGGATGACATAATTTCAGGATGCGCCAATTACATCCAGAAAGTACCTTTTGGCTTGAATGTCTAGAAATCTACTGATATTGAGCTGCCTCATTTTAATTTTTCTCTGTGTGGCTGCTACTTTATTTCATCCTACATAATGTCTATGAAGATTTTGACTGATTTTGCAGTTCTTATGCTTTTTTTAACTCACATTTTTGGTTTCATATCTCTCCAATTACAGTAGTAACTATAATCGCCAAAACCTCAGTAGGGACTATAAACACCAAAACACTTAACTCAGTAAAAGTTTATTTTTATCTCAAATATTCCAAAAGTGGCTCTTCTGTTTGGAAGGACTGATGGGACCACTCTCTTCCAGTCAGTGATCTGTAATACAGGCTTCTTTTCCCATTATGACTCCACTCTCTTAAATGTAACTTCCACCATCACATGGCAAGCAGCTGTAAGTGAAAAGATGGAAAAAAAAAATTGAAGGATAAAGCACTAGAAGGGTGTACACAATTCTCATGACATAGAGTCATATGGTCTTATCCTCACACAGAGGAGACTGGCATATAATTTAGCTGTAAGTACAGTAAGACAAGAACAGGAATGTGATGATTAAATAGCTATCTCTACCAGAATAGAATACTGGAAAGAAGTCACTTAGTATTATCATGCTGCCATAGACATATTAAAAGTTGTTTCTATAGCTCTTTCTTTGATATTTAAGATCGAGCCTAAGAATTGGTATGCAATTTAGTAAATCTTTGATGAACGAGCTAAAAGACAAAATAGATAGATAGTTTCTTATCTTGCTGAAGGAATAATGGATGAAAAGATGACTGGATGGATCAGAAATGACAGCCAGATAAGGTAGGCAAATTGGAACAACAATTCATTTTATACCATAGCATTTATTTTCTTAGTTTTCTTCTTAATGTCTAATAGTAAAGGATGAATGTGAGAAATGTAAAATCAGTGGATTCTCTTCCAACTTTAATTACACCCTTGCCCTGTTTTTTTTTCTTTTTTACATTTTTTCTTATTCTGAGTAAGACAGATTACCACATACAATATGATAAAGTTAATAGGAAACAGCTTCCAACAGCATTATTTGGTTGGATTTAGGCAAAGCACTTATCAAAGTATAAACATGAAATTGTCCATAAAATCTGTGATGAAATTGTAAAGGTTTATAAAAAGTTCAAAGAACTTATTCTGCTTTTATCTTGTTTGTAATGAGGAAATACATAGAAATTTGAACAAACTTGAAGGAAGCCCCTAAAATGCTCTTTGGTTAAACTTCATTCAGGCTTTGCATAGTTATGCTTTGAAGTCTATGCAGAATCTTTTTAAGGTTGTTAGTATTCCTCAGTGTGGTCAGCAGACATTTGTGTTCGAATCCCTAGGATCTGTTAATATGCTCTATTACATGTCAAAGAAAAAATTAAGGCTACAGATGAAACTAAGGTTGCTAATGAGCTGACCCTAAAAAGGAGAGATTATCCTGGATTATTCAGCTGGACCCTGATATAATCAAAAGTGTCCTTAGATATGAAGAGAAAGGTGGGAATGTCAGTGTCAGACTGATGTAATAAGAGAAAGACTCAACTGTCCATTGCTGACTTTGAAGACAGAGGAAAAGAGTTATGGACCAAGCAATATGGATACCCTCTAGAAGCCAGGAAAGTAAAAAAAAAAAAAAAAAAAAAAAAAAAATGGATTCTCTCTTAGAATTTCCTGGAAGGAGTGCAGCCATGCAGACACTTTGAGTTTAGCCCAGGAAGACCCATTTTGGACTTCTAATCTCCATAACTTCAGGATAATACATTTGTGTTGTAATGTAATTTGTTAGAGCAGCAACAGGAAATGAAGACACTGAAAAACTAGAATGTTTCTAGTCTACAAAATCCACATTTTTTCCCAGTTTATGCAGAATAGTATAGTTGATCAACATGAGATGGGTAATTTGAAAGTCTTAAAGTATATAATTGAATTGTCTGATCAGATTTGTTGTTTAATTTACTTTATTGTTTCTAACAAATTATATTACTTATCTCCCATAACTAGCAACAGGTGTTTAATGGGCCATTAGAAAAGAATCAGTTCATATGAAATGCCAAGATAAACCTTGTTTAAGAGGAAACTTCATTGGTCACACTGATGAGGTAAAAGATGAATTATTATGTTTTGAGATTCAGTTTAATGCTCATTTCTTAATAATAATTTAGGATTTGCATGAAACCAAATTCATATGTATTAGTTTATTTGTTTTCTTCTCAATTAAAAAATAAATAAATAAAACTGTTTCTTGGGATACCTGGGTGGCTCAGTTGGTTAAGCATCTGCCTTTGACTCAGGTCATGATCCCGTGGTCCTAGGATCAAGTCCTATATCTGGCTCCTTGCTCAGCGGAGAGCCTACTTCTCCCTATGGCTGCTGCTCCCCCTGCTTGTGCTCATTCTCTGACAAATAAATAAATAAAATCTAAACAAAGCAAAACAGAACAAGAAAAACCTGTTTCTCTTCAAGGAAAACATGTATTGCATTTTTATTAGGTTAGGAAAGACAAATAAACCTGACTATTAAAAAGTAAAATAGTAGGTAGGAAAAACATATTTGTGGACAGTTTCAATGAAAATATGCAAAAAAAAAATGCTCAGAAGAAAATTATCTTCCATACCAGGCACACACACATAAAAACGATTGCTACTTTTAGGTATCTCTCTAAAGAAGTGAACCATTTTGCTCAGTAACTTAATCATGATCTAGATTTTCATATTTAAGTAGCAAAGTGGGGGGGGGGGTTGCTGGCTGGAAATGTAAAATGAGCTGAAACATTACAATAGTATAAAGTATATTTCTGATAATTTTGCTAATTAAATTGTTACCAAAAAAGTTGCAAAGCTCTGTCTGCCCCAAGGGAAGGTTTATTGCTTTTCTGAAGTATTCCAACAAGAAACCAAACTATGAGCACTTATGAAACAACATAATGTGTAAGGCCCAAAGTTAGATTAGCCAAATTGTTTTGAAGAGGCATCAAATAATTGATCAGGAAGTAAAACTGTGATTATAGAGTAAAATCACAGTTGAAATGTAGCAAATAATTGCAAAAATAATTAAAGTCACAAATCCTCCTAGTAACAATGTGAAACAATTCTCTTTAGTGCCCCACAGGGATGGAACTTGCTAGCTTTGATTGGGATTAAACCTGGAGGTAAAAGAAAAGGAAAATTGTGGTCTGGAAGAAATCATATTGAGAACATATCATCCATAAGAAAAAAAAAGTTCCTGAAAAGTGAATTTGGAAGTTAAGTAATTTCCATTTCAAAGGATGCAATTTATTATAGTTCCTTTAATGATTTTTAAAGGAGTCAACGTAAGCTTGAGCTTTCATATATAGATAGATTTCTAGTTTTCGGTTTATTTCTTCTTCTGCTATGGTAAAATAGAGCCAGCTTGTTTCTCATCTCTAACTGAAAGAATAGGAACTTAATTAAGGGGAACATTTTGCTTTCAGAAGAGTTGTGGATATGATTCTTATAAGCAAATGTTGACTCTGTAGGAGTAAAATAGCTGTTCTTCTGCTTCTAGTACTTATATTCCTCATATACAATGCATTATAATACAACTGGATGACACCCTAGCAGTAGAATGAATGATTTCTGAAAATATGTCTTCCATCCTTTAAAAAAAAATCTAGTAATAAAAACACAACCCGAAACACACGAACATGTTGCTTATATTCTACTTGGCCTTCATGTTAGCTACTCCATCTTTCTTTTGATGTATATGTTATGATCCAGGTGTAAGTAGCTATCCAATCTGTGATCTCTCAGGTTTAATAAATAGGATTGCCCAAGTGAAGATATCACAAAAACGTCTTCAAAGATAATGACATAATCCCCACTCCTGAATGTAAAGCACCTAGTTTTAGGCAACAAACTAAACCACAACTCTTAAAAGCTCCAGGGTTTTAAATCCAATTATTTTATTAATTCTGAATTATTTATTGAACCCCTACTGTGTTTTTGGCACTGCGTAGAATATTTTATACATAAGGGATTTGTAATTATATTATGAGAACAAAGCCTTCTTACAACGAGTAAGGTATGTGTGGTTATTTACAAAAATGAATGCTATAGATAAATTACTCAATTTAGTGGTCTTTTAATTTTTTTAAAGATTTTATTTATTTATTTGACAAAGAGAAACACAGCAAGAGAAGCAACACAATCAGGGAGAATGAGAGAGGGAGAAGCAGGCTTCCCGCCGAACACGGAGCCTGATGTGAGGCTGGATCTCAGAACCCTGGGATCATGCCCTGAGCTCAAGGCAGACACTAAAGGACTGAGCCACCCAGGCCCCCCTTAGTGGTTTTTTTAAACTCCATTAGTAGGTCCTCTTTAATTGAGTACTTTGTACTATGAATATCAAATAGTCATTTTAAATTGCAGCTAGATGATCTCAAACTATCTATATTTAATAAATACTAATTCAGTACATACTATATACAGATACTGCATCATGAGATCAAAGTAGTATGATGAATAAAATGAGAAAAACAGATGTGGCTATTGCTCTTTCAGAGCTTATCCAATCGTGGAGATACATACCAGAAAATAGGCAATGGCAATATAGTGTGATAAGAAATAATGCTGTGAAGCAAGACAATGTCTCTAGCTTAAAGGGTCAAGACTGAAGGATGAATAGGAGTTCACCAAACAGAGGGGCTAGAGATGTTCTGGGGGAGAATATAGCTTTAATAGCAAATGTCTGAAGTTGGAGAAACAGAAAGAGAGGGAAAGGAAGAGAGGAAGAGAGAGATGGCCTGCTTAATAAATAAGAGAAATTAATTATGGATATGATGGAGTCTGAGGAGAAGTATGAAAAGAAATGAGAGTGAACAGAAAAACAGGAATTATATCATACATGAAGCACAAGTATACATGTGCATGTACATGCACACACAAACACACACAATTTTTTCTTTTTCAATCTATCTATCCAGGACAAAAACATTTCCACGTGACTGACACCCTACCTGAAATTCATGTTCACAGAAAACAACAGATCACCCTATGATATTTTTTGGAGACAAGAGACAGTCCATTAGAAAAATATTGCAGGAGGGGCGCCTGAGTGGTAGTAGGTTACGCCTCTGCCTTCCGCTCAGGTCATGATCTCAGGGTACTGGGCTCGAGCCCCGCATCAGGCTCTCTGTCGGCGGGGAGCCTGCTTCCCCTTCTCTCTCTGCCTGCTACTCTGCCTACTTGTAATCTCTCTGTCTGTCAAAAAAATAAAGTCTTAAAAAAATATATTGGAGGAACAATGAAGGGGTACTGTAATAAAGGCAGTGAGCATTGCCTTCTGGTCACATCTACTAAAAAATAAGAGCTCTTTGTGGAGCAGCACAGAATAGAAGTCAGTCTCCAGAATGGCTGCATCCCACCTTTCCCACACCTCACTCTTTATACTTACCTGTACAACAGAAGTTAACACTTGCAGCTGTGAACAACTCACATTTTATAAACTACTCAGAGAAGTGTTTTGTTTTAACCACACAGTGATATATATATATAATATATATATATATATATGTATGTATGTGTGTGTATATGTATATATATGATTCCAAAACTTTTAAATGCCAAATATTTTTATATATATATACACACACACACGTACGTGTGTGTGTGTGTGTGTGTGTATATATATATATATATATATATATATATATATATATATTTGGCATTTAAAGGTTTTGGAATCATAATTTAAAAATCCAGATACCTATTTTTCTGTAAGAAACCTGAAACTCTAGCAATGCTGCCCTTTCATTTCTTCATGGAAGAAACTGGCTGGAGTAGAATAATGGCAGCCTGTGTAGGAAAGGCAAGCCAAAATTTAGTTTGCTGCAATCTTAAACACTCATATACCCAGCCTCTGTAGAACTTTGAAACTTTGACTCAGGGTGTAACATTCATGACTGTTAGCCTTGTCACCAGGTTACTCTAGGTTTTTATCTTGTCTTCTGGTTTGCTGGCTTGGTATCTTCTTTCACTCCGCTTGGAACTGTATTTAGCTTTTGGCTTTGTTTCTACCATTAATATTGGACTTGAATTCATAGGTTTTGTCTTCCTACATATTGCCCCAGTAGACAGGTCCTCACACAGTCTAGTACCATTTGTAGAATCTCAAATAATTGAATTTTTCTGCTCAAAAATCTCCAAGAGATGTCCATTACATTCAGAGCAAAAGCCAAATCCCTATCATTGATCCATAAGGATCAGAAGTAACATTTCTGAATGTATCACCAACTATGCTCCTCACCTACTCTGTTCGAGCCCATTGTTCTCCTGGTTGTTATTCAAACATGCCAGATATGACCCAAATTCTGAGCCTTTCTGCAGCTTGAACAGTCTTTCCTCAGATACTTTTTACAGTCCCCTTGCTCTGTTCAGTTCTGACTTTTTCAAAGCCTTACCTGGATTACTTGATTTAATAGAGCAAGTTGTTCTGCACCGCTCCATCCCCCACCCCCGCTACCCACAAGTCTCCTTATTCTGATCCACATTTGTGGTTTTTGTTGTCTTGGTTATAACATTTATTATTTTCAAACTGTATACTTTATAGGTATATTCTGTTTGCCATTTATCATCCGCCGACCTTTCTAGAATACATGCTCTGTAAAGGCAAGAATTGATGTTTTCTTTTGTTCATTGGTCCTGTCAAAGTACCTGGACCAGTGACTTGTATTAGTTGGAAGAATAAATAAATAAATGAATGAGTTACCCCTGATCATTGAATGAGTGGTTTATGATAAAATGCAAAAATTTCAATGTTATTCCAAGGCTTATTCATAAAACCTCTTATATTTACTTCCAGAAGGAAGTTTTGTTTTGGGAGAACAATATATTTATCATCATCATTAAAAAAAAAGTATTAGTGTTGGGGCACCTGGGTGGCTCAGTGGGTGAAAACCTCTGCCTCCGGCTCAGGTCATGATCCCAGGGTCCTAGGATAGAGCCCCACATCGGACTCTCTGCTCAGTGGGGAGCCTGCTTCCCTTCCCCTGCCTGCCTCTCTGCCTACTTGTGATCTCTGTCTGTCAAGTAAATAAAATAAAATAAAATCTTTTTTAAAAAAAAGTATTAGTGTATATGTTCTCCCAAAACCTCATGTTTCTAATCGGGCACAAAGAATATATTAATGCCTCTGAGGCTTAGTGTGAAGATATAAATGAACAATGATTGTAAGAGTTCTTTATATTTATATTTATAAATATATAATATTTAATATATATTTTTATATATTTATATATTTAATTATTAGTTGTTACTAATAAAAACTAATAAAAATAATAGAAACATTTAATAAGCATATGCTATGCATCAGGCACTATGCTAAGCATTTTATAAATATTATTTCATTTAATCTTATTGAATGCTCATAGTAACCTCATGGTGCACAATATATTATAATGCCTAAAAACTAAAATTTAAAGAAGTCATTGGCAGAGCCACCACTTGAATTCAGGTTTGTTTGGGGTGTTTGTTTGTTTGTTTGTTTGTTTTTAAAGGTTTCACATACCCATTTGACAGACACAGATCACAAGTAGTAGGCAGAGAGGCAGACAGAGAGAGAGGAGAAAGCAGGCTCCCCATGGAGCAGAGAGCCCAATGTGGGGCTCGATCCCAGGACCCTGGGATCATGACCTGAGCCAAAGGCAGAGGCCTTAACCCATCGAGCCACCCAGGCGCCTCTGTTTGTTTTTTTTAATCCAACTTATCTTAATTAGTTATTGATGCAGATCTTCCCTAAATGACACAGTAATAGACAGTTGTGCACCAGCCTTATATTGAGGAATTGCTAAGTGCTGTTGTTCTGGGCTAGAAGGTACAGTAATAACTGAAGGGCCGACTGTCTACCAGAGCAGGAAGGCTACATCAGAGAACATTCAGTGGTTGGACACATGTCAAATGATAGTATCTATGTTGAAACAAGGGGAGCAAGGGAACAAAGAAGAGGGAAAAAAAAGAAAAGACTATTCTTTGAAATGAACATGTTTCCCTTCAGCTAGAATGCCTCTTCTAAACTGACCCCATGGAATACTAGTCCACTTTACATAAAACATTCTTATTCTGTACTTATGTATTTTAGTGAGAGAAAAGCAAATGAGAGATTGTCATCTGCCCCAGATTCTTGGCGTTTGCATGATTTCCTACAACTAGCAATGAGCTAGAATTGCTGCTCCCTCCACTCAGTTGCATAGTTATGTGCTAAAACAAAAAGAGAAAAAGTAAAAAATGCAATTTGGGCAGTAGTAGTCCTCCAAACCCAGCATTTTTTTTAGCCTGTATTTCCCAAATGATATTCCAACAATCATAGTAATTTAGCATGTTATGTTCTTGATTCTGGTACAGAGAAAATGATTATGTTAAAAAAAATAGGTATATTGTGCTGTTTGCTGTTTGATATTGCACTTCAGCAAAGGAGCACCACCAGCTGACAGTAATCAGGCAAGGAAGAGCAATTAGGCAGAAATTGCCCAGATTGTGCCTGAGCTTAATGAAGGTAGAAAGGTGAAGATCACTTGTAGTTTGGTCAGCATATCGGCAATGCACAGTACAAAATGTACAACTTAGAAAGTAGGAAGTACTAGAGAGCCCCACATACTAAGAGATCACTTTTAAATCTAAAGAGAGATCACTTGTTACTCAGGAGAATGGGAGACCAGTTTAAGTATTGGGGACTCCCAGTGCCTCGTTTGCCATATACCAATCAGTGGATTAAGTGACATACAATGAAGAAATACACTGTGATCTTTAAAATTATGGAAAACAGATGGGTTTAGAGGAATGTGATTGCTCTAAGAAAAATAACTCAGGAAGCAAGTCCAGGGAATAGGGACATTGTTCGGGTAAGGAAGCGATATAGTAAGATGAAAGTTTTCTTTAAAAAATAATTAAAACTACATGATCTGAGGGTTGCCAGGGGAAGGGGGGAGGGAAAGGGGAGTGGGGTTATGGACACTGGGGAGGGTATGTGCTATGGTGAGTGCTGGAAAGTGTGTAAGCCTGACAATTCACAGACCTGTACCCCTGGGGCTAATAATACATTATAGGTTAATAAAAAATTGAAAATTAAAAAAAAAAGGTACTTGAGAAAATATGGCATAAAAAGATAGGTGACCGCAAAACTTTGCCACTTAAACAGAACTCAGAGGTAAATCATCTCAGTTGCCAAGTGAAGTGACATAGTGGATGGGAAGGAGTGTTTGGAAATCACAGGCAAAGGTTTTCAGCAGATTTGACATTTGGTAACTATGAGACCACAGGCATGTTATTTAAAATTTCCAGCTTTTGGTTTTCTTACCTTTACAGTGGATATAATATGCCAAACTCATGAGGTGATATTTAAACCAGCTAATGCTATGCCTGGCTCATAGGAAGTGGTCAAAATGTTGGCTCTTCTCTTCACTCTCTTGGCTCATAAAATAATAAATGATCTGCTAACAGATTTATTCTTTTCAAGTCAAGATAATAAAGTTCAAGCTAGCAGAGACTGAGGAATTTGGAAAAACATGAAGTAAAAAAACATATAAGATTCTGCCTGTCTGTTATGGAGCATTTAACTTTTTAATGTCTTCAAATAATTTCCATTTGCTTTTCATAGTTTTTTTAATTATAGAAAGTATTTTTGAGATTACATATTTTATACATTATGTACTTAAAATTTTTCCAATAATAGAACCACATTGCTTCAATTAGCATTTAAATTAATTTCTTATAAACTCATAGCACTGAAATAGTTTTTCTTTACCTCTTGCTTTTGTTTACCTATTCCATTTTCTTCTTTTCTATAATATGTTTAATCTTTCTCTGATACTGTGATTTCTAATAAGAAGTATATATTTGGTATCTGTCCCCTTTCCTAGCAGAGTTCCTGAAACCCTTGGAATTTCCTAAGTGATCACAGTGATAAAGGTGTCTTAATATTCACAACAAACTGCTTATAATCATACCTGAATTTATGTTAATGAGGTTATTCTTCAAAAGAGCTTAATGATGGGGGCTTATTACCAAGGGAACCAACCATGTGATTGGAAAGTTGGAAATGTAAGTCTCACCCCTGTAATCTCAAGGAAGAGGGGCTAGAAGTTGAATTGATTGCCAGTGGTCGATGACTTAATCACTCATGCCTCTCAAATATAGCCTCCATAAAAGCCCAAAAGGACAGGATTTGCTAATCTTATGGGTTAGTGAACATATAGAGGTTCAGGGAGAGAGATTTGCTCAGGCAACTTAAAAGCTCTACATTCTTTTCTCCATAAGTTGCTCCATGAATTCTTCCATCTGGGTATTCCTGAGTAATATGCTTTCATAATAAATAAGAAATGTAGTAAGTAAAATGTTTCTCTGAGTTCTAAAAGGCTGTTCTAGCAAATTTATCAAACCTACAGAAGGAGTCCTTGGAAACTCCAATCAGTTGCCAGTGGGTCAGAAACACAGGTGACAGTTTGGACTTGTGATGGGTGTCTGAAATTGGGAAGTGATATCTAGTGGGACCAAGGCCTTAACCTGTGGGGTAGAAAGCATCAGAATTGAGTCAAATTATAGGATACCTGACTAGTGTCACAGATTTGCTCGGTGTGGGGAAAAAAACATAGGAATGGGTGTGAGAATTAGGCCTTCTCATTGTCTCTTCTCTTGACTCTTACATCATCATTGCTTTCTACAATTATGTGTAACACTTTTATTCATATGATCCTCAGAATTTTAACTATTGTTTCTATTTCCCTTAGTATATATAAGCAACAGAGTAGAAATTAAGAAATAGTAGCTTTTATCATTGTTATTGTTTTTTTTTTCAGTTTCTCTCTATATTAATTATCTATTGCTGCATGATGGATTACCCCCAAACTTAGTAGCTGAAAGCAACAATTACATGTTATCTCACATCGTCTGTGAGTAAAAGATGCTGAAATGGCATCATGTGATGCCTCTGGCTAATGGCCTCTCATAAGATTGCAATTAAGCTGTCATGGCAGCTGAACTGTGGTCTCATCTGAAGGTTCAGCTAGAGGTAGGAGCATCTTCTTCCAAACTTGCACATGTAATTTATGGAAGACCTTCTCCCTTTGTCACAGGGGCCTCCACACAGGGCTGCCTCACTGCAAGGCAGTTGCCTTCCCTCAGGGCAGAGTCCGAGAAAGAGCAAGAGTGCGCACCCAAGACAGAATCTGCACTCTTTTCATAATCTAATCTTGGAAGCGTTATCCTACCATATCTTCCATATTCTATCTGTAGAAGAGATTCAGTAGTTCAGCCCACACTTAAGAAGACAGGATTACACCAGGGCATGGATATCAATCAGAAGCAATAGTGTTGGGAGCTATCTTAGAGGCTGTCTTTTATCTTAAGTTTCCTTTTGATATTGACAGCCTTCCTTAATTGAGGCCTTCAGCAGCATTTGAAGTCACCATGCCTCAGGACTGCATTCTTAACTCTCTTTGAGCCACCCTCTTCACTGGCAAAATATTTACATTTTAGAAGTTAGGTCAGTTTGAATATTTCTCCCGTGGAGAGGAGAGAAGTTTCTATTACCTTCTGAACTAAAATTTAAAGCCCTATGACAGAATTCAAGATCTTTGGAAAAATCTACCCCTTGCTTTTCTAGCTTCATGTCACGATCATGAAGTGATCGTGTCTCAACATCTCTGCCTCAGACATGGTCCTGGGGAGTAAGAATGAGCACAGGAATTGATGCTGGTTCATGATATTGCCTTATACTTTCCTGTGTTCAAATTGAACAGTTACAAACATATAGGCATAAAAATCCTGATATTCTTCAGATGAAATCTTACCAGATAATTTCTCAAATCTTGGTAAGTGAGTCTACTTTAAACATGCAGAAGTCACTTCCCTGGACATAGGTGTCATTTCAGAAAGCCCTACAAAGTCAAACCTTCAAAACAGCAGACGCGACTTTAGAAATGTCCTCCATATTTTCTCAAATGTCCTCAATCTTTCCTCGCACAAAAAAGTACTTTCTTTGATGTAACTATTAAACATAACCATATGCCCTAGGACCATTGCTTTTGACTAATTATAAAAGGAATCATGGAAACACTGGCCCCACGTCACGCAACCAATGAGTGATGGACCCAGAACCACAAATCAAGTGATATATTCAGACCCTCTCCACTCTACAGCACTGAGTCCTGTATGTCGTCACAATCTGCATCTTATGAAAAACACTCCAGGATTAGGGTAGATACTTCATTTTTTTTCTTTCCCAGACAGTTTATTTCTCTTTAAATCAGTTTAGAAACAAAAAACAATCATAAGTATTCCAGTTCGATGCCAACTATCTTTTCAATTAGTTTTCAACATCCCAGTTGGTAAGTTCAATTTTTTTCTAATTTGGCTTGTGGGAGGGAAATCATATGTATTCGATTTGTTTCTATATTAATAATGAAATTCCCATTTGTGAAATATGTTTAAAATAAAGAGTGTCTAAAATTGTAAAGGTCTGAAATTAACTATCAGTTTAACATACATTCTGAATTTAGCAATTAATTTAGCATACAATACATTTGTAATAAAAACAAAAGAATTTTTTTAAGGAGGCATTTAATCCTGCTCATGTCTATACATGGAGAAAAAGAAGCACATTGAATAATGAATACATTCACACCGTAAATTTTAAAATCCGTGGTGAATAATCCCTGTAAAATTGTTTTTCTCTCATAGAAAAGTCACAGAGCATCATAAATGTTTTCACTGGATGATAGTGTGCTGGAAGGTTGTCTGTTGTTTTGTTTCGTATTTTAATTTATGATTGTTTCCATTCTCCATCAGTATTTTCAGATAATGCTATTGGAAGGGGATTTCATTGCTTGCACCAACATATGGCTGCCTTTCCAAACAGAACTGGAGAATTTTTTTTAAAAATGATCTATGCTTCTTCCTGCTGCAAATAATGTCCTTTTGCCAATCTTTACTAGAGTAAAGGTGTGAGTGTGGGTGTGCATATGAATAACTAGAAGCAAAGCGATAGGTAAATCAGCATATGCTGATGCTGTTTAAAAAAAAAAAAAAAAAAAAGAATATGTTATTTTCTTTTTCTACTGGATAAGCCAGAGAATTGCTATCAACATAAAGACGGTTAAAATGTAATGACATGCAGAGTTATCTCAGGGGGAGTACAGCCAGTCTTATCTGTCTATCTCCAGGGGAGTATATGTAAACTAAGCATAAATATTTTTATGTGTGGCAGATTTTTAAAGCTAATTGTTAGTAAACCATGGCTCCACAAAAAACCTCTAAGGGGCAATAAACTGCTCCAGTATTAAGAGCATTGTAAAATAAAATTTGGCTTGTGTATATAATATATTCAAAGGGAATTGATGGAAAATATTGTACCAATAGCATGAAGTATTTAGTTTGGTGTGAAAATATTTTAAATACACATTATAAGACCAAATACTTGGAAGAAGAAATGCCCAACTAAGAATGAAAATCGAATAATGGCCATCTTTACTAGAGGGGAAAATGAAACTTACTTTCACTTTGCCAATTAATAAAATATACATATATATGTGTGTGTGTATGTTTTTAGGAATAATGAGGACAAGATCTCAGTTAGCTGAACAGGATTAAGATTAATTTTAAATGTAATGGGAAAAGGATTTTCAGATACCCAGATCACATAATCTCTCATCTCATAAATCACCAAAAAGAATAAACCTACATTTTCATGGGTTGCCTTTTTGCTGTCAAACAGCTACTCAGAAAAAAAGAAAATACAAGCATCAACCTCATTTCAATTATTTTTAATAAAGATTTTGAAAATTAAACAATGCTAAATGTCACATAAAGAAAAATATATTGTAACTCCAGCATTTACTGGATGATACACACATGGCTCAGTGATGTATTTTCAAGATTATTGTTCAGTATAGTTTATTAGATAAAGCACATCATAGATTTATGCAAATAAATCATGTTAGTCATGACTATTAAAATTAACAGAATTTATATAGAAAGGACTTTCTCATTTTTGTCTCCCTGTCTTTTATAAATTTGAATTCTATGTATTATTCTACACTTCCAAAGTATGGACAATTTATTGGGGTTTTATGAGTCTTACTGAATTTTCCTCTGGGTTTAAGATTTTTAAAAAGTCCCCTGCAGTTGAATACTGATTCAGGTGTCTAATATTTGTAATAGCTTATATTAATACATTGTTTAAATACATATTGTCAAATTTACAGTTGGAAATAAAATTAATGCAGTGACTACAACAATGACAATAACAAAAAATCTAGTTGTTTTGTAGAAAGTCCTTTGCTGAAGGGTTCAGGGGTGGAATATGAAATTTAATGAGTGTAAATGTCAAGTCATGTGTGTGCAGGAAAAGCACCAAGCTAAGTTCAATTTAAATGGCAATGAATTAGTTAACGGGGGTGAAGAGATAAGGATAAATAACTAGATCCAACATCCGAATTCTCAATGCATTATACAGGAACCAAGAAAGCTAATAAGAGGCTGACTTTTACCAAAAGCAATATTTTATCCAAGAATATTGTGCTGTCTTGTTTCATGGGAATTAGACCAAATCTGGGATACATGGTGAAGTTTTGCTGCTTCATTTTTTTCAGAAATATATAATGACGTTTTAAAAGTTTTTTGTAGACACATTAATTTTTACACATAAAAACTCAGTATTTCTCAAAAAATGCAAATAATTCATTTGACAAGAATTTAGTATCTAAGTAGACCCAAGACCAAAAAAAAAAAATATTTTAAAAAGTTTTATTAAAGAGATTTCTAAAAACATGTAACCAGATATTTTGGTGTTAACAGTTGAAAGGTATTTAACTTCAGTGTCTTATAGGCTGTTTTGGAATGTTGTATGCCTACCTTTTGGCCAAATAAAAGCAAAACTTAATGTCTTTGAACGCACCTGTAACATTATCTATCAGAAATGTAATACCATATATATATATTTTTTAATGTAGTACCAAAGTTTCAATAGGCTTTTATAGTGATATTCTTTCTTGTTTTCTATCTCCTGTAATATGAACAAATGAATCTTGTTTTTATCTTTTTCACTGTCCTTTCTCAGACTTCTAGAACAGTGTCTGACACAGCTGCTTAATAACTATTTGTTGAATTAATGATGAATGATTGAATAAATGAATGGGGTCCTGCTTCCTTCCATATTGCCCAGGTAAATAGTCTAGATTTTTTTTTTTTTAATTTGAACAGAGAAGGTTTACTATAAAAATGATTAACAATTTATAGGAAATTAGCTAAGAAGAAATAAAAGAATACACTAAAGAAAACTCTGGGGCTGAGGGAGAGTAGGCAAGGAAGGAACAACCTTCCGGGAAAGTGATTTCTCTCCAAAGTTAAAATTCAGACTTATAGGAGAGAGTGTGCTTGTAGCCCTATGGTTGAGGGATAGTTGACTAGGTTGTCCTAAAGCAGAGTTGGTGGGCAGTTCCTGGGCAGAGGCTGTCTGGGATGCCAGAGAAGTGCTCTGGGCAGCTGCCTGCTGGTGGTGATGCCAAACTAACTAGGAAGCCATAACCAGGAGGTCAACAGGAAGCATGCTGGGGAGCCCCTGAGTTTAGATTTCCCTTGTGATGGACTTTCATTAGTAACCCAGTGTGCAGTTATACAAAGCATGGAAGAGAAGTATGCTATGGATATTCTGTCCATCTAGGAAGCTAGAAAGTAGACTGGGGTTAGAGTTTAGGTACCAGCATTTGATTCCTTTTTACTATGTTCCAAAAGCACCTCAGTTATCTAGCCTTGGTTTTCTTCTCTGTAGTTACAGTTCTTTAAGGGATTAAATGAGATAACCTATGCAAATGTCTAATATAGTATCCGCCCATAATAGACCTTCAATTTTATTATTTTTCCCTAGTCCCCTTGAAAAGTCTATTCACAGTTTAAACCAGTAATCAGAATATCCTTTCAGGATATCACTTCATGCCCCCATACCCTGCTATACTTAGTAGCAAAACAAAAACAAAAGAACAGTTCTAATTCTAGAATAATCCCATTCTTTCCTTACCATCCATAGAAAATGTGAGACAAGTAGCTAAGCAGAAAACAAGAAGCTTCCAAGATCTCTGTGACTGAGCACTCATGACTATCTCTACTTCTTAACTTTTCAGAGCACTCAATGCCTATAGTCTAATTTGATCTTACTGGAATCAAAGAGGCTGCATTATTGTTCTCATCTGAAACATGAAGAAACCCCTAGAACCCTAGAACAGTGAATGACACATCACAACTTGTTAGTAACCACGAAAAAAAGAGTCCGTGTCATTCTGATAGCTGACTCCATCACTTTGCACAATTTTATGTAATGAAGTAGTATTTTTATTTTATTTAACTTTAAATTCAATTAATTAACATAGAGTGTATCATTACTTTCAGAGCTAGAGTTCAGTTCTTTGTTGTTGCATTTAACACCCAGCGCTTATTACATCATGTGCCCCCCTTAATGCCTGTCACCCAGTTTCTCCATTCCACCCCCGGCCTCCCCTCCAGCAACCCTCAGTTTGTTTCCTATAGTTGAAAAGTCTCTTATGGTTTGTCTCCTTCTCTGATTTCATCTTATTTCATTTTCTCCTCCACTCCCCTATGATCCTCTGTCAGAGATTTTTAATTTTTTCTATGTTTTTCTAGATATCTACTTACTTGCTTTCCTTTGGTACTAGGACTTTTTAAAAATTACATATGTAAGGAAATCCAACCTATAAAATAAAGCCAAACTGAACTATTGTGGTCAAGGTAGGAACGTGGACACAGTAACCAATTCACTGGATTTCCACTTCTCATCTCCAAAAGTGGACCCCGTAGGTGAGAGGAAGCACCTTTCAGCTTTAAAGAATACCATTTCCTTTCACATAATAAAGCTTGCTAAAATGCTGTAAAGCAAATAAAAAAGAGTACCTGCTAACTTCTGTGGCCCCTTGCCTTACCTGGCTTTCCTCTGTTTGAAATCTGCATTTTGCAATAAAGCAAACTGTCCATTGATTGCAGTGTATTGGTAAAGATTACTAATTTTTTATATTACCTTGGGTAAACCAGAATTAGATCTGCATTCTTGTTGCTAGAGATCTGAATGCACACTTATGAGAACAGCCATGTCTCAGACACAATATAGAATGGACAAATAATTTAAACCTCTTTTCATGCCAGAATTGCTATATAACTGCTTTTGGCCTAAGATGGTATTAATTATAAGTTATTATTTTTTAACTCTTACTGTTACCTGTCTTATTATTTCCTGACTCTTTCTGCTTGTTTTCTAACTCCCCAAACCAAAACCTTATTCTCTGAATGGAACACTTTTTTTTTTTTTTTTTTTTTTAAATGAGTCTCAGTCTTTAAGTGGTTAAACTGCACCTCTGGGATCTCACAGCACAGTATCAGTCATCTTATGTCAAGAAAAAAATAATGTCTAATATTTGACAGAAATAAATTACTTCATATGGGACAGCTACATTTGGTCTGATACTTGTTGTCAGCTTTCACTGGAAGACGAGGCACTAAGAAATAGATTTCATCAAATTCTGAGATGGGAGGAAATGAAATCTTAGCAAAGAAAACAAGTTATGCCTCTGAAATGAATTGTATGAGCGGGAAGATATATCAGGTGAAAAGTGAATGTTAAAATCATTTACCAACAGATGACATAAAACATTTTGGACAGATATTTAAGGGTAGAAAGCCCTGATATTACCAGTTTATAAAATATTCATGTATTCAAGAAAACTAAATGATCTCTAGATTTGGGAATTGCTTGTAAACATTTTCTGGTTTTAGCAGTATTTATTTTTTTCTTCATGATACTCCTACTTTTTTTCCCATGAGCTGACTATTTGATATGGGATTTTTTTTTAAAAAAAGGTTAGTAGTGTAAATTTAATCCCTGAGCTTGAATGTATCTACAGTAACTTCTCAGCCTTTGCTCACCCGCATCACTGCAGGTTTAAATAAATGGACCATATGTACTGTCTTGCATCAATAAAAAATGAAACATCATATTTGTCAAAAGAGGAGTAGAGGACCAGATAGCTTAGGGGATTAAAGGTGGGCAATGCAACCTTTCAACTCTAAGTCACTTCTTGCCATCTGTTGGTGGTAGGTTAACTTGACAGTAATCATTACTATCTAAAGGCCGCTGAGTTGTCTCCTACTTGTCAAAGACATGGCAGTCTTCATCTAGCTCTTGTTAGACAGATGTCCATATTACACAAAACCGGTCCTGATTAGCAGACAGTGAATTTATCCCCTTAGGGCAATATGAAACTTTCCTACATTTGCCAACAAGGAGGAAAAAAAAATGCTGTTTCGGGTGCTATCCACGGACAAAATGCCTCTGACATTTTGTCTTTGTCTTATCCAAGGAAGATCATTTGGAAGTGAATATTCTGTTCTATTAAGTCTTTTTTTTTTTTTTTTAAGATTTTATTTATTTGACAGACAGAGATCACCAGTAGGCAAAGAAGGAGGCAGAGAGAGGAGGAAGGAGGCTCTCCGCTGAGCAGAGATCCCGATGTAGGGCTTGATCCCAGGATCCTGGGATCATGACCTGAGCCGAAGGCAGAGGCTTTAACCCATTGAGCCACCCAGGCACCCCTCTGTTAAGTCTATTTAAAATGGCTGACTTCCCAAAGTTAAAAGACCCTAAAAATGCAGTTTGCAAAATTTAAATAGATGGACGTATGTGAGTATTAGTTACGCCAAAAAACACTGGTTTGGGGGAAAAATATATTTCTTGCACTCTCTCATTTCCAACCTTAAATTTTTTTTAAAGGATTTTATGTATTTATTTGACAGAGATCAAAAGGAGGCAGAGAGGGCAGAGAGGCAGGCAGAGAGAGAAAGAGGGAAGCAGGTTCCCCACCGAGCAGAGAGCCCGACTCGGGGCTTGATCCCAGGACCCCAGGATCATGACCCGAGCTGAAGGCAGAGGCCTCAACCCACCGAGCCACCCAGGGACCCCTCCAACCTTACATCTTAAAAAGGAAACATTACATAAATTTAAAAATGTTTAATGAATAACATACATACAGAAAAGTCTGAAAATGATAAAAATTTTCACAAAGTTAACGTGTGAAAAGTATCTTCATTAATACACATACTGTGATCAGCATCCTCAGGAAACTTTCCTGTGACCCCACTTATCTCAGTTCCTACCCTCTCCCAAAAGTATAATACATCTCTATTCCATTACTGTTGGTTTTTTGAGTGATCCTTAATATAATTTATTTCTTGAACAATTTTGTCTGAGTTTAGGGCTAAAAGCTCACTTGGTTACATCTAACAAAATAAGGATGTGGGGTATGCACATTTGAAGAAAAGATTTATAACCTTGAGACTTGGATTACCTCTGGCCAAAGTTTATTAAAGTTTACACATGTATTTACAGTGGTTTCATGTTGTATTTGTCTATAGAAGAATGTACCGAAAAGGGAGGGGGACATTAAATGCAAGTCCTCAGACTGTAAAAAAAAAGTTGCACAGAAACATGATGAAAGAAAGTGAAGTACAGGGTGCCTGGGTGGCTCAGTGGGTTAAGCCGCTGCCTTCGGCTCAGGTCATGATCTCAGGGTCCTGGGATCGAGTCCCGCATCGGGCTCTCTGCTCAGCAGGGAGCCTGCTTCCTCCTCTCTCTCTCTCTCTGCCTGCCTCTCTGCCTACTTGTGATGTCTCTCTGTCAAATAAATAAAAAAATAAAAAATCTTAAAAAAAAAAAAAAAAGTGAAGTACAATTAGCCCTGCATTCATGGTGGTGTTTTACTTCTAACCCTTAATTACCTTATAATTTTAGGTGGAACGTTTAACTCTTCTGGGTTTAACTCTTCTTATATTACTCCAGATATAAATGGCAATGCTAACAACAACTTGCTGAAGTCACTTCTTACTAAGATCTATGATTCTAGGAAGATAGTTTAAAAAAAAAAAAAAATTCCCCCCCATTTTTTGATGTCTATCACCATCTCTACTACAAAGTTGGAGGATTGGTCTCTTTTTATCTTTACATAAGTAGAGGTGGGAGATGGGGAGTTTTCATGATACCTGTTTCGAGCTGGGGAATACCAGATGTGGGGATGAATCTCTCTTTATGTCAAGGTCACAGCTGAAATGTCTATTTTAGCCTATCTCAAGCCATGAGGCAATGCTAACTTTGTCGTTCTTAGCAAATATCTTTGAGAGGTAGGATACAGACTTAATCTTTCACATTATACAGATATGAAATGAAATCACTGAGCACTCAAGTGATTTATGAAGCAGCAAGTAAACGTTAGAAGAGGAAAAAAGGAAATATGGTCTCTGGTCTCTTCTTTCAGAATTCTTTTCAAGGGCTTCCTGCTGCTCTTGGACCACATAGGCACTTTCGATAGCCACCGGAATGAATATTGCAGAAACTGTATTCTGTAAAAGGTAGAATGTGAAAAAAACAAAGGGGCTCTTTCTTATTAAGCCCTTGACCTCTGGTGTTCAGTTTTCCCAATATTAAGTGTGTGGACAAACAGCTTAATGGCAGAAATGTCACCGCCAGAACTTTAAAGAGGTTAATCAATACTGAGCCTCAATCAAAATTTTACCATTATGTTTCCAAACACTGGAGTCCTCATGGAGACTTTTACATATTCACTGAAATGTTTTTAGAACATAGAGGTCGGGCTTTTTAAATTGTTCAAGTGTTGCCAACCATCAGCAGTTCCCTGTAGATTATAAACAAGGAACAGAGCCACTGTCCTCCTATTTGATACTTGTTTTCCCAGAAGAGAGCTGGAGCTGCTGGCTGAAATGTCAGAATAAAACAAGACTTGCCTATTTTTAGCTTCAGCTCATACAGTTTCCCTCCTCTTTAATCATATATCAAGATTTTTAGACCAGCCACCTTTTGAGAGGCTTCGCATTAAGGCGAGCTGAACTCAGTAAATATGGAAGATACTTTAATGCAAATTATTGCAGTATATAGTAACGGATGTTTTAAAATAATTATTATTATAGAAACATGCAGTTTTGTTGTTACGCTTTAGGATTTTGTTTTTGACTATCCTGACCAGTGTGTGTGAATAGATCTTTGGTCACAAAATTGAGCACAGTGTCAAGGGTTCTACAAGAAATTAAAGAGAAAAGAAATAGAAAAATGTAAGAGTTTACTGTCCTAAGCAGAAGCTGTATCTCAGGCAATATCCTTGCCTCCTCTGTCCCATCACATGACCAGAGAATATGTAAGAAAAGGGAGTATAATCAATTTCTAGATCCAAAGAAGAACATGTTGGGTAGTAGAGAGTAAGAATTGGAAATGTTTCAATTGTATTGAAATATCAAGCGATCCAGTGGGAGTAAATAAGCTTAGAGCAGTAATTAAATCATAGTAATATCTCTTATGTGGGTAGATGATGATTTGGTTAAAATTTAAGTATAGGTGACAGATTCACCCAGAGGCATGAAAACATTAGATACTTCATCCATTCACTCCACAAATACTTATCAATGCCTACTATGTGCTAACTGCTGTGAGGGTTAAGGACAGGTAACAGAAGTGATTTTAGCTCAGAAAGCATAGTTGTAGAAGTTTTGTTTGATCACTGTCCAGTGTTGAGCAAAGGACCTAAACAAAGTCGAGGAGTGAGCCATGTAGATATATCAGGGAAAGGAATGTGTCAGGCACTGGAATGGAACATGTAAAGTCATTGAAATGGAAATATAACTTGATGCATTTCAGGAAGAATCCAGAGGGCAGTAGACGCAGCGAGTGTTCAGGATGGAGGCAGGAGGGGGCTGGAATGTGCAGTACCTTAGAGGTTATGAGAAGCATTTTGGATTTTATTTGGAGATGAGAAGGTTTTTAACTATTTTAAAGTCTCAAGGAAGGAAATTGGTGATCAGATTTGCCTTTTGAAAGGATTTTTCTGCTTGTTCTATGTGACTAGATTGTTGGATTCCCCAGATAGAAAGCAGAGAGACCAGTAAGGAAATAAAGCTATCCGTCTAGGCAACAGATGCTGGTGGTTTTTTGACTAGGTGGCAGCAGTGGGAATAATTAGATGAAGCTTGATTCTAGATATATGTATAGAAGGAGATCTATCTGAAGATGACAAATTGCATGTGAGGTGTGAGAAGGAAGAATCAAGAATGATGCCAAGGCTTTAGGCACAAAGTAGTAGTAGGATGGACGTGCTATTTATATTTACCAAGTTAGAAGAGACTGTAAAAAAAAAAAAAAATGGATTTGAGGACCATGGGAGGGGCAGGGTTCATGGGAAGTAGGATTTCAAGTTTGAACAACTTAAATTCGAGATCCTATTAGACATCCAAGTAGAGATATAAAATCAGTGGCTAGATATATGAATTGAGTTCACAGAACAAGTCATAGCTAGTTTTGTAAATCGATGAGTCATCAATCTATAGATGGGCTTAAAGCCATGGATTTCAGTGAGTTCACCTAAAAAATAAGCAAGACGGTAGTCTGAATGAAGTTATTTATTAATAAATCCATAAATAGTAGGGTATCTTTAAGCCCTTTGATTCCTTGAAATCTAATAAAAATGGTCTTAACAATCAATTGGAGATATATTTATAATATATTTGAGGCTTAAGGTCTTGGAAATCATTTCTTTGGTTTATCAAACCTCAGACAATGAGTTATAGCACCATTATCTGGACTTTACAAGAGATCTGCTTAGAGCATTTTTCACTTAGTCTTGTGTACAGAAATAGAACATTGTCTTTTGTCCGTTGTTCTTAACCCCATTTCAGTTGTGTGACATTCTTTCATCCATCCTCAAAAGATTGCTTATCGGATAGTGCACTGCCTTTACAGTGAAATACTGATTAGTTTGTGGGAGTATTTTCTAGACTTGATAAATCAATGTACAACATTCCATTTTAAAAGAAAGTTAACTGTCTAAGCCAGTGTTTTTCAAAGCACATTCCAAGTAACATTAATTTCCAAGGATTTAAATATGGAAAATGTTAAGTTAAAGAGGTTTCTATACTGTGTGACTTCTCAGAGCCTTTAATAAACTAATGAGCCTTGAGTCTGCAGAAAATAAGAGAAGCTGTAAGTAATATTTGTCATCTCCAATTGGTCTTTGAATCTTTTTTTAAAGTACAGGTCTTAGGTCTAGTGTTATAAGGAACAAGATTGTTCAGTGGCCAAAGTGCATAACATTAAACTGTTAAGTATTCATTGATTTTGGACTATAAAAGTGACAAATAGCTTCATAAGCACTACCAAATGACAGGTGCTATGCTTTATATAAATTATTTCTTTTATACATATAAGGTACATACCAAAATCATTCCCATGTTAAAGATGCAGGAACAAAACTGGAAGAAGTAAAGCAGCTCTCCCAAGGCCACAGAGCTAGCTGATGGAAGTGATACAGTTTAAACCTAGATCCTTTAAGTTCAGAACCAGGTCACACAGTCATTGGTTCTCAGATTATCGTCCCTGGATCAGAAATATTAGTGTCGTCTGGGAAGTTATAAGAAATACAAATTCAGTCCCAGAAATCAGCAGCTGTGGAGGTGGAGTTCAGTACTTTGTATTTTAGCAAACCTTCCATAGTAAGTCTAATACTGCAGTATAAGAACCCCTACCTTAAATCATTGTAATAATTGGGAATAATAGTATGTATGGTTGAGAATCCTAAGGTGACTGGGTTAAAGGAAATAAAATCACCTATTTGTTCTAAATTAGGGACCTCAGCTTTTTTTAAAAAAAAGATTTTATTTATTTATTTGACAGGCAGAGAGGCAGGCAGAGAGAGGGGGGAAGCAGGCTCCCTGCTGAGCAGAGAGCCCCATGTGGGGCTTGGTCCCAAGACCCTAGGATCATGACCTGAGCTGAAGGCAGAGAGTTTAACCCACCGAGCCACCCAGGCACCCTAAGCTTTTAATCAGAAACACTCATGGAATTCTTTTTTACTTATCTTATTTAGATTAAATTAGTTAACATACAGTGTGTCATTAGTTTCAGATGTAGAGTTCAGTCATTCCCACTCATGGAATTCTTAAAACATGGAGACAATCCTCTAACACCTGAATATCCTTAGGTGAGGCAAAAGCTACAGGTGATTTTAATGCGTTATCAGAACTGAACTAAGTATAGAAATTGATGGGGGACAGTCACTTGCTATTCTATATCAGTGCTTCCCAAAATCTGATATGTTTGGGAACACAAGGGGATATTATGAAAATTAGATCAACCCACTAATTTTGGGTGGTTGCCCAAGATCCTATATTTCTATCAAGCTTCATGCTGATACCCATACTGTGTCTGAAGACACACATATTGAGTAGCAAGGATTTAATTTCTCCTTATAATTTCTTATTTTCTCCAACATTACTTTATATTTAATGACTATAAAATTAAAGCTTGAATTTATTTAGAAAATAAATAATTCCTCTAGAGGAATTAAATTAAATTAAATTAGAGGAATAAAAAATTCCTCTAAATAATTTCTTTATTTAGAGGAATTCTAATACTCCAGGCACAATGGGTTAGCATTTTAGTTATTGTTTCTCCCTGTTACATGATTGCTGACCAACCATCTGTCTGCCTAGGACAGGTTTAGGAAGTGGGTAAAGGATGTTCAGTGCTAAACAGGGTAAATCCCAAACTGGGATGATATTCTCATCCTGCACATGTATGTACTTCCAACTGTTAAGGAGGGATCCTATCCTAACCTAGAAGAATTACATTCTAGTTCAATGACTACCCCTAGTGTTGCACTGTATGCAGGAAGATACGGGAGAGAACTGGGTTTACAGAAGCAGTTTACCCAGCAGTCTTGGGATGACCTTACATCTGTCTAGTATTCACAGACTAACTTGTAAGTAGAGCCACAATCTGAACTCAAACCACCTGGCTTTCAAGCCCTCCATCTTAACTACTGTCATAGGCCATCTCCTCCTCTAACGCCTCAAAGTGAATTTTCTCTAAAGTCAGATGAATATGGTTCAAGTGCGTTAATAATTGACCTTTATCTTTTCTATTAATTTTCACCTCATCCCTTAAAGATTGTATCTTGGAAGTTGCTATATATATTTTTAAACAAACAGAGGAAATATTTGGCATATATGCGTGCACAAAATACTCCTGTTATGCATGATCCAGAAAGTATAGAAAGTATAGAAACCACCACCACCACCTCCCCTCTCCTCCCCTCCCCTCCCCTCCCATTCTCTCTCTCTCTCCCTCTCTTTCTCTCTTATGTAGGTACATGCGTGTTTGTGTGTCTGTCACAATCCATCCTACTTCTAAGGCTCTTCTTTACAAACTTCATTCATTGGCTTTACCTAAATTCTATAAGTTACTCATGTGGCAAGCTGATAAATGAGCATACCTTAATATCAAATATGAAGTATTGGAAATAGAATTAGTTCAAAGGAGTTCTAGGCTATTTTAAGATATTTAGTACAAAGTTGTTTAATATTCTGATACCCTATCTCTATAAGCTCTTAAGATGGTCCTAAGAATTTTAGTGACATGAATGAGTTTAAAATCCTATGCATAGAATCAAGATTTGAAATGACCCCAATAGGAAGCAAAACCCTTGAAATATAAATATTTCAAAATTTATAGATTTTAATATATATTTAATATATGCTATAAACCTTTTAGAAAAATAATTTAAATTGTGATTCCTTAAGTAATTCTTCAAAATCCACATTCTATTTATTGCTGCAGAAATTTTCTACTAACCCATCAATGCATTATTTGATATCTTTGAAAAAACACATTGTAAATTTAAGCAAGCTAAAATATTAATTGAGAGTATCCTAAAATGGACTTTCAATTAAGTTCTCTCTTTTTTTCTGTGCAGATGATAAAAATTACATTATTCGCTATGACTATTTTTTAAAGTTCCTTTAAACATCCATCACTTAACCAAATAACAGGACAGTTCCACTAGAATAATTTTCAATGCTGGGTTAAAATGCTTTTCTAGAAAATTAGGGTCTTTCTATTCAACAGCAGTGAAAACAACAACAGTACTGGAGTACTTAAAAGGCTCTGCGCTGTGTATTTTGCATGGATTTTCTTAATTACTATCCATAACAGAGCAATGGTCCATGCTATCTGACCACGTTCTCCTTGACACACTTGCTGGGCTTGGCCTTTGTGGCACCCATACTCCCTTGTTTTCCTCTCCTCTAAAAGCAACATCTGAATGTCTTTTACAGACTCCTCCTCCTCCCTCTACCCAAAATTCTAATTCAAGAATTTCTATGGCTTAATTCCATGTGGTGGACTGAATAGTCCCACGAAAATTATTTGTCCAGTGCCTAACCTTTTGTACCTGCAAACATGAACTTCTTTGGAAATGGGGTCTTTGCAGATGTAATTAAGTTAAGAATTTCAGGTTGGTATTGTCTTGGAACTAGGATGGATGCTAAATTCAATAACTATTATCCCGATAAGAGAGTGGAGAGGGAGACTTAAGATAGTGAGAAGATCACACGAAGACAGACACAGAGATTAAAGTTATGCTGACAGAAGCCAGTGAATGTCAGAAGCCACCAGAAGCTTGATAGGGCAAGGAGGGACTCACCTCTGGAGCCTTCAGAGAGAGCATGACCCTGCCAACACCTTCGCTTTTGCCTTCTGGCCTTTGAAATTGTAAGAGAATAGATGTCTGTTTTAAGTTGCCCAGTTTGTGGTAACTGGTTATGAGAACTTTGAAAACTAATAAATATACCCCTTGCCTCTACTTGTCTTTCTTCATTCTGTCTCCAGCTTCTCTGACCTTACATACCAAATATATGAGGCAGAATCAGAAGTTCTACTTATGAAATAAACCTTTCCCATGTGCTTTAAATGTCTATCTACTTTGTGTTTCTACTTAGCTATCTTCTTAGCACTCAAAATTGATATGTCTCTGAAAGCTCTTAATTACTAAACCTCCCAAAAAGAAAAGCCGGTTTTATTCTCAGTCATATTTATGTCTCTTTGTCATGAACCTCTTCCCAAGTGTCTAGAGAAAACTAGAATCATTCTTCATTTTCTTTTGTCTTAACTGCCCCTACCCCTGTTTCTAATTTGTCAACACTCTTATGATTTATAACTTAGAAACATTTCTCAAATCAATTCATTTTTCCTGATCTCCATTTTTTTACACATATTTTCATTTTTACTGCATCTTCCTTCCCCTATTGATTTTCCTAGTTTCTTTTCTTTCTTGGGAAGCTCTTTCATATACAAAAATCAAAGAAATCACTTAAAAATACAAATTAGATGTCATTACTCTGTTTAAAATCATAAAATGACTTTCTTTTATACTTATTAGAAAATCCATAGTTTTTGTTTGTTTGTTTGTTTGAAAATCCATAGTTTTTGTCATTGCCTATGAGATCCTATATGACAAGGGCCTTGCTTATTTTGTACTTTTATTTTTACCACCCTATCTAGGTAAGACTGCTTAAATCTGCTAGTTTTTCCATAGCATTTATCACAATATGCATTCACTTATTTTTTACTCACTGAACTACAAGTTCATGAAAGTTAACATGTGTCATTTTTATTCACCAACAAATTCCTGGAATTTAGGACAGTGCCTAGCACTCTGTAATAATTTTGAATAGATGAAATAATGAAAAATATCTACATACACTTGATATATCATTTGTTAGTTTCTCATAAAGGCTATTAAATTACAGAACTTTAACAGATAGTGCTCCTGATGGCTGCCTACCTATATCATTAATCTGTATTTTTTATTAGTATTTGATACTTACTGAACACTTACATTGTCCCGGGAACTGTGCTAAGCTCTTTGTCTATATAATACCATTTAATCTGTACAATAACCCAGTGAAGTAGATAGTTGAATCACTTCCTTCTACAAATGAGAATTGTTATGCTTAGAGAAATAAAGTGTTTGCCCAAGACAGCACATCTCTTACAGACAAAGTCAGGTCTGTGGCAATAGAGTCCACACTCAGTGTGACTGTGTCATTTTCCAAGAAGCTACTTGAAGACAACAGGTCCTTTGAAAGCTCTTTTTTTAATCATTGATTTTCCTACCAACCAAAGACAAACTCCTAATATTATTAGAGCATTTCCCTGGGAAGTCTTAGGGTTGGGAGTTGATGGCTTTCTTTCCTTGGAACTGTTTTAAAGGAACTCTTACTTGCACAATATATTATCATGATTATACTTTAAATGCAGGGGCATTCACAGATTTTGTTAGATGGACATATCAACATAAGTTTTCAAAAATAGATACAAATAAAATGCTTCAGGTGTCAATGACCAAAGCAGAAATGGCAAGGTTTGGATTCACCCAAATTCTTTAATTGCCATAAGTCCCAAGTTGATTTTTGTTACATAGCTCTGTTGACATATTTACTCGATTCACATGTGATAGTTAATTTTATATGGCACCAAGTTGTTTGGTCAAACACAAGTCTAGATGTTTCTTTGGACATTTTTAAATACGATTAACATTTAAATCAGTACAGTTTGTGTAAAGGAGATTATCATCCATAGTGGGTGTGAGCCCCATCCCATCAGTTGAAGGTCTTAAGAGAAATAAATTGAGGTCCCCCTGAAGAAGAAGGAATTCTTTATCCAAAAACCTTTCAACTTGAGACTGCAACCTCCCTCCAGTCTTCTGTGGTTCTCAGGCCTCCTAGCCTGCCCTACAAATTCAGACTTGCAAGCTTCAACAATGATATGAGCCAGTTCCTTAAAATAAATCTTTCTCTCTATATATCCGTACATCCTGTTGGTTCTGTTTCTCTGGAGAACCCTAACAGACCATGTAACACACATGTAAAGGGAAAGCTTCTAATAGTTTTACTTCTCTTTTTATTTTATTTGTTAAAACAGTCACAAAAGTGCAGTGAGTTTCCAGAAGAAGAGAAATAGAATTCACCTCTTGATAGGGAATGTCAAGGTTCTGGGAAAGCATTGCAACTCCCAAACTGGTGATTTTGCCAAGGTCATTTTTGCAAAATACAACCTGACACATGCCTGATTTGTGATATCCCCCTCTGTTATTAAACCAAATACTTCAATCTTTTTTTTTTTTTTTTCTCTTCAAGGAAAATTCTATCTCCTCTATGAAGGCTCCATGGATCAGCACTTTACCTCATTGATGTCATTTATCATCAAATCTACTTGGCATTTACATACATCCTATACATTGGGCTCTGTAATCAGAGGTCATAGTAAAAAAGGGGGGGGGATCTGGAATTAGGCAGGGTTCAAACCCACCTCTGCTACTGAGGTGACTGAAAAATTAATGAATCTCTCCAAGCCTCAGTTTTCTTGTCTATGAAATGGTAACATGATAGTATCATTGTATGGTACTGTTATAAAATACAAGGGAGGGTACATTAATAAAGAATTTTGGGGAGCACCTGGATGGCTCAGTTAATTGTCTTCCTTCACCTCAGATCATGCTCCCAGGGTCCTGGGATAGAGTCCCACATTTGGCTCCCGGCTCAAAGAGGAGCCTGCTTCTCCCTTTCCCTCTGCCGCTTTCCCTATTTGTTCATTCTCTCTCTCTCTCTCTCTCTCTCTCTCTCGCTCACTCTTAAATAAATAAATAAAATCTTTAGGCAAAAAAAAGAATTTTTTTGTAATTGTACCTAACATTTGTTGATCACTTTCACCATATGAGGTTAGCTGCTCTATTCATTGTGTGTTTCAAACTGCATATCAACAGAAGTCATTGTTATCCCTATTTGATAGGTGAGAACCTTGAAATCATAAGTTCATAAGTTATAGTTTGTTATTTTTTTCACCAGATCATGATGTCTTCTTCTTTTTATTCTCACTATTAGTCCTACTTTTGTATCTTACCCATTATTGCTAAATAAGACATATTAAATAAATTAATATTCAAATATTTTTTAGCTTTACTGAGGTATAATTGAGAAAAACGTGTAAGGTAATTAAAGTATACATTGTGATGATTTGATACATTGTGAAAACATTCCCACTATCTAATTAATACATTCATCACTTCATACATTTATATACATATACATAAAATATGATAAATATTTATATTTTCTTTCCATGAGAATATTTATATTCCACTCTCTTAAAAAAGTTCAGTTATAGAGTGGCTCAGTTGGTTAAGCATCTGCCTTCGGCTCAGGTCATGATCCCAGGATCCAGGATCCAGCATCACATTGGGCTCTCTGCTCAGCCGGGAATCTGCTTCTCCCTCTGCTTCTGCCTGTGACTCCCTATTGTGCATGCCCTCTCACTCTGTCAAATAAATACATAAAATCTTTTAAAAATTTCAGTCATATAATATAATGTTATCAACTATAAAACTATGTTTTATATCAGATCTTTAAAACGTACTCATATCTGAATGTTTGTACACTCTTACCAACCTCCTCTTACTTCCTCCACTCCCCAGACCCTGACAACAACTTTTCTACTCACTGTTTCTATGAGGTTTTCTTTTCTTTTCCTTTCCTTTCTGTTCTTTTCCACTTTTTTTTTTCTTTTTTCTAAGATTTCACATATGAGTAATACCATGCAGCATTTACCTTTTTTGTCTGGCTTATTTCACTTAGCATAATGTCTGAACATCCATCCATGTTGTTGCAAATGGCAGGATTTTCTTCTTTTTCATGGATGAATAATATTCCCGTGTGTGTGTGTATCAATGTGTGTGCATGTGTGTATATTTCACACTTTCTTTATCAATTCATCTATTGATGGAAACTTAGATTATTTCCATAACTTTTCCATTGTGAATTATGCTGCAGTGAACATGAGTGTGCAGATACCTCTTTGAAATCCTGCTTTCATTCTCTTTGGATAAATACTCAGAAGTGAGAGTGTTGAATCAATGACAGTTCTAGTTTTAATTTTTTTGAGGACTTTCCATGTCATTTTCCTTTTGACTGTGCCAATTTACATTCACACCAACATTACACAGGTGTTTGTTTTTTTTCACACTCATTCTAACACTAATTATCTCTTGTCTTTCTGAGGCTAGCCATTCCAACAGGCATGAGGTGATATCTCATTATGATTTTGATTTGTATTTCCCTAATAATTAGTGATGTTGTAGATCTTTTTGTATGTGGCCATTTGTATGTCTTTGGGAAAATGTCTATTAGCTTCCTGTGCCAAATTTTAAATTAGATTATTTGGGCTTTTATGCTGTTGAATAGTATATGGTATTTCAAATCTTATTAATCAAAAATTGTGATTCATATCAATCATAAAGTGACACAAAGTGTGTTTTTTGTATTTCAGATTCTAGTAGATGATTTAGAGGTTTTTTTTTTTAATTTTTGTTAAATTTTAGTTAACATATAATGTAATTTTGGTCTCAGGAATAGAATTTAGTTACTCATCACTTACATATAGTATCCAGTGCTCAACACAACATGTGCCCTTCTTAATGCCCATCACCTATTTAGCCCATCCCCCACCCACCACCCTTCCATCAACCCTCCGTTTGTTCTCTGTAGTTAGGAGTCTTCTCTTGCTGTTTTCAGTGCAAAAGTGGCCACTCTGGAAAACATTATTGAGGTTCCTCAAAATATTAAAAATAGAGCTACCCTACAACCCAGCAATTGTACTACTAGGTATTTATCCAAAGAATATAAAAATACTATTTTGAAAGGGCATATGCATCCCAAAGCTTCTAGCAACATTGTCAACTATAGCCAAATTATGGAAAGAGCCCATATGCCTATCAGCTGATAAATAGATAAAAAAGATATGGTACACACACACACACACACACACACACGAATATTACTCAGCCATCAAAAATATTTGAAGATATTTTAATAGAAATCTTATTTATCTTAAGACTTGATAAAGTTAGTGAAATGAAAATAACTAGCTAGTATAGGCATGTCTGGTGTCATCATTCACTCCAGACTTGTAAGTTAGTAATACATGATATTTAGTGTTATTATTGGAATTATAGATTTTGCTATTAAATTTTCTGTTTTTTTATGAACTAATACTTTTACAGCAAACAGACCTGTTATACACTCTAGCTATTGTTCTATATTTAAATTAAATGGCACAGTATGTGGTACAAACAAAAGGTTCTAAAAACATTGTGTTGATGGGGAGTTTTAAGCAGTTATCTCAAATTTCACTTGCTCTGCTGAACTGGATCCTGAAACTTTGAAGAAGACTGGATAAGGTATCAGTACCCCAGGATACTAGAAAGAATTTTGACTCTGAATTGACTTGAAGTCTTTCAACATAGCTGAATTATGTTGTATGTGAAATGTGTAAGTTACACAATGTCTAAGGATCTTCAAAGTTTTAAAATTTAATATTATAGATGAATAATGTTGACTACAGTCTAAGTCAAATCGTCAGGTTTTTTTGTTTTTGTTTTGTTTTGTTTTGTTTGTTTTGTTTTTTGTTGTTGTTGTTTTTTCTTCGGTCAGCATAGTGTTTCCAAATACATGAAATCATCCTTTGTTTGATGCATACAACAGTGAAACTTACTAAAACAAAATCATAGTCTATCCTAAAAAACAATGAGAAGACTGACAAAATTGTACCAAAAATTAGACACAAAGCACCAATTAATTAGAAGAGAGTAGTTAGTTCCCCTGCTATAGAAAGAATATGTCTTGGCCAGGTTAATGCTAGACCCAGTTAATCATTAACATTAACATTTTGGTCCCTGCATTAATATGAGTTCGAGTCCCCAAGTCTGAATAAACCATAGTCTTTGCTTTCTCATTTCCTTTCATTCTAAGAAAAAAAAAAAAAAAATAGATCCATCATAACATGGTATATAATATCATAATATTGAACTTCAGGGATATAGACTTTTTTTTACATATTAAAATGTGAGTATAGGAAATGTACTAGTAGAGTTGCATTGCCAGTTTAGAGCAGAGGAATATAAATTAAAATTATTTCCCCAATTCAGTTAAGTGAAATAATAGTATAAAAGCAGTAGTATAGATGTCTTCTAATAATACAGCAGGCTAGATAATCAGAGGAAGTCATTTTACAATAAACATCTAGATCTTTCTTAGGAATGGACGTGACAGCATGTATTATTAATGAATTGCTTGGCCAGCACAAGATAACAGATACCTTTATGGGCCGTCTCTACCAAACATGTAAAAAATATCATAAATCTCAAACCAGGTTTGTGAGGATATGATAGACTTAATCTTAGGCAAAATGCCTAAAACAGTGCTCATTTCAGGAAACGAACTCTTTTTCAAAAGAATTTTATTATTGAGGTATAGTTGACATACAATGTTCTATAAGCTTCAGGTACACAATATAGTGTTTTATACATGTGTAATGCTCACCACAATAAATGTAATTATCATCTGTCGTAATTACAATATTATTGACAAAATCTCCTGTGCTGTTTTTTTCATTTTTAATTTCATGACTTATTTATTTAATAATGTAAGTTTTCACCTTTTAATTCCATTCACTTATTTTGCCCTTTCCTCAACTCCCCTCCCCTTTGACAAGCACTAGTTTGTTCTCTGTATTTATGAGTCTGTTTCTGTTATTAATTTGCTCATTTGATTTAGGTTTTCTTGTTTGTTGTTGTTGTTGTTGTTGTTGTTGTTTTTAGACTTCAAAGAACTTTTTGTCCTGTGGCAAGGTGGGGCAGTTGAAATTGAGACTATTTTTTTAAAGTGATATATAGGGTCAAAAGCAGGCCACCCCAAAGTGGGCCATTTGGCATGAAGATTATTTTGATTTATAAAGCAGTCAAAATCCAGGAAAGACTCAGGAAATCTTCCTTACCTCCCCCTCAACTTCCAAAAGTGAATTTAGATAGAGGACCTGCTCCAGGAAGAGAACTATCACCATTAGATACCTGTATTATGATAGGAACTAGGTATGGTAGATAGGGAGGAACCTAATAAGACCTGTCTAATCAAAGTCCTCTCTTTGTCCTATTGTTTATGTAAATATTGTTTTACCAACCTTTACTCTTTTTTCATTCTGAGGGTTGTATTCCTTCCCTTTGAAGTTACAGAACCCTGCTCCTCTCTCCCTGAGTTCAGGATAACACCTACACCTCATTTTGCTTGAGTGTCTTTGGAATAACTGTGTTTATGTGGATTCTGCATACATATACTATTAAATTTGATTTTCTCCTGTCTCGTGTCAAATTTTCTTCTCAGTCTGGCTAGAGGGACCTTGAAGGGGACAGGAATTATTGCTCCCTGACAGTAGGTACTCTAAAAGTACACTCATGGGATACCAAAAAAACCATACTAGCAGAAGTAAACACAGAGAAGGGAGGAAGGAGGAAGGAAAGAATAAACATAAACTCAGGGGCTTAAAACAGCAAATATTTATTATCTCTTAGTTCTGGAAGCTGGAAGTCTAAAATCAAAGTGTCAATAGAACTGTGCTTTCTCTGAAAGCTTTGGAAGAGATTTTTTTCTTTGTGTCTTCTAGCTTCTGGTATGTCCAAGATTTCTTGGCTTATAGCTGTGTATCTGCAGTCTCTGCCTCTGGGGTCACATTGCCTCCACCTCTTCTGTCAAGCCTCCCCTGTGTGTGTCTATTCTAAAATAATTGTCATTAGATTTAGGACTCACCTAGGTAATTCAGGAATATCTTGTCTCAAGATACTTAATTCTGTCTGCAAAGACTCTCTTTCCAAACAAAGACAAAATCACAGTTTCTGGGAATTAGAATGTGGACATATTACTTTGTTGCCACCATTCACTACGGCATCATTGTATGTAAATTTATTTTTAAGAAAAGTTCATATGAATTGGGTAAGAAAATAAAAGAGATTATATACACATTCTTATTCTCATATTTTCCCTCATATGCCTAAGTTATCAAGTTGAGATTTTGGGGCCAGTTTATGACCAGGCTTGTTGAAATATGTAAGATAAAATGGAAAAGAGAAAGTATAAGTTTAATACTGCCTTGGTAGCTATCACAAACTCTGCAGTTGTCCATCCAATTGCCATTTTTACTTCCATTTTGTTCACAGAGCTTCAGTCTTGTTCAGGACAGCAATATGCCCCACACAGTGGATTGAATGATAATTAGGACAAGCCAGATATGACCATCCCTTTGTTGATAATTCACTTTCCAACTGCTCTCTCAATTCAGGTCACCCAGTGACATAGTTACAACTAATAGAACATAAATAGCAGGTTTTTTCAATGTGGGAAAAAAAAAGAAAAGATTTTCCTCTCTGGTAAAAGGAAAATCCTGTTCTTTTTATTTCTTCTTCTGTGTTCAGTTCATAGGAATGAAGACATGATGCAGGGGTTGTGATATCTATAATGTGACTCAGACCTAAGCCCCGCATAAAAATCCATTGGCAGCAGAGCAGGACATTGTTGCGCAAATACCATAATTGCCTTTTTCAGACTTCTTCAAAGGGAGATAATTTAATGTCTGTATTACTAGAACAAGTATTAGATTTTCTATTACTTGAAAACTAAATGTCTATCTAAAATTGCAGGTGATGACTTTTCCAATGATCTTCACTTCTCCATATTTTTTGTCTACATGAAACATCAAATACCTTCATGGTCTTTTGTTGCCCACACTCACTTTTACAAGGTCAGAGACTAAAGTATGGATCTGTTATTCTAGATTATTGTCAGTAGTTACTATTATCTACCCACTAGAATGAAGGAAATGGTTTGTTAGGGTCCTTCTTTATACTTCTTACTCTCCCTTAAATAGTTGTAAAATACTGACTTTTTATTGTTTTAACTGTGAAAAGAAAATTAAATCCATAGGAATTAAAGTTTTATTTTTTGTTTTTCTTCTTTTTATATTTTCAAAGTATAATACTGCTATTTGATCCATACTCTCCTTTTTTGATTCATGAGACAATGCTTAAGAACTGTCACATTATCATATGTACCTGACATATTTTCCTGGCAAATACAATGTTGACAGAAGCAATTGACACCTAACATCTAAAATATAAACCTCTCTTCAGATTATTGACTTATGACTCTGAGAAGAACAGCCTTCAATAGCACTGGCGATCACAACCTTGCTCTTTAAAAAGTATCTTTCTAAATGCCAGAACTTGCTCCTTGTAGAGGTTTTGGTAGGTTCACCTGATGTTGATAACGTAGTTCAGACACAGAAGGCTGTGCATCTTGTGATCCACAAAGGACCTTTCCTGGTGTTATCTGTGCATTTATAGTTTTCACTAAAATTAATCTAAAACATCTGTGATTCCATTTTTGGTCACTCTTTATTTACTTCAGAGTGTTACTGAAACTCACCAACATGTCACTTAAAAAGTTATGGTGAGTTAGAGAATACTGCTCTGTATTCCCAAGCAATTATGTCTCACCTGGAGACAGTAAACAGCTTCACAGAGAGAGGTAGCAGATTAGTAATGATTAACTCACAATCAATACAAATGCCAACGGACTCAAGACTGATACTTTTTACTTAAATATTGCTTGAACTACAGTCAATTTTTTAGAACATTTAAAATGTGTAAGATTTGTCTGGTCTAGTCTCAAGAATTTGAAAATTAACAACTTTGTAGAACTCAAAAAAAGAGGCTTATTGTGTCTAACAAGCAATAAGTTTCATATCAATTCAGATATGATACAATTCAAGACATATTCCAAATGTCCTATAAAATAACTCTTTGCACATATACATATTTACATATTTATGTATAAATATGAAATTACAAAATGTATTTTAAGTGCATCCCATCATTTCTCAGTGCTTATGTCCTTGACAGCCTGGCATTAAATTTAGGGGATCATGTGAATGTACATTGTGCATATTTAAGTGAAGAGATTTCATCTATTTAAAAGGAGAAAATTTCTTATTATACTTATTTCTAGGGATCTTCTCCTTAGAGATTATTCCCAAACTGAGAAACTGTTTTAATCCTGTTATTGCAAAAAAGCTGTCTTCACAAACAATTATTTATAGACCAATAAATTACCAACATCTAGGCAGAGAGTCCAAAATAGGCTTTGGAATTCAAATTCTGCTTCTTTATTCAATAACCTCATCTCTAATATACACACACATACACATGCCATTCAGAAAAACAATTTAACATTCCTGAGCTTCAAGTTCTTCATAAGTGATGTGTAGGACATTGATGTCACCTCTATCTATTAGGATTCCTTCAGGTGTAAGTGGCATATTCACATGCAACTCAATTCACAATTTATGCTATGTCCTGGGAGCTGTCCTTCATCCCAGCTTCCTCTAGGTAAGCTCCCTTTTTCTGCCTGGCTGTAGGAGAATTCCCAGTTGCTTCCAGGATAGCAAACTTTCAGACTCTCATGTGATAGGAAAAGAGGAAGAGTCTTGCTTGCAAAATTCCATCCAACATTATGTCCCCCTGGCTGTGATTAAGTCACAGGCTCATTCTCAAGAGAATTTATATAGCGAAGTGATTAAGCTGATGTAAAGTCAACTCCAGAAGAAGCACTTGGGGAAAGGAGATAGTGCTCTGAAGGAACTCTGAAGAGTTGTTAGAAGGAAAAATATTAACAGATGCTCGTCAGAAAAACCAATAGATGTTTACTATAATTATTTAGACTGGTTCTTATGAGGCTTAAATACCCTAAGTTAACAGGATGCCTACCTGTTGCCAGGAAATGACAAGTATAATCAAGTTCGTAGTTATTAACAATATTTTGACACTATTTATGAATTCTGAAGTCATTTTATATCTGTTATCATAATTCAGCACTCACAACCCATAATTATTTTTGAGTTTATTGAAGGTTTATTCTTTCTAAATGTTTGCAGCTCAGGGAGACTGTGCTACCAGCCAGCGATCATATAGTTAACTGACTGGAGGGTCTAGACTTACACCAAGTCTTGCAACTCCATCAGACCATAGGTGCCTAGTCAGGCATCCTGTGGCTATGATAACCTGTGTTTTATCTCAGGGGTTTGTGAAGTATTTACTACATGTTGCATATCTGTAAGATTAAAAACAAATGGACCAAAGGACAATGTGGACATTTTCTTCCATATAAGGCAATACTATTCATCTCAATTCAGCAGTTCCTCCTTATTTAATCTATAAAATTGCTTTTAACTTGTGCTTACTCCCCTTCCCCATGAGGAGCCAGATGTGACACAAATGAAAGGCCTGTGTTTGCTAAACTCTATTTGATGTCACTTGGGAGAAGTGAAGTCCAGGACAGTTCAAGTGAGAAAATATGAAACAGAATTTCAGAAGCAGTAAATTAGAATGGGTAAGCATAGTAATAGTAAGGGTAAAGATCAAAAGTCCTAAATATTTATAAAATCTTTTAAATCAGTAATCCAGTAGGAGTTCCATTAAATATAATAACAGTGAATCTAGCTAGAAAAATATCTACCTAGGTTTCACCTAGGTAGGAATAAGTGACTAGAATAAGTGACTAGAAACAGTTAAGAAGTTGCTTCATAACTTTTGCCCTATGACTCAGGGATTTAATATCAATTCAAATCAGAACACAGACATCTGTGCAGCTATCCTGTTATACATAGCATAGATGTGATCTTCAAATGCTGGAATTCATCTCAACCCCATATTCATACATTCCTTTTTTGAAATACAATAACAGGACAGAAAGCCTCCCAAGGACAGGTAGGGTAAAGGGTACATACTGAGTGTAGCACTTGCTTCTGAGGAGCTTTAGTTCCCATAATTAAAGAATTCAGCCATGGAAAGAGACAGGAAGATTCTAGTAATAGTGTATGCTTCTAGCATTTTGTTGATTGTAGGACCAGCGAGTAGTGATGGGAGAAACCCCAACCTCAGTATGGTACAGCTGTATTAGACATTGAAATTTGACGTGTCAAATTACCCTTCAAATGCACATCTGTAAAATGTGTTAAAAGTTGTCTACCTGGAACTTATAGCAAAACTGAGGGCAAACCCACTCTTTTGCAGATGAATGGGAAGGCTGGTAATTTCACCTCATTTGTCTCTTCCTTTCTTAACCAGTACCCTTACTACTCTAATATCAGGCTTCTTTTATCCTGATACAGTTTCTACGTTGACTGATCTCAGCTAGTCCCATGACTAGCAAATGACCCCCAACTCTTAGTTGGAAATTAGTTCCCACACAATCTTCTGCTATAAATTCAAAACATTTATCCATTCATCTATCAGTGAACATCTGGACTTTTTCCATAGTTTGGCTATTGTGGACATTGCTGCTGTACACATTGGGGTGCAGATGCCCCTTCAGATCACTATGTTTGTGTTCTTTGGGTAAATATGTAGTAGTGCAATTACTGGGTCATAGGATAGCTCTATCTTCAACTTTTTGAGGAAACTCCATACTGTTATTCAGAGTGGCTGTACCAGCCACCAGCCAGAGTGGCTGCACTCCTGCCAGCAGTGTAAGAGGATTCCCTTTTCTCTACATCCTCATCAAAATCTGTCTTTTTCTAACTTTTAATTTTAGCCATTCTGACTAAGGTGGTATCACATTGTGGTTTTGATTTGTATTTCCCTGTGACGTGGAACATTTTCCCATGTGTCTGTTGATAATTTGTGTGTCTTCTTTCGAGAAATATCAGTTCATGTCTTCTGCCCATTTCTTCACTGGATTTTTTGTTTTTTGGGTGTTGAGTTTGAGAAGTTCTTTATAGATTCTGGATACTAACCCATTATCTGATAAGACATTTACAAATATCTTCTCCCATTCTGCAGGTTGTTTTTTAGTTTTGTTGGCTATTTCCTTTCCTATGCAGAAGGTTTTTACCTTATTGAAGTCCCAATAGTTCATTTTTGCTTTTGTTTCCCTCAGCTTTGAAGACGTATCTAGCAAGAAGTTGCTGTGGCTAAGGTCAAAGAGATTTCTGCCTGTGTTCCCCTCGAGGATTTTAATGGATTCCTGTCTTTTTTTTAATTAATTTTTTTATAAACTTATAATGTATTTTTAGCCTCAGGGGTACAGGTCTGTGAATCACCAGGTTTACACACTTCACAGCACTCACCATAGCACATACCCTCCCCAATGTCCATAACCTGTCCTTTATCCATTTTGAGTCTATTTTTGTATATGGTCTAAGAAAATGGTCCATTTTCAATCTTCTGCATGTGGCTGTCCAATTTTCCCAACACCATTTGTTGAAGAGACTGTCCATATTCCATTAGATATTCTTTTTTTATTTATTTTTTTATTTTTTATAAACATATAATGTATTTTTATCCCCAGGAGTACAGGTCTGTGAATCGCCAGGTTTACACACTTCACAGCACTCGCCATAGTACACTTCCCCAATGTCCATAATCCTACCCCCATCTCCCTCCCCTCTTCCCCTCCACCCCCCTTAGTTTCTTTTGTGAGATTAAGAGTCACTTATGGTTTGTCTCCCTCCCAATCTCAAGGTGTTTCATTTATTCTTTTCCTACCCCCCCAAGCCCCCCATGTTGCATCTCCACTTCCTCAAATAAGGGAGATCATATGATAGATTTCCTTCTCTGATTGACTTATTTCACTAAGCTTAATATCCTCTAGTTCCATCCACATGGTTGCAAATGGCAAGATTTCTTTTGAGAGCTGCATAGTATTCCATTGTATATATATATATGACTTCTTCTGTATCCATTCATCTCTTGATGGACATCTAGGTTCTTTCCATAGTTTGGCTATTGTGGACATTGCTGCTATAAACATTAGGGTGCATGTGCCCCTTTGGATCACTACGTTTGTATCTTTAGGGTAACTACCCCATAGTGCAATTGCTGGGTCATAGGGTAGCTCTAGTTTTTTGAGGAACCTCTATGCTGTTTTCCAGAGAGGTTGCACCAGCTTGCATTCCCACCAACAGTGTAGGAGGGCTCCCCTTTTTCTACATCCTTACCAGCATCTGTCATTTCCCAACTTGTTAATTTTAGCCATTCTGACTGGTGTGAGGTGGTATCTCATTGTGGTTTTGATTTGTATTTCTCTGATGCTGAGTGATGTGGAGCACTTTTCCATGTGTCTGTTGGCCATCTGGATGTCTTCTTTGCAGAAATGGCTGTTCATGTCCTCTGCCCATTTCTTCATTGGATTATTTGTTCTTTGGGTGTTGAGTTTGCAGCTCTTTATAGATTTTGGATACTAGCCCTTTATCTGATATGTCATTTGCAAATATCTTCTCCTGTTCTGTCAGTTGTTTTTTGGTTTTGTTGACTGTTTCCTTTGCTGTGCAAAAGCTTCTGATCTTGATGAAATCCCAATAGTTCATTTTTGCCCTTGTTTCCCTTGCCTTTGGCGATGTTCCCAGGAAGAAGTTGCTATGGCTGAGGTCAAAGAGGTCGCTGCCTTTGTTCTCCTCAAGGATTTTGATGGAGTCCTTTCTCACATTGAGGTCCTTCATACATTTTGAGTCTATTTTCGTGTGTGGTGTAAGGAAATGGTCCAATTTCATTTTTCTGCATGTGGCTGTCCAATTTTCCCAACTCCATTTGTTGAAGAGGCTGTCTTTTTACCATTGGACATTGAGACCTGATTTATGACCCAGGATGAGATCTATTCTGGAGAATGTTCCATGTGCATTAGAGAAGAATGTGTATTCTGTTGCTGTGGGATGAAATGTTCTGAATATATCTGTGATGTCCATCTGGGCCAGTGTATCATTTAAGGCCTTTATTTCCTTGTTAATCTTTTGCTTGGATAATCTGTCCATTTCAGTGAGGGGAGTGTTAAAGTCCCCTACTATTATTGTATTATTGTAGATGTGTTTCTTTGATTTTGTTAATAATTGGTTTATATAGTTGGCTGCTCCCACATTAGGGGCATAGATATTTAAAATTGTTAGATCTTCTTGTTGGACAGACCCTTTGAGTATGATATAGTGTCCTTCCTCATCTCTTGTTATAGTCTTTGGCTTAAAATCTAATTGATCAGATATAAGGATTGCCACCCCAGACTTCTGATGTCCATTGGCATGGTAAATTGTTTTCCACCCACTCAGTTTAAATCTGGAGGTGTCTTCAGGTCTAAAATGAATGGCTTGTAGGCAGCATGTTGATGGGTTTTGGTTTTTTATCCATTCTGATACCCTGTGTCTTTTGATTGGGGCATTTAGCCCATTAACATTCAGGGTAACTATTGAGAGATATGAGTTTAGTGCCATTGTATTGCCTGTAAGGTGACTGTTACTGTATATTGTCTGTTCCTTTCTGATCTACTACTTGTAGGGTCTCTCTTTGCTTAGAGGACCCCTTTCAGTATTTCCTGTAGAGCTGGTTTGGTGTTTGCAAATTCTTTCAGTTTTTGTTTGTCCTGGAAGCTTTTTATCTCTCCTTCTATTTTCAATGATAGCCTAGCTGGATATAGTATTCTTGGCTGCATGCTTTTCTCGTTTAGTGCTCTGAATATATCATGCCAGTTCTTTCTGGCCTGCCAGGTCTCTGTGGATAATCTGCTGCCAATCTAATATTTTTACCATTGTATGTTACAGACTTCTTTTCCCGGGCTGCTTTCAGGATTTTCTCTTTGTCGCTAAGACTTGTAAATTTTACTATTAGGTGACAGGGTGTGGACCTATTCTTACTGATTTTGAGAGGGGTTCTCTGCACCTCCTGGATTTTGATGCTTGTTCCCTTTGCCATATTAGGGAAATTCTATCCAGTAATTCTCTCCAATATACCTTCTTCTCCCCTTTCTCTTTCTTTTTCTTCTGGAATCCCAATTATCCTAATGTTGTTTTGTCTTATGGTGTCACTTATCTCTTGAATTCTTCCCTTGTGGTCCAGTATTTGTTTGTCTCTCTTTTGCTCAGCTTCTTTATTCTTTGTCATTTGGTATTCTATGTCGCTAATTCTTCCTTCTGCCTCATTTATCCTAGGAGTAAGAGCCTCCATTTTTTATTGCACCTCATTAATAGCTTTTTTAATTTCAACTTGGTTAGATTTTAGTTCTTTTATTTCTCCAGAAAGGGCTTTTATCTCTCCAGAGAGGGTTTCTCTAATATCTTCCGTGCCTTTTTCGAGCCCGGCTAGAACCTTGAGAATTGTCATTCTGAACTCTAGATCTGACATATTACCAATGACCATATTGATTAGGTCCCTAGCCTTCGGTATTGCCTCTTGTTCTTTTTTTTGTGGTGAGTTTTTCCGCCTTGTCATTTTGTCCAGATAAAAATATATGAAGGAGCAAATAAAATACTGAAAGGGTGGTAAAGACCCCAGGAAAATGTGCTTTAACCAAATCAGAAGAGATCCCAAATCATGGTGGGGAGGAAGGGGATAAAAAGAAGTTCAGGGGAAAAAAATTAAGAAAAAAAAGAAAAGAAATTTTAAAAAATAAAAAAGAAAAATTTATATATATTAGACTGGTGACTAGAACAGGGTCACCCATTTAATTTTGGGAGTATTTTGGTCTCTTAGAAGAAACTACCTCCCCAAATTTTAAAGAATGAAAAACATATATAAGGGTAAACATGATGAAGGGTGGAATACGCCTATAAAGATGAAAAAAAAAAGTTTTTTTAATTTCTAAAAAAAGGAGTTGATAAAGTAAGTGGGTTGGGAGAATAAAGAAAAAGAAAGTGGAGAGATTTTGCTCAGGCTAGATACTAGAACAAGCCCGGAGCTAGATTTAGGGTATATTTTGATCTATTAGAAGACGTTGTACCCCAAATTTTCTAGAAGAAAAAAAAACCCTATGTGTATACAAAAAATAAAGTTAGATACAATAAAGGATAAAATATTAATATAAATGAAGGTTCAAAAAAGATTACTCTTTTTTTATGAAAGGTATTGTTAAGATAAACTAGTTAAAAAACATTAAAAAAGGGAAGGGTAAAAGCTACAAAAAAATTTAGAAGAAGAAAAAAAATTTAAAAAAAAATTAACTGCAAAACTAAAGAATCATGGGGAGAAAGCCGTGATTTCCATGCTTTGCTTTCTCCCCTCTGGAATTCTGCTGTTCTCCTTGGTACATGAACTTGGTCTTGGCTGGATTTCTTGTTGATCTTCTGGGCGAGGGGCCTGTTGTAGTAATTCTCAAGTGTCTTTGCCAGAGGCGGAATTGCCCCACCCTTACCAGGGGCCGGGCCAAGTAATCCGCTCGGGTTCGCTTTTGAGAGCTTTTGTTCCCTAAACGCTTTCTGTAAAGTTCCAGAGGATGAGAATGAAAATGGTGGCCCCCTCCAATCTCTAGCCCGGAGGAGCTGGGAGTTGGGGCCCCACTCCTCAGTGCGCCTTTAGAAAAAAGCACTCAATCACTCCCGCCTCCCTGGCTTCTGGCCACATGCCAAGCTCACCCAGTCTGTGACCGGTTCCAGGTAACCCCGAGCTGAGAGCTCACTCCTCAGCTTTGTCTCTGTAGCCAGCTTCCCCGCTCTAATACCTGTGAGCTCTGTGACACTCAGACACCTCCTATCCGTCTGTGACCCTGAACGACCTGGGGCCACGCTGACCCCCCATGGGATTCACCCCGGTTTAGCCTCTGGAGTGATATCCCCAAGTGGAGCAGAAGTCCTGATTTTGTGCTCTGTTGCTCCACCACTTGCCAGGAGCCGGCCCCACCCCCTGCGATCTATCTTTCCATCACTTTGGATTTACTTCTCCACCATCCTACCTTTCAGAAAGTGGTCGATTTTCTGTTTCTAGAATTGTTGCTCTTCTTCTCTTCAATCTGGATTTGTAGGTGTTTGCAATGGATTGATAAGCTATCTAGCTGATCTCCTGCTACCTGATGTAGTCTCAGCCTGCTACTTCTCTGCTATCTTGACTCCTCCTCCATTGGATATTCTTTACTGCTTTGTCAAAGATTAGTTGAAGGTCCATTTCTGGGTTCTCTGTTCTGTTCCATTGATCTGAATGGCTGTTTCTGTGCCAGAATAACACTGTCTTGATGATTACAGCTTTGTAATATAGCTTGAAGTCAAACTTCCATTCTTTGCAGATGACATGTCACTCTATACTAAAAACCCAATGACTCCTCCCGAAAATTGCTAGAACTCAGCAAAGTAGCATGATATAAAATCAAGGCACAGAAATCATTTGCATATCTATAAACTAACAATGAGACAGAAGAAAATTAAGGTGTTGATCCCATTTAGAATTGCACCAAAAACCTTAAGATGCCTAGGAATAAACCTAACCAAAGAGGTAAAGTATCTATACTCTGAAAATTATAGAACACTTATTAATGAAATTGAGGAATACACAAAGAAATGGAAAAACATTCCATGCTCATGGATTGGAAGAACAAGTATTGTTAAAATGTCTATGATACCCAGAACATCTACACATTCAGTGCAATTCTTATCAAAATACCATCAACATTTTTCATAGAGCTCTTCTTACATAGTTCTAAAAAGTGTTGCCTCTTTTTGAAGTTTCTGAGGGAGAAGCTATTATTCCATGCTTTTCTCCTAGTTTCTGATGTTTCTAGAAAACCTTTGCATTCCCTGCTTTGTAACTTTATAATATAATTCTAACCCTTGCCTCTGCCTTCACATGGATTTTTAACACAGCTTTCTTTTCTTTGTATCTCTGTGTCGCACATCTTCCTCTTTCTTCTCTTGTAAAGACATCAATCATTGGATTTAAAGTCCCACTAAACCCAGGATAATTTATTTCATCTCCAGACCTTAATTATATGAACAAAGATCTTATTTCCAAATAAGGTCACATTCATAGGTAGTAGGGGTTAAGACTTGGAGGTGTCTTTTTAGAAACACTATTCAAGTCACTATATCAATAAACAAGTAAAACTTAAAATACATGATACTTTGAAAATATATTTATGTACTAACTTAAAATATTTTATTAAATTCATTTTTATAAAAATGGCCTAACAAATTGGTAATTATAGCCCTATAGAATTAAGAAAAATAAATGTTATTTGTATGTGCAAGCAACCATATCTTTTAATTATATTTTTTAAATCAGTATTAAATAGCCAATAAATGTTTAACTTTTGAAATTCATTGTTCTGGCTTTTGCTTCATATTCTAAAGAATCCCTTTTGCTAAATAGTAATAATAGTACTTGTACTTTTTGATAGGAAAGGGCTTTTATAAAATTATTTATTGGTGATTGAAAAATAAAATTTCATTTTCTTCAACCTCATTCCGTTTGATCTTAATTACAACATTTATGTTGCTTTCCATTATTTAAAGTTAACTATCTTTCTGTGCTTACTTATTTCCTCTCCATATTGTGGTGCACTCTCTTTTACTTTATTTTTTTTCAAGTTTGTATTTAACATACAGTGTAATATTGGTTATAGGTGTAGAATTTAATGATTCAACACTTAACACAGTGTTCATCACAACTAGGGCCCTCCTTAATCCCCATTACTTCCCCTCTGGTAACCATCAGTTTGACAATATACAGATGGGTCTGCTTTTTACCCATTCTGACACCCTATGTCTTTTAATTGGAGCATTCAGTTCATTTACATTCAGAGTAATTATTAATAGATATGTATTCATGTAATTTTATTAGTAGTTTTCTTGGTGTTTCTGGAGGTTTTCTATATTCTTTTTTTTTTTTTTTTTTGTCGCTGTCACTTTGGGTATTTCCTTACCACTCAGACCTCTTTAATATTTCTTGCTGGGCTGGTTTAATTGTCCTGAACTCCTTTAGGTTTTGTTTGTCTGGGAAACTCTATCTCTCTTATCCTGAATGATAGCTTTGCTAGGTAGAATATTTTTGGCTTTCCCATTCAGCACGTTGAATATATCACGCCACTCTCCTCTGGCTTGCCAGGTTTCTGTTGAGAGATCTGCAGGTAGCCTTTAGGTCTTTCTTTATAAGTTAGGGGCTTTTAAGATTTTTTTATCATTATATTTTACAAATTTCATTGCAATATGTCTTGGTCTTGGCCTGCTTTTGTGGATTTTGATCAGCGTTCTCTCTGCCTCCTGAATGGATGTCTGTTTCCTTCCCCAGATTAAGGAAGTTTTCAGTTATGATTTCCTCAGATAAATTTTCTGCCCTCCTTCTCTCTCTTCTGAGAATACTATAATATAAATGTTATTATGTTTGATGGAGTCACTGAGTTCCCTTAATCTAGTCTCATGCTCCATATTTTCTCTCTTTTGTTCAGCTTCATTATTTTCCATTATTTTGCCTTCTTTGTCACTTACTTGTTCTATTTCTTCCATCCTTGTGTTTATTTCAAGTCTGTTTTGAATATGAGTTATTGTATTTTTCATATCTGATTGTTTTTTTAATTCTGCAGTAAGGGCCTCTCTGAAGTCTTCCATTCTTTTTTTAAGCCCTGTGTGTGTCCTTATGATTGTTTCTTTTCCCCCATAAGGCATGTTACTTGTATCTGTTTCACTTGGACCTCTGGCTGTAACCTTATCTTGTTCTTTCATTTGAGATGCATTCTTCTGTCTCTGCATTTTGTCTAAGTCTCTGTCTTCTTCTGTGTGTTAGGAAAGTCTGTTATGTTTCCTGCTCCTAAGAGTAATAGCTTCAGGAAGAAGAGGTTATATAGTATCCAGGGCCTGGGACTTCAGGGAATGTCTCTGATGTGTGCTGAGTGCACTCTGCTGTTGTGGTAGTCTGCTCTATCCTTCAGGCCAGTCATCTGCAGAGCCTCTCCTTGCCTTCAGGGGGCAGTGTTTGGTCCTTGGCCAGAATGTGGCAAGTTTTAACAAGGTGTGCTCTGGTCTGCTTGTTAAATGAGACCTGATACTATTTCCACTAAAACTGAAGCCCTGCAGAATGGTCTGGTAGGGAGACACGGTGTGGGCAGGGGTTTCTGCTGATCTTCTGGGGAAGGGGCCTGCTATGCTGGGACTGAAGCAAATTTGACCCAGAAAGGTAGTACTGCCAGAGCACAGGGCTGTGGGACTTGATGTAGCAGGTTAGGCCGCCAGTGTTGGCTCTACATTGCTTCCTGCAGGTGGCTGTGTGTTTATGCTGAGGGGCAAGGGAGGGAAATGGCGCCAGCCAGCTTCTTTGTCCCCAGTGAGAGCTGTCCATGGCCAGTGCTCTCAGGGAAGTACTCCAAGAAGAGTGAATAATTCCTCTATGTGTCCCCAGTGTTTTTTAGATGGCTGTTTTCATGCTGTTCTGAATTGGTTGCCTACTTCCTCTCCAGGAGTAGCACAGTGCCCTCTGGGCCCTATCCCGTCGAGGCCTGCTGACTTTTAAAACTCCAGGCTTTGGGGACATGGTGTGTGGGGACCTATGCTGGTCTTCAGGAGTGGTTCTTCCTGCACTTGGATGGATACGATTTTGACCCAGAAAGTCAGTAGCACCAAAGTGCAGGGATTTGATACTTGGAGCAAGCAGGGTAGGCATCCAATGTCAGAGCTGAGCTGCCCGTAGGAGGTGGCTCTGCATTTATGATGAGGGGTAAAGAAGGGAAGTGGTGCCCATGCACTCCTTTGTGCCCAGTGAGGTGTATCCCTGAGCTCTGCCTCTCAGAGATGTGCTCCAAGAAGAATAAATAATCTCCTCCTTGTGTGCCCCAGTGACCATGCCATCTGCCCCAGGGTTGTTTGCCTGCCTTGTCCATAGAAATAGGGCAACACCCTCAGACCTCTATCCCAGTCAAACCCACTGACCTTTAAAACTCCAGTCTTTAAGCCCCACTGCTTTCAAGAACTCATAAAAATCAGTCCCTCTCATTTTCCCAGCCACTGTCTTTGGGGAAATGTTCTTGTGCATTCCCCTGTATGCTTCTCTCTCTCTCTCACTCTCTTTTCCTCTCTCTCTGTCTCTCTCTCTGTGACCATGGTCCCTTCCCTCCATAGCACCTGGGATCCATTTCTCCTCCAACCACACCTCTTTAGTTTCTACCTTCCTTGACATGGCCTCTTCTCTCCCTCTAGTTGTGGAGCTTGTTCTGTCAGTCCTTAGGTTGATTTCTGAAGTATTCAGAATAATTTGGTGGTTATCTAGTTGTGTTCGAGAGATAAGATGAACCCAGAGTCATCCTACTATGCCAACAACTTAGTTCTCTCACATCTATTTTCCTTTAATCTTGATAGTTCTTGTAAGACTTCCCCAGGCAAAATTGGGAAGTCCCTGAAATTATTTATCTTGTTCCCATCTAATCAGTAGAGTATTCCAGAGTGTTGTGCACTCTCAAGTCCTCCACACAACTCTTCTACACTGAAATACTGTTGGATAAAACATTTAAATTTATAAATGATCAATTATTTTAATATTTTAGATATTATGGTATTTCCATTTTCACAGATTATTGTAAAAGTGAGTTAAATATATCAATACTTACTTGTGGAATTTCATTGCTTAACAAGAATAAAGAGTGCTTTTGAGTGATCAAAGAACTTAAAAATATATGAAAAGTGGCAACATTTTAAATAAGAAGTTCCATTTAGGTGAAAATTTCTAAAATGATTAAAAAAAATTATTAAGAGGGAAAGTCAAAGATGAACAAGAATAACCAAAGCACATTTGTGGTAGAACTTAGAACTAACTTCTTGCCAATCAGTTAGTATGGGTTCATCTGCTTCCTCCAAACATGCCCTTCAGCTCTTCTCCTGCAAAGCCCTTAGGTAACATAAATTGATACTAAAACAGATGGAAATAATTTGGTCAGTGGAATCTTGGGCTATTTTGATGTCCTCTTGACATTCATCTTAACTTAGAAGTCATACAATGACCCAGAGTAAAGTGAAGAAACTGTAATAAAATTGTGATACTTTCCAAAGTTACAGTAATTATCTAAATCCTATCCTAGCAGTCCCACTCCATTCTAATATAGCACAATAGTCATCCCAATGAAAAAGCAAATAAATAAATAAAAACAGAAAACTTTCTATGATATTTAGAATAGAGGTCTTATTTGCTAGGTCCTGGACATTCCTTTATTATTTTAAACAGGCTCTAAAAGAGACAAAAAGACATTTTCAACATAAAAAAATATTTTGTATATGTATGATAATTGAAAACCATCATCCTTGAAAAGCTTCATAGTAGCAAATGGAGGAAAAAGTTAAATTTAACAGTTTTGCATTTTCCAAGTTCACTGCTACTTTTATTTATTATGACTTTTTATATTAGATATTCATATGATTACTTTAAACTGTTAGACATTCATATAAAGTTTTGTCATTCAAATTTCTAGTATAATGGTGCAATTCAAAACTTGGCATTGATGACTAGGAGTTTAGAATCAAATTTTGGAAATAAGGTACAAGACAAAAAGATAGACATACAATAATTACATGAATTTGAATATATGTTTATATATATTCATAATTATAATACTCTTATAAGTTTTATAATTATATAATGTGTTAAGAGAAAAATGCTTTCATGCTAGTTTGGGAATTCATAAGATTAATCCTAAAATGTTTCTTGAAGGACACCTGAGTGGCTCAGTGTGTTAAACCTCTGCCTTCGGCTCAGGTCATGATCCCAGGGTCCTGGGATCGAGCCCTGCATCGGGTTCTCTGCTCAGCGGGAAGCCTGCTTCTCCCTCTCTCTCTGTGTCTGACTCTCTGCCTACTTGTGATCTCTCTCTGTCAAATAAATAAATAAATAAATAAATAAATAAATAAATAAATAAAACTTTTAAAAAAATGTTTCTTGAAAGATGTCATGGAATTATATCTATGATTCTCTTATTCAATAGAATATTTTGAATATGACAATAGGGACTATGGCAATATTTATATGAACAGCCTCTTGAAAAATATTACTGGATGTGAAGATATTTGAAATACTTTCCAAAATACCACAAAATATTGTGAAAGTTCAGCAAATTTAAAGGAATTCAAGTAAATTAGAAATATTAACAAGAAACTTAATTAACACTAATATTGGTAGCAATTTACTAATGTATAGCAGGGAATTCTAAATTACTGTGAAAAGGTGAACTGTATTACTGTAATAAGGTATATGAATACACCTTATTAAAAAATGATCAAAGCAAAAATATACCTGAATATGAGCTGTGAAAAGAATGTAGTTGGTAGAATACTTTCTACCTTCCAGCAAATTTCTACATCAGCCAAATTTGTAGCCATGTAGGACAGAAGAGCAGAAAATTTGGTTTGAGTTCATATAACTTTCAGAAGCAAATTCATTTGAAAGTGTGAAAAATGCCATTTTTCTGCACAGTTGTATTTTGCATGTGGATTGCTGCATGGATCCCATTCACAAGTCTTTTGAACATTAAGTACTCTCTCTGAGTGTAGGGACTAAGATAAACCTCATTAGCAAGTTGTCCAGAGTGAGAAAATACAGTTCCTACCAGTTTCCTGGCTTTTTCTGTCCACTGCCAGCAGCAGGAATAGCTAAGCAACTTGAAAACGTTTCACATGGTAAAGATTTTTTAAACAATAATAATGGTACCCAAGCGAGAGTGTGAGATTGTTTCATCAGGGGGTCTTTGTTGGTATGATACTTCTTACTTGCTCAGGGAGAATATCGGTTTCAGTTGTAGGAGCCCAATGGTTTTTAATAATGGTGCCTTTCAAAATCACATGAGAAATTTTCTCCAAAATCCGTGTATCCAACCCATATACTTCGAGCATCTGGTTCAACTGGTGTAAGGTAGGGTTGGTCATTTTTTTAAATGAGCTTAACGATTAAGCTATTTATCATGAGCTGATATGGGTTGCTGTGTAAAAATTCCTGTCCTAGGATGCCCCTTTGTGCTTAGTTGGTTACCTGCAGCTGTTGTAAGGTTCCAACTTCGATGAGTTGTTATGTCTCCACTGTTAAACCAACAGCTGGATATTTTAGATGTCTATCTGATATTTTCATATAGATCTGTAAGTGTCTTTTCACTTTCAATACTATAGAAGTATCCTAGGAGAATGGACTAGGTAATTTTGAATCTTCCACAGTCATTGGTAGAGGTCCAATAGTCATTCTAAAACTTCAAACTTCAACCATTTGCTCTCTAGATCTTAAAGGGTGCACTTGGCAATTTGTGTTAAGGACAGCCTCTTTCTTTGGTCTCATAGGGGCCATTTCAGTGAGCTATTTAAGACATGCTATGTGAGTCAACAAACTATTAATATCTTCTACTGTCCTTGAGGTAACTTCATATATAGGTGAAGTAGTTCAGAGGCACAGACTTTAGCTTGGAAGCACTTTACTTGATTTGCCAAGGCAAAAGATAGCCCTTTTGAGGATATTTTCTAGGAGTATTTTGAGGTTGTTAATTTCATTGTTATACATTGTAGTTACTTAAGAGAAACTGACAGTTTCACTAATGATCCAAAAGACAGGCTTAGAGAAGCCTTGGTAGGAGAGAGGGGGAGAGAGAGGAAGAAGAGAAAAACAAATACTTGGTAAAGGATAGAATTTAAAAGGTCTCATTTTTTAAGTATAGACTAGTTTTGGAAACTTATTTCTAAGACTTATGTACCTCTACATGATTTGTTTATAGGTAGATATTCTTTCTAACTCAACCAAGATTTAGAGTACTGGTTCAAGCCTCGGATATGATAATATAAACCCTACAGTCCAGTTTTTGTCAGAATTATTTTGCAACTAAAAATGTATTTATTTTCACCATATAATAATGACATGTTTTCACTATTCACATTAAATAATTGTATTTGCTGTGGAGGGTAAAAGAGTTTTTCATTTCAACTCTGCTGAAATTATGATTCAAGTAGGCTAGACACCACAAAAGGTCTTGATCAAAGGCCTGCAACCACAAGTGACTTCTCGCATAAAGAGTGGCTTTCTTTGATTACTATCTAGGGAATAGTCACTGCCAAGAAGTACTGCAAAACCTTTCTTCATTTATACCTCAAATCCTATGGTGTACCTTATATAAAACACTCTGAAATTTTCTCTTCATGTTTCTAATAATTAAAACCTTCTATATTTACCTCTTCCTTCTATATTCTTCATAACAAAAGCCCCAAAGAATCATCTGGCAAACCTAGATCCTTACCAGATGAGTAGTAGTCATTGGAAAAAATCAGAAAGAATAAAGCCAGAAACCTTTTTGTAAGGTTACAAGAAAAAGCTAATAACACTCATACATTAACATTTTTGTCCCATTATATAATTAACACCTGATTACAGAGAACAAGAAAAAACTGTACATTCATGTACTAGATTCTTGTAGTACAATATACAAAGTTCTTCCTTCCCCAATCTTCTCTTCTGTATTTTCTATTTTAATTGTACCACCTTTATATACTTAATTCAAAATTTTGAATTTTTCTCAATTCTTTACTTGCTGGCTAATCTTGTAAGTGCTATGTAGTCTATATATCTCCTTCTCCTCAACATAATCTCAATTTTATTGCCTTGGTTCAAATCCTCATAATGTGGGAAGTATGCAGAGAAGTGTTACAATCATGCTGCTGGAGTCAGGTGGACTGAAATGTGCATCCTGAATTTACTAACTACTATTTTCATGGGTTTGGGCAAATTACTTCATCTTCCTAGACCTCAACTGATAAATTAAAATAATAAAAACATGTCATTTTTTAGAGACATTATAGGGATTACTTGAAGTGATACTTAAAGAAATTTAGCACATAGTATACCTATTGTAAACACTCCATAAATTACATTTAACTGTTCCATTAAGTACTAGTAATTATTAACTAATAATAACACAAGGGTTATAATAACTATTAATCAATGTCACCTGGAATATCATAATGATATTCCTATTTCTATTTTTTATATACCTTTGGTCTTCAGGCTTGCTTGTTTGTATTTCTCATTAGTATCAATTTTTTTTTTCTAAAAATCCAAATCACTTGCTTTTTTAATTCCTTAAATATTTCCTATCATTGATTCTCAAATCTGCCCACACATATACACAATATATAAATATTGTTCAGAATACACAGACATACACACACAATTACATGAATAAAATTTAAAATATATTGGCAACCATAATAGGTTGTTGAAATATGGAATGGATTTGGGAGTTTACAAATGACTTTATTTCCTCCATATTCTCATTGCCCCTACTCTCTGGATCTCTCTCTCTCTCTCTCTCTCTCTCTCCCCATCTCTCCATCTCTCTCCCTCTCTCTATGATCTCTTTTCCTGACCGTCCCCCAACTCTCTCCCTCTCCCTTCTTCTTTCCCTCTGTCTTTCCCCTTCTATACATACAAAAAATGTCTCAGATGCACTTCCTCATTCTTTCCCTATGGTAGAACATCCTTGTCTTCAGGACACATCAGGTATATTCCAGTTTGTGTTATAGTCATTCCTATGCCAATCACTGTGAACAGAAAAATGGCCTAACATGGTTGGCTAGACATAATACCCACACTGTTGCAAGGAGCAAAGTGGAATACGGTTATGAGGAAAGTTCTAGAACTACAGGGAGTGTGCAAAGAACAGACCCTTCAAATGAAGGCATTTGCTTCTGTCAGAAGAGGCCAGAAATGGAGAAAAATACAGCAAGTTCCACTTTAGCTTGTGGCAGATGACATGGTACAAACCTTACATATTTCCATTTCTAATTTTCATTACAGCACCTGAAGTGTCAGCTCTTTACTACTTAAAAGACAATTGTTTATGAATAATATAAGAAGGAGGATGAGTCTACTCTAATTTACTAAACAAACAAAATCAACAATACTGATACACTCCTCACAATAAAAGTGTTAGGAGACTCCAATATCTAACAGTTTAGTGACTGAAAACATCAAGTTGAAGGATGAAGTCCAAAGCCTTTCAGGCTATGTTGCAGGCTGCTATTTGAACATCCTGCGCACCACCACCCCCATTTCCTATCCTGCATGTAACCCACTCCCCACCCAGCCCTTTACAATACTTTACTCTTAGGCTGTACAATGGGCCATCATGACTCTGATTTGCCCATGCAGTTTATGTTAACTATTACTGATTTTTTGTAACTAGTGTAGAGCCTGGCCCTGGGAAGTTCTCAGTCATTGTTAGTTAAATTGTTTTGATGACTAGGAAAAAAAATCACAATTCATTACATGAAGATGGCAACAGATCAAATGAATATTTAGCTGACATGGATATGGGAGGTAAAGGAGAAATCTTGCAGAATGAATAAATTAAGGTAAAAATTCTATGGAATGATCAGGCTACAAATTCATTATGCTACTTTTATATTTGTGCTAATAGACAGTATATGGATAGAATCTGAAATGTAAACCTGTTCTTGGGGCAATTCCCCCTCGGGATCTAGGGATTGCTGACAACAGCTGATAATTATTGCCTTTTTAGACCAAGCCATAAAGACTTGAAAATAGAGATAGGACCCTGTAGATTTAAGAGTGCTTTAGCACAACTGTATTAAATGTATTTTGGTATGCTGCTTCTTTCCATCCTGATTTCATAATCGTATACAGAAATGCAAATATTGTATCAACTTTAAATATTTGTAAATAACAAATAAAGTGAAGATATTCTTTGATTTAAAACACATATGGGGCACTACACGGAAACCATAAACTCTCCCTACAGTGGTGTGATGCTAAGCCCGAGTATTCCTATTTCAATCTAGAAAAAGAAGAGTTTTTCACTTATGAAGTTTCAGTTATTTACTGTTAATATCAAAAAGTATGTGTTCTCACTACTTTTAACTTTCATACCAAGATAATTACCCTGGAATGAACTGAAATTTTCATTTAAGCCCAGATTAAGACTTGGATAATCTTTAAAGTTCCTAATTGAAAATTAATGGCTCTCTCTTTAAAACCTGTGTAGTAGGAGCAGCAGCCATCCCAGTAGTGTCTAATACCCATGGCATAATCTTGTCAACTCCTTCATAGATATTAGAATTATAAATAACTTTCCATTTTCAAGTATCTGAAAAGTCCAGGTCATATGGTGTCATTTTGCAAATGAATAATGAGTTGGAACTCCCAAGTTTTGATTTCAAATTCTACTTCTCCCTTTATCAAACTGCATGAAACAAGAGACATAACAGCTCTTCTACTATGTTAGTGTTTCATGTGTAATGTATGGCCGATAGCCTAGTAAACACCACAAATGAAATAATTGATGTTTTATGTGCGTCAGGGGCGCCTGGGGGACTCAGTCATTTGAGCATCTGACTCTTGGTTTCAACTCAGGTGATGGTCTCAGTTCCCTGAGATTGAGCCCCACGTCAGAGGCTCTGTGCAGGGTGCAGTGTCTGCTTGAGATTCTCTCTCTTCCTCTGTCCCTCCCCCTGCCCATTTTCACTCTCACTCTCTTTCTCTAAAAAAAAAAAAAAAAAAAAAAAAAATTAACATCTTTTAAAAAGAAAGATATGTTTTATATGTGCCAAAGTTGTACATTAATGTGGCTAAAATGTTTAAAATTTTATTTTAATATAAATTAATTCTTTAATTCTTTTATATCAATAATTAATTATTAATTATTAATATAAATTAAGATTTATATTCTACCCTTAATCAGTTTTATCTTCCTGAAAAAATTTTCATCTCTTTCATTGGTGCTTACTGCCAATCCTCTAAGCTATTTTGAGAATTTTCAATTTGTCTATATAGAATCAATATTTGGCTTTATTACTACCATACCTCCCCCTGCCCACCACACAATCACACTTTGATCTTCTTTGTCCCAGTATAGCCCATTATATTTATGGTTAGCTTAAAGCCTTTTACCTTCCTGAAAAGGAGTTTGTTTAATAATGATCTTGATTTTTGCATTGTTGTTGGGTTAATGTGTTCATTTTCTAGGGTTGCAGTAACCAAGTACCACAGACTAGGAGGCCCGAACACCAGAAATTTGCTTTCTTATAATTGTTGAGGCTGGAGGTCCCTGGATGGCTCAGTTGTTTAAGCTTCCAACTCTTGATTTCAGCTGGAGTCATGATCTCAAGGTCCTGAGATCAAGCCCTGTGTTGGGTTCCACACTCAGCAGGGAGTCTGCCTCTCTCCCTCTGCCCCTCCTACCCACCCCTGCTCACTAACTCTCTCTCTAAAATAAATGAATAAATCTTAAAAAAAAAATATTGAGGCTAGAAATCAGATCAAGGTGTCAGCAAGCTTGATTTCTTCAGAGGTCTCTTGGCTTAGAGATGGATGTCTCCTGTCTTCTCACAATCTTCTCTCCGTGCATGTCTGTGTCCAAATTTCCTCTTCTTATAAGGATACTAGACATATTAGATAAGTGCCTATCCTAATGACCTTGTTTTAACTTAATCACCACTTTAAATACCCTGTTTTTAAACACAGTAACATTCTGAGACACTGAGGTTTAGAACTTCAACATGAATTTTAGGTGGACAAAATTCAGCCCATTAACCATTTTCTGTGTAATTCAAAGAAAATTCAAAACTTGTCATGGATTATGTAAGTCTCCTCCCCAGACACTCAGGTGAATTAGCTATTCTCTCCACTTCATCTTCCTCCAAATTTCTCTCATAGATATATAGCTCTATATTCATTATACAGCTACCATGTTAGAATCCCTCCTCAGTACTATCCTAGGGAGTACATTTATTTATTTCCTAGGGGAATGGCTTATTTCCTATAGGCCATGATTTCTTTCTTGATTTACTCTTTCATTTGGGGAGAGCAAAACCTGCAATAACTTCCTTTAAAAAGGTATATGAGAATTAAGGCTTTGAGATTCTGTAGTTCTAAAATGTTTACTTTAACCAGCAAAGTGACTTAAAGTATGGCTCAGTATAAAATTGTAGGTTGCAATAATTGCTCTTCTGAATTAAGACATTGTCCCATTGCCTTCTACTTTTCCAATATTGAAAAGTATGAAAAAAATGAATTTGTATTTTGTATTTAAAATATTTTTTGTTTGTTTTTCTACACACTTTGAAAGTTCTTAAAAACATTTCTTTAAGTCTGGTACTCAAAGAAGGCTAAGAGCCTTACTGACGAGCATGCCAACCATTATCTTTACTGTGATATGATTAGTCTTCATCAATAATTTAGGGACCTTCCATTTCAGTTGTGTTTTTTTTTTTTTTTTAAGTTTTCCTCTTGTAGTCAGATTCCCCCAGAGAAACCTTTAAAAAACTTCTGCTTGTCAGGTGGAGGCATGGTGGTTAAAATTCTAAATTTTGGGAAGAAGAAGGCATTTTATCTTCCCATCCAGTATATACATGTGCATTAGCCCTCCTATTTTCAGAAGGTTGATAGCACTTTCAGTCAGTACTCTCTTGTCACAGAGAGGTCTTGTAGTATCCTCGTAGTTTTCACAAGCCATAACCACTAGTTTTCACAGTTTCCCTAAGATCAGAGTTTTGCGGCTTCTGTCATCTGACCTCCATGTTGGGTGATGTAGGGACCCATCAGGCAGCACTTACACAAGCTCTAATGTTGCAAATTAGGTTTGCTGTGTTCTTTCTGGTTCACAGAAAAGAACTGGGATGATGCCACGGCTTTTCCCAAAATGCATTGAGATGGTAAGTAAATTCTGAGTAAAAATGCCCGAGATTCTCTACCATTTTGAATGTGGCTCTTCCTTGTTTGGGCTTACATTTGGTTGCTATGTATCTTTAACTGATTACTAGAACTCCTATCCTGTAAAGTTATTTTAGCCAGTTTTCGGTCGTTTAGTTAATGTATCTGTGAGGAAAATGGTCTGGGTTTTCTTGATCCACTATTTGCTGATGTCTTCTATTTAATTTTGCCATCTTGTTTGCCCCAGGTCTAAAGAATACCATATTTTGTGGTATAAATGTGCTGTGTTTTCGGCTTTTCCTACATGGTTTAGCACTAGCCTTTTCCTGATTTTATTGCTGTTATTATAATACCTGTTCTATACATGTTGTGTGTTTATATTTATTACATTTCTATTTTATTTGTGACATTTCAGGAAGACGTATAGATGCTTGTGTTTAATATGCCATTTTTACATGGATGCCTAATAAATAACATATCATTTTTTAAAACATTTTAAAGAAACAGTCAGGACTATAGCTATAAAAATGGTTTGGGTCTTATTTAAAAGCTAGAAGCACATCGTATTATATTATAAATTGTAGGGATTCCTTCCATATGTATGTCACACTGACATTTGATTCTGCCAATAAATTCAGAAAGAGACCCATCATCACTGAGGCATTTAGAACTCAACACGTGAGTGCCAATACTTGAGTAAGGGAGCGAGCATGATTGAACCAAGAGAGATGACTGATGGAAGGTAGGGATGGGAGAAGATGAAAATTAGAGAAGATAGAAAAAAGGGCAAATAGCAAATGATTGAAAATATGAGAAAGAGAAAAATGAACATAAAAGGGTCGGAAGTGGTGCATAGAGAGAGATGGAATGGGCATTAATTACTGAAGTCATTTTGTTTGATTTTATTTATTTTATATGGAAGTTTCTGAAAGCAGGGACTGTATTAAAAGTGGGAATTGGCCAACTATAACTGAAATTGCAAAAAATAATATTTTCTAGGAAATGCATATGTCATCCAATCTCACATAAAGAGGGATGACAATTGACTTCAAGGAGATTTTTAAAGGCCTTTTTAAATTTAAAACACTGTGTTTCTTTAGTTAAATTTCCATATGATAAAGCTAGCCTTATGTAAACTAGAGGCAGAGGATACTATGTTGACATTAAAGCATTTTTTAATGAGATTTAGTCTATATCCTCTAATTATAGTGGTAGTAATTGGAGAATAGTTTTGAAGAAATCCATAAAAACTAGCTACAGTATGTTTATTCAATAATAATTTTTATTTATTAGCACAATAGCAATTATCCAGCTAGGTTAAATTCTGCTAAATATATTGCATCTTGTAAAATTTTGAGAAGGATAGTAATTAGTATTCAGAGAGTGTAAAGTAAGTTAACTCACATTGGTATTACAGTAGTAACTTGATTAGATGGCATGCTACCTATTACCTTAATTATACTGCTTATTGATGTAATGCCAAAATTTCTGCTCTTTTATTAATTGGAATACCTACACCACAATTACTCTATACAATACCTAAAACCGGTATCTTTCCTCATTGGTACAATGCCTCCTGACAGTGTGATAACATGCCTCTGTGAGTTCTGGCAATCTGCCATAAAGGAATGCCTATTTGCAAAAGGAAAAATTGTGTCTCTATGTGTGTCTATGTGTACCTTTTCTGCAAAAGCAGAAAATCTTTTATATATTCTTATGCCAAGCTGATGTACTCACAGGCTGCTTTGAAATTTGAGCCTAGAAAAATATATATATATACTGTTTAACATGGAGGGAACAGATATTTCACATCATGTTTTTTTCAAGTATTTCTTGAAGTGGACCTGGTTTTTCTTGAATGCTAAGTCCCTACCATGTTTGACAGAAACCTCTGCCTGACACATGAACAGTTAATACCTACCCATTATCAACTTTTACCTTTGAATTCCTGTCTATGGTTGTGTCAAATTTCAGTTAACGAGGAAGTGTTTGTTCTTGCAAGTGTTTTTAGTATTTTCAAACATTTAAGTAACACATATTGGGTTAAACCCAGACCCTTCCTTTTTTTCTCCATTGGGGAACTTAGGGAGATTTGCTTTCTAAAATTGGTTTTTGCATGTGAATTATGGTGAGCAGAACAATAGTAATAGTTATTTTGTAAATATGTCCTGAAAGGAGACAGGAAGGAGGAAGTGGAATGGAATGAGGAGACTGAGAAAGAGAGAGTAGCAAATAAAATAATTCATGTAAATAGAATTTGTAAACTTTTTTGAAATCTGGATTCCACTTTTACTGATGCCTTATAGGAAACTGGCTCTGGCAAAGTGTGTATCTTTTTAATTTTTAATTTTTTATTTGTGTTACCTTTTATTATGAAAATGTTCAAACATGAATAAAATTGGAATAATATAATCAGCTCCATAAACATATAACCTTAATTGAATTGCTGCTAAGATTTCACCATATATGCTTCAATTCATTTTGTCCTAATGTAATCTAAAACAAATCCCAGACCATCATGATACATTACCCTTACAAACTTTTTTTTTTTTAAGATTTTATTTATTTATTTGACAGAGAGAGACACACACACAGAGAGAGAGAGGGAACACAAGCAGGGGGAGTAGGAGAGGGAGAAGCAGGCTTCCCATTGATCAGGGAGCCCAACGTGGGGCTTGATCTCAGGATTCTGGGATCATGACCTGAGCCAAAGGCAGACACAACTGACTGAGCCACACAGGTAACCCACCCTTACAAACTTTTGTATAACTCTTTAAAATGGGAGAAAATTTTGTACATAGTAGTAATTTTTGCTTGCATATCCAAAATGTTTTTTAATAACCTCTTCATAGCATTTGAACCTATATTTTCTCCTCCTTAAAGCTCCCTCCTTCCTTTGCCCACTAGATTTTTAAATCTCATTCATATGTTCTTCTCCTCCTACCCTCACCTGTGGACCCACATTTTAATTATGTGATAAATCTGGATTTTATCCTCCAACATCTACTCATTTTATACCAGGGATTAATAACTATTGTGGAGTGGAATAAACACGTCTTAAAATACGGCAAAAAAAAAAAAAAAAAAAAGAAGTAGGAACTCTTCCCTCCTAAAAACCATATATGTAAACAATACACAAGCACCCTTGTGCTATATACATTTTCCTTGTACATATATGTTGTTTCAAATATATTTCATTATCTCCATAATGATAACCTTCAGTCTAATGCTATTTTAAGCTTTGGATCCTAAAAATTCAACTGCCGTATAATCGCCCAAACTTGAGTATTGCATAACAATGTCAAATTAAGCATTTCCACAATCTCAATATTTTATCCCATTCACCAAAATTGCTCAACTCTGTTTCCTGTCTGAGTGACTGACGCCATCACAAAAGTAGAGGACCAAGACAGAAATAAGGATTCGAATGTTACTTTTCCCTAATCTACATTTTGAACTAGTACAGGAACAGTGTCTGCCTTCTAAATATATTTCAGGTCCATACACTTACCTTATGTAGGACTGCAGTTGTCTATGTGGAAGACCTCATTTCTCACCTCCTGCATTAGGAACAACTTCTTAGTTGAAGCTCTGGCTGCCATCATACCCATCCACTTATGCTTCTTGCCAGAGTGTTCTTTTTTTTTTTATTATTGTTTATTTCTTTTCAGCATAACCGTATTCATTGTTTATGCACCATACCCAGTGCTCCATGCAATATGTGCCCTCCCTAATACCCACCACCTGGCTCCCCCAACCTCCCACCCCCGCCCCTTCAAACCCCTCAGATTGTTTTTCAGAGTCCATAGTCTCTCATGGTTCATCTCCCCTTCCAATTTCCCTCAACTCCCTTCTCCTCTCCATCTCCCTATGTCCTCCCTGTTACTTGTTATATTCCACAAATAAGTGAAACCATATGATAATTGACTCTCTCTGCTTGACTTATTTCACTCAACATAATCTCTTCCAGTCCCATCCATGTTGCTACAAAAGTTGGGTATTCATCCTTTCTGATGGAGGCATAATACTCCATAGTGTATATGGACCACATCTTCCTTATCCATTCGTCCGTTGAAGGGCATTTTGGTTCTTTCCACAGTTTGGCGACCGAACCAGTTAGAATGGCCAAAATTAGCAAGACAGGAAACAACATGTGTTGGAGAGGATGTGGAGAAAGGGGAACCCTCTTACACTGTTGGTGGGAATGCAAGTTGGTGCAGCCACTTTGGAGAACAGTGTGGAGATTCCTCAAGAAATTAAAAATAGAGCTTCCCTATGACCCTGCAATTGCCAGAGTATTCTTGTTGAAAATCCAAGATGCCCACATCCATTCCATATTTTAGCCTTCCTTGGTTCTCCAGACACTTCCAAATGAAGTCATATTCATGATCTGGCCCCTGACGTTTTTATAACCGTCCAGTCCCTGAAACCTCCTTGACTGCGTTGGAATATTTAGGGCTTTCGGGTCTTTGAACTTGTTACTTCCTCTGTTTGGAATGCTCTTCTCCTCCCTTCTTGATGAAGGGTTTCCCTTCACCACTCAGCTCTGTTGACACTTCCTTTTGGAAACTCTATCCTTCTAATCAGCATTATGTGTTCTACCACTGTGCTTTCTCGGAACTTAGAACATTCCACTACCATAGTACCTATCACACTGTTTACAGTTATTGATTAGTCTTCACTGTCATGATTTGAGATATGTTCAGAGACATGATTTGTTCATATTTATCTCCCTATATCTGGTAGAGTGAGGGAACATTGTAAGCACTAAGTAAGTAAATAAATATGAATTAATAAGATAATGTTAAATGCTATGGAAATTCAAGTTAATTGTCAACTCATTGTTAAATCAGCATAGATAGATAATACTAAAAAGGAAGGGGGGGAGACTTCCAGACTGAAAATTAAGAACTTTGGAAGTGGTTGCCTCATATACATAAGGTTTTAAATAATATTTTTAAAATTATATATATATATAAGATTAGCTGATGGTAGAAAAATTAGAAAACAGAAAAAATACTTCAAATTATAAAATGGTACCATTAACCACAGATAATAATTTTCAAAAGAGACAAATATAACAGATGGATTAAATTCTATATCTAAAGGTCTCCACTCCATCCAGTAGTATTAAATATTCTTCTAATTTGTGATATTCAATTGTTATAGAATATTCAGTAAAAAAGAACATAGTTCAGTCAATGTAAACATCCTAGAAATTTTCTTAATCATGATTTACAGAACATAATCATTGAACAACATTGTACAAGGCATAATAAGATACAATTCTAAAATTATATATTCTTGTCATTTTGTCCTTATTGAAAAAGTATTTTTATCACCAAATGCAATTAGAAGTTGTTGTAAAAATAATGTGCACTCCTACTTCCTATCCCTCATCTATAAATCCCATAAAACTGCTTTTTTTAAATGGGAAGAAGAAAAAAGATAGCTCAGATACTAAAAAAAAAAAAAAAAAAAAAAAAATATTGTAAATGAACCTGTAGCAGTTTGAACTGTGGCCCCCAAAAGATGTCTACCTGAAATCTCAGAATGTGACCTCCTTATTTGGAATAAGAATCTTTGTAAGAGCAATTAGAGAAGGATTTCAGGATAAGATCATCCTGGTTTTAAGGCATGCCCTAAATCCAATGACTGATGTCCTTATGAGAGAGAATCAGAGGGAGATCTAAGACACCGAGAGAGAAAAGGGAGAAGGCAGTGCAAAGACGGAGGCAGAGACTAGATTATGTTGTCACCAGACGAAGAATACCTGTAATCACCAGAAGCCAAAAAAAGCAAGGAGTCTCCCCTAGAGCCTTCAGTTGGAGTATGGCCCTTCAAGTACTTTGAATTTATGACATCTTTCCTCCAGAACTGTAAGAGAGTAAATTTCTATTGTTTTAAGCCGCCCAATGTGTGGTAATTTCTGAAGGCAGCCACAGGAAACTGATACACATCTGAAAACACTAAAAAGATGGCTGCAATATAAATATTGGCAATATGTACAGTACATCTCACTCAGAGGAAGGGGACAGCACAGGACATAGGACTAGAAAAGAAAAATGCAACACTGCATACTTTAAGCATCTATTTAGAAATTTTAAATAGTATTTATTTATTTATCATATATTTATATTTATTATTATTAATTAATTAATTAATTAATTTGACAGAGAGAGAGGAGGAGGGAGCTGGAGAGGGAGAAGTATGCTGGGCTCATGACTAGAGCCAAAGACAGATGCTTAGTGACTGAGCTACCCACATGCCCCCAAAAATAATTTATTAAAATTGATGTGCATTTAAAAGACAAATGAAATTGTTTTTGAAATTTTATTGTGAGATATATCTGAGTGTGTGTGTGTGTGTGTGTGTGTGAGTATTTCCTAACACAAAGAAGTAGTAGTAGTCTTGATGGAGTTGCTGGGGGAGGAAGGGTCTTTCCCTATAAACAATATTTTCTTTCTTTTTTTTTTTTTTTTGATAAAACTGTTGCAAACCAAAATCAGATGTGATTATTCAAATAGTGAACACTAGTGAGGAAGATATGCCATGCTGGAAAAGAAGTTATTGAGAAAAATTGCTTGTACTACTGAAGAGAGAGAAAGATGCTTAGAATATGTTGTGTGCCAGAGATGAGACTTAAAAATGAAATACACCTTTAAGCATAACTTAAAATAAATAGTTTGTGTTCTCCCTGAAGGACTCTAGAGGAATATTACTGTAACAAATTGCTATATTTAATTCTTGGATAGCAGCCAGGTGTAGGTCAGACATGAAATTTTTCTACTAAAATAACCACTAGCAAGGGAAAAACAGAAGCTCATGCCTAGAGACACACATACACACATATCATACTATATGTAACCCAATGGTCATTATTTTATGGTGACCAGACAAGGCAACGTGTGACGAAAAGTACCCAGGGTCTCTTGACTAGTGAGTGATAATAATGCGGTACCTAAGATTACTGAGCTTCTGTAACAGATATTTCCCCATGAAGTATTTACTGCTGTCTTGGGCTATGATACTTTCAAGCATTCAGTAGAGTTCAGCCACCCAGAGCAGCTCATAGAGTATAGTCAGACACACCATACTGCAGCCCAGGGAACCAAAGGAATCCAATTGGGGTAGGTAACCCTGCCTACTAGCAACTCTCTTCCCATGACATGTAGCAAATCTCTCTCCTGAGAGTTAATGAAATAGATATCAGGGCTAGTTATTGATTGAAAATGGAAATCAGAATGATTCAACAGCTGCTTTCCTTTTCATATTTTTCCCACTTAAACCAAAATGATTTTGATTCTGTTCAATTAAATAGTATAGGAACCAATCTTTTGCTGTCACTTATAGTGCTTTTGTTAGATTAATGATTATCAACAGGTAGTAGACCGGTGTGCATTAGAGTAATATTAGGTATTACAAGTAAAAAAAGTATTAAGCATTAAAATATATCTTTGTGGCATCAATCTCTGTCTTTCTCTAGAAAGGTATCATTTAGCTGACTAACTGTTGCTGGGTTGTATATAAAACTTACTAACCTCTTAGGAGGAATTTGAAATTCCCAGAATTTATAACCCCAGTGATGGGAAATGATACAAAATGTGGAACTATTGTGGACTATTGTTACTGGGCTTAAAATGCCACCATGTAAGATAAGAAATAGGTCAGGCTCTCTGGCTATTCATGAAAGCTACCATATAGTAAGATAGTCATGTTTGTGTATCTCTTGAGTATCAGCTGAGCCCCAGGATTAAACCAAAGTTTGCAAACCAGCAGCCATGGGCTAAGGGAGGCCTGAAGTTGTATTTTGTTTGATCTGCTTTGCTTTTAGTAACTTGCCAATTTCTAAACTGTTCATTTGCATTCATCTCCAAATCCCAAATTCTACTTTCTCATGAACAGATCAGAAGATCTGGCCACGTTAGAACCATATGCCCATGTAAAAATTATTGGCTGAAACTCCATGGTGGCATATACTTTTAGAAAGGGCATATTGGTTTCCACTTCACTATGAGCCCATTCCTTATCATATCACTCACATTGGCTACAATTTACCATCAGACTAGTGTGATCATTTGATCATTTCACTTATTCATTTGACTTATTCATGATCATTTGACTTTTTCATGTTCTCTCTACCGCCTCTGAAACAATCAAACCCCAAGGCCCTGGTTTAGCTTCTTATTTGGTTTAATTTCTTATATACCTCCACAAGGCAGCGTTTTTTCAGGCCACAAGAGTGTGTTCAGTTGATTAAATTCCTGAGTCCTAAAGAGTGACTTTAAAGGAGTAACTTATGCTCTCAAGCAAGTCAGACACATTTAATTATAACTCCTAATGTTATCACTCTAGACATGCTAGTAGCTTGTTGATCTCAATAATTCTGTCAATTTGAATTGGAAATGTTAAGCAATTTGAAAAGAAACATGCCTGCTAAAGTGATAATGCCAATCTGATGAATAGTGGATTAAGGAAGAAGGTGTTATTGGTGGTCTTTCCTAGCGCAGGCCCTGGGCCCTTCCCATTTGCTCATTAGGCTTCATTTCCACCAAGCTCTTTTCTTATTCTGCTAACATGTCAAGCTCATCCCATGTTAGGACATTTGCACCAGATGTTGTTTTCCTGTGAAAACAGCTTTTCCTTTACATTCCCTCAGGAGGATTTCTCCTCATCATTGTGTTCTCAGCTCCTATGCTTATTCTGAAGCAACACGTATATGCCACTCTGTCCTCCTTGGTTTCATTGCATCATTTTGTTCGCATTTATGAATTTTGGCATATACATAGTTTAGGTACTTGTTTATTATTTGGTGTTATCTCTCATTAGAATAAAAACTCTATGAAAACAAGTATCACTGTGAAGCGACAGTATTAAATATAGGTGAATGTGTGAATGAACGATGTGGTGCATTACCACACTGATAGGGCTCTGTGGTAGAAAAGGGAGAAAGACGACTTAGAATAGGTCCTCTGCTGAAATACTCTAGATCTATCCATTTGTTAAATCCACAGATCTTTGAACCAGATTAGGCATAAGACCAATTACACATGGGTAGTCTTTGTCACTCAGATTGCTAGTGCTTAAACTGCTTATTAATGGACTCTGATAAGACATGCAGCGTGCACCAGAAGGCAAATTCACACACTATTTCCTTACTGAGAAACTCCTTCTATGAAAAAAAAAAAAAAATGTCAGCTGAGCACAACAGTGGGCCTAGTGTTGTAATTTATATTCTAGCACTGTCTCATCACATTGCAGACCAGTAAGAGTTTTCAGATTACCAAACCATGCTTTATGTAGCCTTGACTTAGATATAGATATATATATAGATATCTATATATAGATATCTATATATATATCAACACTTGAATCATGAAATGGATCTCATGAGAGGAAATACCTTCATAATGAGGAAAAGGGTATTTTTCCATGAGAGTAAGTTACTTTATGAAAGTATTATACTTTCCATGGAGATAAATCCTTTATTGAAAGGAATGGTAAATTAAAGAAATTGGGCAGGAAAAGGGTGTCTGAAGAGGGGGCAGGGAAGAGAATTCACTTAAGAAATACATAAGAACATACTCAAAGTAAATAATAAAAGGAATTGATTTTGACTGTAGTAATTTTCAGAAGGCATATCATGAGTAATTTTGTGACTTCAAAAAATAGTATCTGAATAGTAGTTGAGAGCTGAATCTGAAATATATTTTCCATACATGCTTCTAACAAGGTAATTAGATGAATTATTTTATATTTCAAGAGTTTCAGAAAAGACCATTTTAATTTTAACTTCATTAGAAAACCAAAATTTATTAGTAAAATTATAATAAAGTTCAACACACTATTCTTCTTTGGCCAACTCTTATCAGGACTATTTTTATAGCAGAATAACTAAGTGTAAGTAAGGCTTGTGTAATTCAATCATATTGTTTTTAACTTAGCCATGAGTATCTTACCATTTGAAGATTCTTCAGGGTGGCCTACTGAAGTAAGAGTGGCCAAAAAATGAAGGTTGGTTAGTTTGTGTGTTTCTCCTTTCCATTTTGTATTTGCTCTGGTCTTCTGGATAACTGTGAAAATCTTTCCAACAGGTAGATAATCTCAGAGTTCAGAGAACGAGTAGAGAGGAACTGAGGACTTGGAAAACTATGTAGATAGGACATTTCCAAATAGCAGTAATAAATGAATGAAGGTACCATCAAATAGACTTTTTAAAGTCAATTCCTTTTTGAGAAATAGATTATCTTTCTAGGTGAATTCCCCTTTTACCATTAAAAGCCAGCTTCCAGATAGGTCTGATCCATGCCACTGAATGGCATTGACTAATTACACTTTCTAATCACCCAGCACTGGCAATGATAAATCTCTTGACTTCTGGCTTTGTAAGGAGATTGGATTTGGTGAAGTAGCTGCTGTAACAACCATATCCTTAGAGATGTAAGCAATCCAACGCTCTACTACCGAAATAATAGTTTTCTTTCATTCTGAGTGCTGATGAAGCCAAACCCAATGTTTCGATTTCAGAGAAAGTAGATTTAATTATGGCCCTGAACATACTAGACCCCAGTTGGCCATCGTTAAACAAACAAACAAACAAACAAATAAAAATCTGCATTCCACTGGTTTCTAAGAGTATTAAAAGTACGGATGTTTCAGGACAAATTCCATGATTTGTCTAAAACAACTAGTGAAAGCCACCCTATGCTACTTTTCTGCTGATATTAGACAAATGTCTTCAACCCTTTGAATCAAGAAAAGAATCCAAGTACAGTAAATTCACACTTGTTCTCCCTTTGGCATCTTTGAATGGCAAATAATGAAATAGATATCCATGTCCTGACCCATGAAAGGGAGAAAAATTGGAGAGACCCTGATAAGGCAGAGCAATTCCCTCTTGATTTACATGATAAGATGGAGTCTCAGACAAAACAATTAAAGCAGTACAATTTTCTTCTTGCAGTGGTCAACAATAACTGATCCAAGATATTTGGTGTTCAAGTTCTCCTGGTTTTCTGTCTCCTTTGTAGCTTGGTTTCACATGTAGTGGCTGAATATGGAATTCAGATCTAGCAGTAGTATGATAAATTGCTATACCACAGAGTCATTATCTTTCTCCACCGGAACTAATGGGTACAAGCCACAGGAACTCAAAAAAATACTCAGCCAACCAGTATCATGGTCAAAGTATGCATAGAAAATGTGAATTGCTTTTACTTTACCTTTATAAAGTTAAGATACTATAGAACATCCCTGATATTAGTGGGAATTTCAGCATGACTTCAGGATTATGGCAGGGTGCAGTTTTAGAAATTTGTATTTTAGGGGGTGCCTGGGTGGCTTAGTGGGTTAAGCCTCTGCCTTTGGCTCAGGTCATGATCTCAGGGTCCTGGGATCAAGCCCCGCATCAGGCTCCCTACTCAGCGGGGAGCCTGCTTCCCCCCCACCCCGACTAACTCTCTGCCTACTTGTGATCTCTCTCTTCTGTCAAATAAATAAATGAAATCTTAAAAAAAAAAAAGAAATTTGTATTTCAGGATGTAGAATTAAAATAGAAGTGTTTAAGTGTCAATTAATATTTTTTTCTACCTGGCACATTCAAAAAAAATTTTTAAGTTACACATAAGTAAATCTCCACCCCTTAAGTAGTCTTTCACATTTAATACATTCCTATTGTAAAAGCAAAAAATAACTTTTGCATTTCTTTCATATTCTTGCATAAATATAGAGTCTCTTTGTTTTCATTAGAAAAAAATACTGCTTAGATTGTAATTTAGAGAATTAGGGATGTATGTTTTGAGCAATCTTAAGGAAAGATTAGTGGCTAATTAAGTGGTAAATTAAGTAGGCTTCAGACCTGGGTAGCAGCATTGGAAGTCTGGACTACTTTCCCATTATATTATTGTTCTTTAAGAAGAACAATATAGGTAAATAGGAGAGAGAATAGTTTGCTTTGGCTGACTGTTGAACTGCTTCTGTTTCTGAGAAGACATTTATTATGTTTGCCTTTTCTTTTCTCTGAGTGTGGGAATGTGCAAGGGCGAGAGTATGTTAGCTGTGTAGTTTTGATTTAAAGCACAGTGGATAACAGCAGGCTTGGTTTTATATATGAGTGGCCCCAGCAGGTGATGAATTGTTTTTGACTTTCATCATTTGCCAATAAATAAGAAAAGTGAGAGATTTATCATGTATGTAAAAAACTCTGGCAACATTCTCTATCATGTAAAATAAAATTTAATAAAATAGCATTTTAAAAAATTCATGCAATCACTTGCCTTACTCTTACAGGCTATAAATTCTGGAATTCAGTTGTCTTTACAAAATGGAGAGTGGGAGTCAGGGAATGGACCTACTTGTCCAGCATCAGGGTAGTGACCATTTTGCACAGCTGGTGGATTTGGAGCGTTGAGTGACCATCTTTGTGTGTGACTCCCTGTGACCCTTTTATTAAGCATCTAGCTGTGCTCAGTAGCGAAATGGATTCTAATTGCTTCACAGCAGGTTAAGTGATTTAACCTGAAGCAAAGTAATAGTTTTTATTTGAAATTGCCAACATATTCACATTGACTCCCCTCTACCGAAAGAAAGAAAGAAAGAAAGAAAGAAAGAAAGAAAGAAAGAAAGAAAGACAAAAAACAAACAAACAAACAAACAAAAAAAACCCACCCTGAAGAGAGAAAAACATTTCCAAAGCTAGTACTCTACATTTTTTTTTTGTCTCATCATAAAACAGGAGCACTGAATGATGTGTCAGAGGTAAGATAATGTTAATACTGGAAATGGCCCTAGCAACCACACAGTTCAGTGTTTAATTTTGCAAATGTAACAATGATTTGTATTTATTTATAGTTGCTCATTTACAATACAGAAGCTTCGAGAGCTATGTGGCAGCGAGTAACTAATTTTGAATGGAAGTAAATCTTTGTCTAAGATAAATACTAGGCTAATTATTTTGGGTTTTTCTCTTTAAATATGCACTGAGCCCCTTCTAGGTACTAGTCACTGGGATTCATCCCATGGGGTGTGGAGAGACAAACCAGTCATGGTGTCTGTCTCAAGGAGCTCACAGTCTCATTAATGTCATGCTAAGGACCAAATGTCTGACTGGCACATGGGCAGGAGGAAATCATATTAAATATTAATATGTATCTTATTTAGGATCAATTTGATATTCTTCTAACCTTGAACTTGCAGAGGAATTATCATGTTTTGAAATGGTGTTCTTTGCCTCTCTGCTTGAGTTCACATAATTTTTCCATTTTTCCCCTTTGCTTTCTCTTTTCCCAATATTTGTCTGGATGAAGTAAAAGAAACTGCCACAGACCCGATTGTAAGAAATAGAATTACCTCCCAACTCAGATTCAGGATCATGTGAGGACCTGGGACTATTCTTTCTCCACTGTGTATGCCTATAGAAAATCCTGTCCTTAGTTCAGGTGCTAAGAACATGTTCTCATTTTTTATACTTTACCACCATCTGCTATCCGGTAATTTTTTTGAATATTCTGAGTATAGTTTGCGGAGAATAAGATTAGAATCCTAGTCTATACCAATTATAACAGGAAAAAAATAGTATAATTTAATTAAAAATAGAGATCATTTCTTTGAAAACTTCAGATATTTGTGACCCCTCCCACACAATCATAATCCTACTTCTGAGCTCAGGCTTGAATTCTCCAGAAACACACACCTTGGCAAACCCTACACATGAATTAATCACTGTATGCAATTGTAATGTTTTTGTCTCCCTCCCAGGCCCTTTTCTACTCCTGGCTGATAAGAATCTCTAATGTGATGCTGTAAATGCTCCATTTCTATACTTAGTCTAAATAGGAAATAACATTTACGTCTATTAGCATCCACAGAAACATTTGTCAACAACAACTTGGAGAATGACATAACTTTTTTAAGTGCACCCATCTGGGAAAGTTTCCAAGTTGGGAGATACCCAAATTGGCAAAGATTCTAAGAAACTCATTCATATGTGCTATACGTGACAACAATTTCTGGACTTCTTTTATATTTCTAGCTATTAGGTTTGGAAGTACTAGAGATAAGACAAAAAATATACACATAGATACAACTATAAAATAAAGTAAAAGTAGATCTTTGAAAGTTCTAATAGGATAGCTCTGGTGAACTCAGAGCAAGGGAAAGGTCAAGATCACCCTTTGTGTTTAGTCAACTCATCTCTGAGGCTGGCCCATTTTATTCAAGGACAAAATGAAACTATTATAAAACCATTTGGGGTCTATCTCAAAAACTGATCCTTTTCTATCAAGGACTATCCAGAAATGCCAGTGTTGTCTGCACTAATACAATATAAAAGAATATATATGGGATTTTTCTCTTTTTAAAATGTGAAATCCTTCTGAAGTTTGGTTTTTATTTTCTGTTACTTATCTTACTATTTCAAGCATAGCACTCTACTGATGAACTGTTCAGTAACTTTTTCTCTTTGTTCACAAAACTAATGCCATCTTTGTGTATGTAAGAAAGCCACATGAGTTTTCTACATTTTTAATTTTGCTTTTAGTAAATATGTACTGGAATGCAAACTTCTTTATTTAATTGGTAAATGTTGACCTTTTTGTGTAATTGGTTCTGAGAGTTCTATAGCTTAGCCCTATATTTATTTGACATATTTGGTAAGTAATTTAGCTAATGTTTTGAAAAATATGATACAAGAATGGAATTTTACTTAGTATCAGAATTAAATGAAATAAAATTCATTCAGCAAAATTATTAATTATCAAGTGAACTCAACCCGACTATTTGTCAAGTTGATCATTCAAAATTAATCTGTACAAAGAGAAGTATTTAACTTTAAGATCCTTTTTGCTTCAAAACTTAAGTCAACAAGGTCATTTTACCTAAAATTACTCAAACTTCTCTTAGAATTTTTATTGAATTGTACCATTTTATGCCTAGATACCAGAAAGTGATATAATCTTTTGCCACCCCAACAACCATTTCTTATTTTAAGCACTTATTCTAATATAACCAGTTTGTGAAGTTATTTTTAAGATAAATTCAACTTTTCTTTCTTGTAATTTATCACTGGTTAATATATTTTAGCATTTTTAATTAAAACATATTAATATTGGGGCACTTGAGTGGCTCAGTGGGTTAAGCCTCTGCCTTCAGCTCGGGTCGTGGTCTCAGGGTCCTGGGATCGAGTCCCATGTCCATGTCGGGCTTTCTGCTCAGTGGAGAGCCTGCTTCCCGCCTCTATCTCTGCCTGCCTCTCTGCTGGCTTGAGATCTCTCTCTCTCTGTCAAAAAAATAAAATCTTTAAAAAAATATATTAATATTGACATCATTAATCTACCAGTTCAGAGCATTGAATTTGAAGCAGAATGTATCGGATCCAATTCCAGATCTGCCACTTAACTAGCAGTGCGATCAAGGCAAGTTGCTTAACTGTAGTTTTCTCTTCTGTAAAATAGAAATAACAGAAACCTCAGAGAGTTACTGTTATCATTAAATGGATTAAGATGTGTAAAGTATTTTGAACAGGGTCAAGTTCATCTAGATAAGCATTTCCTATCAACACTATTATCATCATCATCTTACAAATGGAGATGTTATAAAAGCAAGCAGTTTTTATAAAATTTGGAATAAATAAAAAAAGTTTTCTCTCACCTTGAAATAGAATGAATGTATTATATTTGCAAAACTATATAAAATATATGCAAAATACTGTAAAGCCTACGATTCTACCAGGTTTCCAGCTTGTAAAATACAGTATCGGCTCCTCTTATAATTTGAAAATAAATTTTCAGTACCTTGGTTGTGTCATAATCTTTTTAAAAATCAAATGGCAGTTACTGTCACTTTCTTGTTTGGTGGTTATGGAAAACATAAATAGTCATTTATTTTCATTGGTGAATTATCATCTTGAAAGTTGATTCTGATAAACATAAAGTTAAATGGGAGTTTAGATTAAATTTTTTTAATAATACTGCAAAAAATAATTTTTTCAGTACATTGGAAGAAGAATAAATGAAAGATAACTCTTCATTCCAATATTTTCTATATTGGTCCAAAATTGTCCCTAAATACAAATGCTGAAATATAAGTAACCATTATGAATGGAGTGAATACTAGTGTGTATATGCCTGTCTGTGTGTGTGTGTGTATGTGTGTGTGTGTGTGTGTGTGTTCCTTTTTAATCTGAACTACTCAAAATAAGAAATATATATTTATGATCTGAGATGTTTGGTATGTTCTTCCTAACAAATAATTTGGAATATTTGATATAATATTTGATATAATTTCAGAGTTGGTAGTCTAACTACCATAGAGGTCATCGATTCAGCTAGTTACTCTGATGGCAAAAACTATACTGAAAAAAGAGTGTCGTTATTTATAGCATCCATTTAACTAATTTTGTTGTGAAAAATATGTACCACATATTGAACTGTATACCAGCTGGGTGCTGGGTGATCAGAAATGAAAGATGAATACAATATGCCTATCTGGGGCGCCTGGGTGGCTCGGTGGGTTAGAGCCTCTGCCTTCGGCTCAGGTCATGGTCCCAGGGTCCTGGGATCGAGCCCTGCATCGGGCTCTCTGCTCGGCAGGGAGCCTGCTTCCTCCTCTCTCTCTGCCTGCCTCTCTGCCTGCTTGTGATCTCTGTCTGTAAAATAAATAAATAAACAAAATCTTAAAAAAAAAAAAATATGCCTACCTATTTTAGGAGGAGGTGCCTGTAGTCTACTAGTCATGGGCTTACTCAGTGCAACGTTATGCCTTTAATCTGATCTTTCTCGAATATCACTGTTGTTTCTATAGCTTCCCAAATACTTACCTGGAAAACTAGCTTAAAGTTAGAATCTCCATCTAGAAAATAGGGTTCACAGATCATGATGAAATAGTTGATGTTGCTTTGGAGAAGAAACATCACACACAAACTGAATCTTGGCTACTGTGTTTAAGTCTAACAAAATGAGTATGGAATTTTTAGTGTGAAAGCTTTTCTTAAACAGTTTTGGTACCTACTCAGGTATTTTCACATCCCTGTCACATTTTACTGTTTTTATATTGAAAGGTAGAATACATGTTTGTCCTCAAAGCAGAGTAACCAAATGAAATTAACTGGTAATCACCAGGGGAAGATGTGGTGAAAGAAATATAAATAACTAGGAAATGAAATAATAAAGATAAACTATTATTTATCATTTCTGCATAAAAATTTAAATTTCTTCCTATAGTTTTACTCATGAATATATTGAATTTTCTATTTTTCAACATCAAATCAGACAATTCAGAATTTGGCAAAAATCATGTAATACATTTACTATATTTTAAATTTTTCTGCAAAGGACTTAGACAAATTCAGGAAGTATTAATAAAAAATTTCTGTATTCTACTAAAAAAATCATGCCAAATCTTGTTTATTGTTAATATAGGTTAAATTTTGTTAAATTTTTAAAACAAACTATTAAAACTTGTCCTGTCCTTCATATAATCTCCTATTGTCATGATAACTAACAGCTTAAAAAATTATATAGGACTTCTCATCTAAGGGAACCAAAATTAAAATTGATGGCATGGTACAATTTTTTTAAAATTCTGAGACCCTATTTTTATATTTTTTAAGACTCACCTAGAAAAATCTAAGCATCCAGAGAATAAACAAATATATCTAGATTAATAACAGATGTCTTCATCCAAAAGTAATGTAGAACACTAATAGTTCTCTAAACGTTTAAGTTAAAAACAAATTTAGTTAATTTTTTTAAAATATTAACATATAATGTATTACTTGCCCCAGGGGTACAGGTCTGAAAATCATCAGGCTTGCTTGCACATTTCACAGCATTCATCATAGTGCATACCTTCAATTTCAATAGCCCAGCCACCCTATCCCTAACCCCCCATTCTCCAGCAAACCTCAGTTTATTTTGTGAGATTAGGAGTCTCTTATGGTTTGTCTCCCAAGATCCCATCTTGTTTCATTTTTTCCCCCCTAGCCCCCACAACCCCGCCCCTGCCCCTCCAGTTCCTCATATCAGAGAGATCACATGATAATTGTCATTCTCTGATTAACTTATTTTACTTAGCATAATACCCTCTAGTTCCATCCACGTTGTCACAAATGGCAAGATTTCGGTTTTGTGGGTTTTTTGATAGCTGTATAGTAATCCATTACATACACACACACACACACACACACACACACACACACACACACACACACTGCATCTTCTTTATCCATTCATCTGTGGATGGACATCTAGGTTCTTTCCATAGTTTGGCTATTGTGGACATTGTTACTATAAGCATTCAGGTGCATATACCCCTTTAGATCACTACATTTTTATCTTTAGGGTAGATATCCAGTAGTGTTATTGCTGGGTCACAATTGCTTAGTAGCTCTATTTTCAAATTTTTGAGGAATGTGCATACTGTTCTCCAGTGTGGCAGCACCAGCTTGCATTCCCACCAATAGTGTAGGAGGGTTCCCCTTTCTCTGCACCCTCACCTACATTTATCTTTTCTTGACTGGTTAATTTTAGCCATTCTGCATGGTGTGAGGTAGTATCTCACTGTGGTTTTGATTTCTATTTCCCCAAGGCTGAGTGATGTTGAACACTTTTTCATGGTCTGCTGGCCATTTGGATGTCTTCTTTGCAGAAATGTCTGTTCATGTCTTCTGCCCATTTCTTGATTGGATTATTTGTTCTTTGTGTGTTGAGTTGATAGGTTCTTTATAGGTTTTGGGTACTAGCACTTTATCTCATAGGCCATTTGCAAATATCTTCGTCCAATCTGTCAGTTGTCTTTTGGTTTTGTTGACTGTTTCCTTTGCTGTGCAAAAGCTTTTGATCTGGATGAAGTTACAATAGTTCATTTTTGCACTTGCTTCCCTTACTTTTGGTGATATTTCTAAGAAGAAGTTGCTGTGGCTGAGATCGAAGTGGTTGTTGCCTGTGTTCTCCTCAAGAATTTTGATGGATTCCTGTCTTACATTGAGGGCTTTCATCCATTTAGAGTCTATTTTTGCGTGTGGTATAAGGAAATGATTCATTTGATTCTTCTGCACGTGGCTGTCCAATTTTCCCAGCACCATTTGTTGAAAAGACTTTTTTCCATTGGACATTCTTTCCTGCTTTGTCAAAGATTAGTTGACCATAGATTTGAGGTCCATTTCTGGGCTGTCTGCTCTGTTCTCTTGATCTGTGTGTCTGTTTTGTGCTAGTACTATACTGTATTGATTACTATGGTTTTGTAATAGAGCTTGAAATCTAGAATTAAGATGCCACCAACTTTGGCTTTCCTTTTCCACATTCCTCTGGCTGTTCAGGGACTTTTCTGGTTGCATATGAATTTTACAACTATTTGTTCCATTTCTTTGAAAAAAATTGATAGCATTTTGATAGGGACTGCATTAAATAAGCATAAGCATTTTCACAGTATTGGTTCTTCCAGTCCATGAGCATGGAACACTTTTCCGTTTTTGTCTTCCTCAATTTCTTTCATGAGTACTTTATAGTTTTTTTGAGTACAGATTCTTTTCCTCTTTGGTTAGGTTTACTCCTAGGTATCTTATGGTTTTGGGTGCAACTGTAAATATAAAATCCTTAATGTATCTTTCTTCTGTCTTATTGTTGGTGTATAGAAATGCAACTGATTTCTGTGCATTGATTTTATATCCTGACACTTTATTGAATTCCTGTACAACTTCTAGCAGATTTGGAGTAGAGTCTTTTGGGTTTTCCACATAAAGTATCATATCATCGGCAAAGAGTGATAGTTTTACTTCTTTGCTGATTACGATGCCTTTTATTTCTTTTTGTTGTCTGATTGCTGAGGCTAGGACTTCTAGTACTATGTTGAATAGCAGTGGTGATAATGGACATCTCTGCATGTTCTTGATCCTACCGGAAATGCTCTCACTTTTTCCCCATTGAGAATGATATTTGCTGTGGGTTTTTCATAGACGGCTTTGATGATATTGAGGTATGTACCCTCTACGCCTGCACTGTGAAGAGTTTTGACCAAGAAAGGATGCTGTACTTTGTCAAATGCTTTTTCAGCATCTATTGAGAGTATCATATGGCTCTTGTTCTTTCTTTCATTAATGTATTGTATCACACTGATTAATTTGCAGATGTTGAACCATTATTGCAGCCCAGGAATAAATCCCACTTGGTTGTGATGAATATCCTTTTAATGTACTGTTGATCCTATTGGCTAGTATTTTGGTGAGAATTTTTGCATCTGTGTCCATCAATGGTATTGGTCTGTAATTCTCCTTTTTTATGGGGTCTTTATCTGATTTTGGGATCAAGGTAATTCTGGCCTCATAAAATGAGTCTGGAAGTTTTCCTTTCATTTCTATTTTTTGGAATAGTTTCAGGGGAATACGTATTAATTCTTCTTTAAACTTTGGTAGAATTCCCCTGGGAAGCCATCTGGCCCTGGGCTCTTGTTTGTTGGGAGATTTTTGATGACTGCTTCAATCTCCTTACTGGTTATGGGTCTGTTCGGGTTTTCTATTTCTTCCTGGTTCAGTTTTAGTAGTTTATATGTCTTGAGGAATGCATCCATTTCTTCCAGGTTGTCAAATTTGGTAGTGTATAGTTGCTCGTAATATGTTTTTATAATTGTTTGTTTTTCTTTGTTGTTGGTTGTGATCTCTCCTCTTTCATTCTTGATTTTATTAATGTGGGTCCTTTCTCTTTTCTTTTTGATATCTGGCCAGGGAGTTATCAATCTTATTAGTTCTTTCAAAGAACAGCTCTGAGTTTCATTGATTTGTTCTACTGTTCTTTTGGTTTTTATTTCAGTGATCTCTGTTCTGATCTTTCTTATTTCTCTTCTTCTACTGGGTTTAGGCTTTCTTCTCCATTCTTTCTATAGCCCCTTTATGTGCAGGGTTAGGTTTTGTATTTGAGAACTTCCTTGTTTCTTGAGAAAGGCTTGCATTGCTATGTACTTTCCTCTCAGGACCACCTTTACTGTATCCCAAAGATTTTGAACAATTGTTTTCATTTTAATTTGTTTCCATGAATTTTTTAAATTCTTCTTTATAAATTCCTGATTGACCCATTTATTTCTTAGTGGAATGCTCTTTAACCTCCATGTATTTGAGCTCTTTCCATCTTTCTTCTTGTGGTTGAGTTCTAGTTTCTAAGCATTGTGGTCTGAAAATATGTAGGGAATGATCCCAATATTTTGGTACCAGTTGAGACCGGATTTATGACCCAGGATGTGATCTATTTTGGAGAATTTTCCAGGTGTACTAGAGAAAAATGTGTATTCTGTTGCTTAGGGATGGAATGTTCTGAATATATCTGTGATTTCCATCTGGTCCAGTGTGCCATTTAAAGCCTTTATTTTCTTATTGATCTATTGCTTACATGATCTATCCATTTCAGTAAGGGGGTTTAAAGTCCCCTACATTATTGTATTATTGGCAATGTGTTTCTTTGATTTTGTTATTAATTGGTTTATATAATTGCCTGCTCCCATGTTATGGACATACATATTTAAAATTGCTCAATCTTATGGTTGGACAGACACTTTAAGTATGATATAGTGTCCTTCCTCATCTTTTATTATAGTCTTTTACTTAAAATTAAATTGATCTGATATAAGGATTGCCACCCCAGCTTTCTTTGAATGTCCATTATTATGGTAAATTGTTTTCAACCCCTTCTGGAGGTGTCTTTGGGTCTAAAATGAGTTTCTTGTAGGCAGCTTATTGATGGGTCTTATTTTTATATCCATTCTGATACCCTGTGTCTTTTGACTGGGGCATTTAGCCCATTTACATTCAGGATAACTATTGAAAGATATGAATTTAGTGCCAGTGTATTGCCTGTAAGGTGACTATTACTGTGTAGTGTCTCTGTTCCTTTCTGGTCTGTTACTTTCAGGCTCTCTCTTTGCTTAGAGGACCCCTTTCAATATTTCTTGTGGGGATGGTTTGGTGTTTGCAAATTCTTTTAGTTTTTGTTTTTCCTGGAAGCCTTTCATCTCCTTCTATTTTCAACGACAGTCTAGCTGGATATAGTATTCTTGGCTGCATATTTTTGTTTAGTGCTCTGAATCTATCATGGCAGTCCTTTCTGGTCTGCCAGGTCTCTGTGGATAGGTCTACTACCAATCTCATATTTCTACCATTTTATGTTACCAACCTCTCGTTCCAAGCTGCTTTCAGGATTTTCTCTTTGTCAGTAAGAATTTTGTGTTACTATTAGATAATAGGGTATGGATCTATTTTTATTAATTTTGAGGGAGGTTCTCCATGCCTCCTGGATTTTGATGTTTGTTCCCTTCACCAAATTAGGGAAATTCTATGCTATAATTTCCTCCGTATATCTTCTGCTCTCTCTCCCTTTCTACTTCTGGAATCCCACTTTTAAAATCCCAAAATTTTAATGTATTTTCAATATTTTGGATATTTTTATCAATTTCATTTTTTCTTGTGTATGTTCCCATTAAGTTGCAGAAATTCCAGCACCTGAAAATGTAATAATGTTAATTATAATGATGATGATATTAGTGGGCTAAAGTAAAAATTATGGATTTCAGGGGCAAAAAAACTCACAAACTATTTTCAGTGTTGTACCCCAATTATTCTTGTTAGCCAGGTTATCTTCCTATAAGTATGAATATGAGTTATAGAAAGAGATTTTAGGAGCCATCAAATAGAATCATGAGGAGTTTTTTAGAACCAAATGTCTATTATAGATTAACAGATAGCCCATCTCATTTATTTTGCAGAGCACAGAAATTTGCTCCAGAGAAAAGAAATGACTTGATCAAAGGCACAGGACAAATGAAATATAGAGCCTGAAAGAGAGCTGAACTATCATGACACTCTAGCCAAGAATTATCTTTTATCTACTTGCTTCCATTCATCTTTACCAGTAGACTCTTTCCAAGACTAGTCAAGTCTCCTTTTACTTTTCACCTATGCATTCTCAGGTTTTTTAGTAGTTTGGGGGACATTTAAGGTGCTTAATAAATAATTATTGAATGAATATAAGAACTTTTTAAAAATGAATAACTGCATAGTCTGGGAGAAAATTCAATTTGTTACAAAGCCACTATCTTTCTACCATATTTGGATGCTAACTTTAGTTTGAATTCCTGATTAATGCCTATAAGGCTTATTAGTAGCCTATAGGTTAAAATTCATTTTATTTAGTATTATAATATTTGATACACTTTCCCTAGTATTACCAAAATTGAATATTCAGTTGTTCTTTTTCTGCTTCTAATTCTATTCTGTCCATTTAAAATTATCCTCTGTGTGACAGTCTTTTTTTCTAGGGCTGCTTCTACTTGGCTTTTACAAATTAAGTTGTAGATTTGTCTGAATTTTAATTGATCCTGAATATATTTTTCCCTCAAATAAGGTAGAACCACTGGTGGAAGAAGTATGTTCTATGGAATATAAGTTGCTGGTGTTTCAGAAAATAATTGGGAATACTTGCCAAGCTTTAAGTTTAAAAAAAAAAAAAATAGGAAGGCTTTACGGATGATGTGGCAGCATATTGGGAGAGAGAGGGGGAAGTAAGAACCACCCTTTAGTTTTCAGAGATGCTTGTTATATTTTTCACTGGCTCTGTTTTATCTACATAACTTGGGTCTTCTGATTCTCTTTCTTTTTTGTGTGGATAATTGCTTTGTTGTTAGTGCTTTGACACTGAGTGACAGTGCTTTTGGGTGGTTGACAGCCAAATCTATTGGCAGACGATAGTCCTCATCCACGGAGAGGTGCTTTCTTTCTGCCTAGTGACAGTAAGAGCTTCTAAGTTGACAGAGGAGGTCTCATCCCTCTCAGAAGAGAGACAAAAGCAAAGTGTGGAGAGTGAGATTTCTGCCGAGAATAAAAACATCTATTTAATTTGCTGTAGAGAGAAATACAACAGGCTGTGTCTATAATGAGTGCACATTAAAACAAATCATTTTATTTATGTGTGTTGCCTATGGAAAATTTTTATCACTTAGGAAGCTATCAAGGTCTTTATATCTCGCCTTTGGAATCACTGCAAACCAAAAATAAATTCTTTTTCTTAGTGGAGTTTATTAAAGGAGACAATCAGGAACAGAGTAGAGAGAGGATTTGAGTGCAATTATATTTCAAATCACTGAATTAAGGTCATGTAAGTAAAAATATTCCTAACAATGGTTAGTAGAATTATGTTCCTAAATTTTGAAAGACAATTTTTTGCCAAGTGATTTGGAGGTTCAGACCAGAGAATCTGATTTACCATTCATAATTTGCAGTTGAAAATTACACACTTTGACATTAAAAAGCATCTTCTTGTCCTGAGATAGGAGTTAACCATTTAGATTCTAAACCACCATCTGTGCAATAGCATGCATTTATGAAACCTCAAGAAATGAAGACATAGGGAAGACAATTGCCCATCAGTAGAGAGACTATTTCTTGAAAGATCTTGTTCATCATTCAGTGTCTTTAAGTAGAGATGTAGGTATTTGTGAATCTCTGGAAATTGTATGTAAATTTTTTCTTGCATGTGTAATTTTCTGATCAGCAGATTTGTATTTTTAATGGATTCATAACACACAGTCCATAAACTCAAGGAAAGTGAGAATAACTGCACTGGTAACAAGATAAATATGCATCTTAACCACCATTTCAACTATTAAATTTTTGTTATACACACACACACACGTATACATACATATACATGTATATGTATATGTATATGTATATATAACAAAAATTTAATAGTTGAAATGGTGGTATACACACGTATATATATACATATATATGTACATGTATATGTACGTACGTACATACATATACATACATATACATATACATATATATGTATGTATGTGCATACATATACATGTATATATATATACGTGTTTGTGTGTGTGTGTGTATATATATCTGTCTCAGTGTCTAAGAGAGGGAGTGACAAAGGATTAAAACTCAGTAACTTTTTGATTGGCTCAAGGTTGAGTCTTCAAATATTAAAATGTTCAACCTTAAGGTAAAATAGCCCTGTTAGAGAAGCCTGAACAGGAAGTCAGTCATGAGATGACAAGTTTTTTCTCCAAAAGTAGAAAGGCTTTCTAACAGGAGCCTCTAGGAATAGTGTTCTGCCCTGAAAGATAATAACTGTAGGTTTTAAGTAATGTTTAGTTTTATTCAGTAACATGAACTACATCTTAGTAGAATTTTGCCATGTGCTGGAACTATTTTAGAAAAGTTAAATGCATCAGTGAACAAGCTAAACAAGGTCCTTATTCTTATGGATGTTACATTCTATCGGTAGAGATTGACAGTAAACAAATAAATTATTAAATAAGTAGTACTGTATTGTACAGCAAAAAGCACTATGTAAGAAACAAAGACAATGCTGTAATAAAGAATTTCAAAGAACTCTCGTTTAAATGGTCTGTTCAGGGAAGTCCTTAGGTGGTATCTGTGACAAAATCTGGATGATAAAATGCACCAGTCACTTGCCTACCTGGAGATTAACAAGGATCGGCCAAGGATTTTGCAAAAGAGACTTTTGTGGGAAGGAAACTGAGACAAAATGGTCCTCTAAGGTCCCTTACAACTCAATAGCATAATATTGGATATGATCTCAACTTCTAGATTTCATCATCCATTGGCTCTCTTATGTCTTCTTAGCGAGACAGAATTTATGAATAATTGAGTTGAAATGAATAAATAACTTGGTTTCTTCAAATGAATAGTATCACCTACTGTGAAAATTCAACTGGGAATGATGAATGATGATAATGTTGGCTATCCTAATTGTCAGTATACGATCCAGCTGCATTTATCTGATACTTTTAAAATTTGTTTCTTTGTTCTTTTTGTTGCTCCAACTGGCTCTATCACAGCTACTTATCAATTTTTCATTCATATTTGTCTCATCAGTGAATTGCTGGAGGTTTGTAAGCCTCCCTTTTGAAATGTTGCCCAAAAACAGAATGTAAATCATACTAATGTGTTCTTTAAATTAAATTAGTATTGGGTCCATGGTCAGGGTTCTGCCATTTGCTGGTGTCTCAGGGTGCTTCTGAGATGGCTCCATGCCTACAAGACCCCAAAGAGAGTAGCGAGGAAAAAAAAAAAAAAAGAGGAAGAGATTACAGTATTTTAGAGTAAGAATTCTAAAATAACACATATTCTCTATTATTTCAATTAAAGGTTTTCCTAACAACAGATTTTCAGTGTTCTATAATATATAGAATTCCTATAATATATTATGTAGTTCTCATTTTTTGTTTGTTCAACTTTTTTTTTTTTACACGTATCTATTCTTACAATGACTAAAATACCATGCTACATGTGTAGGTCTTAAACATGAGTAGAAAACATTCCCTGCTCACAAATACCCAGCAATCTACTGTATGAGGGTGAAGGATGGACAATGGCTGAAATCTTGTAATACAGCAAGATGCAAAATATAGGAAGTAAGGAGGCATTATAAGAGAGGTAAAAACCAAAACAAAACAACGGATCTCACGGCCTGGTGGCCTGAATGAGACAAGTTTTCATTAATACAATAGCATCTAAACCGGGCTTTTAAAGAAGAACTGCAATTTCAACAGATAAAGATTAAAAAAATAATAATAATACGCAAGTGGAGATACAGGGTATTGGGAGGTCTGAAGGAAATACTAGTTTTCATATAAAGTAGATTTCCTATGGAGGAGTAAAGCCAGCAAGTATTCTAATTATGACTATTTTGGTGGTAAGGATCAGAAACATCTTGAAACTGGTTAGAGTAATGCTTTTTATGTAAGGGTAGAATTAACCACCTTATTGACATCCAGGACAGGAAATGAAATGCAGCTGAACTCATGGGCCCAGAAAGCAGGAGCAATGGAGTCTGTCCCAGGCCGTTTCATAACTGATAGGCACAGAACACAAAGGAGAGGTGGGAGTCAAAGATAACACAAAGCTTTTGAGATGGGTGAGGGAATTCAATATCCTGGCAGAGAGAGCACTCAATAAAATTACCTACTCTTAACTGACTGTCTGACAGACTGAAAGATTTCTTTCAAAAGGAAGAACATCATAGAGACTTTTGACATCAGATTTTGATATTTGATCCCAGGTTGTAGGGGTCAACTTTGCAGTCATTTAGTAGGGATTTTAATAGGAAAGACTGCATTGCATTTCCAGATGAACTATAAAATTTGGTATTATAATGTTATGTATATATCCGGGTTTGCTAAGACATTGATGTGTTTTTCTATACACAGGCATTTTATTCTCATGACACTGAGAGTGAGTAGGTAGGCAATTTACACCTGAGGATACCAAGGCTCAATTATTTATCTAAAGTTAGAAGTTGTATTCTATTAGAGAGAAGATATAATCTAAGGGTCGTAGACTGTACATCCTCTGATTTTCTTAGACAATCAAATAGTGCTGGTGTAAAGCACAAATCTCTTCAAATTCAGTGTTGTTTTTCTAATGCTCCTGTGCTTTAAGTGCCTTCCTATTTAGTAATTCACACTCCAGTAATTCTGTGTGAATTATAAAACACACAATTGAACTGTTGCACCAGATAGGACTAAAATCTGATGACAGGAGACATCTCCCTGAGGACTAATATCGATTATTTTAATTCCTTCTACTAGAATTAATGGAACTTAAATGGCATATGTCTTATTATAAAAACTAAACTAAACCCAAACCAAATGAAAACTAAAAATTTTCACTACTCATTATATATTCAATTTAGTTCAAGTCTTGTAAAGTAACCCTGTGTCAAATCTTAGGTCATAAATTGATATGAGAGCATATACCGAAATTTAAATTACATAATAAGCAGAACTGAAGTTCAGCCAGTATAGACAATAGACAGCTTCCATTGTTCTTTGAGTCATCATCCCTCTGGCTTGGTGATGCCTAATCCTGTCATGTTTTTAATATTTTTAATATATCTTTAATTATTAGTGGTAACTAAGGCATTGTTAGATATAATTTTACACACAAGTATTTTCAAGAAGTAACTATGTTGCCAAACTGGCATTACATATACTTAATTAAAATTTGTGCTTTGGGAAAAAACTATTTACTTTGGTTCCCATACACCTGAAACATAGATAGACTGAAATTTTAAGTTTTTCTTTGAATGCATTCCACTTCTGTCTTCATCTATTCAGAGATACTTTTTAGAAATTAATTTCACTAGAATCTCAGAGGCAAAACTGGTTAAATGAATTGCCAGGAAAATAACCAGAAAAACTGTGCTTATGAAAGGATTATTTATCTTAAAAAAAGAAAGAAAAAGAAAAATCTCAGAAGAAAAAAAATCTCAGAAGAAATGGATTACAAAAAATAATAATACAATTTGCAAAGAAATACAAGCATCCACTAATAGTATGATACAAATCTAATTTGTTGACATGGAAAGAAAGATTGTGTATGTGTGCACGTATATGTGTGGATTTATATGTGTGTTTAAAATACCAAATTACAGAAGATTATATTTAGAAAATCCCTTATTAAACACTGTGTGTTTACATGTGCTCACACACACATACAAAAATGTATAAGAATATTTAATATTTTATTAGTGTTCCATCATATAAATAAATTTGGTCAAAATTGGGGGACTTTTCCCCCTTTTTGTACTTTTCCAGTTCCTAAATATTTTATACAGGTTGTATGAGAATAATTAAAGTTATATTTAAAACAAGAACAATGTAATTTTTTTCTTTAATTATTTAAGATGATCTTCAAATCTGATTCCTTTGCCTCCTGGTGATCATCTCTTTGCCCAACCAAATTCTGTCATCCTTGTGCTATATCTCTTCTTTCCCTGTTCACTACCCTTAATTTCAACTTTACCCTCATTGATACTTCGTTATGGAAACAAATATCATCATTTACTACGGTGCAAGTATCTGTACTATATGAATCCAATTTCAGGTGATTTATATCAAGATTTTAAATTATTATCATCATCATCATTATTTCCGAAAGCAACTGCCTTTTTGAACCAGTGAATGAGTTCAAAAAGGGATAAGCTTAGAATGCACAAATCACCCACTTAATAAATATTTATGGAATTGATTTTTATGATAACAACTTTTTTATGATAACGTGTTCAAAATTCTGTTTCAACTCTTCAGTACTTAATCTGATTCAATATTTTCTATTCTCTTTTGAAAATGTGAGGCCTTGTTATTACCTCCAATTCCAATTTTCCTTTCACTTCATTTTTATTATTCTCACAGTCTTACAACCTGTGTAGTTGCTCTCTAAATATAAGTCAGCAAATTTAATCTTTGTATGTTTAGGAAGCAGCCTCAGTAGAGATTTTTCCCAGTAACTGAAAATACAGTAGTCAGAGGTTGGAAAATATTATCTTTAGGTAGATAAATGTGAAAGTTACGATTTTGCTTCAATTTCATCAATTTTGCAGTACCTAGTACATTGGGGTTATATAAATATTAAATCCTTATCATATTGACAATACCTAAATAAAAGAATCCTTTCCAGATAGGTTATGTAAATAATGATTCATTAGAGCAAATGAAATAAATTTGAATGTAAATTTTATAGAGTCATTGAACTGTTTGCTGGAGATTAGTGCTCTGTTGAACACACCCTCAGAGCCATGTATGTATGTCTGTATGCATACATACATGTACATATATATGTATGTTTGCAATACATGCATCCATTGTGTATATATACATCCATGTGTATGCATATATATGCATATGTTCGCTATCATTTTTTTAAAAATTTTTTTTTCAAGTTTTATTATTATTATTATTATTATTATTTTTATTTCCAGCATAACAGTATTCATTATTTTTGCACCACACCCCGTGCTCCATGCAATCCGTGCCCTCTATAATTTGCTCTTTTTCTCATCATTCCTCGTGTGCCTTAACGATTTCAAGTTCCTTCTTCCCCTTCAATCCCCTCTGGAAACTCTGTTTTGTTTTTGTTTTTGTTTTTGTTTCCCTCAGATGTCCCTTTAATTGCATATTCACAGCAATCGTGAGAATGGCACATGGAGGTTTGTGAAAGATTTATTGGTAAAGATCAGATTGCAAGAAACTCCTGTACAAAGTAATGATGTTATTTAAGAGCACTGAATCTCTTCATACTCATCACTTTGACAGATGCCACATTCCACTTGGTTGCAGCTTCCTAAAAGGGACTGCTACAAGCAATGTCACTGTCGGTGTGGGCACATTTATAAGTGACAGGACAATTCCTGTGCAAAGCCCCTAGGTCCTAAATGAAATTATTTTGAGGACTTTAGCAAATACCAAGCTATTTGCAGCACGAAGCCCTGTTTCTATAAAACCTTCCAAGTTCCCTAGCATTCTTAAATACGATTTGGGCAGAATGCAGACAGATGAGGTTAAATGAAAAGCTTAAATTTACTCCTAGTACTTTGTAGTGGTTTTAATTTATCGAAGATGTATTTATAAAATACTTTGGAAAGGCAAATCTATAAAATTCTAATTAGAAAAAAGTCAAAGAAACAGAAAAAAGAGACAAAGGAATATGACCGCAAGTGACAAAAGAAAATAACATTAAGTTAGAAAGCAATTCTGAATTTCATTAATGATAAGAGACATAGAAAACACCTACGCAAGTAAGTGAATAAACAAGACACTATTTCCCACCCATCAGATAGGTAACCATTTTAAAGTTAGAAAATATCAAGTATTGGCAGTGATTGCAAACTGTGCTGTGGGTGAGTGCATTGGAATAACCACTTTAGAGAAAAGTTTGGCATTATCAGTAAAATTGAATATGTATGTAACCAGAAATTTCACTCCCATGTTTATCCTCTAAAGAAATATTTACACAACTTTACAAGAGGGAGATGAACAGGTATGTTTATTGTAACATGGTTTAAAATAGCAAAAAGAGAAAGCACATAAATGTCCATAATTTACATAATGGGCAAGTTAGTGTGTGTGTGTGTGTGTGTGTGTGTGTGTGTGTGTTTGTGCATGTGCTTGTTTTAATGGGAAAGTATATCTGTTAACAGAAATGAGATAGACAAGGAAATACACATATTGAAGATTTCAAAACCACAGGTTTGATTAAAAACAGGTTGTACACACATAGATTCTAGAATTATGATGCTGTTATAAAGCAAACTGGATAATTATATTTTAGAGCATAACTTATGTAAAATGTTACAAAACATACACACAGAATAGATCTATCACTATATGATAATTTATAAAAATAGACTCCACAACATCAATGATTATAATTACCTCTGTTGGAAGGGCACAGGAGGATATGACTTATCTCAATATTATTTTATTTTTTTAATAAAAACCTGAAGCTAACAGAAAAATGCTAGCTAGCTATGGTCAGTTCTAGGTATTGAGTACAAGTATTTTTATTATGTTAATTTCTGTTCTTTTATTAAAATGTTCTCAATACCAAAGGAAACTCCATAATAGTAAATTGTCTTACTGTTTTCAATGTACTATACTAACTGACAACTTGAGCAAATATTTTCTCTTTAGCAGTGAGGTGTCATGGTTTTATTTTTAATGTCATTTCAGAAAACAAAAAAGGTTTTTTTCCCTATAAAGTTATGTTTATTCAGTGTGATTTTAAGTAAGACATTTAATTCCTCTCCTGTTATTGTGAGACACTAATTTTCAGATTCTTTGATTTCAAATGTCTTACATAATTTACCTACACAAGATTATAGTTTAATTTTAATTGCATTTAAGACATAAGTTTTCCTAAAGCAACACTCAATATGCACCATCAGTTATCTTAGAGAAAGAAACACAGAAAATATATTAATTATAGGTCATGACCCAGCAAATTACAAATTTCCAACCAGAAGTAAATTATTGCCACTAATTAGCTTTCTTGTTTGCCAGACTGGGTTAAAGTCTTCATTGCATTAGTCATTTCATAAATCACTTTCTCAGCATGCAAATCTGGAAGAAATGAGAATTTGAAAATATGCTAACAGCTTACTAATATTCAGGCAATGGAGTTTTATCGGACAGTTTCTTCCATTGTCAGGAATATTTGATCAGTTCAATGTGAAGTATCTGGAAGAGAAGATACCTTATTTTTTTACTAATATAGGTTGTTTAGATGTCATTTATTATTTGTCCCTCTAGCCAATTAAGGCTTGGACAGACTGTCTGTATTAAGTAAAAAAGAGTGTGCTTTTTAAATTATTATTTTTAACTGTCTTATTGTTTAAATTTATATTTTAATTATTGAAGTGTAGTTGACATACAGTGCTATAGTAGTTTCAGGTGTACAACATAGTGATTCGACAATTCTGTACGTTACACAAGGCTCGCTGTCATATGTCTAGTTAGCGTCTGTCACCATACAATGTTATTACAATATTATTGACTATATTCCCTATGCCGTGCTTTCATCCCTGTGACTTATTTATTTTATAATGGGAAATTTATACCTCTTACATAATGACTATTATTAAAAAGATAAGAAATAACAAATGCTGTTGCAGATGTGGAGAAAAGGGAACCCTGTGCACTGTTCATGGTAATGTAAATTGTTGCAGACACTGTGGAACACAGAATGGAGGTTCCTCAAGAAATTAAAAACCGAAATACCATACGGTTCAGTAATTCCACTGCTGGGCATTTACCCAGAGAAAACAAAAACTCTAATTTGAAAAAACATATGCACCCCTTTGTTTATTTCAATTATTTACAATAACCAAGATATGGAAGAGTGCAGTGTTTTGAATGTTTTCCACCTTTATAAACTTTTCACAAAATTGTGGCTTTCGTGGGATGGGTTTACTTCAAACCCTCCCTAATTTAAACTAGTGATTTCAAATTCTCAGTATAACTGCTATGAGTAATAGAAAATGATCTAATCTCTTTGCTATTCTGTCATTTTTCCAATCTTTTCCAAAATTCTGTCTACCCCTGCCTTCAAAACATCTGGCCCTGTTCTTATTTCCGTTGGTTCCCACTTTCTGATATTTCAGCTAAATATCTAACAATAAAGTAGTACTAATAAGTTAATAACTATTAATGAATACAATGGGCAAATGTACTTACTCATTCACATTCACAGAATAACATATTTGAGATGTGCATGATTATCTTTTTTTCCTGAAGTAATGTCTTAACCATCTTTCCACTTAAATAGAAGCAACATGAAAGCGGGATATTATGTCTCTTTGGTTGACTGATATGTCCCTAACACTGGTATAGTACATGGAAGATAACAGATGTTCTTCAGAGATAAAGAATATAATAACAGCGAAATATCTCAAGAAGAGAGAAAGGGTGGGAGAGATTTTTGAAAAAGCCTGTCTTTCTCCTGCCTCTCACTTTTGGGCACAAGGAATGCCCCAAGGCAGGGTGTGTGGAGTTGATTTCATCAGCATTTTGATGGTAACCATACCATTTAGAAATCAAATCAGCATACTTGGCACTCTAGGAAAAGGAAAATGCTATTTTGCTGATTAGCTATTTTCCCTGAGGAATCACACTTTTCAGGAAGCTTTGTCTCTCTTGTTTGATTCCTAAGATAAAGGTTAGTTCAACACTAGCATGAAATGAGGTGTATTTTAGTAGTTAGGAAAACTTCAGGAAACTAAAACCAGGTCAATCCCATGGCAAAAGTAGGGTGAGATCTTGTCTTTAGCACTGGCAGTCATTTCAGCCCTCACCCTCTCCCTCAGACCCTATCCTCCCCCAGTCAGATATTAAAAATCTCTTTCAAGGCCTTAGTGTTCTCATGGCCCTTCAGAATATTACAGTTTTGGGTGAACTATTTTCCCCTAAAACAAACCATAAATGTTGAGCAGCTGCTTAGAAGGTTATGCAGCTTTGGGAAGATGGAGTTTCCTTTATCGGTAAGAAGGTGGCAGAAGAATGCTTTCTATGTTTTGCTCCCCCATTTCATCAACACTTTTCTAAGGTCCCCAGTAGCTTCCAGGCCACCTCATCAAAAACCTCTTTTCCATCCACACTTTACCAGCCCCTTCTAAATTGTTTTATCCAGTTAAAGATGACCTCTGAGGTACTGCACTCTACTGATTTTCCTCCTGCCTCTTTGATTTCATTTTATGCCACCTTTTCTGGCTCTGTCTTCTTACCTAACCTCAAGATGTTGGGATTATTCGGTGCTCTCTCAGGTCTGTATATTCTATTTCTCTCCACCACCACTGCCCCCACCCTGATCTTTTCATCTTTCCCTGTGACTTTAAAAAAATATAAGTGCATTAGCTCCCTATATTTCCCTCCCTAGCCAGCTTTCTCTTCTGAGCTGAAGAACTTTATATCCGTTTGCTTTCTTTGACAGTTCTCTTAGATTTCAACTGAGGTATCACAAAGAATAACAGCTTCACAACTGCACTCATTCTTCCTCCTACCCCCATAAACTTGCTCCTCTTCTCCCTCTGATTTTTATGACATAAATGTGGAAGTCAACCTTCATGTTTGCCTCTCCCATGTATGTAGTATCTGGCATATACATTTAACCAAGTATTCTTATAATTTTGATTTAGTGAGAAATGCAAAAGTTCGAGTGTGTTTTAAGCTAATAATGTCAACCTTCCTTGGTAGAGTACTATACTTAAACCATTTAATTTTATCCTAAGTAACCTTGAGGGACAGGTATTGTTTTTCTCTTTCCTAGATGATGAAGATAAGACTTGGAGAATTTATGTAAGTCTCTAAAATGTACCTAGCCAGTAATTGGCAGAGCTATAATAGGAATGGGGATTTTTTTTTTTTTTAACATATGATTTCAGGCCATGGTAGGATTATCTATTTTTTTCATTACATAAAATGAGGTCAATGGGAGATTAGCCTCAGTTTCTTCATCCATAGAATAAGGGTAATAATATCTACCTCAATGCAATAATTAAATGAGATAATGCATGTAAAGCACTTAGTTACAGTGATTGGGCCATGGTAAGCCCTTGTGATGGGCTAGAATTTATTAATGTGAGATTTTAAATCTCTTCTTCTATGAAATGCAAAGCAATTAAAGGCTTTTGAGCAAGATGGTGATACAATGAAAGCCACTATATGGGAAGATTAATCTGTCACTTGTGGGAAGGTTATATTAAAGTAGAGAGAAACTAGAGACAAAGTGAATAGTTTGAAGACTGTCCTAATAGCACAAGCACCAAGGGCTGCCTGCTTAAACTAAAGTGGTGGCCTGGGGGGTGGGGGGGTTCCCATCAGGCTAGGATGAGCCTGTAGGGTTGCATCACAGGAAGGGGAGTGCCACAGTGGGGAATCTCTGGGCTCAAGCAGAGCCAGCAAGGGAATCCAGAAGGAACCCTTCAAAAGAAAGTGTAGTGTCAAAGCTGTAATGGAGGTAAAGGCACTGCCTGTCATGCCAAAAGGCAGGAAAGCATGGAAACCCATGGTTGTTGTCCATCTTAGACCAAATCTGATCTATGAAAGTGTTTGGGCAGTGCTATTATTTTCTATCTAAATTAGTTGTCATTATTTACTTAAGAATTCTAGATTTCTGGGCTAGCAGATGAATTAGAAGCTGTAGTGGCTCAAAATCCACATTCACATGTGACAGTAATCTCCATTAGCCACCATTAGCTTCAAATAGCAGAAACCCTACCAATGCCAGTTGTGTTATGCCATGCCTGCTTCACTCATCTACAGGTTCTACCTGACTTTGGAACTGCTCCATAAATAAATGACCAAAAGCCAGGGTGAATATCAGGGATGTTAATTTGCAAGAGCCCAAATGGTTAAAAAAAAAAAAGTTTCAGATATAAGCACTTTACAGTGAGAGGATTCTTACCCTTGTTTAAACAAAATAGAACTGAATTTCTTGACTCATGTTGGAAACATGATGTAGTTAGAAGTCCATACTGGGTTAAATAGCATTAATCAACATACAAAGTAAAGGATGAAATGGAGAGATGTTAAAAAGGATTAATTATGGTGGTTTTCTGAGTATCAGAATTCCAGGCAAGAAGATTAATAGTCCTTCTGAAATTTTTAAAAATCACTTTAAAATAGGCAAGCCTTATATTTATTTGATTTAGTTTCATGCCTGGAAAAACTCAGAGAAGCTAAAATACCAAGTGCTATGGTTTAAAAATTAAGCTTCCTGGAATGAGAATTAAACATCAGGGATCAGCCACATGTACTTGGTATGCTACCAAGAAAGAACTGTTAATAAACTTGTCGCTCAATAGAAGTGTAAGAATTTGATATTTTAGAAAAATTGTTAACGTACTATTTTAAATTTCTTTTTCGAAATCCCTCACCAAACAATAACAAAACTCACAGAGCATTATGGCTGCTCAGCGAAGTAATAACCACTTGGATTAGATTCTCTGCTTCAGCAGAATCTAGGTACATGTACAAGAGTGATATATAGTGAGGCCAGAGATACTGTAGAATGTCTTCACAGCAGACTGAACATTGGAATTGACACTAAACCTTGTGTCAAGATACACACAAAGACTTCCAGACACAGAGCGCACCTGAGGTTATAATCTGTCAAGATTAACAAAGAGTGAATACCTGCTAAAGCAAATAGACTGTGATATAATTGTCATCTCCAAACCGGTGAAAGAAGATTTTTCTTCCCAATTAACATTCAAATGCATGAGACCGAAATCCATTTACTCATTTTCTGATAATTTATGCAGCAATGTACAGAAGGAATAGGCATGGTTACATGGCAGGTTTATACAATACTTTTCATCCCTAAGGATCCTAAAGCTCTTTACAATTATAGCTAATGTTTGTTAAAGTACTTTTAAGGGGGGAGAGCGCCACAGACATTCTAAATATTATGATTATAAAAAGCTTGATACAGTATATATAGGAGTACTTCACTCTCACAAAACTGGTGCCAGTTCTGGTGTAGGAAATGGAATTCCTTCATGAGACTGATGAGCTAATGTTTATACAACCTTTTCGTCAAGTGGTTTAAAGTCAATCTCTTCTCTACTGTAACTATCTTGGAAATCACATGTAAGTTGGTCTAAAATTAATTATTTTCAGAATTTTAAGGGAATGAATATCCTTACTAGGGAAAAATATTGGGGGGGGGTTCAATAAGCAGTCATTTTTTCCAAATGACAAAATTATAGCACAGAAAAAATAATATAGTAAGACCCTTCAGCTCAGGGACAGCAGAGAATATGTTTCATTATTTTGCCAGCTCCTGCCCAGAACCACTTTTTCATACATGAACATGTGAATCAAAGAATAAAGAGAATGACACATACCAGACTTCTCAATTTCCCTCTCGCAGCCTGGACAGATGACCTAAAATCTACCTATCAGACTGGCTTACCTGGACTTTGATCAGAAAGCCAATGTCGTAAAGAAATGGAGATTACATAGAAATCCAGTCTGGCATAAACAGTATTAACTATGGTGTCCTTACCCAGTTTTTGGAGACAGCAGGACCAAAGGTCAAGCAGAGCTGGAGTGAAGCATGGAGTCTATGCCCATTGGTGCTGACAATGGAGTTATCACAGGACCAGTCCGAAATTGTGATCTGTAGATTTTTTCCCCCCCTAGCAACATGACCTCCAAGCTGGGATCTCCAGCCCAAAGGGAGATTGTATGAGCTATTTTCTGTCTTGTAATAAACTACTTTTATGCCCAAATTGTCCTACTGGCTCTCTGTTGCTTATGAGCCAAATCCCTAAGTAATCAATACACTGACGATGCTTTAATCTATTTAAACCAGTAGTTCAGTAAGTAAATATTTTGTGATCTAGTAAACTAATTGTTATATATGATTTTACTTTTTTTCCTTGTTTCTATCCTAGCAAACAGGTTTAGATATGAAAACTCTGTCTACTTGTCTAGACAGGATTTTTGTTTTGTTTTGATCTGGTTTGGTTCTCAGTGTGTGCGTGTCTTTGTGTCTGCCCAGGCACACAGTCGTTTGTCCTTCCTCTGGATTTAGTAGACTTATTGCTAAAACTAGGAACCTTTCCTTACAGCTGCCTAAGCAAAATAGAAATTAAGGCACTTAACATTGTACTAATCTATATGTAATTTTGTCTATAAGAGATTGCATATTACTTCTTAAAAGACAATCCAGTAAATGATTCATTTCAGAAAGTATGTATAAGCTTATAAGTAGAACGGGAAACAAACAAACAAATATTTCTAATATCATGGGAGTGACTACGTTGAGCTAAAGACAAAATTTCAGGGACAAATTCACATTACTTTCAAAGAGTCTCAGGTCTCCCACAACTTAAATGGAGGTAAAAAGGTTATGCGCTGAAAACCAAGACAGTTCAAAAGTGGTTCTGGTTGTTTTATAGACACTGATATACATGATGCTCAAGATGAGCTCTTCCAAAATTGCTTTGTGAAATGCCAGTGAAAAAACTCAAATTTCTAAATTAATAGGTGATCTTACATATTATGAGATTATAATTACATATGTATAGTTAATACACTAAATATCTGAATGCACACAAACTGAATCAGTATGCTGTGAAAGTTTAAATAGGCATGTTCTTTTGCTCATTATTTCTTTTAATTTTTTAAAAGAACAGTTTTATGTCATGTCTAATAATCTAGGCATTGGTACAGACAAACTTAGGTCCATCGTAGTTATGCTGAGGACGAATTATGTGACATGGACGAATTATGGCACCTTTTCTGGTCTCCTTTTACCAACTGAAAGGAGCAATTAGAACACTTGCCCCCAAAGACTTGTTAAGAAGGCAGAGCACCTTAGAGCATTTAGCATAGTGCCTGGTACATAGTAAGAATGTGAAATTGTCAGCTATTGCAGTGATCACTATTATTATTGTTGTTATTATCTTGCCATAGAAATAGTCATACAAGTGTTGATGTTACATAAGTGTCCATCGATAGACAAAGCATTAAATAATTGGTTCCATCCATTCTTCGGAATAAAAGCAAACCATTTAAGAAGTGAGTTATCTCTGTGTGCACTGACAGTGATGAAGGGCCAATACATGTCACTATTGATTATTATAAAAAGCACACTGCAGAACAATATGTATCTTAATCCCACTCTTAAACATGTGTCTATATAGATATCTGTTTGTATGTGTTTACAGATGAGTCTGAACAGTTGTATATCCATTAACATTTGTTACTTCTGGGGAGAAAGAATGTGAGCAGGAGCAGATAAAGAAAGTATTTAACTTTTATTTTAGATCTTTCTTCTCTCCCTGTGCCACTATGTATGCCTTTGTTTACAACAAGCATGTGTTTCTTTTATAATAAATTAGTAAGCTTTTGTATCCTTTTTATTCAACAGTATCCTCCAAAATTTCACACCAGTAATAGTGCCAATTTTTACCCATAAATTATGCATATGTGCAAGCATATTTCTTCTTTATATGATCAGAATCCTGTAATATTAACAGGACTTAGTCAGGCAGAAGAAACATACTCCTATATCTCTCCTCTGTTGACATTTCTCCAGCTGACCATTTATGGAAAGTTTATGACTCTACTATGTACTAGTTCTTCTAAAGCCATGATCTTAGACAACCAGATAGATGCCTTTCCTTTGAAAAGACACTCCTGCCTTGCCTAGGTTGGTTTCATTTGTCTTCTCTTACCTGAGATGAATAATCAACCCCTCATTTTCTCTCAGAATCTTTAAGCAATGGATTGATGGAGGTCAGGTGTTTGCTCCACAGATGTTTCTTTCATGTCAACTCTGTGAACAAAACTGCCTCACCTGCAGCACAATCCACTTGTGTCTCTTGGATACTTGGTCATATTGAATTGAAGCCTTCCGTCCATATATAGTTCATTTATTTTATGCAGAAAAATGAGAGCACAATGTGGTATTGTCCTTTGTCTACCAGTTATAGTTTGAAGTCACAAAACCAGGTAGCCTGTAAGCAATGGGCTAATAACACATGCTACTCCATAAAGATTCAGGTGATAGATGACTAGAATTTGAAGTAACTGGACAGCTGTCTGAACAGACTATTTCATTAAATGTGAAGGGTTGCCATTTCTAACTATGATGATAATTAGAGTAGATGAAATGGAGGGGTATTTTATAGCATTGGTTTGGGGGACAATTTACCCACCTTATGGGCTCAATCCATTGAATTAGGATCCAATGAATGTTGCTATAATTGAAAGGATGTGATATTCTTGTTTTAAATGTTGCATGATGTGTTTTCTTATATCTGAATTAATACAGTAACCCACAAGGCAGTAAGAATGGCCTGGTGCAATCAAGGGTTTGAATTTTTAAAAATGCCTGATAATATCATTATTGATATTATTATATTTGTTGCCATTGTTATTATTATTTTAGCCAGGGTACAAAGCTATTCCTTTCACATTTTCCAATAGCCCACAGATATATAATGTCCCTTTTTCAGTTATCTATTTCTGTATAACAAATGTTCCAAAACTTAAAACCTTAAAACAACTACCATTTATTATCTCTCATTATTTTGTGTTGTTTGAAATCAGTTAGGCTGATCTTAGTTGGGGTTTCTTGTTATTGAAGGTTGATGGTAAATAGGGCTTAGACTCATCTTCTGAGAAGGCTGGGCCTCATTCTCTCTTTATATAGCCTAAAGTGTACTCTTTTCCGTATTACCTTTCTATGTGCTTCCTTCATGTGGTCTTTCCATGTGCAATCTCCACCTTGTAGTGAGACTTCTTCCATGGCACCTTGAAGCTCCCCAGAGTAAGATTTCCATGAGGGAAGAAATAAAGAGCTCCCTTAAAGGCTAGGTGGGACAAGCACAGGCAAAGTCTGCTTTAAATGTAAATTTGACTGGTAAATATTCGGAAGCACATACTTTATTGTTTGTGAAAGTTTGATTTATGTCAGAGATTCAAGGACAAATTATGAGAGATTTGGCATTACAAATGTAACTCTGAAGAACTTCTCTATTTTGGGAAATAAACTTCAATTTTTTATATTCCCACTTGCTAAACATGCTATAATATTCATTATTTATATTCATTTAAATATGTCACATTCTCTGGTCATAAGGTAGAATTTAACTTTCCCATCTTCTTTGGAGTTACATGTGGTCATATGACTTGTTTAACCAATGAAATGTGACAAAAAGAGACTTGTCACTTGCAAGAAGTAGTTTAAGAGCCGTGCTGTGCTTTGCTTGTTTCTCTCACTCTTCTTCGTGGTGACTGGCAAAAATCCAGATAATGGCTGTTTTGTCAGCCTGGCACCTAGTGTGGCAATGATACATAGCAGAGCTCTCAGCAACCCACAACAGAGGTAAAACATGAATGAAGAAGAAAATGTATTAAATCATCAAGATTTGGGAGTTGTTTGTTTGCACAGCACTATCTGATCTCTCCTGATTAATTTCCTTGTTAATGGCCATATGCCAGCAACTGTTAATTTTTTGGCTGAGGAAATATAAGGATTTGGATTAGACAGTACAAGTCTTAGCTTGAAGTCCCTTGAAGGGAGAACTAATAAGCTATGTGAACCTAAGGCACACTACTCAATCTCCCTGACCCTCAGTTTTGTCGTTTGTAAATTGAAGAATCCCAGTGGTACTATCCAGGGTTACTGGATAATTTTAAAGGTATTTCTCATGTAAAACTCACCTGAAATGAAGTGTGTACCCTTCTAGTTACTAGTCAAATAACTGACATTGAAGCCCACACTAAGCTATAGTAATGATTTTTGTTAAATTTAAAATCAGAATTTGTAGACATGCTTAAAATTATTAGGTATGCATATTTGTGTATTTAGAATGGGTTCAATTTGATGTAGTTTATAAGCAAAGACATGTAAATTCAAAAAGACTAAGTGACTTCGTCAAATCACAAAAATTATTTAGTGGAAAAATCTAGAACCTAAACCTAGTGATTTCTGAGCATATGTTCTTTCTCTATTACCATATTTGCAATCTAAATTAGATTTCCTGCAGAAATCTTTATTTATTTTATTTATGTTTGATTTTTTTGCCCTGCCAACATATACAGTGCAATTAGGGTAGTTCTCGAAGACTTGAGGTCACTTTACACCACCCACTGAGAGAAATATGGAAGAACACTTGGAGAATTTGCCTTGCTTTGGAAAAAAAAAAAACAAAACAAAAAAAACAGAACATTTCAATATGTCTTTTCATGGAAGAAAAAAATGAGAGAAGCAAGTTCAAGATGAGAAATTATTAGCCAGTAAGCATATTGTGATAAATCAGCCATAACATGATTATAGCAACTTCCTTGGGAAAGAAATCAATGTTGAATCAGACTTACATAGACCAGAGGGATCAAATCAAGGTCAAAGGTACTTCTCCAACTTGAAATTGGATAATTATTACTGTTATTATTGTCAGTTGTTATACTATATTTCTGATAGAAATACATGGTGCCCCATATTGCTTTTTTTTAACTGGCTGGACAAGTCAATCTGTTTATCACAAGGAAATAAATTCAAGTATATTAATCTAAATACCAAGTGAATTAAGGTAGTTAGAATAAAACGACTTGTGAGTCCCTTGAGATTTTTTTTAAATAAGCAGAAAAAAGAAATGCAAAAGAGCAATTTTGAAAGAAGAAATTGCATGCACTCCCTTTGTTTTGAAAATTGGACCATAAGTCTTGCTTTAATAGAGAGTGTACCAGGTTGGCAACCTGCAAAGATGGATTTGAATGTCTGCTTTGCCACTTTAGCATGCACCTTGCTACCCAGACAGACACCAGGAAGCATCAGAGAAGCCTGCCAACATTTCGTCAGTTAGCAAGTTTCCTTGTTAGGCTGCTTTAATAGCCCTGAAATCTTCCCTTTCCATTCTGTTTCCACTCACTGCATCTGATCTTCAGCCTTCCTTGCCTTCAATTCTGCACAAGCCTCTCTCTCTTCTTCCTTCCTTCAGCTTTGCACGTTCCTAGTACACTCCCTTGAAGTGATCTTCCTGAAATGCAAATGTAATCATCACACCCATGTTCTTTAAATCATTACTAAATCATTTAGTAACTCCCTCTCATAGGTAATTTATTGTCCAAAGATTAGGACTATCTGTCTTCTCCTTGCCAAACATCAGTCAAACTGATTATCAAACAAATTCATCATTCATTGTCTACATAATACCTAGTAATAAACCTTTATTGCCCTTATTGGAGTCTTAGCCTTCTGCTGGTGAAGTATCTTTCTTTCTATTTTTAAAGTCCATCTTGGATTTTGGGTGGAGCATGGGAACGGAGGTTCCTTAGTGACCAGGCTCTGTGAGTGCAACCTGATCACTACTGCCCCAGGGAAATGTGTGAGCCCTCTTTTACACCATCATAAAATGTTTGTTTCTTTTTGAAGTGCTGAGAGGAGTTTCTTGTATGCTTCCACATAAATGTCAGAAAATATAAGCATAATTTCACAGGAGTGTGTGTGCATGTGTAGTATTTCTAGAGCATGGTAAACATTCCATTCTCAAAAAATAATTTATATCAAGTATAATGATGAAAGGAAACAAATCATATGCGTGCAAGTGGAATGTCCAGACCTGTGATTCTCTGCTGCAGTAACACTATTAACAGGTTATAAATCCCATTCTGTTAATTACTCAAAAGCCTTGATCCACAGGGAAGGATTTTCTTCTGTCTCGTGATCAGCCCAAGTGCAGGTATAACACAAACTCAAGGGAGGTAATGCCCTAAAGGCCTTCATCAACCAGCGGAATAAGTAAGCCACTAGAAGAGTGACCCAACCCTCCATTCTTTGGTAGGGCATCCTTGCAGTCTGCATGTGATTCAGAGGACTTCCAGTGGGACTGAGTGCCATTTTTCCATAAGGGTACCTAGTTCAGTAGTGGCAGCTCTAGTGTTTTTTCCTTCCTTTGTGCCTCTCTCACTGTGATCACCTGCCTGATAAGCTAGCAGAACCCAAAGTCTTGTCTCTGGTTCTTTTTTCAGGAGAAACCAGACTAAGGACACCATACTATCAGTTATCTTTTCTAAATAGCTCATTATTGATTCTGTAGTCAGGTACATAAGATATTTCCACTTAGTGAAGTCTTAGATACTCTGCAGCAAAAAAAGCCAGGGTAGTTAATATGAAAAATAATTTCAGGAAATTTACTTAAATGATATTTAATTAATGGTTGGTATCATCTTAATTTGCTCTTCAAATAATTTTAGCACAGGACTACATGCATATACTAATTATTCATATGTATTATTTTATTTTTATTATGAATTTTCCCTAAATTCAAAACTCGTTTGGAATAAGAGAACCCTCTACTGTGAAGAGGACATAGAGCTTGGGGTATACGGCTACATATCTGTATTTATGCATCATGGAGATGAATAACAATAGGCAGGTAAAGATTTTCTGTTACCTAGATACAAGAGGTTTTGATTTTATCACCATGCAAGTTTCTACTCTACTTCTGAAAATAGCCACACTTTTTTATCTTAATGGTTCGCTCTCAAGCATTAAAAAGAAGGGGCATTTTGTCATCTCTGCAGAGAGAAAGGTGTGTAGATTTATATGATTCATAGGTTAAAATAGGATATGCCCCCCCTTCAAGACATAAAATAACAATTCTAGTGCAATGTTATCTGTTTCTTATATAGGGCACATTTTATGCCATAAAGGCTAAATATCAACATATGTAAATTAAGTCTAGGTTAACTAGGTTTAATTCAGTTTTCCTGAAATAATCATTCTTTGTTCTTCTTTATATGCACAGGTACAAACATTTTTTTAAAAACAGAGAACACTTCAATGTCTGTGATTCAGTTACAAATCCCTGACAGTCTTATCCTATTCATTAGGATAATGAAGCAAGACAAATAAGCACTTGCTTCTGCTCCTAGTGTGTGAATTTCTGCTGGGTAAAAGGAGGAAATGCAGATTTCATTTACTAAGCTACACATATAGCTCCTGAGGGTATGGCCACAAAGGCGAGACAAGAGGTATAAATGTTTTGACTTATTTGCAAGTCTGTGATAATTATTTAGTTGTCTTCCTTCTCTTGTATTTAAAATATTATTATCCTGATTTATGTCTTTATATATAGGTGTGTGAATTCAATTCAACAAATGTATTGATAGCTACTGTTTGAAAGTTCATTAAAAGGTGCTAGAGGGCATACAAAGGTAAATAAATTGCAAATCTTCTTCTCAAGAAGCTTAGAAATTAATGAATAACTATAAATATCCTCATGTCAGTTCAGGCCAGATTCACCACCAAATATGAGTTCAGGTTAGGTTAATTTTTACCTAAATATAAATTACAAGAACCTTCAGTTTTAGCCCACCCTGAACTCGCATTTGGAGGCAACCCTGGTCTTATCTGACATGAAACTCTTTATAGTTTTTATTTATCTTTTATTATATGACTGTTCACATATTTGGTGAAGAAATATTAATGTGTTTGGTCATGAGATGCTCCTCCTAACCCTGCCAGGGTTATTATAAAATATACAAAAATAAGCACCTAATTACCTTTCTTAAAATCTAAAAATTTCTGATTTCTGAAATACATCTGGCCCCAAAGGTTTTTGGATCCAGTACTAATGCTTAAAAGATCTGGACTGCTGTGCTTGGTTGTAGGACCAAGTGGGACCTTCAATCCAGCCCACATTGTGTCCTCTTCTGGAGCTCTGTTGGCCTGGAGAATGCCATCTTTTACAAATTTGCTCAAAGAAATTCTTTTCTGACCAAGAACTCCCTGGAATGGCCTGACCAGGCAAAGAGATTTTTTTTTTTTTTTTTAATATATGTTTTATGAAGATTATTGAGGCTTTATATGAGATTAAAATTGAAGTGAGTATAGTCACAAACCTGATAGGGACAGATGTGCAAAAGAGTCAAACAAGAATAATTGAAGAATGCTCCTGTAATAAAAGATTCTTTGGAAGTGTCCATCTAATGGCATTGGCTAATAGGCAGTTGGAAAAAAAAGTGAGAGCAAGAGTTATCATGGTAGAAAATTTTGCTTAGTGATTTAGAAAACTTCTGTATCAGTAATCATTACCTGTGTGAAGTCTTTGCTGGGGAAAAAACAGGAAATGGGTGGAAATAGCAGGGTGGGATCCAATGATAAAAAGATTTGCATACTAAAAATGTCCTCCTCTTGTATATTGTGAACAAAACAATGTGATTGCAGTCTTTGCTCCCAGCCCACATACATATAATCCAAGGAAAACGTAGCTTACCAATAAACTCTATTATTATACTTCTCAGTTCTTGACTTCTTTATTAATTGACTATCAACATGGTATATATTTGTCATTGGGACTCAACAGTGTAACAGCTAACAGATTCCCAATGATCTTTTTTTTTTTTTTTAAGATTTTATTTATTTATTTGACAGAAATTACAAGTACACTGAGAGGCAGGCAGAGAGAGAGAGAGAGAAGGAAGCAGGCTCCCTGCTGAGCAGAGAGCCCGATGCGGGACTCGATCCCAGGACCCTGAGATCATGACCTCAGCCGAAGGCAGTGGCTTAACCCACTGAGCCACCCAGGCGCCCGCAATGATCTTTTTTTTAAACCCTTCTATCAGTCTTTCCTTATTTCTTCCCCCAGTCCCTGGCAACCACTTTTCTACTCTCTATTTCTATAGTTTTAATCTTTATTTATTTATTTATTTTTAATTCATGTGTTAGTGATACCATGCAGAATTTATCTTTCAATGTCTGGATTATTTTAATTAGCATATTTTCTCCAGGTTCATCTATACTCTTGCAAATGAAAGGATTTCTTTCTTTTTTAGTGCTGAATAAGACTTTTCTGTCTGTCTGTATTTCTTACCTTTTTCCTCTTTTTTCTCTTTTCTCTTTTTTCTTTTTTTGGGTTGACATATGACATTGTGTAAAATTAAGATGTACAAAGTGTTGATTTGATATGCTTATATATTGGTATATGCTTACCACTGTAGTTTTACCTAACACCTCTATCACATCACCTAGTTGTCATTTTTAATGCTATGTTTTCTTGATCTATTCATCTATTGACAGACACTTATATATTTTTTTCATGCCTTAACTATTCTGAGTAATGCTGCAGTGAACATGGTAGTCCAGACAACTCAAGAAAATGGTTTCATTTCCTTTGGATATCTATGTGGAAATGGGTTTGCTGGATCATGTGCTAGTTCTATTTTTAGACTCTTCTAGACAGCATCGTTGTGATGTCCATTCCAATAAATATTTAACCATGTGTAGGGAGCCTGCAGCACCTGCTGTAGTCTCTTAATCCTACCATCACCTTATCTTCTGGGGTGTGCATTATTCATTCGTCCTACATTATCTCATTTACTCTTTAGGACAATAGTATGAACTGGACACTATTGTTAATCCCATTTTACAGATTCAAAGATTGATATTTAAACAGTAATTTGTTCATGGCGACATCATAGTAGGTTATGATGGCAGTAATCTAACACAGGTTGATATCACCCTAAAGCTAATAACTCTTAATACTACACTAAACAAGAATAGTAGACTGGAAATATGGTAAATATGAATTCTGTTGCTAACTATCCCACCTCCCAACAGCTGTCATTGCCCCTTCAGTTGCAGAATTTTTGTTTTGAAAATAAAAGCACCAGGGTGCCTGTGTGGCTCAGTCAGTCTTTGGCTCAGGTCAGGATCCCAGGGTCCTGGGATGGAGCCTCATGTGGGGCTCCTGCTGAGCTCCCCCAGCTTGTGCTCCCCTCCTCTCTATTCCTCTCAAATATGTAAATAAAATCTTAAAGAACAAAAACCCCAATAAAAACAAAAACAAAGTTGTAGAAAATGGTTTCAAAAGTTTTTTGTTTGTTTTAAGTTTTGTTTTTGTTTTTGGTATTTTGTGATGAGAACCCAGCTCTTGTTATCCCATTTCTAACTGGGATTCCCAGCTTGGCTTCTTCATCTCTTTATAATATGGATAAGCCTGTTAAATTCCCTGGCCTCTGACTCTTCATCTTTCCAGGAAGAGATTGAAATAGTGACATTTGATGCTTCTAGTTCTCTGAGTGTACAAGTCTCTCCCCAAGGCCATTACTTGAAGAGCTTAGGACAGGTTGGTTTGAAGCTCTTATGCACACTTTGCTCTCATTTTTTTTTCACATCTTAACACCTTTGGCAATTTCCCCTGTACTTCTTATTTGAAAGTGTTAGCTCTGTTCTTTGTTGCAGAATTTTTCTTTCTCTGCACTACCCTAGTTTTGCCATCAAAGTATTTGAATACATGCAAAATGTAGTTATGTAATATTTATATATTTTTTTACTTCTGAGACCTAAATTTAACTTGTGTTCTGATATCAATTTGATTTCCCATGTTTTTCATTATTGCTTTCAAAATATCGATCCATAGTCATTCATTCACTCTACTTACTTAAAATATATTGAGCTGCTACATTGTTTCAGGAGCTCTCTGAAGTACTCAAAATATAAAGATGTGTAAATCATGATCTTTAGAAGTTAATAGCTTAATAAGGTATATAAATTAACAATTGCTAAGACAAATAGTTTTTAGTACAATATGTATAGAACACTAACGGCGTAGGAAGTAGCATTTTTTTAACTCTCCTTCAGTGGATCTTGTATGGCATCATGGAGCTGATACCTGCAATACACCTAGAAAGGTGACTAAGAGAGTCTTGGTAAATACAGACAGAAAGGGCATCCCAAGCAGACAAAGTATTACGTTCTTTGTACCGTTGTATGCTGTATAATTACAGGCACCCCCAGTTTTTCTCATTACAGCTATAGGAAGACAATTCAAAATAGTGAATCAACCTGTGCTTTTCACATTTTCCATAAACATTAACTATAGAGATCATGCTGAAACGACCACTATTTGTAAGCCATTCAGTTAATTCATGTTCTCTTAAATTTTATATGTTGTGGAAACTAAATAAGAAATGGATGGTATGTTTGGTTATATAAATGCAATGAATTACTGTCTATAAAATGAATTCCCATTTTTAAAACAACTATACCACCAATAAAAAAATCTCTACTCTAATACCTTATCCAAGCCTCTCACTTGAAAGTAACAGATGTGTGCTCTGGGTGATTATTTGACTTATTAAAATAATCCCATCTATCTCAAAGAATTTTTATGAAAAATGTAGAACTGAAATAAATTCAAGATTAAACTTTTAGTAGCAACCACAAATTCCACCATAGAATTGTGCAGTCGAGAAAACTACTTGCTGTTGCCATCAGTCGTAGCCATTATAATCACAGCTTGTATTATTTCCATTTTGGTTCCTGAAATTTAACTTTATGAAACTGATATGACCATAATTAATGTCATTGTGGCTTTTGGTTAACCATCCCCACTACCTATGATAACCACCTTCTTCATGTTCCTCAGTCCTGAATTCATTCTGGAGAAACCAGACTAATTACTCACTTTTTATTTTAATCCATCTCAACATCTTCTAGGCAGAGAAAAGTACTTCCTTGTTTATTCAACACATGATTATTTAACACTTGGTATGCAACATGCAAGAACTAATTTTGGTGACCCAAAGAACCCATTTGATTTATCATACCTGTTCTCATTTAAACACATATCCAAAAAGATCTGGACAAAGTACAGTGGTTGGTCAAAGACATGAGAAATCTTCCTATAGATAGTCAAGGTAAGCTTTAGAGAAGAGATTCTTCTCAAGGAAGAAAATCTCCATTAAAAGGAGATTCTTTAAGATAAGTAAGAAACTGTCAGCCTAGCAAAGGGAAAGAAAGCATTATATGCAAGGACAATGAAGCCAGAAGGGTAATATTATGATCAGGAGTCTAGGAGGTTCATTCTGTGACTCTCAATTTTAACTTTTACTAGTTGTGTCTTAAACATTTTAGTATTTATTCTCCAATAGTTTGTGAAAGATTATTAAAATACTTTTGTGAATATGAATATCCTAGTGTTCATTTTAAAAAGGAAAAATATCCCTTTGATAATCCCAACATTATATATATATATATATTATTAATGGAATTGAAATTTGATATTCTACATAAGTTTCTGTAACGTAAAATAGCTCACTAACGATTGGTATAGAGAGGGATGTGGACTTTTTTTTTTTCAGCTTAATTAAGGCATAATTGACAAATGAATTGTAATCTATTTAAAGTGTACAACATGATGGTTTGATATGCATCTACTTTGTGAAAGGATCCCCAGCATTGAGTTAACATGTCCACAGCCCTGCATATTTAGCTTTTCATATGTGTGTGAACACCTAAATTCCACTCTCTTAGTAAATTTCAATTATACATTAGAGCATTTTCAACCAAAATCACCATGTTTCACATTAGGTCTTGAGACCTTATTCATCTTACAGCTGAAAGTTTGTCACCTTTACCAGCTTCTCCCTATTTTCTCTATCTCCAAGCCCTGAGTAATGACCATTCTATTATCTATTTTCATTATCTAGTTCTATGAGTTTGCTTATTTATTTTTGTAGATTACACATCTAAGAGATATCATGCAGTATTTATCTTCTCTTCCTAGCTTATTTCACTTAAGGAATGTTATCATCTTTATGTGGAAGTCCCAGTATTCCATAAACGATTTTTCTGACAAATTACTGATTTTTACCACCATGTAGCAGCACCTGAAATGCAGAGTATACATACAAAGCTGAATGAAGCAAGAGGAATTGAATATCGTCCATATGCCCATATCTTCTGGTAGTTCACTTAAGCAATAGGGTCATTCTTAGAGGTGTTATCACACTTTGCACGTCTTTGTGCACTTTCACCTTACTTTCATAATTAGCATTTTCAACCCTTCATATCTCTCTTTCATCAAATCACTTCTATCTTTTTATTATTTATTTTTTGAAGATTTTATTTATTTGACAGGGTCACAAGTAGGCAGAGAGGCAGGCGGGGTGTAGGATGCTGAGCAGAAAGCCCGATGTGGGGCTCAATCCCAGGACCCTGACATCCTGACCTGAGCTGAAGGCAGAGGTTTAACCCACTGAGCCACTCAGGCACCCCTATCTTTTTATTTTTAAAATAAATTTATTTATTTATAATAGTATTTATTTATATTTAGGGATTTAAATTAACCACAGCCTTTTTAAAAGTATAATATTTTAAATAAATTTTGCTATTTTTGGTTGGTTGTCTAGTTATATTTTAAAAGCTCCCCCAACCCCAGTTTCCCCTATGTTTAACAAATTTAATGTGTGATTTTTTAAGACTATCAGACTTTTCTTGAGTTTTAATGCTTCATATTTTTTAAAATAAATTATCCTTAGAGAGGAAAGCCAATTAAATAATTCATGATATAGTTTCAACAGAATCATGTGAAAGAAAAAAAGCTTCTCTCCCCAATTTAGTCAATAATCCGTGAAAAAAAATTAAGAACATTCACTTGCCTTCATTCTCCAAACGATCAGGTTAAGCTATTCAAACAAATGCCATCAGATCTTTTCTCCCCCAGTAAGACTGTAACTAGTGCCAAACACTAGAGTACAAAAACAAATAAATGTTACAAGAGTGAGTTGTAATGTAGCCCATCAATTTGTTTTGGTAATTGACAAATCTAATGCTATAAATTTCTGGCACCATTCAAATTCAGCTGTTGTTCTTATGTTACATTTTCTCCTCTGCTGTCTGTTGTTTTTTGTCTTTCAAACTAGATTGAAAACTACTTAAGGGAAGAGTTTTTATGTCTACATTTCTTAATACCTAACAAAGGGTCAGGTAGAGTGTAGGTACCCAATAAGTGTTTTCTAATGGACTCATAATATTTGGGTTATTGCTGAGCTGCATTAAATTTTGTGGGAAAAAAAAATCTTGAAAAGAGTTGACTTTTAACATTTGAATTATAAATAGAAATCAGGGATGTCTTGGTATCTCAGATTGTTAAGTGTCTGCCTTCCACTCAGTTCATGATCCCAGGGTCTTGGGTCTGAGAACCACATTGGGCTCCCAGCTTAGCAGGGAGTCTGCTTCTCCCTCTCCCTTGCATCTTCCCCTGCTTGTGCTCTCTCTGTTTCTCTCTCAAATGAATGAATAAAATCTTTTTAAAAATAGAAAACAAAGAGAAGTAACATGAAAAATCACTTACTCCTACATAACATATTTTGTAGGTATCTCTTTGGAAAGGTAGAGAGAATATTTACCAAGTACCTACTATATGAAATGCTCTCTAATGTTGTATTATAAAACAAGATTTTCTTAAAAGGCATAGTAAATTATCCCATATTATACAAAAATTAATAATACTGTAAGAAAATTTTAATGGTATAGGCATAATCTGAAACACCCTCTCTATCTCAACTACTTCAGTTGAGCAATTCTAATAAATAGTGGATTTGAACTTGAAGAGATGTTTTGTGGGTTTTTTTTTAGAGGATATGAATTTTCTAATTTGTTTCTATTTTGGTACACCGAAAACCCTGCTAAGATTGAGAATTCCAAAGAAATACAGAAGAGTATTATTTCTTCTCTGTGTTGAATATATGCATATGTTTGTTGTTTGATAGACAAATGACAGCATCTGAGGTTATTGTAGGCCTGAGTTACATTTCTCCTTGGTTAGAAAGCTTTTTTACTATCAAGTTTCTTGGTAGAAGTAAAGAAAAGTCTTCCTTGGTGGCTGTTTATTTTCATCAACCAAAAATGTCAGCTACGGAACATAATTATAACATCACATAGGCCATAATAGCAATTATGCCTTCTGTAGATGATTAAATTGCTGAAAACACAGATATTGACATGTTACATCATTATTTTCAGAGCTCAAAAGTGAACTGTCATTCCCTACACCCTTCCTAATCTTCTACTTAGTTACATTTATTATCTTTACTAAGCAAAAATAAGAAAATTATATATCATTCACATTATATATATAAATATTATAACATTATATGTAAATACATATTATATACACATGCATACATATTCACATATACATGTGTATACATATACACACACAGAGACACACTAATCAAGTATGTGTGTGGCTCAGGCATGATGTTGTTATTTCTCCATCCTCATTTCTAAACAATACCTTAAGAAATGCAGTCACATTTATTTTGGATTCCATCTATATAAAGGGATAAATCCTACTGAGAGTATACCTAGACTTGGTAATATGAGGTTTTACCAATAATCTCAAGACATATTTGAAATCTTGTGATGTCTTTTGTTAAAAGCTTTGAAAAGAGAGGTGCTTTTTTGTTTTTTGGGGGGGGGTTTTTTGATAGATTTAAGTTTGTTTCTTATATAGTAATAAATAAGGAGAGAAATGTTTCACTGGACAACTGCAATGTATCATATGGCTAGCCCATCAGTATATGTACTGGAAGAAGGACCCTTACAATCTAGGGATCTTTGAATAGTAACAGAGAAGAGGAAACAAAATACATATATTTCCGAAGAGTTGTTAGATTGCATTTCATTGAAATTTTCCTGAAACCATAGATGAAAATTCCCAGCTAGGTAGTAAATGAAGAATTATTATGTTTATAGTAGTAACCTGAGTGATTTAAAAAGTTATAGCTTTTGCAACTTTACAGTAACAACTGTTAGTAGTGAAATGTGTTAAGCACCCTTTTCCTTGGCATACTGTATGTCTTAGAATGTTCTTAGACTCTCCTAAGTTAGAGTAACAAAGAAGAGGTGAGTTACTAATATGTTATTTGTTAAGGTTATGGTACTATGATGCTTTAGAATTAACACATAAATGAGTCATTAGTTAAATTCTCTGCTGTTGTCTCTATTTTTTCTTCTGGTTTTAAAGGTTATAAGAAAGAAAAATACAGGGCAGCTTTAAAAAACTTCTTAAATCTTGTTAGCTCAAATAACTCAAACATCACTCAATCCCAGAATAGAATGCATTCAATAGCAGTCACCAAAGAAGTACAGCATCCATAAATTTGGGTGGTCCTATACACCTCTGTGTCAACTCTAGCTTTCCGCCTGGTCTGTTAATGGATGCCTCAAATTTAAACACTATGTACTTTGGTTTAATTAAGTATTTACTTTTCTTTGGCATTTCACTTTAAACCTCAAATTATGCCCAATAACCATACATGTTGTATTCTTAGTAGGATTTTGTTCACTGTTTTTCTTTCTAAACCATGGAGTCTGGGGCAGGATGAATTAGGGGAAGAAGTAGTGACACTAAATGACTAGGGGCAGATGGAACACAAAGGCAAAGAGGAAGAAAAAAGAACAGTTTGCTTAGAGATACCTTTGCTCCCTCACCTGAACTTGCTTTCTGTTGATACCAGTTTTGGAAGATTGGCTGCCTAGTTTAATGTTTTTGAGAGAAGAATGATGTATTAAAAATCAGAAGATTTGAGTACGGGACCTAGTTATAATTCTATGATTAACTTAACTCCTTAGACTTTCTGTGTCTTCTTTTTTTTTTTTTTTTTTTGGTCATTATAAAAGGAAGTGATAAAATCTCTCCTTGTACTCTCTGTGAGGTTAATTAAGAAATATACTTTCATTTCACAGGCTGTAAACTGATATTTCTCTTTTTTAAATTTTATTTCTTTCAGTGTTCCAGAATTCATTGTTTATGCACTACACCCAGTGCTCCATGCAATACGTGCCCTCCATAATACCCATCAACAGTTTCACCCAAGCCCCCACCCCCTCTCCCCTCCAAAACCCTCGGTTTGTTTCTTAGAGTCCACAGTCTCTCATGTTTTGTCTCCCCCTCCGATTTCCCCCAAATCATCTCTCCCATTGGGAGATATAAACTGATGTTTCACAAATAGTGTTGGATTACAAGGTAGACTCTCTTTAGCTTACACATCATCTAACATTTTTTGAATCTTTATTTTCAACATCAAGCATTTTGCATATAGATGTGAACATTCTGCCTCTTATGAAAATGCATAAGTTCTAGAAGGTACTATGCCAAGCTGGGTGGCCCCTGCTTTGGAAGCAGCGAGGTCACCATCCTCACCATGGTGCTCAGTTATTTACATCCACGCTTCATTTATACATGACACTGATGAAGTTTTAGAATATAAGTGAGGTCTGGAGCCAACAACCAAGAAAGAATTCTTAAGATGTCTCTGGTGCAAAAGGTGATTTTTATTAAAGCATGGGGACAAGACCCATGGGTAGAAAGAGCTGCCTTCCTGCGATCCCAAGGAGTGGCTGATTATATACTCAGGAGTTGGGGAGGTGAGGATAAATGGGGTGTCCAGAAGGACTGTCCTATGCTAATGAAGATTCTCAGGATACTGGAGGCCTGGTTATTGTCAAGCCAAAGCTATTTTTCCCTATAATGAGGTATCAACATGTAGACAGTTGGGAGTTTCCTGGTAGAATGTCACACTCCTCCTGTCACATGTCCTTGTCAATGAACTTTAGGTTTAGAAGAAATTCAACTTTATTTACATTTCCTTTGGCCTCAGCCTCCCTCAATTTTACAGAAGGGAGGAGAATGTTAGGGCTTCAGGAACTGAGTTATGGGTCTCTGGAAGTTAAGCTATTGTTAAGAAAGCGCCTTCCCTATAAATCACTAGGACATCTGCAAATGGAGGGAGACTGGAGTCTTGCAGGATCATGATCTCTACAAAGTTAACTATTTGTTTTTCCTTTAGGGTAGCCAAGAGTGCAGAGTGCCTGAGGAATGTTATGTATATTCCAAGGTGGGGGAGAGGTTGCGGGGTGTCAGCTTCTGCTTTGTCCTCAGTTTGCCTTCTGTCCCCTCAGCAACACCTACCTGAACTGATAGATTTTTGAGTTTGTGAGACCTGCCGTAAACTTTACAATTTTTAAAGATACTAATATAAAATATGACAAAGGAGAATGAGAATGGTTTAGTCATACAGAGAAATATGAAATAGGATCATGGGAAGTATTTCTGCCTCTTGTTGGCTAGTGCTTTCTTGAATTCGAATGGGGAGTGAAAATGTTTAATAATCCTGACATTCATTCTTTGCATTTCCCACTTAATCTGAAACATACCTATAAGCATCAAAGACATTCCTGGTAGAGGTTTAGGAATGAAGGGTAGAGTGAAATGCCTACCAGGCAGGTAAATACATAACCCTGTCCTATAACATCCAGGAAAAGAAGTGTCTACAATGTCAAATTTGAATTTTCTTCAAACTAAAAACTAACAGGTGATAGCTTTTCATTATTACTAAATGCATTTCTATGAAATAATGCCTTTGCAAAATTAAATATTTGATACCAGTTTACATTGAACACTCTTGAGAAAAATTGGGCCTGGTTCCTAATCTTAGATCATTAATATTTTTTGAGCAAAACAAATTTTATTAATTTTCCTAAAGGAGAAAATGTGGTATGGTGTTTTCAATTTGTAAATGAACAATATGGCTCTGACATGTTTCCATATTTTTCAAAATAAAATGAAATCTTTATCCTATTTTTGAGAGATAGTAAATTTTTATGCTTTCTTTTCAATTTTAAATGTTAAATATCAACTGTTACGAAGACTGGCAAAGAACATGTAAAAATAAATAAGAATCAGAGCTGTTCATTTATAGCTTTCTATATTTAAGACAATTTTATCAGATAAACAGAATTTGGTAGAACATAGGAAAAACTTTAAATGCAAATGTTTTATTAAATGACAAGAAAAAATCAAAATATAAAAAATGCTAATTTTCACACATTTCACAAATTAGCACTATGATATTTTCTTCTCTTGTACTTAAAAATGATTACTTTATTTGGTTAATGTACTGGTTGCAAGAATTTGAGAGTGCTTGTGTATTTTTACTGAGTACAAAGGTGTGCAAATAGCTGTTAATTTTATTTTTCTGCAGCTGAATTTAATTTTCTCTCAAAGCCCATTCCATATCATGACAGAATATTTTTTAATTGAAATGAAGCTTATACACAGTGAAATTCAGAGAGCTTAAGTGTATAATTAGATAAATTTTGATAAATTCATCTGTGTAACAGCCATCCTAATCAAGACAGAATATTTCCATTACCCCAGAATGTGGCCTAGTATTCCTTTAAGTCAGTTCTCATTTCCATAGACAATTATTGATCTGTTATCACACTTTCTATCCAGTCTTGTTAAAATTTATAGAAATGAAATAATATCACATATAGTATTTGTGTCTGGTTCTGTCACTTACCAAAGTGTTTTGGAAATCTGTCCGTGTTTTTTAATGTGTTAGTAGGAAATTTTTCTTCTTGAGGACTGTTGTATGAACAAATCACAATTAATTTGTCCATTCTACTGATGATAGCCTTGATATTGAAATAATGTTTTGACTCTTGTGGACCAGACTATTAATATTCTTATTCATGTCTTTCCAAGGGCATATTTGCCCATTTCCTCATTTAGGCAAAATCACAATAAATCATAGGGTAAACATATTTCTAAATCTAGAACAAACTGTCCGGCAGTTTTCAAAACTGGTTGTACCGTTTTACACTTCCACCAGCAGTGTATGAAAGTATTAGCTTATCCATATCTTTCCCAAGATTTGTGATGTCAGTCTTCTTAATTTTAGCCATTCAGGTGTGAGTGTTGTAATTTTTATTTCTCTGATGGCTAATCATGCTGAGCCCCTTTTCTTTGCTTATTGTCTTGAATATATATCATGTATCTCCTTTTGTAGAGGACCTATTTAAGTATTCTGTTCACTGTTTTAACTGAGGCTTTTGTCACTGTTGTTATTCTTTAAAGGAATTCTTTATACAACCTAGATACAAGTTCTTTGCAAGGCACATGTGTATTACAAATATTTATTGCACATTAGTTGTCTTTTCATTCTCAGTTTTAATGACTTTTTATGGAAGCACATTTTAATTTCAATAAAATCCAGTTCATTTTTTCATTCTTATTATTTTTGTGTTTTCTCTAAGAAAATGTTGCTTACCCCAAACTCATGAAGAAATCATTTTATTTTCCAAGTCACTTAGTTTTCTAAAAAAATCTTAATTTTCTTCTAAAATTTTTATCATTTGAGGGGTTCCGGGGTGGCTCAGTTGGTTAGTCTTAGGCTCAGATCATGATCTCAGGGTTGTGAGATCAAGCCCTGCATCTGGGTCCATGCTGAGAGTAGAGACTGCTGAAGATTTTCTCTTTGCCTTTCCCTCTACCCAGTAGAGGAGACAACCTCTCTCCCCCGACTCTTTTAAATAAATGAATAAATAAAATTTTAAGAACTAAAGTTTTATCATTTCAGATTTTACACTTTGGTCCATGAGCCCTGTTTAACTAATTTTTGTCTGTGATTTAAGTAAAGACTGAGGCTTATTGGCTCTATAAATTTACCTATTTATTCTGGTACAATTTGTACAAAATTGTCCTTTCCCCCACTGAATTGCACTGGTACTTTTGTTAGAAATTAATTGACCATGTAGAAATAACTGTTTCTAGACACTCTCATCTGTTTCTTTAGTTTATATGACTATCCTTATATTAACACCACTTTTCTGATTACTGTAGCTCTGTGATAATTTCTACAACCATATTTTATTTTTAATTTTTTGACTCTTTTATATTGTTTGAACTTTTATATAAATTTTAGAATCAATTTACCAATCTGTCAAGAAAAGTAACTATAAGGCATTTAACTGGAGTTCATTGAATTTATAGATAAATATGATTAAAATGGTAACAATATTGAGTTGTTTAATTTATGATAGTGGTATATCTTTCCATTTACTTGGTCTTTTTAAATTTCTCCTAACAATGTTTTATATATTTTAGGGTACAGGCTTTGTATGTTTTTGTTAAGTATATATTTAGCCATTTAAGTTGTTTGGTAATATTGAAAATGGTATTGATTCATTTTGTAATCTTATTTTTCATTTGTTTACTGGTATTTATAGAACTACAAGTAATGTTGTATATTGATCTTTTACCTTGAGACCATGTTAAATTTGTTCCTTTTGGGTCTTTTAGAATTCCTTAGGATTTTCTGACAAATTTATCATGCTATCTGTAAGTAACCCTAGTTTTATTATTTACTTCTAACATCTGGCTTTTTTTTTTCCTTACCTTATTATATGAGTTAGGGTCTCAGTATTGAACAGAAGTAATGAGATATATGAGTTAGGGTCTCAGTATTGAACAGAAGTAATGAGATAGGACATCCTTGCCTTCTTCTTGATTTTAGGTGGAATTTTTTCTCCTTTATTCTGTTAATCTACTAAGTTACATGGATTTTTTTTTTTTTCATTGTTAAACAGAACTTGCATTTTTGGGATAAACTCCATTTGGTAATGATGTATTATTTTTAGATGTTGCTTGATTCTATATGTTAATATTTTGTTAAGGATTTTTATATCCATGTTCATGAGTGATTTTGGTCTCTAATTTTCTTTACATATAGCATCTTTGTCAGGCATTGGTATCAAGATATGATGACCACAGAAAAGCGAATTTGTAGAAGATTGCTTTTTTTTTTTTTTCTTATTTAAGCATTTGGTAAATTCACAATCGAGGTTTCATGAAAGGATTTTTCTTGGTGGCAAGATTTTTTTTTTCCATTACAAATTAAATTTATCTAAGAGTTACAAGATATTTTGGGCATTCTTTTTTTTTCTTATGTTAATTTTGGTTGTTATTTTTTTTCAGTTTCATTTCATCTGGATTATCTAATTTATTGGTACACAGTTGTTTACATCATATCCTTTTTTAATTTTTTATCTCTAGAATCTGTTTTAATAAAACTATTTTATACCTGAGATTGTTATGTTGCATTTTTCTCTTTTCCTTTTGCACAGTCTTAAAAGAGGACCATTATTTTCTGTTTTTTCAAAGAATCAGTATTGGGCTTTCATAATTTTCTTTTTTGTCTGCTTTTTACTTCATTGATTTATCTCTTACATTTATTATTTCCTTCTTTCTACTTAATTGACTTTAATGTTTTCTCTTTTATTATCAAGAAGGAAACTTAGTTCGTAGATTTTAAAACTTTTTTCTTTTTAAGAACCTAAAGCTATAAATATTACCCTCAGCAACATTACAGCTCCATCTCACTAATTTTGGTGTTTTTCATTTTCACTCATTTCAAAATCTTTTCTTGTGACATTTTTATGATTTTCTTTTTTTACCCAAGATGTTTAGAAGTATGTTTTAATTTTCATATATTGAGATAAAATTTTCTAGACAACTTACTGTTTTTGATTTCTAAATTAATTTTGTTATGGTAATAGATTTCAGTGTTTGAAATTTATTGATGCTTGACTTATGGCATGGTACATCTTTATGAACTTTTCATGTGCACTTGGTGAGAATCTGTCTCTTAAGTTGTTGGTGCAAGAGCTATTAAGTGACTATTAGCTCAAGCTTCCTCGTAAGGTTGTGTTTTATATATTTGTACTGATTCTTTTTTTTTTTTTTTAAGAGTTTACTTATTTATTTGTCAGAAAGAGAGAGAGTACAAGCAGGGGGACCAGGAGACAGAGGGAGCTACAGGCTCCTCTCTAAGCAGAGAGCCCACTTCAGGACTTAATCCCAGGACCTTGGGATTTGACCTGAGCCAAAGTCAGATGCTTAACCTACTGAGCTACCCAGGTGTCCCTGATTCTTATCTATTTGTATTATCACTTATGGAGACTGAGAGAGGAATGTTAAAATCTCCAACTAGATTGCAGATTTATCTATTTCTACCTTTAATTCCACCTGGGGTTTTTTTGTTTGTTTGTTTTGTTTTGTTTTTTAATATATATTTAGAAAATTTGCTATTAGTGAGTACATATATATGATTCTTATGTTCTCCTGATGAATTAATATTTTTATCACTATGAGTTGACTTTCATTATTTCTTGTAACGCTCCTAGCTTTGAATATCTGATGTAACATAGGCATCCCAGGATTCTCATGCTTACTATGAAGAATGTATTTTTTTTCCCTTTCTTTAACATGCAAACAAATTGAGTCTTTGTTTTTAAAATGCCTGACCCTTCCATGGTTTTAATGTCAAATCCAGTGTGCTTATCCAGGCATTCTAATTAAATGCAAGCAGCAGCCAAAATATCTGCTTGTATTTCCTAGTTTTCTAGTGTTTTTGCTTTCCACCAGACTTTCTAGAATATTTCCTATTCATACATAGTTCAGAAAACAGTCAAGTATTTGATAGGAGTTTAAACTCAGATGAGGAGCTTCCTCTTTTGAGGGTTGTCCTTCTGTGATTTTTCTCCCCTTCAATTTCTAGCCCTTCTAGTACCCTGGATCTCTGTCCTCTGGCACTGAAGTCACTAAAGACTACAGTTTTCTGCTTGAGTGGCTGTAGCATCACACCTCAGGCAATGAAGTTGCCTTTAGGATGTTTAAGTCCGTACAGATGGCTCTCACATGGATCCCTTCTTTTGAGAATGATTTAAAAAGTTGGGAAAGACTGTTGTAAGATCTCTTTTGCAAGAAATGAACAGAACAGTTCATTTCATCTGTACAAAATTTTCATAGCATCGGCAGGTCAGATTACTTGTCTTTCAGACTGAAGAATCTTTGAATCAAGAAAAAATATGATTCCTTGTAAATATATTCCTAGCATCAGGTTTTTATTTTCTTTTTTTTTCCCTCCTTTAACTGGATTATGTTCATTTGCCAAAATCTCTGGATGTTAAGTGATGGCTAATAATCTATTTTTGTTCTGAGGGAAAAAAATAATCTGAATTCATATGTAAAAGTGTTGTATTAAAACTTACTTTGTCTTTAAAACGCTGTTTGTTAGCAATCGTGTCAGTTCATTATGTTTACATTTAACTATTAGAATTCATTTTTTCCCCTTCCACATAGATCTAACAATCTTTATAGTCTTCCTGATTGCGCTGGAAGCTTCAGAAGGCCCAACTAACTTAAAAACATGTAGTTGCCCTTTCACAAAAATTACCTTTTGTATGTGTGTGTTACAAGGTTTATTAAGATAGGCTTATTTTTACTGTAAGGGAAAAAAAATAACTTATTGCTCCAAATTGAATAGTGCATTTTTTCCTGCAATTTGGGGACACTTTAATTCATAGCATTTGTTAAACACAAAAACTGGTTTTGAAATGCCCATAGGTAGGCTATATTCATGCTTTCCTAACAGATATAAACTGAGAATATCCTGATGATTTCAGTAACCTGTGACTGTCCCAATTCTCTTCCTGACAAGGAACTGAAAAATATTCTTTGGGTATAGGAGGAACTGACATAATTTGACTGACTTGTATTCACTACCTCCAGGCAAGCACACCTGTAGTCACCTGCCTTGAGGCAGACCTGTGTTTTAGTAGAGCAGTAAGGGTAGATTTCTCCCTTCCATATATGGAAAATATTTCTTGTAAGCCACAGCAGCAGGGTCCATGCTTTGATTCCCCCCCTCCGCAATATTTTCAGTTTTTCAAAACCATCTTTCTGAGCACCTACTAGGTGCCAGACATCTTATTGGATTTGAAAGATGAAATGATGAATAAGACACATTCCACTCCCTCTCTAATTTATAAGAAGTAGGGGAAATGGATTCAGACACAGCATATAATAGCAATTCTCTTAAAGAAACTGCTACTTAACCTATGAAAAAAATGTTATAGCAGTTCAAAGGTTTTGTCTTAGAAGAACATGGTACTGGGAAGGCTTCCCCAAGGTGTGGACACATGAACTCTTTCTTAAGAGGTGAGTAGGTTTTGGCAGGTGGAGAAATAGTTTGGTTGCATTATTGGTTTAAGAAATGGTATGAGAAACCATGGACACTTAGTGCTTTTAAGGGACATTGATATCCTTAGAAAAGAGTTGGGAAGAAAGGTTAATGACATTACTATCAAAGTCATTGAATGCCATGCTAATGAGTTTAGAATTTCTTCTGCAATCATGGAGAGCAGTTAAAGGTTTTTGAATTAATGGAACATAAGATCAAGGTTATAGTTTTGGAGGTAACAGCACTCTAAAATACTTGCTAAAAGGGTGAGAAATTCAACTTGGGGCATCCAGTTGGATGTCTCCAGATAAAAACGTGACATTTTCAAAGTTTATTCTGTGGCATACAAATCCCACTAGATTAAAAAGGGATTTCAAATAAATTTTTTTCTTCTCAAAGTTTATGATACACTCTTTAAAATTGAAATATCTGGAGATTTACATTAAATGCATTGTTCGTATGTCTTTAACTTATTGTTTCCTAAGTTTATTTCACCACAGCTCTTAGTGAGGACTTCCCCTAGGTTCTGAAGCTGTAGTGAAAATGCCATACTATCCAACACAGTGATAGAACTAGTATTGATTAGTGTTCCATGTGCCACATAGGACAAGCTTCCTCAAGATGCATGTTATCACTTATTCCTCAGAGTAACCTTAGTCACATATAAAGCACATGCTACTGAATTCCAATATTCAATCCACAAAAAATCTAAGACTTCAAGAAAGGGAATAGTTTGCCAGCAGTGCAGAATTAACAAGTGGGACCAGAATGTGAGCCCAATTTTGACTCCAGTTCTCTTAATAGATAGACAATTCTATCTTCTCTTCCTTTTACCCTATCTTGTGCTCATCTTGGAAGGAAAAAAAGTAGAAAGAATTTTTATCCCAGAAAAAAAAAAAAAGTGATCTGAAACTTTTTCTTTCACTTGGAAAACACTATTAGAAAGCAAAAGATCCTATATATATATATATATTTTTTTTTTTTGCCAATTCCTTTGCCGTGTTTTTTCATCACCTAAAAAACACTTTAGAACATTTCTTTGACTAGAAAAGGGAACTCATCTTCTTTATTAACTACTACCCTATTGTGCTGTCATCTTGAAATAATAATAGATATTATTGATATCTATAGATATTATTGATATCAATTGATATTATTGATACCTAATGATAGATATCTCTTTATCTGCTTTCAGTATTGGGATTTCTTAACTTAGTGTTTATTCCCTTACCCCATTCTTATGCTTCCAGGCAAATTTTAGTAGCTCCATGTTCATTGACATAACTATGTGGCTGTTTGTTTCCAACAGTTTTGACATCCCTAAAATGTTTTCCATAAAATAAGTCTAAAAGTATATAAGCATACTTTTCAACAATTTATTGGGTAAGTTCCCTTTATGACTGGGAAATTATCATGGAGAAGCAGAGAACCAATGGATTCACAACCATCATTATCCACCCAGGGAAACGGAAGAGTTCTTCAATGTAATTAAATTCTGAACTCTACTGTTTTCCCATTTATGGTTTACCAGGAATTGCCAGAAAAATGCCATAAAAATAACTGCTAAAATTTATTTTGTGTGCTTTTCACAACCTTAGGGATAGTGTTAAATCATTTTCCTTTCACAGACAATAGTATCTACTGGGAATCAAAGTAAGAGAAGTGACATTCAAGTAAGTATATTAAAGAATGAGGCAACCAAACCCAAAGAGTTCTGTTTGATCATGTTCTTCCTGTCAAAATTTATCAAAGATCCTTCTTCTGTCAGTAAACATATCAGAGATGTTGATGTCTGTGCTACAAGGTGATTAAGTTTGGTGGGGCTCAGGGCTCCGTCTTGGAGACATACATGGATGCATCTGGGCAGTTTCCACATTTGACGAGGGCTTGTGCATTTGTCCAGAACTGTGTTCTGCCTGCTCCTTACACTGCTCATGGCTTGCCTTGCCCTAGGGGATTTCTGTCAGGAACAGTTAAACCACTGGCAGTTTAAGCATTCCCCATCAACCTGAAGCTATTTTGGGGCATGTTCCTGACACGGTATTGCAGAATTCCCACTAATAATCATTTCTTCTTCCATTAGTTATGACAGTTTCTCTCAATGTTACCTATACTCTAACATGCACTCATGCATACACTTACAGTATATAAAGGAAGGACAGTAATTACAGAAGATGAGGCTTTATTTTTTAGACTGAGTAAGAATGCAAGTTTTCCTTAATTGAAACTGAAGGTCTGACTTAAAAATAACACAACTGAATTAATAATCTAAATTCCCTGTAAATATTTATTTATTCACTAAAAGCTTGAGTTCCTGCTTTTGCCCTCTCCCCATCTCAAGTTCTGAGGGAAAATGCTTAAAACTGAACCCTTCTCCAATATCTCATACATGCTAGCAATGTTTTTTAAAGATTTTATTTATTTATTTGACAGAGAGAAAGATCACAAGTAGGCAGAGAGGCAGACAGAGAGAGAGGGAATCAGGCTCCCTGCTGAGAAGAGAGCCCAATGCTGGGCTTAATCCCAGGACCCTGAAATCATGACCTGAGCCAAAGGCAGAGGCTCTAACCCACTGAGCCACCCAGACGCCCTGCAATTTTTTATTACAAGTAATTTACTAGTTCTTTTTTTTCTTTTTATTTCAAAAGGAGGAATTTTAGTTATTTAAATAATGTTTAAAAATCTTTTAGGCTCAAAATGATCAATGTCACAATTGTTAACTGAGTGACTCAGTGATCTATTTTTTGATCATTGTTTATTGAACATAAAAAAGTATACCCTTAGTTATTTGAATTTGTCCAGCACTAGAAATATAAGGAATCATGTCTGAGAAAAATGTGAAACAAGTATAATGCATGTGTCTTCAGATGTTCATTAGGCCAATCTTATACCTCTAGTTAAGTTATTTAGCATTAGATAAAGGCATACCCCTTCCATAGTCATACGTTTTCGGGGATTGCAAAGAGAAAAAAGAAACTGTTAGTTTATAAAATAGAATTATAATGACTTCTTCAGATATGAATCCAATGTTTAAAATACCATTATTTTAGTTGTCCTGTGAAACAAAATAGTCTGTTTTGTGGATAGACTAGCACCAGCTAAGTGTATTGAACAAAAAAAAAAAAAAAAGAAAAGAAAAAAAAATAGATCTATCTCGAATTCAAGAAAATGTAATACCAGAAATGAACTTACAAATAATATCTTGGAGAAAATCACTGCTAATGTTGGTTTACCTAGTGTTTTAATTAGATTGTAATGAGTTTACAAGTTATAAAAATCAAGAAAGAGTCACAAAAAATGGCTGACAGAGTTAAACAGTTGATTAATGAAGTGAAAACTCAAGATGACTATTTTGACTACATATTTGACTCTTTCTAAGGTGACCATTAACAGAAATTATCTGATATAATGGATTATAGAGATAGACTTCAATTTACTTGATGAGACTATAACTTGCTCACTGCTGGTGAAATCGTATGTAATACTTGGCAAAGAAAACTTTTCAAAGCATTCCTTGTTCTGCTTTAGAATCCATTTGAGAACTTTTAAGATCTAATCTCTTAGCACCTTTCAAATATACAATACAGTATTGTTAACTATAGTCACCATATAAGAATCACTTTTATTGATTTTTTATTTATCTCAAATATTTGTAGAACTCCAAAATCAAATATACAAATGACAAGTTTTAAGGATAATCGTACTAAATCTTTACCAGACTGGAAATATAATTTTTAAGCTGGGCACTTCTAATTTCAGCAAACCTCTCCCCAAGTTTTCAGAGTATAAAAGGGCTAATCACGAGTTTCCTCTTTTTTTCACCATCCTTCTTATCCCCCTTACCCTTTTACCTCTTTCATATTTTTGACCACTTCATTTCAGCAGAGTCCCACAGAAATAATAGGTTCTGTCACAAGCAATGGGAGGAATATGATGTAATGCTCTGGGTAATTTTGTTAAACCCACTTAGCACCTAATCCACTCAAGTCAAAGCTGGTATTGGAGTTATCACTCACTAGACTGGCTTTGTGCACAGAGCAATTCAATACCCACACATCTTCCCAAATTACTGGTATGCATCCTCAGACAGTAGGCTGAGACAGCTGAGAAAAGACACCTCTTCAGCTGCTAATTTTCTATATTTTTATTTCATTCTTAACACCTCTTTGCAGACAATTAGCTTTTTTTCCCCTTTTCTTTCTCAGACTATTTTAAATTAGCCCATTTCAGGCTGATGAATGAGCCAAGTTCTAGCCCATGAAGGAAGCACTAGCTGAATGCTAAAATGGTGCTCATTGCTAGAATGCAGTGCCACACGTTTTATTCTTAGAGGCAAGCAACGGAATTATTCACTTTTACACATTCTCAAATCAGTTTGTTTGAGTAAATGTGAGATATATACTGCATATTACTGAAGAACTATCTAAAGACCCCATAGGTGACTGGGAAGCTTTCTGGGTAAGTTTCTTATTTGAAAAAAAAAATATGGTTAGCCTTTTTGAATGGGTCTTACTGCTTTATACTTTTGCTTTCTTTACTGTGGATTAGAATTCTTATAAAGGTTCGCAATAAAGAGTTAATTAATTTAGGAATTGGATGCAAAGGAAGAAAAGTATATTGATAAACCATTTGTTTACATGCCTCACCAGATACTTTTTTCTGTCCTATGAGACAACTTCATTTGCTTGACTGGTCTCTATTGGTTAAAACCAATACAGGCATGCTATTTCCACTTGCTGTTTTAGAATAGTGGTATCTCACGCATCCAGCATAGTGTATAAAAGTGTTCACATATTCAAATATTCTGGGTGACTAAAACATACCTTTTTATCAGCAAAGCTAAGCCTTTGGATGGAAATCCTTCTGAAATGTGTCAAACATTACATTTTTTATTATTATTTTAAACAGAATACTAAGATAAGTATCTTTTCTCTCAATGACTCATTGTGTTCTTCCACATTATAGCAATGCTTTCATAGGTTTTTGAGATCCTTTATCCCTTTCCTAAGTCGTAGGTTGTAGTAGTAGTTCTTCTGTCTTCCTCATATCCTGTCAATGGCTATCTCCTAATCTTCTACAGTATTTTAAATACAATAGACTGAACTGCCATTTCTTCTTTTCTTTGGAGTACTTTGTGATATGCATTTGCTACTCACCAACAATTTCCGTCTATTTTAGTTCTGTGACCACATGACGAAGGAATGTGTTACCACCAGTAAGATATCTATCAAAGTGGGCAATTTGGGTTATCCATTCTGAAAAAAAAAAAAAAAAGAGAGAAATTTCAAAGATCCCACTCCATAACAGAAACTTCAGAGGTCCTAGGGTATGTACGAGCAATTTTCCTAATTTGAGAAACAAAGGTAAACATGAAATCAGTTTTATTTCCAGAAGCCTTCATAGCATACCTTCCTCCTAAGCTGAGACCATAGACTTAAACTTTATTCTAAAGTCCTTGTACAGTAATCTAAGAATTTAACAATATGATGATATATTATAGATGTTAATTTATGATATGAAACTTTTCATTTGCTGATCTCAAAACAAAATAAAAATAATTTCTTATTTGTGTATTTCTCTATTCCCCTATTCTGGGTATTCAAAGTTCTAAAGACATTAAATAATTTTATTTAGCAAAGTGGCTTCATGATTATCAGTATTATCACATGTCACACCTATGCAAAATCTATACTGTAGAGCAAGGGTCTACAATTTTTTTTTTTCCTTAAAGGTCCAAATAGTAAATAATTTTGTCTTTGTGGAACCTGTGCTATCTGTTGTAACTACTCAAGTCTGTTGTTGTCGCCATAGATAATAATTGTCTAAACTCTTATTTATAGACTCTAAAATTTGAATTTATATAATTTTATGTGATATGGAATATTCTGCTTCTTCTTCTTCTTTTTTTTTAACCTTTTTTTTTTTTTCCTCTAATCACTGAGAATACTAACCTTTCTTAGTTCACAGATCATATAAAAATAGTCTATGAGTGGATTTGGCCTACAGGCCAGTTTGTCCACCACTGCTGTACAGTCCTGCTACAGAGGGTTTTAACAGCAGCAGAAATGGCATACAGACGACCAAGATTTGAGAGGTCTGCATGTCGTGAAGCGTTCCATATTTTTCAGAGATTAGCATGGCCTCTGCGCAAGGATGACACTCAAATTCGTGAGAGGTCTGCATGTAACATAGGCTTCCTTTAAAAGGCTGAAGGTTTTGGTAATGATTATTTCTAAATATATTGATAATTTTTTAAAAGATTATTTATTTGAGAGAGAGAGAAAGAGAGATCGTGGGTGGCAGGGGGTGGGGGGGCAGACAGAAATAATATCAGCAGGGTCCCCTGCTGAGCGGGGAGCCCAGTGCAGGTCTTGATCATAATACCATGAGATCATGGCCTGAGCTGAAATCAAGAGTCAGACAGTCAATCACTCACCCAGGCATGCCATAAATATATTGATAATTTTAAAATGGAAAATTCCAGGATATTTTACAGAGTTTGTTGCTTATTTGTTCTTTCATCTGAGTAGTTCTCAGACCATAGTTTTTCAAACTATACCGTGCATGGGAATAATACATAGGTATCCTGTTAAGAAGCAAACAGGCAAGTCTGTTGTGGGGTCCAAGAGGGTATTTTTAATAGGCTCACAGGTGATGCCAATGTTCTTGGTCCTCCAATCCCCCTTTGAGTATCTAGAACACAGACAACATTAAAGAAAGCCCAATTTGACCTAAGTGGTAATGAGTCTCTGTATGGGAGTTTAAAGGAATGAAGAGTATAGCCCTTGAAAAATGAAAGTGAAAAGTATGGGGAAAAAATTTAATAACATTTAAATTACAGACATTTCTCATCTGAAGATGTTTTGACTTAGGACTTTTTGACTTACGATTTTGCAAAAGCAAGATGCATTTAGTAGAAACCATGCTTCGAATTTTGAATTTTGATCTTTTCCCTGACTAGTGGTATGCTTTGATAATTTCTCATGAGACTAGTCAGCAGCAGACAGCCACAGCTCCCTGCCAGCCATGCGATTGCAAGTGTAAAAAACCAATATACCTATAACCATTCTGTATCTATACAACCATTCTGTTTTTCACCTTCAATACTTCAGTACAGTATTAAATATATTTTGTGAGATATTCAACACTTTATTACAAAATAGGCTTTGTGCTAGAGGACTTTGCCCAACTACGGGCTAATGTAAGTGTCCTGCGCACATTTAAGGTAAACTAGGTTAAGCAATAATGTTTGTTTAATAGGTTAGGTATATTAAATGCATTTTCAACTTAAATGATATTTTGATCTTTAATGGGTTTGTCAGGACATAACCCATTGTAGTCAAGAAAGATCTATATATGAATGGCTTCACCAAATTAAGAATTGTGCTAACAGCCCAGAATACTTAACTTGCTAAACACTAATTATCCTAGCTACCACCAAAAGCCTAGCTTTAATGCAGACCGCATTCATCCTAACTCTTCAAATATTTTTCAGCTTTTTGGTAGATTACCTAATACTTACCAAAATAATGAGCAATTAAGTAAAAATTATAAAGTACGAGGACTATTAAAAATTGTTATGTATTTCTTTAGGCTTGCATGTTGCATTTACTGTGTGCACAAATCAATATGCAAGTATGCATGATGCTTAAAATGCATGTGGTCTGAGGATTGCTAATGTCAAGTTTCAATCCCATGCAAATGAAAGGGGCAGAATGCATAAACCTGTCAAAATGATGATTTTAATGGAAATGTCAAGATACTTCTGAAAGCCCATATAATAATCCCTTTTATGCAGCACAAGGAAGGAGCCTATGATCCTAAAAGAACTAACCTGTCACCCTGCACGATACGTTTCATCCTATTACCATCCTCAGCTCCATTATCTAAATGACCAAGCACTCCTTCAATTCTAGGGCTAAATGATGTCATGACATGACTATCATCATATTTATACCTCATAAAATTAGAAAGGTTATTAAACATAATTTGACCTTTGGCATACTCTAATAGAATCCTGATTTTTGATGTTTTCTTTCTTTTCCTCCTTTTCCCCTCTATTCACTCACATCACTCATTCCAGTTCTTTTTTTCTTCTTTTCAAATAAATTGTTCCCCACTTACACTGATGTTATGTTTCATAACCAAATCTAGGATTTTATAAAATGAAGTTTTTATTCTAGTGCTTCCTAATTATTCTTCAAAGCTGCCACTCAGGAGAGAAGTTAGTTCCATTCAAACCTAAATTCAATGCCAAGTACATATGCCCTTGAAAATTTTCTAAAGCATCGGGTGATGTGGGGTCTGAGATGTCTTGCTGTTTTGTGGTTACTATTGTCTTTAACTAGCTGGTAATACAGTCCAGAAGGCTATTAGCTATGTTTATCTGTGTTGGTTCACTCTGATTAAAACATATTCAAAGAACAGGTGCTTCATGATGGGCTAAGGTCATGCATTTGGTATGTTGGACGATTGAAAAGGAAAGAGTGTTTGTTGGAAACTTTACAGACTCTTATTCTGTATAACAACGTTCCCTCTGGCATTTAAGATTCTTTTAAATAGATTTAACAGAAATAGTTGCATTTTATAAATGCTTCAAAATAAGGGCAATGAGCTGTGTGTGTGTGTGTGTGTGTGTGTGTGTGTGTGTGTTCTTTCTTTGGAGATCATTGCTAATTTATCTTGTCCTCAGTGTATGTTTTCTGTTCCAAAGCCTTCTGAGCATAGAATCTTATCTTTCAGTCTCCTCTGGTTGTTGGTTAATATTTAGCATTCTCTCTGCTTCCTTATTAAGGTCCCTGATGCCAGTGGCTTCCACATGGAGATACATTGTCACAATTAATTTTCCATTTAAGAAAGTAGTCTCTTACACTCAACTCACAGCTTCCTATTCTCGATTTGATTTATTATGGCATTTATTTACACTCAGTAGCTATTTATTAATAATATGCTACATGGAAAAAAAAACCAACAACAACAAAAAAAAACAAAACAACAACAACAGTCCCTGCTTTCAAGGAATTTTTAGTCTAGTAGGTCTATGGACAAGAGAATGGATAATAAAATATGAGGTGATATTGCAGCTTCTAAATCCATGAATCAATCAATATATATTTATGAAATGAAAACTAGGGACAATCATCAAGCCTTTATTAGACATAGATGTGGATGTGGATATAAATACAGACACAAATAGAATTATTGGCTCCAAAGAGATTGAAAACTGGTAGGAGAAAAAATAATAATATAAAGAGAAAAACTTATTATTAGATATTATATGATAACTGTCATATATTCTTATTAGAGGCAGAAAGTCCATAGGAAATTAATCTATCTCTAGTAAGAATTCTATTCATACCTGGTGTTCAATATTGGTAATAACATTTTATTCTTTGTTCCATATTTGCTTGATCACATTTTATGCATTTTATTTTATGAATTGACTACAACGATTACTCTATTTCTTTGGTCTTTCTTTATGTCCTCTCTTTAATTTGCCTCTATTTTTTGTGTAGAGTGATTCAGTTGGTTTGATCATACTACCATTAAAAATACCTTAGACTTCATGGTTTAAAAACTAGAAACTTATTTTCTCTCAGTTTTGGAGGCTACAGCCCTGGGTCAAGGTGCCAGCTGATTTAGTTCCTGGTGAGGAACTGTCATTTCACAGCTTTGTAGTTATAATCAAATAAAAATGGTCTTATCTAGACTAAGAAAATGGCTATTGTTAACAAAAGAACTAGAAACACACTTCATATCAAGATGGTACTATTTATTTCTCTGTGTTTGATCATAGTCTCTATCTGGACTTTAGCTGTAAGAGACATACACAAGCATACACAGACACACACACAGACATACTCCTTGCCAAAGGACTGATTTCTTATTGCCTTTTAAAAATATATCTAATATTAATATGCTGAGAAAACAAGAGCCACAAAAACAACAAGGAATGAGAACATAAGTACACTGTTTTTTCTATGAAAAAGTATGATTGTTTTAAGTTACCCAATTAGACTTTCTGCCTCCTCTCTGCTCTATAATTTAGCCACTGTACTTCTTCCAACTTAGTTGTCCTATTGCACTGTTTTTTTTTTTTTTACTTTTTAAAATTATTTTAAAATACACATATTTACCATCTTCACCATTTTTGAGTGCTCAGTTCTATGGTATTAAACACATTTACATTGTTGGATACCCATCACCATCATCCATTCCCATGACTTTTTTCATCTTATAAAACTGAAAACCGGTACCTAAATTTTTGTTACATAGTAACTCCATATCCTCCCATACTCCAGCTTCTGGCAACCACCATTATACTTTTTGTCACTATGATTTTGTCTATCCTAAGTACCTCCTATAAGTGGTGGCATACAATGTTTGTCTTTTTGTGACTCACTCATTTCACTTAGTTTAATGTTCTCAAGATTCATCCATGTTATAGTATATTACACAATTTCTTTCCTTTTTAAGACTGAATAATATTTTGATTGTGTGTATACCGCATTTTGCTTATCCATTCATCCATTGTTGGAAACCTGGGTTATTCCCACATTTTACCCATTGTGAAAAATACTGCTTGAACCTGGGTATAATATCTCTTCAAGATGTTGCTTTCAATTCTTTTGTATATATATTCAGAAACGGAATCACTCGGGACACCTGTTTGGCTTAATCAATTAAGCATCTAACTCTTGATCTCAGCTCAGGTCTTTATCTCAGGGTTGTGTGTTCAAACCTTGCATTGGGCTCCACACTGGGCAAGCAGCCTACTTAAGAAAAAAAAAAGGAATTGCTGGATCCCATGGAAATTCTGTTCAACCTCAGCCATAGCAACTTCTTGCTAGACACTTCTTCAAGGGAAGCAAAAGCAAAAATAAACTATTGGGGCTTCATCAAGATAAAGTCTTCTGCAGAGCAAAGGAAACAGTCAAGAAAACTAAAAAGCAACCTATGGAATAGGAGAAGATATTTGCAAATGACATACCAGATAAAGGGCTAGTATCCAAGATCTATAAAGGTCTTATCAAACTCAACACCCAAAGAAACAAATAATCCAGTCAAGAAATGGGCAGAAGACAGGAACAGACATTTCTCTGAAGAAGACATACAAATGGCCATCAGACACATGAAAAAAATGCTCCATATCACTTGGCATCAGGAAATACAAATCAAAACCACAATGAGATGCTACCTCACACCAGTCAGGATGGCTAAAATTAACAAGAAAAGAAACAACAAATGTTGGTGAGGACACAGAGAAAGAGGAACCCTTTTATATTGTCGGTGGGAATGCAAACTGATATAGCCACTCTAGAAAACAGTATGGTATGGAGGTTCCTCAAGAAGTTAAAAATAGAGCTACTCTACAACCCCTCTATTGCACTATTGGGTATTTACCCCAAAGATACAAATGTAGTATTTGAAGGGGCCCCTGGATCCCAGTGTTCACAGCTGCAATGTTCACAGTAGCCAAACTGTAGAAAGAGCTGAGATATCCATCAACTGATGAATGGATAAAGTAGATGTGATGTATGTGGAATATATATATATATATATATATATATATTATATGATAGAATATTACTTAACCATCAGAAAGGATGAATACTTACCATTTACACCAGCATGGATAGAACTGAAGGGTATTATGCTAAGTGAGATAAGTCAGTCAGAGAAAGACAATTATCATATGGTTTAATTCATATGTGGAATATAAGAAACAGTGCAGAGGATCCTAAGGAAAGGGAAGGAAAACTGAATGGGAAGTCATCAGAGAGGGAGAAAAACCATGAGGGACTCTTGTCTCTAGGCAACAGAGGGTTTCTGAGGGGAAGGTTGGTAGGGGGATGAGGTAATTGGGTGGTAGGCGTTAAAAAGGGCATGTGGTGTGATTAGTACTGGGTGTTATATGCAACTGATAAATTATTGAACACTACATTGAAACTAATGATGTATTGTATGTATTATATGAATCTAAATAAAAAATAATAAAATAAAATTTAAAAAATGAAAATACTGGATCACATGGAAATTCTAGTTTTAATTTTCTTAGGGACTTCCCTACTTTTTTCTGTAGGGGCTGTACCATTTTATATTGCCACCGACAGTGCACAAAGATTCTGTTTTCTCTATATCCTCACCAATACTTGTTGCTTTCTGGTTTTTTTTTTTTTTTTTTTTTCATAGTAGCCATCCTAATAGTTGTGAGATGGTTATAGAACTAATTTTTTATCACATTACTCTATTGCTCAAAAACCTCCCATGGCTCCCCATTACCTTGAAATAAACTACAAATGCAAGGCCTGTGTATACTGTCAACAGCAAAGCTTTTAGAGTTATATCCTGTTAATGCTATATATAAAGCCCCCTGCAGACTTACTGGTTTCCCCACTATCTCCTAACGTTTTTATACATATTTCCTTTTATATGCGTGTTATAATTTGCAAGATTTATTCCAAGTGATATACATTTCCTTTCACCTAACCCAGTTTTTCTCTAGGAAGCAATATTGGCCTTTAGAGTAATTTTTCCTTTTGCAGAATTTTCCTGCGTCTCAACAAAATGTTAAAAATCTTTTGTCCATGTTCATTAAATACCAGTAGAACTCTTATACTGTAGTAACAACCAAAATGCCTTCCCAAATTCCCAAACACTGTTAGGACTCTTCTGTTGATAAGTAGTAGAAAATATTAATCAATCTGGCTTAAGTAAAAAAGTGAGTGAATTGGTCAATGGAATTGAAAGATTTGGGGGAAGTTTATAACTTCAGGTATATAGGACTTACTAGCATCTAAAAGATTTGTTCTCACTCTGTGTAACTGTTCTATAGTCCAGTATACTTACAGATGGGCCTTCCTCTGTGTTGGCTTCTAGTGCTATCAGACCCATGTCCCCATAAGCTATGATTCAAGTGGAGAAGAGATTGTTCCTTTTCCAGTCACTCAAGCAAAAATTCTACTTATATTTGAAATTGTCTTGGCTGGGGTCATGATCATTTATTAAGGCATGACTATGGACAGAGAAACATAACATTTTCTTGCATGCTCCTCAATCCTAGGTAGGATTTGGAAAGGGGTAGTTCACCAAACAATATAAGGTACTCTTACAAGGAGACAGCATAATGGATGCAAGATAGCAAAAATAGCAAAATGAAGTTACCTATAAAAAATATTTGTTGATTAATTTTATGCAAGGTGTTTTAATTCTGAGCTGTTCCTCTTAATCTATAAAATGTAAATAATGGCAAGTTTCTTGCAGGTAGATAGCATGAGATACAAAATGGAAAGTATGTAACATAAGACTTGGAACATCTCTGCTTAAAACATGCCTCATTTCCTTTCTATTCCCTTCAAAGATGAATCAGAGATGGTTTTTAAAATAGCCATTGGTAGGCATGAGTATCACCTATCCAGGTTGGAGAACCTGACCTGTCAGACTAGAACTCGACCAGTAAACTACACCAACATACACAGCTCCTTATCAGACTTGGTTCTAGTAAAATTCTTCAGGATTACTTCTATCTGCATTCACCTCTCTTTTTCCTTCTAACACTTGGTGGAACTTCTAAGTGATTTCTGTACAAAATCGTATATGACCAAAGACTTTTATTATCCCTACCCCTCTGCATTTCATAATTTTTACTATTTTACATACATAATACTTGCATTTAGTCTATAGGACCTGCTTTCAGGGGTGCCTAGTGGCTCAGTCAGTTAAGCGACTGCCTTCAGCTTAGGTCATGATCCCACATCATGATCCCAGGGTCATGAGCAGGCGCCTTGCTCAGCAGGGAGCTTGCTTCTCCCTCTTCCTCTGCAGTTCCGCTCACCGCCCCCCCGCCCTTGCTTTAGCTCTCTTGCTCTCTCTCTCTCAAAAAAATAAATAATTTTTTAAAGGATTTTATGTATTTATTTGTCAGAGAGAGAGAGAGAGAGAGAAAGCACAAGCAGGCAGAGGCAGAGAGAGAAGCAGGCTCCCTGCTGAGCAAGGAGCCCCACATAGGACTCTATCCCAGGATCCTGGGATCATGACCCAAGCTGAAGGCAGTGACTTAACCGACTGAGCCACCAGGCTTCCCAATAAATAAAATTTTTAAAAAGGAAAAAAAAAAAAACCAATCAAACAAAAAAGAACAAAAAAAAACACTGTTTTTAATAATTTAATTTCTTGTTTTGCATAATAAAAGACAAATGCCAGTAGGAGCTATAGGAACATTGAGTTCATATAATTCCTCCCTAAACAGTGTCAGACACAGAAGACAGCCTGCACTCATTATACCGTGTAAGCCAGAAAGGCATTGAGGGGCCCTGGATGAAAGTGGTTGGGTGTGGGCAGCTGCACATGCTAATCATATCCACTCCTCAAGGTTACAATTGTCTTGGTGCACACAGACGGAAAACCATCGATGCTAGATAAAGATTGCAGTTTTTAGAGTCAAATTTTCAGCTTTGCAGTAATGAGCTGTGTGATTTTAGATAATTTTCTTCACCTTATTAATCCTCAGTTTCTTCATCTATAAAATAGAAATTAAAATTCTAAGTTTTTAGGGAAATACGAGAATCAAAAATCAACCAAAATTCCTGACAAGTAGCCATTCAGAAAATGAATCTTCGTATTTCATGAGGAGGATGGTTCTTATGAAATCTTTGCCTCCTTTGTTGGTTATTTAACTATCAGCCAGATGTTATTCTTGCCACTTCAGTTTATGGAGAAATATTTTGTGTCCATAAGTTCCTATTCTCTGTTTTACCTACCATAGTACTTTATAAACATTAAGATTTGAGTAAATGAATGCATGAATGAATAAGTTTGTTAAGCAGACCCTTGAAAACGAAAATGGAAATGATTTGAGGAACCTTACATGGGACAGATAAAGCTGTGGAAAAAATTTTTATAAGCAAGCATAGTTTCTTTTACCTACGGAAAAAAATCAGGTTTTTGTCAGAATTTTTAAAAAAGTTATATTTCATATTCAAACATTGTGTTAACTTTAGATAAAACAGATTTTTATTAAAGCCTATTTCATGCTAAATCTTCATAATAGACTCTGATATTTCAGAGAGAAGTTTGAAATAGGAGCCAGAAATGAGGGTTTAAGCCTGCCATTTCAATTCAGCATTTTCAACTTTAAAACAAGGTGGTTGGACTAGGTAGTTTTTCTGATTCCCTTATTCATAGATTCTATGATCCTTGCCAAGATATTGAAAATATTTTTCAATGCATTTCCAAGTGGACATGCTCAGTGGAAAGCAGAATATTCTCTAAATATATCAGGATCAGAGCAACTTTTTATGATCCAAACCAAGGCAGGCAAGGGATACTATTCTTTGGAGTTCACATTCTTTTAGAATAAAAGTAAGCAAAAAGCCATAATATTATATAAAGAATATAAGTCAGGGCAATGTGATAAAGCGTGAGTGATGAGGGACAAATTATTTGAATGGATCAGAAAAGTCTTTCTGAGGATAAGTCTGAGCATGTCTGGAAGGAGGAAAAGAAAAGTTGCATGCCCAACCATTCAAAGATTAATGGTGGAAAGAAACCTTGCAAAAAAAGAACCTACAAATGTCAAGTCCTAGAGGCTGGCTGGGCTTAGCATGACCCAGAGAAGGAGAAGACCATTTGGATTTATAGTAAGGTAAAGGATAGAGGTGGAAAAAAAACAAAACAAACAAACAAAAAAAACACTTGGATGAGTTAGATTGTGGCTAGATCATAGAGGATTTCATAGATATTAGAGCCATTAAGAGTTTAGATTTTAGATTTTATTCCAAGTGCTTTGGGAAGCGATGTTACCAGATTTATATTAGTAAGCCTTGCTTTGTGAAAAATTCACATTTTTTTTAAAAGATTTTTTCTTTATTTATCTGACAGAGATCACAAGTAGGCAGAGAGGCAGGCAGAGAGAGAGGAGGAAGCAGGCTCCCCGCAGAGCAGAGAGCCCGATGTGGGGCTCGATCCCAGGACCCTGGGATCATGACCTGAGTCGAAGGCAGAGGCTTAACCCACTGAGCCACCCAGGTGCCCCAAAAATTCACATTTCTTAAAGCTAGATTTTATTTTTTTTGTAATGGCGAGGTCCTGAATCAAATAAAAAGCAACTGTTGTAAAAGAATGATTTAGTATTAAAAATACCTTCCAAGTATCTGCAGCTATTTTATTCACAATCTCTAATCAATACTCAAGAACAGGTTATACCGTCATTTAAACGAGTCAGTTCCTGGCTGGCATAGGCATTGCCAGCATGTTCATGCGTTCCAGTTGTTTTTTAAACTGCATTTTACACTAGGGGGAATTGCACACAGTAAATGTCAAGGATTCACTAGGGGCATTACAGTTTCCGAGGCATGAAGCTAATACATATTTGTCTCATTACTGTCAGCCGATCAACTTTATTCCGTGGATGCCAAGAGCTCAGAGCTCATAGGAGATGTAGTTACAAACGACCTTTGGGAGGTCATAGGGACCACTTCTAAAATTCACAATAGTGTCATGTCATTAATAAGAAACCAGGGAAATGGTGTTCACAGACTTTTTGATACTTGACTTCCTCATAGAAACAGGTGTGTGTTGGGGGGGAGTCGCATTTTTTAGCTCTGATTCATCAAACCTTAAATTGAAGACAACATAGAGCGTTTGAGTGGGCAGCTTAACCCACTCCTGTGGTTTCCATATTGCCCAGCAATTTTCCTGAGGTAAACATGTTTTGCAGGATCATCAGGCTGTTAATACTCTTTTGCTTGAATCGTTCCAAAAGACAGAGGGAAAAGAAAATCCTGATTTCTTGGTGAGGGCAATTATGCATTGTGGGAATCAGATTTTTTATGTGTCCAATCTACATGGGTTTATTCTTTATATTTTTATCAGATTTCCTGATTTTTGGAAGAGATCATGTTATGTTCTTAATGTATTTTCATTTTATTTAAAACTACAATTTTCAAAATCTTTTCCCCCTCCCCAAGGTATTTAGTGGTGAAAAGCCTCTATAGGTAACTTTTTAAAAATTGTGCTAAAACATATTCATAATCATAGGGTATAATATATCACAAACCTTCGATAAATAATCATTACTAAGGAAAATAAATAATGTTAGGGATATCTTCAATTACTTCTGGTTAGTTCTATTCTATCTAAAGACAGTCCTAAGAGACTCTCTCTATTCTATGCCTTCCTCTTTGGCCATGGCTCTACCACCTATGCAGGGGAGATTCTAGGCAGGGGTATTTGTGGCATTTGCCAGTGTTCGTGGTATAAATACTCTACCATGACTGACAACAAGAGTCTTACAAGACTCCTGAAAATTGTACCATTGTAATATAAGCAGAAGAGAGAAATTTGACAGGGTTACTGCTCAAGAAAATCTTGTGGCAAAAGGCAGGCAACTGCAGGGAAGAATGCTCCCACAGGATACACAGAGGGAAGGAAAACTATATGACCCTGAGCGCAGGCAGAATGGCAGTGGTCCCTTGATGGGTAAAGAACTCACTCTGGGCATTGGGTAGGTTTCTTTGTAGCTTCCTGTTTGTGACTCTGAAGAGTTCCCTTTGAGGCAGGAGCTGGGCAGTCTCTCAAAGCCAGCTCCACTCTTGTCTTTCTAAGGGTAAGTGGGTACATTGGCCTCCCATCTCGTGCCCCTTCTGTCTTCCTCTATCATAACCATTTAGCATCTTGTCAGTTATGGTTCATAGTTAAGTTTTTGCCTTCTTCTTTCAGAATAAGACCCTGACTACCCTTATCCAGCCTCCTAAAAAATATCTAAGTTATTGCACATTAAAATATTCAGTCTTTCACAAGTGTTCTCCCTGATACGGACTTAAAGGACTTACTTTTAGAAGCCAAAACCTTATTATTGACCCATCTTTGTCTTTGATTTCCTCTTATGTCAATCTCATTCTTCCCTGAGGCAAAAGATGATTATGACTACATAGGGAAAATGTCCATATAAAGGAAAGTAGGGAAATCGAAGGTCACATCATTTGGTATTCCAAAATAATATCTTGCTACAAGTGAAAAGCTGGTCATTGAAATCTTTCATATATTTTAAATATAATATTTTGGCACACTGCCAGAGAAAAATGAACTTAAATCTTACATAACTAGATATCGAAATAAGAATGCCATTCAGTGAAGAGCTCCCTTACCTCAACTGGAACTTAGTTTACTATTGATAGAAAAAGGAGATCTCCTAATGCTATCAGTCATGGTTCCAGGACTCACACCACCATCTCTAATCAATGTCAACACTACTTCTGAGCCAGGACTCAACCTCAGACTCTTTGTCAACACATTAGCCACTATAATACTTCTTGAATTTGGCACCAGATAGGAAAATATTTGGCAAATCTAAATTAACATATGTAAATATAGTTTTCTTGTAGCAAGAAATTTGTCCTCTCTTATTGTTCTTAAGACAGCATTTCATTTTATGTGCCTTTTTGTGATCCACATCAAAAATCTACAGTAGTAAAAGAAAATGTATATATTCAGATACCTAAGTCTGGATTTCCAAATGGAAGGAATAAACATCCAGTGATCTTGATACATATTCACAATAAAGACAAATAATGGATTTTTTTTTTATGTAACTTTATTTTTTCTCAGAACTCTAGTATTCAGAATTATTACCATGTGTTCTTTTTGGGTAGTTTGAAATCTTATGGGAGAGATCCCTATCTATGAATCAATAAATTTAATGCTTGCTAATTGTCAGTTTTAGCCTGAGAACCAGTGATTGGTGTTAGGATTATAGTATTTAATGGTTTTCAGATAACTGTTGGTTAAATCCATTGTTCTTCAAAAAGTTGTAGCTACTTGAGAACCCAACTTTATATCCACTGCTTTGGCCATATGTATAAGAAGTTAAACATATGAAAGCCAATAAAAGCATTGAAAGGTGGTATATGTATGATTCAATGTGCTTTCACCACTCTGAAATAGAGCCCCCATTTTAATGTTTTTCTCAAATCAGTTTGATGTTTATTCCTGTGACTTGTCATTAAGTTATATACAGCCCAAGAAAAGCCATATTCCTGTAATCTCTCAATTAACGAATGTAAAAGTGGCAAAAACAATGATGATTGGATGTTCACATTTTCCAGAAGTTCAATACCTATGATGTCCAACCAGATAACAAACTGTAGTGTGCATAAGTTAAGGAAAAAAACCTCAGAGGTGTGCCTGCATCATGACTAGAATGTGACTTAAAAAAAGTTTCAGCTGAATAACATTATTTAGATTTTTTTTTTTTTTTAAACTGGGTCTATAGTGAAAGGGAGACAGGTAACGGTATGGGAAGATAATTCAGGATGGCTCTTTTAATTTAGCAGAGAGAGCTCTGCTTTCTGCTCCATGGATTCATTCTAGGACCCAAAATGACAGCAATTTTGCCATTTTCAAATGATGACTTCTCAGAGAACTCTAGTATAATTTTGTCATACAGTCAGCAGGAAGTGTGAGAGTTTAGGGAGGAGCGCTCAGGAGAGGTTTCAGGAGCCAGTCCATTAACCAATATACATCATATTGACTCACATTTCATTGGAGAGAACTTAGTCACACAACCACACCTAAGTACAAGGAAGGCTGGAAAATATGGTATAACTCAAGCCTTATTTCCAGCTAATTAGAAAGAAAGAAAAGACAGATCACGGTTAGGAGTAGCTCTACCATTGGGTAGTAGAGACCAGATGGGAAATGAGGTACAATCCGCTTAGTTTTGTTAACCTAGTGTTTTCCAAACTTCATTTGCTATGGAATCCCCTTTTAGAAGACACGTATTAAAACATTTTTTTTTTAAGAAATGCTAACCTGGAGGAATGATTTTATTCTATATCATTGATTATCATTCCCTTAACACAGTTGCAATTTCTGTTAAAATTTATGTGATGAAGCAAAACTCTGGGCATTGCAGTGTTAAAATCCCTGCATTTGTATATTCTTATCAATGAATGTCACTTTCACCCCTGCAGTTTGGACAGGTTTGGCATTAAATTGTTGGAGGGCTTCACCTGCGTTAGGAAACACTCACTTATTTTCATCCAGAGATTTCATATAACACAGATAGATACTTTTTCTTACTATCCACCAAAAATAACAGCACTGAAAAAAATGACAGAACATGTTTTATGAAGGCATAATATAACCCACTGCTGGGAACATGTCACTCGAGGCAAAAGCATTTAGATCTGCCGGCTGGATGCTCTTCTGATGTTTCTCCTTAAATAACTTCATTATTCAATGAGAAGTGTTTTAATTATTTAAGTGACATAAAAGATGAGGTTGTAGTATTTATATCTAGAGTGTGTTTACTTATTTTAAGTCTTTTCTGTCTATTTATATTAGAGTTGTAAGCACTTAACAAACCCTATCTCCACATTAGAGAAACAAAAGGTTTCTATGTCCTGAAAGTTTCTGTTTTTTCCCAAAAGGATCCCTGTGATTCCTCTTTTGCTGTCAAATATGGTCGTGGCCTTATTAAAAGAACTCTGTCCCTCATCTTTGCAAAAACATTTACTTTTGTTACTGTTGCTTGTTCATGGTGCACTGATATTTACTGATAATGGATTTTACCCCACCAGTGTAACTTACTGTCATTAGGGATTGCTCTCATCATGACAATAGATGTAACAGTAATTAATCAACACCATTCTCATTACCTTTATTTAGTGTGCATCATGTATTAGGCACTGGAGAGTTTTATGCACAAAATTTCACAGCAAACCTAATATAGGAATTGTAATCTCTGTGTCATAGATGGAGAAACTGAGGAAATGTTGAATTTAATATTCAAGCAGTATTAAAACAACAGTAGCAACAGTAGAAACACAGTTGAAATGTTTTTGAACGTTCAAGTCAGGATTTCTAACAGAAGTCTGATTGACTTCTAGTTATGTGCTTCCTTTTTGCATTATCCTGTGTTCTTTCTAATGCAGAGTTGATAGATTTGAAGACACATCTATCCCCTTCTTTCTGTACACCTACTATCTTGATGTAGAGGTTTCGGTTCTTAAAACTGTAAATTGATCTTAGACTGTGAAGTAGTGAAGCCTTGAATTCAAATGAGCAATTTGTATATGACATGGAAAACATCACAGAGAAGAAGAAAAGAATGGGAATGTTGTTATTACCTCAGTGGCAGATCTGAAAGAGATCGGTATTGTCTTGAGCATTCACAACCACAGAAGAGTGCTCAGCAAGGGACAGTGATTAGTAGTAGGTCATTCAGGCTGCATGCTGGGGGCTCCATGTACTTTGCATACCCTGGAGTAGGAGGGAGCAAAACTCTTCAAAGGAAATGCAGACATCCTGTTTACAAGTCATTGGTGGCCCAAAAGGTGTGGCCAGGAATTGTGTCAGGAAAAGCAGAAATAAAGAAAAGAGTAAAAGAGGATAAAGAAACGTTAACAGAAAGAAAGAGCACAAGGCTCAATTAAAAACATTAAAATCTGTATGTACTGACCAACAAATACGTAGGTAATTAGTTGAGAAAGGAAAAATAGAATGGAAAAGGGGAGGGAAGGAATGCTAGGAAAGGGTAGGATGAAATGCACTTCGATGCTTCCCCTGTCCTTTATTACACACATAAAAATTAGCTGAGTTCCGATCGTACATTGACCAGTTATCATTCTTATACTGCAAGCAGCAAAAAGTGGGTAATGGTTAAGGTAAGAAACAAATAATAAAGGAAGTGATGAGGGAAGGCTAGAGGGGTATCCCGGTATTTCAGCACACAGAAGGAACAACTCAGGACCTGTAGTCCATTATGCATCTGGAGCAGAAAGGGCTCCTGGACTCTGGCAAGTGAAGAGTAATGAGCCTCCTCAAGCTGCTGACATTGGGATAAATTTGCTTCAGCCATTTTCTGTCCTGAGCTATTCAATTAAAGATGCAAATACCCTTGAGTGTTTCCTAGGTCCAGCTCCTCCCAGGTCACAAGTTCATTACTTGGTAGGGAATGGGAAGGGGAGGCAATGCACACTAACGGCCGTTTCCACAAAGCCAAACAAAGTAGGGAGGGGTGGCTTCTTAAAGGGAAATCCTGGCGGTGGTAGGAGAAAAAGAGTAAAGAGATGCCAGGCGGGCACTGCCAACTGAGGTCTACCATACCCCACAACCGTGCCACGTCCAAAGATCTCAATCTTCCAACAATTCCTGTGAGGGGGATATCAGAAAGAAATTACACTGGACGCTTGTAGAAAATGGCAAGAAAGATTTTATTCAAGACTACTACAGCAGGAGAACGAGATTGGAGTCCACGCCACTGAAACAAAAAGCAGAAGTCTTTTTTAACCACTGAGGTCAGTTAATGACAAAGTGCTGGAGGTGGTTACGCAGTGTGATTAGGCCATCTGTGTTTGTTAATTGGTGCTCATTAAAGTTGGGTTCCTACCTTTCCACAGAGACTGGAAGGTAGGGGCTCTATCTTATTCAGTTGCATTTCAAAAGAAAAGATCCCACCAAGTCCTGAGTAAGACATTCCTGCATAAAACTTGCTGAGATTGGGAGAAGATTTACATCTAAAAAGGGCAGGGAAGCATTTAAACTTGAATGTTATTTCAAGGAACCGCTCTACAGAAAGGGAGGTCAGGGACTTAGAGTCAGAAATAAACTTGTCTAACGTTTAATCAAGCTGAGGGAAATGCTCAAGTGTTCGTGGTCGGTAATCCCTCACTCTGTTGATTAAAACCTATCTCTGCTGCTTCCAAGTCCTGCTCCTCACTTCTCCAATGGTCTTATTGCCCCGTGTGAGGCTGCAACTCACTCTGGTCCTCTCCTCTCAAAACTCCCCAGAGCAGCAGTGATGTGCGAGGCGGGTGGACGTGCCTCTCCTGGAAGACCTGCAGGTAAAGGCAGGGAACTGCAGCCGACTGGAGGGGAGGGAGTAGCTGAAAATTGACTGTCAGACAGCAGTACTTTTGAAGTTACACGCTCATTATACTTTCCGAGGAACTTCTCAGGGGTTCTCCTAGTTCTCCTAGGTCAGACCCTAGTCTACTGTCACATTGTTCAGTACCCACCTGTCCCCCAATCCTTCATTCTCTGGCTTCTCTGAATCCCAAGGCTTCTCTTTCTCTAAAGGCCTCCCCCTTATGCATCCAGGGAAAAGTAGAAAATTCCCACTGCATTAGTATGCAAAACAAATTGCCCTTTCTTAGTTTCTACCTCTCCAAGCTTGGCTAAGTCTCAGGACTTACCTGTGCGTATTTAAATAAGAAGTTTCCTAAGCAAAAGAACTTTGGGGCCTGGTTTCCACATGGAAAGACGAGCAAACTTCTTTCCTGGTTATGTTTCTTTTTCATGCCTCAAATCAAATTATTCTGCTGGATTCAAAATCAGAGTACCAGGGCTTTCATCTGAGGATATAAAAGACGAAAGGGGAAGAAAAAGGCAATAGAAATTTTAGTTTTTCCCTTTGCAAAAAAAAAAAAAAAAAAAAAAAAGTGGAGGGCTTATTTATTTATAATTTGAAAGAAAGAAGGAGAAAGAGAGAAAGAGGGGCAGAGCAAGAAATTCTTCAAACCAAAATGATTACAATGGACATAAAGCCACTGGAACTGTGCGATTTATAAAATATTAATTCTTTTATTTACCTACATATCTTAAATTTTTGTTTTGTTTTCATAACTAAAAAGAATAGGATACAAAGCAAAGATGGAAATGAGGTGCTTAAAACATGATACACTGTCATTGATAGATATAAATAGAGAATTAATACTTTGCTAGCATCTAGATCATAAAATGCCTGGGTATTAAACAGCGTGGGAAGATTATTGACTAGCCAAGTGACTGAATAACGACCTAAACAGCATACTATGGAGAATACAGAAGAACTGTTTTATATTACAAAGTGAAAAGATTTAGACCAGAAAACAAAACAAAACAAAAGGCGTACACCACAGCAAATATTCCTAACAAAGAACATAGCTAAGATATGAATATAGAAGACCTTACTGGGGGTGCCTGGGTGGCTCAGTGGGTTAAGCCTCTGCCTTCGGCTCAGGTCATGATCTCAGGGTCCTGGGATCGAGCCCTGCGTCAGGCTCTCTGCTCAGCGGGGAGCCTGCTTCAGAGAGCCTCTATCTCTCTGCCTGCTTCTCTGCCTACTTGTAAGGTCTGTCAAATAAATAAATAAAATCTTTAAAAAAAAAAAAAAAAAAAAGACCTTACTGGTTACGGTGTTACTGACACTAGAAGCACAAAATGTTGCTCATGAGCCGTATTTGGTCTGTAGGAATATTTAATTTGCTATGCAATTAATAAAAACTGTTAATTTACACTTTTGATTTAAGAGTACAGCCTTTGTAAAATTAAGATCCACTGTTTTTTCTTTTAATTGGGAAATATAGCCTATAGTAACAACTGGCTAAATAACAATACTCCCCATGTAGACAAGGCAGGTGGCAGAGCTGTAGTGTGGCATCCGTGCCTCTGAGTGAGGCAGATGTTCAAAGGACAATCTTTTCCTCTCTCTCTCTCTCTTTCCTCTAGGGAGGTATGTCCTCTGTTTTCTTGGAGACTCAGCCGCTGGAGAACTCTATGTGCCCTGGCTCGGGCTTTTTCCTCCATTTGGGTTCTTACAACTTTCTCTAAGCCACTGGCTGTTAGTGGTCTAACTCTGTTGGGGTCAATTGGCAGGTGATTTTTCATGGGCAGCATTCTTTCAAGTTTCTAAAGTTGGCTTCCTTCCTCAGAGTCCATGCCTGGCCTTTCTTGTACTATCAGCAGAAGGGCATTTGCTTCGCCCCTTCTCCTGGTCCCTATTCTTGCTGGCCTTTGGGTGTCTGTAGATATCCCTAAGCAACAGAAAAGTTTACATTTTTCTCCTCATTGGAAGAACTGGACTCTTTCCTCGAGAATATGCCCCTCCTGTGAGTATTTTTCACAGCACAAATATAGTTACTTGATCAAAATACCTGTATTTGGTCTCACCTTAACTCTCTAGCTCTTGGCCCCAATCAGCTGGTCTCTTGTTCTTCTGGCAGTTGCTTCAGAGTCCGCTGACTCCAGAAGACACAAAGAATCAGAGGAATTATGACTATTTCCCCTGTGTATTTGAGCCACAAGAGTCTGGCACAAGCTTCCTAATGAAAGAACAAAGACCTGAGTGCAATTCATTTAAGAATACAGGAGGCAAAGAAAAGTCTTGTTTGCAGAAATGATGATCTGTGCCTGGTTAACCACCTAAGCCACTTGTGCTGCTACATAATAATGCACCACTTCTCTGTTGAGTAAAAAGTTGAGTTGAGCTGGTAGAGAAAAATGTGCCATAGCAAATTGACCATGAATAAAACAAATTTACAAGTTTCTCCTGGGTGTCTGATTATCTAAAAATCTGCCAGGAAATTGAATTGCCTGTCAGCTGCCTAAATTATTTTACTCACTACTATTGAAATTCTTGGTGGGGTAGGTGTTTTAAAGAAAAAAAATAGGAAATGAGTTGGAAATGATTGATCAAACTTGAAAATAACTGTATATAGAGATGCTTCTTTCATGTAACAAGGATACCTTCCATTGCGTTCTTCTGTCATCCATCCAAAGAAGAGAATCAAAGATAGAAGACCCATTTTAAATGGTACAACTATTTTACCTGAGGTTTATTGATTTTTTATGTGATACTGAGAATTAAGTATTATAATCAATCTAGGATCTGACTATATTATTCATCTATTCCAAAATTAAGAATGGAATTAATCCATCAATGAAATATGAATTAATGAAAAGAGGTGTAGTGTAGAAGGTGTAATAGCTCTAAAGCACACTATATTTGGGTTATATTGTTTAAAATCCACAAACAAGCTTTTTTTTCTTCTTCTTCTTCTTCTCCTTCTTCTTTAAATGGTTTCATTACCTTCTTTCATTACCTGACTCTCTCTTGAGGGCACTATGTCCCTTCATGGTTGCATTTTCTTTCGTATGTCTTGTCCCATGCATGAAACAGATGTCCCTCATGTTTTTCAATACTGCTTTCAGACCAATACTGCTTTCTCACATCACCCTAAAAATTCCAATTTTGAAACTCAGGTAATCAAATTGCATCATCAGCATTTCTTATTAGTGCTGTCAATGACCAAACCCTAGGTCAGTTCCTCCTGTTTTTAGGTGACTTTACCCCATGGTTCAGTGTCACTCTCTCCAGCACTATGCTTATCTTAACTCCTGGTGATAGATGCTTCTTCTAGCACCTTAGGTCCTTATTTTTTAAAACAATCTTCTTCAAAGGTTTGTATCTTCATCTGACTTCAGTTACTCAATCTCAAATTCAGACCTTGTAACTATGTCCTTGTCATACAATAACTGCTACCTTTTGATAATAACAATTATGTGCACTGGGTTTTTCAACTTCCACCTTCAATCTCCCTCTAGCACTCAGCTCTCTTTAATAACACTAGGAACCCCCAATCAATGGATTCTGTCAACTTCTGACTGATCCTCATCATTTAATGTCATTACCCATCCCCCTTCTCCACATGTAAATGTTATGGTCAATTGTTATAATCAGCCCCTTGCTAATATTCACTTCCATTCCTCTTTTACCAAAATCCTATAAAAGCAAACCTTCTATGTTTGCACCTGTGCAACTTAAATGCAATGGAGAAAAGCACATGACCCCTCTGACTGGTCTCATTAAATTTCACAAACAAAAATCACAATTGAGACTATAACGGTGCCAGACATTTGTAGTTTAACTTCCTTATGTAATGGTTCTCCCATTTTCTCAGTTAGCAATTTCACAGCTTCTCTCTTGAATACTCCAGTATTCCTTTTCCATACTCATTCCCACCTGATGATACTGCTTCTTACTTCTTATGAAAGAATATCTCCACATACTCCCTCTACCTCATCTACTCATCTCCTAGTGTTTGTACCCTGTATTCTATCTCTTGTTGCCTGTTACCATAGTCTTATAGGAGGACAATCTCTGATTTGTGTGTTCGATCCTACTGCTGCCTTCCTTGTTCTCTGTCTCCTATTTTATTCATATACCCACATCCAGTTCATCAGGAAACTTTCACATCTCTACCTCCAAAATATATCTAGTATCTCATCATTTCTAATCACCTCCAGGGCTACCATCCTGGCCCTAGACAGGACCACCAATATCTCATCCAGTATCTCTCAGTTGACTGCAGAAGCCTCTTACCTATTCTTCTTTCTTCTGTTTTTGCTTGTTAACCCATTCACTCCTCTCCCACTATTCTCAAAGTTCATTGCTATTCATGTCACTCCTCTGTTAACACTCTGCAATAGTTTCCTGTTTTGTTTAAATGCTTTCATTGTTAAAATGGCCTAAATGACCCGCTTCATTTTCTGAGCTCATCTTCTATGCACCCAACCCCCCTACTTACAACTTATACCTCGGATGCCTCCCTCCCTGAAATACCTTCACCTGGATAGCTCCATGGTAAATTCCCTCACTTCTTTCAAATCTCTCTTCAAATGTGACTTCTCAGTTACCACCTATCCTGATCATTCTCTTTGTCTCACCTGCCAATTGTCTCTGTCTCTCTGTTTCTATGGTTTATTATTCTAGTCTATTTTAAAATTTTTTCCATAATATCTGTCACCTTCTAAAGAATCAGATACTTTATTTACTTGTTTAGGGTTTTTTTTATCTACTTTTTAAAACTCTAGAATATAAATTCCTCAAGGTTAGGAATCATTATCTGGTTTGCTCACCGACGTGCCCAAAGTGGTCTAAGGCATCACTTGGTATATGGCAGGAGATCAATAAACACATGTTGAATCTCTAAACACTTTCTTACTGCTGGCACTCTGTAGTGTTACATGTTCAACTTTTGTTGGTTTGATTTATTTGCATTGTAAACATAAGGATATTCATATTCCTTTACCATTTAGTAAGTTGAGTAGCATTTATTTTTCTTACTACAATTATGCTTTACTTTATATGCCAGTTCACGTTTTCTTAGGTTAAGACGTCTTAATTTTCTCTTGTTCACACTCTTCTGCTTAAGATTTTTACCTACCATATAACTTATATTGTCTTAAAATCTCTCATTGGCCCTGGATTTGTTTGGCCCACCTTAGAGACTATCCATATACAAGAGATCTTTGAGATAACATACTCTAACTACTTTATGCCTAGGTGAGAACATTATGGCACAGAAAGATGAATACTTTTTATTAGTTATTAATGATAAAACTCAGGTTCAATTCTCCTGGTTCTATTCTCTTTTCTCTATAAGCCAAGGTAACATACACATGACTCACTTCATCTTCCCTCTTCCATGGAAGGATAAGGAGGCATAAGGAGGGATAAGGCAATGGTTTTGGAGGAAGTGGGTTGTAGAAGTAGGGACTAAAGCACAAATTCAATCTTTTTTGAATAGGAGGAATTCAAGACAATAAACTCCAGACTCTCTTTCTTGATATCATTTCACAATAATGGTGGAAACCAAGCTGAGATCAGAGGACAGGGGAGAAACCCGATGACCTCTTTAATGCTAAACCATTGTTTTCTAGGTCATGTAGGAAAACTTAAGTTATAGGATGCAAGATGTATGACGCCTATCATAGGGCAAAGTATTCTAGGCTACTATATGACTGATACTTTCCCTTAAGCCATCATTAATTGAGCCCTTCCTCTGTGCTAGGTGTTGGTTACCTTAACTCTCTCAATACCTGGGAATTAGATACTACTACTATCCTCATTTTACAGATGAGAAAAAGGAAATAATAATTTAGTAATTTTTCAGTTGTTACAGACGTAGTAAGTGTGAGCTAAGCATAAATTTGAATATAATCCACTCCGTAACAATGCCCTCCCTATATTCAGTAAGGGGGTGTGGTTAAGGCTGCTTAAGTATTTCCAGTTTCAAGTTTAATTTCATTTGAGAATTGAGACAGGAACAAACCTATCCATAGGGTGAGATGAACACATTGATAAGGAAAAGCTAGAGTAAGTAGGGTTACAAATAAGGTGGGATGATGGTAAAGACATCTTTATCTTTTAATTCCTCTCAAGCTATATAGCTTTGAATTCTTAAGATTATTTTGAATGAGACTCTTCAAGATATGGGGTGAGACCTAAGTGATATTAAAAGTAACCCTTTCCACAAATACCATTTGGTGTCTGTGATTTCACTAAGAGAGACAATACTTAATATTGCCAATAAATAAATAAATTTTGGAACATCAGAGAACTTTTGAGGGTGACATGTGTCTTCTAAAATCATTGTCCTTCGTCACAGAGGGACCCATCTAATGAGAGGTACTGTGTTCCCACCAGAAAAAGCAGTTGGTTGCACATCAAACTGAATGTGGAATGATAGGGTTCGCTGAAAATTTGCCGGCCTGGCAGTGAATTAGTTTTTCCGTGTCCTCAGGGATAGACTGCCCTGTGAGAATTTGAACCTATCAGTTAGCTGTCAAATTTCATTTGACACCTCATCCAAAATTTAAAAGGGGCTGCCATCTGAAGTCGGAGATGTTCTTGGAGGAAAGGAAAAGGCTATTTCTTTACGGGCTAGCAGGATCGAAGCTGCCAAGTGCTTATACTGAGGGCAGCAAGCTGGCAGCCCTACATGAGCAAACTTCACAGATATTATGGCTTCCTAATGTAAGCAATTCTTTCTCAGACCCTAAACTCATTTTTCCCCTCTCTCTTTTAGACAGAGGGCCCCTGGAGGCACGAAATCCCTCAGGGGACATTTAGCACAAGTGGCAGAAATGCTGCTGGAGTGTCAGTCGACAGAGGTTACAACTTGTAACTTTGCTGTTTCTTAACTGCCGTTGAGTTTTCTTCTCTCTCCTAGTCTTCTTCTGGGCATTACTTTTTAATTTTACCCAGAATATCTTGTATACCCACCCTGCCCCATGAAATGTGAAGTTTTCATGTGTCTTTTTATGGGTGAAATCGTGGTAAAGTCGTTTCTGCACACCCTATCGAAGTGTTCCTCGCTGGAGAGCCACACACTCAGACTTGGCTGACAGATCCCCCCCTGAAGCTGACGTAATCTAATGCCCCCCACGCCCCACTTTCCCCGGATCCCGCTAACTGCTTTAAATGGCTTCTTTGAGTGAGGGCTTCAACAGTTTGGAAACTGCCCTGAGACAAGGACCCCTTGATGGATTCATGATTGACCTCTTGATTATCCATGGCCATTCGAGGAAGATTAAAAGGGCACGGCATGAGAGGAACATTAGCTGCAATCAATCTGCTGCTCCCTTCTCCTTCTTCCTTTCTCCTTCACACAGACTGATTCATCAAAGGACATTTGCAATGCCTCATTTCAGAGATCCTGGCTTCAAAGCCAGGCTTTATTTTACAAAGAGAAAAATACTAAAGTCTCTCGCTAGATCCCTTCAGGGCCAAAGGGAAAAAAAAAAAATCATCCTTAATTGTCATATCTATGCTGGCTCTGGGGGGGAAAAAAGTGCATATGTAAGGGCAATCATTTGAAAAGAATAAAGGAAAAACTGCTCACTTTTGTTTTATACCACCTTAATTTCTTTGTTAGTTTCTCTGTGCTAGTCACCTGTACCAAATCTGGACTCTTAGGAAACTACAGAGGGCATATAAAGGTTTTAATTTAAACATTAGCTTCTTAGGTAAATGAAGCTAGGTTCCTGCCTTTGCAATCTAATTCACACAGGGCCAATTTTATTCTTGTTCCATTATTTCATCGAGCTTCTGTGATCATAAGTCTCCCTTTGAAGTTGGTTGGAACTCTGAACACAGATAGATTCCCCGGGTCTTGGAGTAAAATGAGTAATAGATCTGTAACCTCACAGTTCCTAAGGCTTGCTCACTTTCTCTCTCTCTTTCCCTGTGGTCCTCATTCGCGTTCCGGAAATGACTGGAATCTGTATAACTTCTGAAGTTTGACCTGCCACACAAATAGTTAAATGGTAGGAATTTGGGTGAACAATAAAACATATATGTACAAAACAGAAATTAAACTGAAGTTGCTTTTTTTTTCCTGGTTATCATTAGAGAGAGAGAGACAGTGAGACAGAGATAAAAACAGAGTGAGGGAGAGGGAAAGAACATTAAACTGAAACTAAACTTGATTTTCTTTTTCAGGGTATCTTTTAAGATAGATTGAAATAAATAGATATCTATACTGTATCTGTCTCTATCTATCCACCTATCTACCAAGAGAGAACCCAAAATAACCATAATAAACCAAATATAACCAAATAACCACATACAGTCCCCTACAATATGTGACACTTTTGAGGAAGTGATTGGTTGAGAGATCACAAAAGCTAAATTTCCACAGCAAATATAATCATTCAGTTTGTCCGACTGCTGGTCCCCATTTCCTCCCATCTCTGTCCTGGTGAGCAATGCCACAGCTGGTGTGCTCAGTAGCCACTACGGGGGCCTTGGTCGCCCCAGCCCCACACAAACTAATGAAGGCAGCAAGTTCATGACGTGCTCTTATGATAGGAATAAAGACACATCAGGGTCTGGTGAAAAACAAATCAGTCACACAAAAGTCTAGAATAGAGTCCCAAACAGTTCCAGTTTACCCAGATCTGAACGTTTTTTTTTGGTATGTGGAACCTCAGTGCTAAAACTGTGAGTCTCTGGAAAATAAAGGCAATGGATCCCACTTGTCGGAAAGCTTAGATTGTAGCGCCATTTCCGGTGCATCCTCATTACTGACCTCCACGTCTTTTTTCTTTATTGAGTGGATAGGACTGGAACAGAGACTTTAAAATTGGCGGTCAGAGGCCAAATCCAATCCACAAATCTGTTTATTTGGGCCACATCATGATGTGTGAGATTTTGCATGTTTATTTTTCTTTTACTGTTGGTGTCTTGAAGGGTAGGAAGGTAATCCAACAATGGGTCCACATGTGTATCAGGCAACAGTAGTTATCTGACGTCAAACAGCATCTACCCAAACCATATGGGCAAAATGTATATTTTCACTCACATTAGCCATGCAGCTCCTGTAGACTTTGGAACATGCAGACCCTGGACTAGATCAGTGATTGTCAACAAATCTGCGTGAGGCCTACACCCTTTGAGCAATAGCCCTTCAGCCAATTTCAGGAAGAAGGGTTGCTTCTAATTCTTAGATGTGCCCACATATTAAAATCACAGTAGCCTAAAAAACAAAAAGGTCCATCTTCTCCTTGAAATCCCCCAGTGAGACTTAATAAAGCTTCAAGGATCTGGAAGATCTCCCGTAGCTCTAAGACTCTGTTAACTAAAAGGTGGAAATTGCCTATTTTTCACCTCTCGTTGAAAATACTTGTTGTTTTATTCTTTTAATCACTGAAATACTTCCTACTTAAAATATGTCAGAAGTATAAGCCGAACCAGTTTACTCTGATTGCAAATCAAGTGTTTCCTCCAATATGCTTTTCTGAATTGGGAAAAATGGGGCTCTTAGAGATCAATATGTGGCCTTCTGCATGTTGTGATCAATTGGTGATTAAGTGCAAACGGTTTAGCTTAATTTGCTTTGAAAAGCTGTGCTTGTGCTGATAAAGTGTAGAAGTGTTTCTGAGATGAGATACAAGGAACAGATGTTTAGTATAAAATATTGATAGCACAGAGCAGAGATAAGCTTGGTATTTAATTTGTCTTAATATTTCCATTGCCACAAATTCAACAGCTTTTATCTTAGTGGATAATTACAAGTCCCCCTCCCCTATACCACCACCCCCCACCCACCCCCCCCCCCCCCCCCCCCCCGGCATAAGATAAGATTATAGACTTTTTCCCGTTTTCTGTCACATTTAAACTCTTTATGTCCCCCTTTTCTCTGTGTTCTTTTTTTTCTTCCCCTAGGTCCTGGTTTTATTTTAATTTCAGTTGCAATCTTCAGTTAAAAGATTAGAGAACTTGTTTGTAAAAGTTGACATTTTCCTTGCCTTAGAGTTTTTAGGTTATCTATTCATGTTATTCCCTAAAAGGGAAGTGCATGTGTTAGGATATAGGTTGGCGGCTTCAGAAGACTACAGAGCATAGAGAGTCAAACAATTGAGGAGTTCGTTTTGGTCTTTCTTTTCATATAACATTCAGGTCAGGTAAAGGTCTCTACTCCATGTAGTCATTTAGGGATCCAGACCAGGCTATAGGTTTTGACCTCCTTACTGTATAGCTTCCTTTACTGACATATACCTCATACTCCATTTCTTAGTGTTTTTCAGACGGTTGGAAGGGTTTGGGGACCAAGTGGGTAAATCCACAGCAAGCAACTTGTCTTTAAGGAAGTTACCCAGAAGGTGCATATATTAGTTCTATTCTCTTATCATTGACATTTTGTAAACATGGTCATATCCAACTGGAAGGGAGGCCAGAGAATGAACTATTTTATCAATGAAGAAAATTGATCTTCCTCTTTTAGCAGTAAGGCAAAGCAAATTGCTTCAAAACTCAAGCATCATAAAATAATATTATTATTGCATTGCTGGAATAAAAAATATGAAGGAAATTTCCAGAGGACAAAAGAAAGAGGAAAAGAAATTAAACAATGAGCAGAGACAAAGGCTGTGAGCTGTGATCACATATATTGGCCCTCCTGGGTGGATATAAAGCTCATAAATTTTTAGGATGAAGTCAGAATGGGACTGGACTAGGCCCAAGTCAGTAGTGACCCTTGGCTCATGGAGAAAGCTGCTAAATGAAAGAGAATATCTGAAGAAAAACATGAATTTAAGCATTCAACTATTCCACAAATAAGAACAAATACAGCCTTCCATGCAGATATTCCGAAATGTGCCAGAAATTGAGTGGCATGAGAGTAGGCAGACACAATACACAAACTTTGGATCTCACAATTGTGAAACAGAGACTATTAGGTGACCACATACATAAAAAAGATGTGTTAATATATAAAATATAAGATGGAATCACAAAATAAGGACCAAAAAGACTATAAAAAAAAGAGCAGAAAGACCTGAAAAAAGAACCGAAGAGAATTTAGAAATAAAACAATTCTTTTTCTTTCTTTTCTTTTTTTTTTTTTTTTTTAAGATTTTATTTATTTAGGGGCGCTTGGGTGGCTCAGTGGGTTAAGCCTCTGCCGTCAGCTCAGGTCATGATCTCAGGTTCCTGGGATTGAGCCCCGCATCAGGCTCTCTGCTCAGCAGGGAGCTTGCTTCTCCCTCTCTCTCTCTTTCTCTCTGCCTGCCTCTCTCCCTACTTGTGATCTCTCTCTGTCAAATAAATAAATAACATCTTAAATATATATATATATATATATATATATATATATAATTTATTTATTTATTTATTTGTTAGAGAGAGAGTGAGAGCAGGAAGTAAAGCGCAAGGGGTGTAAGAAAAAATCTCAAGCAAATTCTGTGCTGAACACAGAGCCCGTGACGGGGTTTGATCTCATGAGGTTGAGATCATGACCCAAATCAAAACCAAGAGTTCGATGCTTAACTTACTGAGCCACCCAGGTGCCCCAAGAAAATGATTCTTTATTTTTTTAAGATTTCATTTATTTGTTTGTATGGGAGGGAGGGCAGAGAGGGAGAGAATCTCAAACACACTCCTGCCTGATGAGGGCCTTGATCCCAGGGCATTGAGATCCTGACCTGAGCCATATCAAGAGTCCGATGCTTAACCAAGTCACCCAGGTGTCCCAAGAAAATGATGCTTAAGGAACTCTGGGCCACACTTCACTTTTGGGGATCTCAAGTAATTTTCATGTGGGTCTTGAATATCACATATTGTTTTATGAAAGATTTTCCTATGTTTCATTCAAGGAGGTGAAACAAATTCCTTCTTAGTAAGGCATTTTCTCCTAAAACAACCCAAGTAGACAATTTTTATATTCTTACCCAAGAAATAGTTTTTGATCTTTAGAACTGCATCTCCATTTCAGAAGAGAGTATTTGCTTTACATTTGCATACCTAAAAGGCTCAGTTAGATGGATTTCGCAGAACAAAAGAACATTCTGCCTAAAGAAATAGGCATTGAAGTTTCTGACACTTAAGAGTTAGAAATCATTTGGCTGCTTTTAAATGTCATTTTCACTCTCCCCACCCTCAAGTTTATATCCATTAGGCCTTCAAAAATCATAGGGTCAGAAGTCAGGAGGACAATCCACAGCCTTAGTTTGAAGCACTGGTCATATCACTTTAGTGGTTCCTTGTTCTCAAATCTGGAAAACCAGAAGACTCCAGTTTAACTGTGAGCTTTTCCCTTCCATATTCTACATGGTACAGTTATGAAACTGACCAAAGGGTGAATGCGGGATTATGTTTTAAAGGAACGGTCAGAATAGTATTCCTTGTGCAACATTTAGTAAATGCACTCAGAACTAATCACTGTTGACTCTGTAGGATACTTTATCACCTTTAAAATTACCCCTGAATAGTCAAATAGAGATCATTGATCTTTCTATAGCTCTTTGTATTTACAGCGTGTCAAAATTGTGTTTTGTCAGTTTTCTTATTTAAGCCTCATGATCCACTCTGCTACAGGGTTTATCATCACCCTTAATTTATAGAAGAGAAACTGAGACTCAAGGCATAGCTAATAAATTTACGAACCATGACCTGAGTCTTTTTTTTCTCCCTATAAAATCTGTGTTATTTACATTGCACAATGCTCTCTGCTTTGCATATTGCAGAAGTGCTTAAGTATAATGTCTTTTTTGAAGAAGTGTAATTCATAGTTTCTTTAGTGACTCTTCGTTGTCCAGAATAAATAAAAGTTTATGGATAATGGATAGTTACATACAGGAAGTCAGGAAACATGGTGGTTTATGTAAATCTCTGCAATTAACCAGCTGTGTGACGTTAAGCCAAACATATAATTTCATTGGGGTCCAGGTTGCTTATAAGCATTTGAAGGCTTTTTTATTTGTTTTTGAATAGATGATTGATTACCAGTAGTTCTTCTGGTTAAAAAAAAAAAATGTGCACATATTTTATTTCTAAAATATATGTTCTTTTTAAGTTCAAAACAAGTCATCTCAATATCGGTATGTGCATGTGTGCTTGTGTGCATGTGTGCGTGTGTGTGTGTGTGTGTGTGTGTGTGTGCGCCCATGTGAATTTCTCCTATTTTCTCTCTCATTCAGGCTGCTGTATCAAAAGTGCCATAGACCGGGTGGCTTAAACAATAAGCATTAATTTTTCACAATTCCGGAAGCCATGGAATGTAAGATCAGATGTTTAAGATTTGGTTTCTGGTGTGAGCTCTCTCCCTGGTTTATGGACGGCCGTCTTCCCACTGGGTCCTCATGGAAAGGGTAAAGGGGCTCTCTGGGACCTCTTTTATCAGGGCCCTAATCCCATTCATGAAGGACCTACCCTCATGACCTAATCACCTCCCCAAAAGCCCACCTCTTACTACCATTACATTGAGTGTTAGGATTTAAACATATAAATTTTGGGAGGACAAAACTATCCAGTCCTTACAAAGGATTTTTCTATCTGTTTTTCAGTAGATGACAACTAATGGTTTTCCCTGTTAAACAAATTCTAGATATTTAGATATGCACACCCCCATAAAATATTTTATTTATTTTTAGACAGAGAAAGAGAGAGAGAGAGAACTTGTGAGCAGGGGGAGGGAGAGCGTGAGAAGAAGAGGGAGAGAAGCAGACTCCCTGCTGAGCATTGAACCTGAGATCAGGACCTGGAGATCAAGACCTAAGCCTAAATCAAGAGTCAGACACTTAACTGACTGAGCCACCCAGGCACCCCTAGACATTTATATAATTTATCTTTAAAATATATGTTCATGATTTTTCAGTTCAAAATTAGTTGTCTCAATGTTGCCTTAAAAAAAAAAAAAAGTTATATTAATCTGAACAAGTTACATTATATCCCTCTATCTAAATTGTGCCAACTGTTTAAAAAAAAAGGGGGGGGTATTATACCATATTCTTTAGAAATTCTGTAAGTCTTGATATTCCTATTTGAGCCAAATGAGGTCTGGCTATCTCACAGAAACTATCTTTAAAATATATCACCATTAAAGTATAAAAAAGAACACTTTAAAATACCCAATTAACAAAAGTTCACAAAATGGAATATAAAATTGAATCTTAAGTGTTTTCAAAGCTGGCACTCATATTTTATTTAAACTTCACAAAAACATAATTTGTTTATTTTTCTTTCTTTTTTTTTTTTTGTAGAAAAGATAGAACTGGTTCTTTCAAAGAAAAAGAAGGCTATACTTTTATCTAAACATAGGGTGTTCCTGAGTAAAAGTTTTGTGATAAAATGGCCACAGATATCATTTAGTAAATTTCTTCATCTCCTCAGCAATGTCACTTGCCTCCATGTGACTTCATTATTTTCCTCATCTCCCCCAATGAATCATATTAATATTAACACCTGATTATCCTACATTGAAGATCTATGAAGAAAATGGGTGAAAAGTTTGACAGTAACATTTATTTAATGTAGATTAAAACATTCTTTAATGACTTCCCAGAAGTCGAAGATGAGGGGATTTCTTCAGTTTATTTGCATCTATGCTCCAAATGATTTTTCCTTGTTTCTGATTTGGTGAGAAAGTTCTCATGTGAAATTTCAGGTGAGCACAGTATGATACTGCTGCAAACATCTTTGACTTTGGCAATGAAAAATTCAGGCCAGTATTCGGTATTCTAAAAGGGCATTCCTGTGACTCTGGAAATGTGCCATACAACTTTCTTCTGTGAAATGGATAGGTATCCATTAATTAGACATTATTATTAATGTCATCTTCAGGCTGCATACTAAAGGGCAGAGTATAGAACTGAGGGCAGGACTGATGACTTTGATGAAATATGGACAGCTTTCATAAATTAAAGAAAATTCTCCCTTCTTACCCTATTGCATACAGTAATTAGAAAGTAATGAATAATTATGGGAAAAGAGAAAATATACATGGATTAGATTTATTTCCTGCTTCCTTGTTGTTTGTTATTTTTCTGCAGTGTCGGGAAATCTCTGTGATGTTGCGGTAGGTTAGGGAATCACCTGATTTAAAGAGTATTGTGAACTTTCTTTATGTCTATTTGAAGATCTCCCCCGCAAAGTTCCCAGGAACCATACTGAGATATTTCCTAAATGTTTATTATTTAACTTCTACCGTATTGTGCCAGGCAGAGTTTTCCAAAATATTTTCTATGATACCCTAACTCTTAGAACAACAAAAATGCTCTGGGTTCAAATAAGCTTGAGGAAATGTGCTTAGGTACAGGTAAACATTTCTTATTCTAGAATATCTAAGTGTCTTTAACATATGATAGTGTTTTCTGAGTTTACAACAGGGATATCTCACACACATGCATGGATCATATTGTACTCTTTGTAGCTGAATATCAAGTGAGCCTACTTTCCTTTGGAATACATGCTGGGTGTCCTATGTTAAGTGATTCATACAACAGACGTATACCACTGTTCTTAACTTGAAAAGAACTTTCAGAGAATGGATACATTTAAATGAAGTTTCTAGGTATGATAATGCTAGTATATCATATGCTGGTGTACATTATTTCTGTACTAAAAAGATCAACTAAAAATATAAAACCTTTGGTGATAACAGCAGATAAAACCATCTTTTTTTTTTAATTTTTTTATTTTTTATAAACATATATTTTTATCCCCAGGGGTACAGGTCTGTGAATCACCAGGTTTACACACTTCACAGCACTCACCACAGATAAAACCATCTTAATGTATGCATCCTTCAGAACTAACATCAATCTCATAAACTAAATTTCTTTAAAAAAAATTATTTATTTATTTTATTTGAAAAAGAAAGATCACATGAGTAGGGGTAGTAGAGACAGGGGCAGAGGGAGAGGGAGAAGCAGACTCCCAACTGAGTAGAGAGCCCAACACAGGGTTCAGTCTGAGGCCCCTGGGATCATGACTTCAGCTGAAAACAAACACACAACCAACTGAGCCACCCAGAAATCCCTAAATTAAGTTTCCTAATGGTAAACGTGCTGTGAGGGACTGGTGAATAAAATCTATTGCACCTGATTTTTGCATTCTCATAGACATAGTCAAGTATATGACCAATACAGTAAAATCATGATGGAGATTGGTCTGCATGTGAATAAATAATTAGGTGAAATTAATTTACATAAATAATACACCAAATCAATAATTGATTGCCTTTAATGTTCATAACAAGAAATAGATTGTCAAATTTACATATTTAGAAGATCGTTTTAGTGAAAAGGTAATAATGGTTTAGGATTAAGAATTCAAATATTACGGGGTGCCTGGGTGGCCATAATAGTGGGTTGAGGCCTCTGCCTTCGGCTCAGGTCATGATCCCAGGGTCCTAGGATCGAGCCCCGCATCGGGCTCTCTGCTCAGCGGGGAGCCTGCTTCCTCCTCTCTCTGCCTGCTTCTCTGCCTACTTGTGATCTCTGTCAAGTAAATAAATAAATTCTTAAAAAAAAAAAAGAATTCAAATATTATATTTATCTGTTAACAGATAGAGAATATTGAAAATAGGTATCTTTCTCCGCATTTTTTTCTCAGTATTCTTGTAATAACACCGCCTCTGAAGAAAAGATGTTGCTATTATATATATGTTTATGCTGGAAATTTTAGGGCATTGTGTTCCCTTGAAAAGGTACCAAAGAAAGGTTGAGTATCCTTCAGGAGAAAGAATGTGTAACATATAAAATTTCTATTTACTTCAAAGACACTCAGAAACACACACTTTTCTCCTATATAACCTAATCTGCACATCCTTAGGTCACCTGCTATCATACATGCATTATTCACAAAGTACACTTCAGTACTTTTTTTTTTTTTTAAGATTTTTGTTATTTATGTATTTGAAAGAGTAAGTGAGCAAGAGAGAGCACAAGCCTGGGAAAGAAGCAGATGGAGAGGGAGAAGCAGACTCCCAGCTGAGTGGGGGTCCTGATGCAGGGTTCAATCCCAACCAAAAGCAGACACTTAACTGACTGAGCCACCCAGATGCCCCAGTGCTTTTGTTTTTAAGGCCCTTAAAATACAATGAAATACAATGAAAAAAAAAATATCAGAATCCCTAAATTTTTCACTCAAAATATATATACAATTATCTGTATTATTTTAAGGCAGGTTACATTTATTAAAAACTTTTGTCTTTGGACTAGAGTTTATATGTTACGTCTGTTGTGTTCAGACATGCTATCTGAATAATTTCTGCCTGGGTCAAGGAAGCAAGACCCAGTGAAAGAAGGAATGTAAAGTTCTTCCTGGCACAGTGCCTGGCACACGATTTACCTTCATCAATACAGTTCTTACTGCTGTTGTCCACTGACCTGCCTTTTGGCCCAGTTTTCCTTTGCCCATGTGCAGAGTTGAAGGGAAAAGAAATTTTAAAAAATGTGGTAGTGGCCTTTCCCTGATTCCATCCTTCAGCTTTAAAGTTGGAAAGCTTTTATTGTCATTTCAAAGATTTGCTCTTCTGTCTTCTTTCAGGAAAACTTTTCTCTGTAAAATGAAGTTTAGCTCATTAATTGTTGGAAATATTTTTAAAACTTGTTTAATGAACTTGAGACGTATGAGGTGAGGTGTGGTCTTCTTTCTTTTGCATATTTTGCATCTGTAACTCACTCAGAATTATTCTTACAAGCAGCAGCCTGGCAAAGGGAAGGAAGGAGACTGTAGAACTTGAGATCTGGGCTCTACGTTTCTCCTGCTCTGCAACCCACAGGATTTACAGAGCTTCTGTGATATTTACATCTGTTGAACGGTGGAATTTCTTTAACAGCCAGTTTTTTTTGTTTGTTTGTTTTCAAATTCCAGTTCTTAAATCTGATGATATAATCACTTTAAAACCCAGTTAGATCTTTCCAGAAAAAACTTAAACATTCCACATCTTCAGTCTTCACTATTTGACTACTTTTAAGGAAAGTGTCTAAAATCAGTAGATGATTCAATTTTGACACTAATATTATATAAAATAATTAACAACACTTACCCTAATGATAGTTTAGGTTGGCTTGCTTATTTAATAATGATTATACTGTGGCAAATCTCTCATCCAAGTACTAATCAGGCCGACCCTGCTTAGCTTCCGAGATCGGATGAGATCGTGCGTGTTCAGGTTGGTATGGCCATAGACTCTTGTAGCTAATCTGATGAAAAGCTGGTAGAACAAAAATACCTAACTTTTAGGTAAATGTCAGCAAATTACAGATTACTGGTTAAACAGCACCAAGCTGGAGTGCTGTAGTGTAATAACTTAATCTCAGAGGGTGCACACCTCTCATTTTTAGTTTCCTTGCATAGAAAAGACTTAAGGTCATGATTGCCAATTGAAATTTACAAAAACAAACTGCTGTTTCTCTGCAAAGTTACTTTTACACATTCTTTGCAGAAAACTATAGTGTAGGGATAACAAAGACACAGGAATCTGTTAAATTATGCTGATTTCTTTTTGTTTCATGGAATGTGTATGTATATTCTGAGAATAGAAAACTCACACACAGCACGTAACCTTTTCAACTTTCCATAGATTAAAAAACACACTGCATTGCTTTATTGCATTTTCCTACAACATGGGACATATTTCAGCAGAAAAGGGCAAACCAGGAAATTTACTCATGAAAACCAATTTATATAAGCATATGAATAGTCTAACTATTCCCATAGATGTCTGATATTCATCTTTAGAACTCTTGGGGACACATGAATAATCCTTAGTGCAACTTCAATTTAGCCTGTGTTTAAATATAGAAAGCAAATGAGGTTGGCTCGGGATTTATTATTATTATTATTTTCTCTCTGGTATCAAGTCAACCAGTGTGATGGCCTGTGAACTCTTTCAGCATTCTCTCTGCAAAATCAGAGTGTGACAAGGTGTCAGCATTGACAGATCAGTAGTGGAGATTGAGCAGACCTGAATTAATAAAGGTCAAAATTGTCAACAGGAAGAGTGTCCGGTGGCATGTGAGGACTTGCTCCTAAACAGCATTTGAAAAGCAAAAAGTGATTCCAGAACAGAACCCAAGGCACCTAGACAAGCCAGGAATTTCTGAGAATCTTCTCTAAATTAAATACCTATTCTAAAATTATTTTTAAAAGTACCCCCACCTTCCCACCACACACACACACACACTGACCCATTTCTTTTCTCTATCTTTCAATGCTCCAAAACATCTCAGGTCCCCAAAAGACCCAAGGTGTTAGAAGGAAAAAAAAAGCAGTTGGTGAGAACACAATCCCCATGTCTCTCTGTAAGAGGAATAGGTCCTCCCATGGCCCCACCCTCTACTTTGCCTCTGGATTGTTCCTCCCAACCATTTTCTCATAGTTTATGATGTTTTCACAGCAATTTGTAGAAGCCAAGGGCTTTTCCTCTATGCTGCATGATTTGGTCATTGATTCTATTCTGCCAGCACCATTATCTTATCATTTTGTATCAGTTCTCTCTCTTAAGCAAAATATCTTAAGAAACTCAGAGGGGTATCGTGTATTTCTCTTATGTCTTCTAGAGTGTTAGCTGAGTCCACATTAGGTACTTAGTACAGAGGGGATAATTTTCCTTTAGTTGATGAGGAAAGAAGTTTAAATTAGTTACATTTTTAGGGAAAATTTAGCATTTTTTCAGCCCTTCAAATATATTCTTCAAAATTGCCAGAGTGTCGGTGTTGTTTTAAAATAAATAAAATCATTTAGTACTTATACAGAGAAAATGAAACTATGTGACATAAAATTTTCTTGAAGATTTGGAATTCTCTAGAAAGCTTTATTTTTTTCTCATTAGGGCTGTGTTTGCCGTTTTCTTACCTCTTGATCTTTTATTCAGAGGACAGATCTGGATTCTCTTACAGTGGGAAATCTGTCTCTGTTTTTCCAAACTCTATCACTCTCTAGGTTCATAGTTTTTTTAATGTATGTATGTGTGTGCCTATCTGTGTGTTACCCTTCTGGCAAATACTTCCTGATGCCAGACAACTTCCAAATTATTCGAATGAAAAATAAAAATGACTTTCTAGCCATTTAACTTTTCTCTGGGAAGTGTCTTCATTCAGCCACATTTTAACCTCCATCCCTCATACTGTCTTTAAAAAATTCAACGGAAAGTAAACAAATTCCTTGAGCCCTCCCAAACTTCTTTTTCTCCTATAAATACTATTAACCATTTGCTTTTTTCAGTAAGAAACAGTTTATTGGGGAAGTCTAATATAGCAAACACATTGTTTTCATTCTCTGTTAGAGAGAAGTATACTAATTAGCCAACATCATAAACTGGAATATGTTCTGTACATATTTACCAGATTGGTTTAGTACCAGGGTCTTTTCCAACTTTATTTTTTTGTCTTAAGACTTTCAGTCCCATGACAACATCCTCATAAAAGCTACGCAATCTCCTTTCACTACCATTTGGAAAGGATAACTATTTTATAAGGCAGAACAGCTTAATGATGCCACCTCAGTGACTAAGTAAAATTGCAATCCGGAAGCTTCTTTATGATTTTCTTTTTTTTTTCTTTCTTAGCATAGTAAGGTCTCAGGATGAAAATGTTAAAACATGGTATCCCCCTAAATTCTCTTTTAAGCTTTTATCTTATAGGTGCTTATTATCTGAAGTTAAACGTAATTTTGTTCAAGATGGCATGAATCATACTTTGGCTCATAAGGCATTTTTTCAAAGTTTCTTATAGTGAAGTCAGATAGTATTATCAGCAGCCAATTACTATATGACCCAGTTTCAAAAATGACAAATGAGGAAACAGTTCAACTTTGTTGTTGGTCAACTACCACTCTCAGATGCCCAAATGGTTCAGAATGCAAAATTTTCTTTAACAAACAAAACTAACACTATAATACAGTCAAAAATAATGGATTTATGAGGAAGGACATTAAATGTAATCTACAACAACCTTTTTAAAAATGATATTGTTTTCCTGATTAAAAATAATAGCTTTTGATGAGGAAAATACTGAAAAACTCATGAAGAAAAAAATACCTACATTCCTATCAATGTCAATATGTGTAAAATATCACTAGTTTTTTTATTTTTCACACAGAAATGTGTGTATTCATACTTATGTGTCTTATGCATGTGTATATGTGTGTAAAATATTGGATTGCATTTTGAAGATTACAGATTAGAGAGTGCATGTTTGGAAGCCTATTTTTCTATTTAAAAATATATCCTGGGCACCTGGGTGGCTCAGTGGGTTAAATCCCAGGATCCTGGGATTGAGCCCCGCATTGGGCTCTCTCCTCAGCAGGGAGACTGCTTCCCCCCACTCTGCCTGCCTCTCTGCCTACCTGTGATCTCTGTCAACCAAATAAATAAAATCATATATATACATATACATATATATACATATATATATACACTATGCAATTCTGTATGTCACCCAATATTTTGTTATAAAAATAACATTTTTCATGGTTATATAGTATTTCAATTTTTATTTTTAAAGCAACATATTTAAATGCTTTTAGGCTATGTCCAGTTTGCTATTATAAATAATTTTCTAACTTTTTTTCTATAAAATTACCTCTTTATGTACAGCTTTTCTCCGCCCCCCCTTAGATTCCTTTGTTATAGGTGAATTTTCAAGGTCTAAGTCATGTACACTTTTATGGTTTTGGTAGATATTGACATGTTATATACCAGAAGAATTGATTCAAATCACACTGCCCCAATGGTTTATGATCATCACGGTTTATATCCATGTATTTTATTCTGATTTATTTATATATTTTACGTGCCATTTATATTGTGGCTATAAATTGTTGGACTCATTTTTCTGTTGAGTTATTTTTTTTTTCTATTAAGGTAATGTAATGATATTGTGTTCAAGTGTTTTGTGAGTATTTTTCTCTACTTTTCTAATTATGTTCCAGTTATCTTACTAAATTGAAAAAAAAGTGAATTTTATAAGATCAGTGAGCTATTAGTATAAAGACTGTTCTTTAAATTTTTTTTCAGAATCACTTCTATCTGTTTTGGTTAGATATAATGTGTGCATATTTATGTTTTTGTGGTATGTGTATATATAGAAAGGGATAGCTTTATAGACAAATCTCCTTATTTTTCCTTCCTTCTACTATTTCTACCTCTGCTTATTCCTTGTCTTTTTTCCTGCCCTCATTACCACAGTTACATAAGAAATCAAAATAGAGAGGAAACTGAGACATATGTTAATTTCACTTTTTTTTAGTGGTCTCATTTTATAATGGACATATTCACTATAAAATTGAATTGCATTTACTTCAAATCCCAGGAAAAAAGCTTAATATAACATATTTTAGGGTTCTTACTTAATGGAAGAAGAGATAAATTAATTTTAATGTTAAAAATTATACTTCTCAGGCACCTGGGTGGCTCAGACGGTTAAGCATCTACCTTCAGCTTGGGTCATGATCCCAGTCCCAGGATCAAGTCCCACATTGAGATCCCTGTTCAGCAGGGAGTCTTCTTTTCCCTCAGCTCATTCTTTCTCTCTCTCTAGCTTTCAAATAAATAAATAAATAAATAAATAAATCTTTAAAAAGTTTAAAAAATAAAATAAAAATGGTACTTCTCAATTTGCTTAATCTAAAATACACTTACGAAATTAGAAGTTAAAAGATATATAATAATCTTTGAAAACTTGGTAGCTTCTTTCATTAAGTGTTACTAATATTAGCAAGGACATATAAACAATAAGAAAGATTGACCAATAGGGTTTAAAAATGAAAAATAGAGAACTATATACATGTAGAATACAGACTAACTTTGATACTAGTAATATAAAATTTAAAATAGTGATACAGAATGAATATGTAACTATTCTATTTCTGACCTCTTAATTTGTAAGAGATGCAGAATATTCAGTGTATCGGTTCTAGACCAGATCTTGGAATGAACTAAGTCTTTCAACAGATAAGACATTTAAAAGATATAATAAAATTAGGATTGACTATTATTAATAATTTTGCTTTTCATTTTTCTTTCTCTTCTCCCTTTCTAATATTATGATCACTGGCTATTATACTGATATAGATTCTAATTATTGAGTTGTAAGTGTTTGAAAATTTTTCAACTTTTTCTTTTTGTAAATAAGGAAACTGAGACATTACATGCATGAGTTGCCTAAAATCACACTGTAAGTTAACAGAAGACTTTTTTGTTTTTAAACAAATATAAGGGGGAAAGAATGACTCTTCAAGACAGAGTTCCATTAGTTACCCAATTTCCAGTAGATATGTCACTTTTACAACTTGAATGCAGGTTTTCTTGTGTGTGTAATTAATATAAGTAACTTTATATATATTTCTTTATATATGTAATTAGCACGATTAATACAGCATGCTAACAACAGTGTAATTAACATAATTAATCAGTTATTTATTCATTTAGGAAATATTTATTAGACAATATTTGCCAGATTTTGTGATGTATTAAAAATATTAGGGGGTTCCTAGGTGGTTAAGCCTCTGAATCTTGATCTCAGCTCAGGTCTTAATCTCAAGGTCATGAGTTCAAGCCCCATGCTGGGCTCCATGCTGGCTGTGGAGCCTGCTTAAGAATATAAAAAAATAAAATAAAAATTAGTCAGTATGTAGGTACACAGGCATTTAGACAGTCACTTCAACAAATTTACATATTTTTGGAAGTTACCATGTATATTAGTCAGAGTTTTCCAGAGAAACAGAATAGGAGATATTTATGATATTTATTACAAGAGATTGGCTTACATGATTACTGAGATTGACAAGTCCAAAGATCTGTTGTCAGCAGACTGGTGTCCTAGAAGAGCCTATGGTATAGTTCCTGTCTGAGTCTGAAGACCTATGAGTCAGGGGAGCTAATGGTATAGTTTCAGTTTGAAGGCCAGTAGTCTTGAGATCCAGGAAGAGTTGAAGCTTCAGCTTACCTACAAAGGCAGAAGAAAACCTCTGTCCCATTTGAAGGCAGTCAGGGAGGAGAAATTTCTTCTTACTTATGGAAATGTCAGCCTTCTTGTTTTCATTTAAGCCTTCGACTCCTTGGATGGGGCCAACCCATATGAGGGAAGACAGATTCCTTTACTCAATCTATTGATTTAAATGTTAAAGTCATCTAAAAACACCCTCAGAGACACACCAAAATAATATTTGAACAAAGGTCTGGTCACCCTGTGGCTTGATCAAGTTCACGCATGAAATTAACCATCATACCCTGTTTTCCTCATTGTTTTTGCGTCATGTCTACATAGATGCTTTTAAACACATAAGCAGGAGTTAATTGATAGAGTTTTGTGAAAAGAAGTATTACCACCAATATCCTTTGAAACACTAAACTTGGTGTTTTTGATTACTATATTACTTTAATAATTGGTTCCTAAGTTATAGTTAAAAGTAGGACAGTGATTGACATTAGAATAACCCACCAATGATTGATATGGATAATATCAGTCAAGCTGATAGAACTCTTGGGTCCTTAGGAAACAAGTATGAATAAAAAGCACCTGAAGGACATTGCACTCTATTGAAGAAATCAACATAAGAAGCCACAGAAGAGACAATTTACTGTAGAAAGTTGATAATCTTTAAGTATTTAAAAGCTGATGATCTCTGTACTTTAAGTGAAATTTTTAAAGGACAAACCAAATGCTTAACTGTGGAATGGGGCTATGAAATTTGCAATGAGAAAAAATTTTAACTGGCTATTCTAGAGGGCCCCTAGGAAGGTTTCTTTTCTTTTCTTTTTCTTTCTTTTTTTTTTTTTTCAAACTGGGAAAAACATTCCTCTCCATCTTTATCTAAATATCTATAGAAAATTCCTCTTTCTGTACCAGGTCACCCAAGGCAAGTTTGTGACATAAAGTATGGCTTCTTGAACCTTTAAACCAGCTTGCACTGCATCTCTCCTACACCTTCAGGTGGTCTATCTCTTCCGCATTCTCCTTTATCTTCCCCTGCTGCCAGTACAGGTTGTCATGGAACTCATTTATACTTTTCTTATTCTGGATAAATGCTACCAGCTGTTGCCAGGAACTGCCTGCCATTAGTAATAACTCATTAGACTTGACAGTGAAAATCTCTCCTACATGGCAAATGCTAGCTGGTAGACTGTATACTGATGAATCCATTTGAATCCATTTTCAGCCAGTGGGTGAACATGAATTAGGGAGCTATATAGTGCCCAAGATCAGCCCATTGTATAACTCTCATTACTTTTTTATGGGCTCACCCAGCATGAAAATCATTCATTAGCAATGAACATATTTAATTGTTCTTTCCAGTTCATCCCTTTGTACATTTTAAACAGCTTATCCTGGCTGGCTCCAAACCTGAAATCTAAAAGCAGATGCTGCCTCTAATTGGGAGACTCAGGTAGGGTACTTAAAAAATAAAGACATATACTTCTTTTTATGATTTTATGTCAACCTTTAATTGTGTCTGGAGCATGATGAAGTAGATAAATGAATTAATACATACATTGGATGCATTCATTAATAAATGAATTAATGGATAGATGAGCAAAAAATTACCTTCCAGCATTATTTAAAAAGAGAGAGAACAAAGAAAGTTGATGACATAGTTCAAAGGAGGAATGAGTGGCAATGGGCAAACAGAAGCAGATGTGGAAAGATGGAACTGGAACTTCAGATCTCTACACTGACTTGAGGCACAGTGGACAGTCAATCAAAAATTGCGACTTGCTGCTCCCATCAGAAAAGTAGGAAGTACGAAGGGAGGGAGAAAGGGAGGCAGGAAGAGAGCGGGAGGAAGGAATAAAGAATTCATAAAGAATGAAAAAGGCTCTAACATTCTAAAGGTTCCACAAATAAAAATAGAGAAGGTTCTTGTAAATTCATGCAATATTTAGTGTACCAGAATGCTTCACCTGTTTTGCTAACAAATATTTGAACTACTGTCAAATGATTGTAGAGGTGTTTGAACTTCAAGGTTACAACCTTGACATGGCTATAATGAAAGGAATTTAAAAGGAATTTAAACTTCTTTTGCCTTTCTCATTAATACTTATGAATTTATTTAAAGAGATAATTGGTTTTTATCCTAACATCAGATATGCTTCTTGAACAAGTGATCTGTTATTTTTCTATTATCCTAATTACAAAAACAAACACACCATGTTTGACCAACAACCCCCTCCCAAAAAAAAAAAAAAAAAAACCCTCCAAAACCAAAACCCTACTTTAAAAAAACAAAACAAAACAAAACCCAAAAACCATTTTATTAATGAAGGAAATGAATGCCATCATATTTTATGTCCAAATACTTTGGGGGTCAAATTTTAACTTGACAGGTGAGTTTTCACTGTGCCTGAGGGAGGGGAATTCTGAAATCCTTATAGTGGTAAGTATAATAAAAATCTGCACAATGAGTATAAGAGCATAATCGGTAAATAAATAAAATTTCATCAGTTCATGTCACCACGGTATCTGTCCACTGGAGGGAAAAAAAGTTTATTTTCAACATTGGGGGAAAGACCCTATAATTTGACAAAAAAAAATCTCCTCACCTAAACCCCAAATTCATGACTTGGAGCCTCTCACAGGAATGCTAACACACACAGAAGGAGCCTGGTAAAGCATCTTTTGTTAGTTTTGAAGCCTGCCTACCTGGCAGCTGATCAGCATACTTTACACTTGGAGGAGGGAATTAATATGAGCAAGACTGACAAAATTGAGGAAATAGAGTTCTTCAAGCTGAGGAAGGCAGGCAGGATATTTCAACAGTGGTTTTCAAGTAAATTTGAGGTTATTTACCAAAGGGTAATAACCAGTTTTTCAACTCACTTATGTAAAATAAGAGCAAGCAGAAATGATAAAAAGTCAAGTTTCAATTAGATAAGAAACAAATGTCTGTGGTAGTTGTTACATGTATCTTTTATCTAGTATTTATTCAAGAATTAAAGTTTCAACATTATTTTTTAAGTGACTTTTTCAATACCTCAATTAGGGTATAAGTTCTTTGAGGTTTGAGTTGTTCTTTCTGTGGGTATGGGAGAGGGAAAGACATCGTGAGTTGATGTACCTTGATTATAAGTGATGTTAAATAGAAACAAGTGGGGTTTTTTGTTTGTTTCTTTGGATTTATTTATTTATTTATTTATTTATTTGGCATTGAGCAGTTTTAAGATTCAAAGAATTTCTGCTTTTGGATAGATTTTGCTTTTGCTTTTGTTTGAAATAATTTTGAACTTATAAAACATTGCCTAGTGATACAAGGAGTACCCACAACCTTTTAATCTCAGTTTGCCTATTCCTAACATTTTACTTTATTTTCTTTATCATTTATGTCCTCTCTTCTGATCTCTCTCAGGCTCTCTCTCTCTATGCATATGTATAGTTCTAATTTTCTTCTGTATAATTTGAAGGTGAATTAATGTATGATGACCCTTAACACATAAATTCTGTCACATAGGGTTTAGTGATATTCTCTAAAATAACTGCATTGTTGTTGTCAATTCACAATCAACTTGGTCAGTTGATAAAAGAGTATCAGTTTATACTGATTTTTTTTCTCTCTTCTAGTACAGAAACCAGTTTACAGTTTTTAAATACAGCTTACTGTATTTAAATATGGTTTTTATTTTAAAAAAATTTATAAAGATTTTATTTACTTATTTGACAGAGAGAAAGATCACAAGGAGACAGAGAGGCAGGCAGGGAGAGAGGGGGAAGCAGGCTCCCCACTGAGCAGAGAGCCTGATGCGGGACTCCATCCCAGGACCCTGAAATCATGACCTGAGCTGAAGGCAGAGGCTTCACCCACTGAGCCACTCAGGCGCCCCTAAATATGGTTTAAAATAGAGTTTACTGCATTTAGTTATCCGGTCTCTTTTGCATCCCTAGCCTTTTTTAAATCTCAGACATTTCCACAGCATTTCTTTGTCTTTAAAGACACTGATGTTTTTGAAAACATATTCTCTCACCTTTTCAAAAGTAGAGTATTTCTCAGTGTGTGTTTGGTTTGGTATTTCCTCGTTGACTAGATTGTGTTTATGCCTTCTCACTGAAATGCTGCATAGGAGGTATTTTGCCCTGGAGCCACATGATGTCCATCTGTCCTCACGGGTGGTGTGAATTTTAACATCTGGTCAAGGGACTCACCCATTTCCCCTTTTTTCCCATTGTATACTTGTTGTTTTGTCTTTTCTTTATTTTTCTCCCACCTCTTCCTCACTCAGGATTCTAATAAACTAAACTAGTAAAAAGAATTTAGGATTTGCTTACTGTTCTGCCATTTTACATAGAGCCCATTCTGCCCAGAACTGAGGATATATAGCTGAATGTTCTGTTCACAGGCACTTAGATTAGTGCTTGCTTTCTAATCCTTTCGATGTGGTTATGGTATTCATTTGAAATATGATTAAGGCTCATTTATTTCCGTTTGCTTGCAGTTTTCCCCCTTCCCATTCTTATTGATTTAATTACTATTTTTAAATATGTGGTATATTAACATACTTAATTCCAAAGTATACATAAAATTATACTCAGAGAAGTATCAGTCCTTCTCCTATTCTTTCCCATCCATTCCTCTGCCTCACCACATACTTAACTTAATTTTCTTTTCTGGTTCATGCTTTCTGTGTTGCTTTCTTTTTCTTTTCTTTTCTTTTCTTTTTTTTTTTTTTTTAAGAATTTATTTATTGAGGGTGCCTGGGTAGCTCTGTTGGTTGAGCCTCCGACTCTTGGTTTCACTCAGGTCATGATCTCATGGTTGTGGGATGGATCCCCAAGACTCAACCTCCGGCTCAACAGGGAGTCTGCTTCTCTCCTTCTTCCTCTCCTTTTGCCCCTCCCCCACTCATGAGCATGCTCTCTCTCTCTCTTTCTCGAATAAATAAATACATAAATCCTTTAAAAAAAAATTACTTGTTTATTTGACAGAGAGAGAGAGCACCAGTGGAAGAAGGGGCAGAGGGACGAGCAGACTCCCTGCCCAGCACAGACCCCCACCACGGGGCTCAATACCAGGACCCTGAGGTCCTGACCTGAGTCTATCAGATACTTAACTGACTGAGCCAGCCAGGTGCCCCTGTGTTGCTTTTTCAAATGACAAGCAGGTATATGTACATTTTCTTATTTTCTGTTCTCATATAAGATAGTATTATATGTTTGTTCTTTTACACTTTGCATTTTCACTTAACAGTATGTCTTGTTAATACAGAGTCCTTCGTTTTCTTCACAGAAGCATAGCATTCCATTACATTCACTCACTTTCCTATGCTTAGAGACTTAGATACTTTCCAATATTTTGCAACTATGCAAAATACTGCAATTAATAACCTTGTTCACTTGCATAAAGCAAATGCATTTTCGTATATTTGTAGATAGATCTTCAGGGCAAATTTCTGGAAGTAGCACTGCTGCATCAAAGGGCAAATGTATGTTAAGTTTGGTTAACATTTTTCAAATTCTCCTACCTAAGAGTTGTACCATTTTTCATTCCCACTAGCCATGTCAGAGAGAGCCTCTTTCTGCACAGACATTCCAACAGAGTGGATTGTCAGACTTTTGAATTGCCAATCTGGTGGTTTATAAATGGTGCCTCAGTAGTTTTAATTACTCTTCTCCTAAGAGAATTACGATACCTTTTTAAATATTTAGAGGACATTTTTATATCTCTTTTTATGAGTGGTCTGTTTAAGACATGTCCTTAAAAATATCATAATGTTGATTTAGGAGTGCTTTCATTCCAACTCAAGGACAGTGATAGACAAGTAAGTAAACACTTAATGCACCAGAAGTCAGAAATTAGAATGCCAACAGGATACTATCATCATAATATCCTCTCTTCTGCATGTCTGTCTGATCTCCTGCCTCTCTTTTATAAGGACTTTTGTGATAGCATTTAGGTTGTACCTGGATAATCCAGGATAATCATCTCCTCTCAAGATCTTTAATTTAATTATATACATATTCCATATAAGGTAATATTTATTATTTTGCTGTGTAAGATAATAGTCACAATTTTCAGGGACTAGGACATGGACATATATTTTTGGGTGCCACCACTGAGCCCACAACACATGGATAATATGATATGAAGAGAGAAAAGAATAGGGAAATCCTGGTATCGAATACGCTTTGCCATTCAGAGGGAAGGCATTGAGGGAAACGTGGCAAGGTTACCCTCATGACTATCACTCTCACCATTGTTTAAGAACACAAGGATACTGGAGACTATCCACACATCTGGCTGCATGAGATTCAGTAATTGTTTCTGCATTTTAACTGGCTTAATCTTTTTTGTTGTAATGTGCCATAGTAGCAGTAACTACATTATAAGTTTATTTAAAAAAAAAACCCATCTGAGGATGTCTGGATTATACAGTAAACAGTTTGGAAAAGTAGAGCAAGGCACGTGAAAAACTTTAAGCTTCTAATAAGCTTTATTTGTGACTTTGGCAACAGTAACAAAACATGTGATTGCAAAGCTTTCTAGAAGAGTGAGATCACAGTATTCCAGACTTGATGATTCAACTGAAGATACCATTCAGATATGGTGTCAACAAGACTGAACGTATGTTTAAGCCACCTTGCCCTTATTGCTGTTCTTCTACACAGTTGATCTTAAACAAAAGCCTGCCTTTAAATGTCATTGTAAAGGGCTTTTTCCTTTGTTTGGGGATGAGATCATACAATTGGTAAATATTATTACCTTGTATATTTTCATAATGCCTGTCCATCAGAAGAACTGGCATAGTACTACATATTGCTATTTAAACAAGATGTTATTAGTCATGTAGAGATTAGCATTACATTTTACAATATATCCTGTGGACATTCAGGATAAATTGATGAATCACAGAACCATAGAGTTGGCAGAGAATGTCGAAGTCAGCTAATACAATCACTCATTTGGTTTGATACTTGAATAGTTTTCCTACAAATACTTTGCAAAGAAGCCATCTAGATTTTGTTAAAATACCTCCAGTTTTAGGGAACTCACTATTTTTTCAGAAGACCCTATTTCATTTTAATGGTTCTGCATTAAGGAAAAAATCATCTTACATAAAAAATTAAGTTAAATGTTTCTGTACATACTTGACAGATAGACTGTTTACCTTTCTTTGTCATCTCTTTGCTACACTGAAAATGCTGAGGATTTTTTGCAGTTCCTACTGGTTTTCTGTTTTGCGTTATTTTAGATTTTGGCTAAACATATGGATATTGCTAATGCCACTGTCTTTACTAACATTGACTGCAACCATTTGTGCTCCCATATTAGTTGAAAGTGGGAAGAAACTATAAAATCAATGAGTAGGAGCGATTTATGGGTTGTGCGATTTGGTTAGTGATTTGGGCTTGAAGGTTCTATGGTGTTCCTAAGATCTTGGGTTGTTGATAAGTGTTTTTGCTTAAGCCAAGTGTTTTTCAGCTAAGTGTTTTTGCTTAAGTTTTTGTTTAAGGGTTTTACATTACGGAAATTATAAAAATTCAGGGACACCTGGGTTGCTTAGTTGGTTAAGCAGCTCTCTTTAGCTCAGGTCATGATCCTATTGTCTAGCTCAGCAGGGAGTCAGTCTAATTCTCTTTCTTCCTCTACCCCTCCCCCTGCTCATGCTCTTTCTCTCTTTCAAATAAATAAATAAAATCATTAAAAAAAAAAAGAAATTATAAAAATTCAAAAGTGTCTCATGGAACTGAAGTTTAGGAATGTAGCCAAGTTTCCAAAAAAGGAAGTAGAATGAAGATCTACAGTGCTTTAAAAAAAAAAACCCTGAAGTCTGTTCATTCATTTTTCTCTATCTCATTTTCTTTCTCTCTCTTTCTCAGTACCCATCTTAATTCTTATTTCTTCTACATGTCTTCTGATTTTGCCTTTTCCTTTTTCTCTCTATATAGACTGGCTTATGTGATATTCCTGGCTCTCAATTTTACTTGAAGATTATCTTAGACCAGCCAACTGTCTTCAGTTACCATTCCAAATCCCAGAAGAAGTGAACCACTTGCCCCAAACTCAGCTCAAATCAGACATTCTTTCTCCTTCTAACTAGTTGGAGCTAAGGGGTTGGGGTCATGAAATATTATTCAACATCAAGTCTGGAGGTTAACACCTGTAGCTCAAGATCAGTCAATTCCAGAAGAAAGTAGGCAGCTCTAGACCAGGACAGGCAATCCTCCAAATGTCTGCCACAGAGAAGGGCAAACTTAAACTTTAAACTTTCTGGAGTTTGAGAAAACAAACTAAATTATTTTCCATAAAAGGTAACTATATTGGACACTGAGGCTACAAAAGTAACAACTGGGATGTTTAAAACGTATCTTCAGCTATTGAACAAGTGAGAGAGGATCCTTAACTTTTCTTTCTTGTCTGGATCAGTTTAGCAGGGGATGCAAGGGAGACCACATACGCAGAAATATAATATTAACTTTTATGAACCTAGCTTGGTAAACTCAGGAAAGAAATGAACCTTAACACAAAATTCTCTGAATATATTCCAAGAGTAGGTTGGTGTTGTTGGCAATTAGGTTACTTTTTTTTCCCCCTGTGTGAATTATATCCTACTAAAATCTAGATTTTTTAAACATCTGCCATTAAGTTATATTTCACCCTACCTATACTTACTTACCCAATGTTCCTTTGTACAGGACTTGACATTTATCCTGAATGAATTCATGACATGGCTCAGCATTCCAGTCTAATATGACTTTTCTAAATTCTGATTCAGTAAGCCCATCTGGTAGTTATCCCTTAAGCTTCATGTCAACTGAAAATATGATTACATGCCATCAGGTAGTGATGGGGTATTTAAAATAAGGTAGCAACTGTAGTAAAATAAATATTTGGCAACGTCTTAGCAATCTGGATTGTGATTTCAACTATGCTGTATATTTTATGAATTCAAGTAGGCCATTTAATTATAGTATACCTTGTTCTAGCATACATATATGAAGCAGTAAACAATTTAGTAATTATAAATGAAGTAGCACCCAGAAAGCTGGGCAATTGCTTGAACTTTTATATAAGTAGGTAACATCATTGAACATCTCTAGTCTTACATATCAGGAAATGCCAGATGGGATGAATTGCTTCAGTTCTGGCCCTTGGGCAGGCTGATCTGAAGAGCCAGTTGAATTCTTCTCTGCAGTTGTAAGAGGATATGAAGTTTCAGCTGTGGAACATACCTTCACTGGAAGGGTAATTTCTTCTATTCCTAGCATCAAATGTATTTCAAGTGTCAGATGGTGCCTTTAAGGCACCAGTCAGTACATGCATCAAGGCTGTTAAAGGTGATGCCCGTTAAAGGAATTACATTAGTTTGGTTCTGAGACAGCTCCCCTGATTGCAAGGTGGCTTCTATACTGGATACATGCTGTTTTAACTTGTACAGCAAACTTATGTCTTTCCTTCTTTTTCTGAAGAGCATCCTTAATTCCCTTTGGGTAACAACACTTTTCATCTCAGTCCATGTGGTCCAGTGGAGCTGAACTGTTGTCCCAAAGGTGGGCATGAGCTACATACTTGGCCACATAGGGATCCATCTCCACTGATCACAGCAAAAAAGTGAGATAAACATGCAATCAGACTTCTTCTCCAGAAAACTTAAATATTGAATAGAATGACAATGACAAAACAATTGGCACATGGTCATTAGTTCTTGCAATATATCGTTCAGACTCTCCTAGATTCTCTCCTTCCCAAGGCCTATGCTGGGTTTTATTACTTGCAATTGAATAGCTGAAACTGATACATACCATGATTTTAAAAATGAAGAACTATGCATCATAAAATCAAGAAAATGTAACACCTATACGGCCCACAGAACTCTCATTGAGTTTAGTCCCATTGGGTTCTGTACTTTTTCCATATGCCAGGAACACCCATTATTAGCCTGGCCACTCCCATGATCCCCGTGGCTCACCATATAAGCCAGTCACCTTATCCACTTTGTATCCATCCACACCAGTTCCCTGCACTTTGGGTATTAGCCCACATCATGCTTTCCCTTGACCACAGGTTTATTAGTTCAGTTATGATTATGATTCATTACTTGAAATGATTTGCCTGATCCTGGCTCAGTCTTGCTTCTTTTGGCCAAATTCCTTCCAAATCTCAAAGTCAATATTACCGTAAACATCTATGCTATTTTCTATCTATGATTGCTCTTAATATGATAGAGACATTTACTATTTGTTAGAGAAATTTGGTCACAGAAAACAAAAGTTGATTGGTTGGTTTGTTTTCCTAATGTAATTTTAGTAAACATCTCCATAGTACTACCTTGACTTGTATGGCACTGAGAAGTATGTTAGTTATCTATTGCTGGATAAAAAACTCCCAGAAGCTCAGTGACTTGTCCAACAATACATCATCTCACAGTTTCTGTAAGTGTGGAATACAGAAACCACTTCGCTGGGTCCTCTGCTTCAAAGTCTCTCAAGGGATGGAGTCAACACATCATCAGTGTCTGTGTGCTCATCTTTTTGTTTTCTTTTTATATTTTATTTATTTGTTTGACAAACAGATTACAAGTAGGCAGAGAGGCAGGCAGAGAGAGAGAGAGAGAGAGAGAGGAGGAAGCAGGCTCCCTCAGTCCCAGGACCCTGGTACCATGACCTGAGCCGAAGGTAGAGGCTTAAACCACTGAGCCACCCAGGTACCCCTCTGTGAGCTCATCTTAAGGCTCAAGTGAGCAAGGATCAAATTGCAAATTCACTAATATGATTGTCAGCATGATTCAGTTACTTAAGGGATGTATTGGACTGAAGGCCAAGTTTTTCATTGGCTGTTGGGTGGAGGCTGCCTTCAGTTCCTTGACTTCTGGGCCTCTCCATATGGCACCAGACTTTATCAGAGTAGGTAAGTAAGAGAGGGAAAGAAAGGATAGTAGTCACAGTCCTTTATAAGTTTAGTTTGGAAGTGACATTCTATCACATTTTCATATTCTTTTGTTACTAGCAAGTCCTGTTCTTGGCCCACTTTCAAGAACAGGGGATTCCACAAGCTCATGAATACTGGGAATCAGGTCAGATCCTGCTTTCCACAGTAGGTTTGACCATTTTTTTATTCATTTATTGATATCATTCAGAAGCTTAATTGCCAAACATTGACAGTGGTAAGGCAGGAAACTACATAACATTCACTTTACAATGTCTGCACACTTCTGCCTTTTATCCAGTAGCACCTCTATGCTTGTGAAGAGAAAGTTCATATACATTTCTTACATAGCAGTGTGTTCCATTAAAACTCATGCTGTTACATACCTGAGTGACCATGATGCAATGTGCTTTAGACATGCTAGAGACAATATTCCTGTTTGCTTATGGTGTAGTACTATGCAGGGTTCTCACTGACAGTCGGCTGTTAGTCATTGTTCTCCATAAAGGAAGATGTGAATGCAGTTAACTTGACTCTTTGGGGATGCCAGAGACTCTTGGGCTCACTGTTTTGCTAAGTGGTTGAACATCTTCTTACAGACCAATGTCCATGTTTTTTTCATGTACCAAGTACCAGTCTTTTTCTTTTCTATTGTCTTTTTTAGGATATTATCTTAACTGACAATTCTCAGTTGCTCTTAGATCTAATTTTTATATATCTGATTGCAGAAAGTTGCATAGGTATGTATGTTTGCATATGAGTGTGTATGTGTCTGTTTCCTGAGTCATTGTCAACCTTTGAATGCATAAATCTAAGAATTTTGTATTTTGGTGCTTATTTCTAATTTAGTCTCATGATTGTAATCACCAGTGATCTAGTATATAAATAAGTAATTTACAGGTACTGTGCTTTTTTGATAATAGAAATCTTAAAATTTGAATCGACTTTCACCTTTGTCAGACATACAATACAGGCATGAAAATAACTGTGATTTTCAAACTGTATGGGCATTCTGATTAACTGAACTTTCTAGTTAAAAGAAACAAAATATCAGAAGGCTCCAGAGGCTGTAGTAAATGTTTACTATTATATCTGGAATTTTCACACATAGTGATATAAGTTATAATGCCAAAATATTGTGAAAGCACTACTGACAGATGTAATTAATGTTTCTATTCATTTAAACTTCCACTTACTCACTCATTCAATAGATAGTTATGGAACCTACACTCTGTACCAGATGCCACACTCAGTGCTGGTGAGCATAAATAACACATAGTCCTCACACTTTACATATTCACAGTTTATTTAGGTAAATGTAAATATATTTACATTTATTTAGATGTAAATAAATGTTTGTGCTATTTGATACAAAACAGTAATAATAGAAGAATGCAAATGATATGGAAATTGTCTGGAGCCCAAGTTCCCCAACTTGTATTCCAGTAATCAGAAAACTTAAAAAGAAATTCTAAGAGGCTCAAATAAACTTATTTTGCTAACTTCATGCTTAGAAAAACAAAACATATTATCATAATCAAATCATAAAATATAGGCAGTTTTTAACACTAAAAATATAGGGAAGGAAAAAAATATATAAGAAAGGTATGATCTTAGGTTAAAATACATTACTTCCAAAGAGAACTAATTAGTTATGTTTCTGTCAGCAACTGTCTTAGTTACCTATCTATGCTTAACAAATTGCCCCGAAGTCTAGAACCCACACAATGAAGATGTGTCCTCTCAGTTTCTGAAGATCAGGAGCTTTGATGCAGCTTAAATGGGAATTTCTGGCTCTGAGTTTTTGTAAGGGTAGGATGCGTCTGTTGAGTGGAAAAAGATGCTGATTCCTAACAGCTCTTGTAGCTATTGGCAAACCTCAGGTCCTAATGGGCTATTGCCTGGAGGCTTTCCTCCTCTAATTCCACTGGTGCCTCTATCTATAGCAGAACACAGGGGACAGCTAGTTTCCTTCAAAGTAAGTAAGCGAAAGGGAGGTATGTAAATGGAAGCCAGAGTTTCGCATAGCAGAGTCTTGGAGGTGAGAGCCCAGGACTTTTTTCTAGATCCTACTTATCAGAAGTGAGATCCTAGGTGTTCCACCCCACACACAAGGGGATAAATACCAGGAAGTGGGGATCCATAGGCCACCATAGAGGCTGCCTATCACAGGAAACTTATATCAATTTTTTTCATGTTGTATCAGTGCACCTTGTGCTGATGAAACTCTGTAATAAGTAAAAGGAGGAAAAAAAGGACAGCCTTCTCAGAGATAATACTGAACAGTATATAAAGAAATTATTAGAATGACTATTAAATTAATATAAACAAAAGCTATCAAGTGAGAAATAGAAAGGTGAATTCCTTGAGATCAAGGATAAAGGGGTACATACAGAGTCCGAGCAATAACAGTGCAGAGGTGCTAGAGAACCTTATGTACCATGCTGGGGAGCAGGACTTATTTTGTAAGAAGTGTTTCAGAAGACATTGAGGGGAGTGCCTGATGTCTTCTTGTCATCTTTATTAGTATAATATTTGTGAAATTATTAATTAATAAAAAGTTACTTTGATAAAAATGTTAGTAAAGTTATAAGAAGATGTACATATATTTGTTGCTCAATGGTTAGATTCCTATAGAAAGTGAATCATTTAAAATTAGTTTTCTAATGACAAAATAAGAAAAACTCAGAGCCCCTTTCTGAGTTTAAAAAAAAAAATTATTTATTTATTTGTCAGAGAGAGAGAGAGAACATGCAGGGGGAGTGGCAGGCAGAGGGAGAAGGAGACTCCCTGATGAGCAAGAGGTCTGATGCAGGGCTCAATCCCAGGACCCTGGGATCATGACCTGAGCTGAAGGCAGATGTTGACTGAGCCACATAGGCACCCCTGATTCTTTTTTTTCTTTTTTTTCTTTTTTTTTTGCAAAAAGCCAAGCATGTCTTTTAAAAAAATATTTTGTCTTAGCCTATCGATAAAAAATGTTTAAGAGGACTGTTAAGTTTAGCCTTCTATCATTAACACAATTAATCTCTACTCTCTCCATTATGAGAATTATTGATATGAAGTCTTGGTAATAATCAGTAAAGTTGGTTCCTAGCAAGACATTTTCACATATTGTTTTGTTGGTGATTTCATGAAGGAGCAACAGATATCAGTGAAGTGTCCTTCTTAAAAATGCCTGAGAAACTCTAATTGGTTCCAGTGTGATTCTTCTTATGGCTTCTTCATTAACTCCATAAAATGCACATGTGTACAACCTGACATGAATGTGTGTGCATGCATGTTTGTGCACATGTGCACACACACACAAGCCCAAACATATACATTGAAGGAAACACAACTCCATAAAGAATAACTTCAGAATATCTCAATACAGTATTACTGGGATGTAGTTCCTGGTCTGCAAATCACTTTATTGCATTTTGCTATAAATATGGTCCTGTCACCTTCAAACAGATGTCCTGGGGGTACTTCTGCATATGCTTCCAGTATGTGATATAAAAACATTTGGCAAGCAGTTTAAATATTAATCTGAGCTTATAAATGTTTCCACCTAAATTTTTAATGTTTTCATCATATAACTAGTTTACTTTGTTTCACATTCGAGGGCACAAAAATAAGATAACATTTCTTGGTAAAATCCAGATTATAAGGTGTGGTACCTTTCTCACAATTAAGCAAATATCATTCTTTCTGCTCTGGGATTACTTTGTCCTAAAATGATCAAGACCTCCTGGGATTATGCTCAATCCAAGTGGTCAGAATTCCTGGTTGCAGTTGCCTCATGATATGAAAAACAGAAAATCCAGTGTATCAGGATGGGTAAATGGAAGTAGAAAGGAGTAGAAGTCTGGGATAAAGAAAGAGCATGTGCAAAGTCCCTCTGGCAGAAGGGGCTGTAACAGGCATAGGCAGGTGAGTGAGACTAGAGCCAGTGAGCCTAGAGCAGAAAGAATAAGGGAGAGAAAGTATAGTTGGAAATGCAAGAGGGTGGTTCCTTAGAGGATGCTTAAAGGTATAGGAAATTTGATCATATAGGGAGACCATACAGAGAAAAAAGAAGTATATCCTCAGAATTGCTCTAAGACATACCTGCACCTACAGTCTGGGTAGAGTTTAATCTTGCAAATGATAAGAAGCAACCAGACAGATTATCAGGAAACATAATGTCCAAGGGAATATACCATTTCCAGAAGAAGGAATTGATTAACAGTGCTGAATGCTGTGGAGGCAACAAGAGACGTTAATAATAGAAAGCTGGAAATTGTCAGTGACTCTAATGAAATATGTTTTGGTGCAGAATAGAGGCAGAAACTAAAATGGAATGAGTTGAGGAGAAAGTGAAGAGTCAATAAATGGAGGCAGAAAATAGAGACTGTTCTCCCTAGGAGTTGTCATACCAAATGGGGGAAATAGATTGACTCTAGCTTGTAGCATTTGCCTGGTTGAATATAGGTAGTTTTAAAATGTGGATGGATTGACTGCTTATTAAAACAAAACAAAACAAAATATAAGAAACAATAATTCTACTCCTAGATATATACCCAAAAGAATTGAGAACTGGTACTCACGCAAATTTGTGTATATGTATGTTCATGGGAACAGTATTCACAATAGCCAAAAAATAGAAACAGCTCAACTGTTCATCAGTACATGAATGAATAAACAAATGGTGACAAACTGATATGATGGATTATTTTTCAGCCAATAAAAACTGAGGAAGAACTCATATGTGTTATCACATGAGTGAACCTCTAAATCATTATAGTTAGTAAAAGAAACCAGACACAAAGGGTTATATCTTTTCTGATTCTTTCTATATGAAGTATCTAGAATAGGTAAATTCACAGAGACAAAATGCAAATTGGTGATAGCCATGGACTGTGGGGAGGGGGAATGAGAAACAGCTAATTAGGGTATAAGGTTTTACTTTTGGGGTTTTGAAAATGTTTTAGAACTCCATAGATTTTGGAACTAGATAGTGTGTGGTTGTACAGGATTGTGAATGGATTAATGCTACTGATTTGTTCACTTTAAAATGATTTCTTTTATATTATATGACTTCCACCTCAATTTAGGAAAAAATAAAAGTAATCAATGATAAAGATCTAATAGTGGGAAAAATGAAGTGTGTGAGAAAGAGAAGGGATATCAAAATGCAATATTCTTTTTTTTTTTTAAAGATTTTATTTATTTATTTATTTGACAGACAGAGATCACAAGTAGGCAGAGAGGCAGGCAGAAAGAGAGAGAGGAGGAAGCAGGCTCTCCGCAGAGCGGACAGCCCGATGTGGGGCTCGATCCCAGGACCTTGGGATCATGACCCTAGCGGAAGGCAGAGGCTTTAACCCACTGAGCCACCCAGGCGCCCCAAAATGCAATATTCTTGAGAAGTCAGGAAGGAGTTGGAAAGAAAGTACAGATAACTTTATTTCTGAAGTTATCCCTATTTTTTGAAATTACATTTTAGGCTAGCATTATACAGAATTTAAAAATTTCAAAGTAGATAAACGTAAGGGACATAAATATCTAAATATTCTCTTTGGCACGTTTGCCAGGGAGCGCATATATACTTAAGGACAAACGCATCTCTCATTAAGTCTTTCCAAGAGCCAGAGCTATTAACATTTGTCCAGATTTGAATCCTGGCTCTGCCATTAGGTATGCCAATTTGGGCAAGCAATTTAACATCACTTTGCCTCAGTTCCCCTATCTGAAATAGATATGATAAACATACCTACTTCAGAGTGTTCCTTTGAAGAATGCATTAAATAATACTTATAAGGGTTTAGGAAAATTCCTGGCACATCTTCAGTACCCAATAAAGTTGGCTATGTTAATAATTATTCACAGATGAAAGCTGTGTTATTAACCCACCATACTTAAAGTCTGTCTTAACACCACTTTTCCTAAAGATGCTTTCTGCTGTAAGCATTTTATGCTTTCTATGTTCAACACCCCTTGAGAATCAGGCGGGACACGGTATTTGTCTTTTGTATCAGAGTTATAGAAAACTTGTTGTCTAAGCAGAGGTCTCCCTCAGTCTCATTGGCACTCTCTGAAACCAGCTAAACTAACTAAAGGGAGTCTAAAGTTATTACGAGATATTATATGTTAATAATAATATGTTGATTTATTTCCTGTGGATCACTAAACAGTCAAATAACATATTACCAAAGTATTATTTTAATGATTAAAAGTGATGGTTTTCAGATGTTTGGAATTTTCAGTCAATCCTGACCAAAAAATACTGAAATCTTTTTCTCTAGTAAACGTCAAGCGAATGAAGATGCATCTTGATTTTTGTTTATTTTAATTGAAAAAATCTATTACTAGTTTGGCTTCCTGGGGATAAGGAAGTCCATCAGAATAGGTAGATTATCCGAAAGGATGGGAAAGATTGAGATATAAAGAGAATCTATTGGGTAACTTGAGAATTATTCTTTCAGTGTGCATTGGCCTTTGATCAGTCAGTGCTGAAAGCTTTTGTGAGAAATAGAGTTCAAATTGTAGTAGAATATGTATTTGCATCAACTTCTCATTGATCCAGAGTAAGTAACCTTAATATTATAAAATTTTTAGCACAGTTCCATGATGCGAACACATTTTATGCTTAAGGAAACCATGGCATTGTGAGTAAGAACATAACTCCTTCATGGGTTGTTGTGAAGGTTAAATAAATTAATAAATACAATTATATGTAACAGTGCCTGGTACCTAATAAATGTTCAGTTATTTTTAGCTATTATTTTTGTATTATTTGCTTTTTTGAAAAATGTTGTTTAACTAGGATGCATGGTTCAAGAGCAACTGTAGATTGATGAATATATTTATGTTTTTTACTTTGAAAAGTAATGGGACACATGACCATGTAAAATTTTCTCAACATGTAACTATTAAAGAAACCAGGTGGCTTTGAGGGACTTCTATATTATTACTTCATTCAAAAGGAAATCAAACCTACAAATTGTTCATATATTTGCAATCCTTTTTTTGAGAATTATTTTAAATAGCATAAAATGTAAATTCTTTAATCTTCTTCTATATTATTGGATCAACTACCTTGATCATTTATCAGGGAATATAATAAATTTGGATTGATGTCTAAACTTACTTTGGGGAAAAAAAAAACCTTAAATTTGTCCTAATTTTCAATATTATTTTCTTACTTAGAAATTAGATATTCTACTTAACAATCTACAGATTTGTCCGTTATAAGTCAATATTAGATCTAGCAATATCACTGTTAGGAATTCACCAACATATATAAAAAGTTCATGTTTAAACAAAAATGCATAGAATGTCCACTGCAGCATTCTTAATAACAAATACTGAAAACAACTAAAATGTTCACCAACAGAGATCATTTAGATCAATTCTGGTACCTTGTAAAATAAAAGGCTACTCAGCTATTAAAAGTAAATGTGATAGATACTTATGTATTAACATAGAAATCTTCACAAGCTATATTAGTTTTAAAAATGCAAAATGCAAAAATGTCTATAAGGTGATCCATTAGGTTACACACAAGGATGCGTATGTACACACACAGAGGAAGATTTGCAAAATAGCATTATGGACAGGGTTTTGGGATAAGAGTTAGGGATTTTCACATTATATTCCGTACCTCCTAATAGTTTTAGTAATTTATTATTTTTTAAAGATTTTATTTATTTATTTGACAGAGAGAGAGAGAGATCACAAGTAGGCAGGGAGGAGGAAGCTGGCTCCCCACCGAGCAGAGAGCCCAATGTAGGGCTCGATCCCAGGTCCTTGGGATCATGACCTGAGCTGAAGGCAGAGGCTTTAACCCACTGAGCCACTCAGGCACCCCTAGTTTTAGTAATTTCTAATGTCAACAATCTGGTTGATGCCAGAATGGGGCCATTTTAGTTTTATTATATACTTCTCTATATCTGAAATTAGTAACATATGCTAATTTAAGGTAGCATATTAAACATCCTGGTAAAAATCATACATTCCCCATAGTTCATCTGTATCATTGTATAATCTTCATTTGTTTTTAATCTACTGTAATTATGTACTTATTAATTTATATTTTCCTTTAAAGTATGAGCTTTTGCAGAGCTCTGAGAATTAGCATAGCACCTGATATGAATGGTAGATATTTAACAAATATTGCTTATATGATCCAAAATATACATCAAGAACATAGATTTTGAAATAAAATAGAGATGGATTTAAATTTAGAATTTTTCCAATATCTAACCGATAGTTACGATATGTTGCATGACTACTGAATTGCAAGGAAAACAAAAATAACAATAATTCCTATCATGTGGAACTTTAATAATGATTATATGATATACCATTTTTAAAAAAAGAATGTCACTGTAATTGTAATATTTTAAGTCTTCAATAAAATTAAGATCTCCTTCTTATTTCCCTTTTCCTGCTACTCATTTAATAGTTCTCTATAAGCCATCAGGTTCTCCTCGCAAACATTTTAACACATTTATTTTTTTATATCTAGGTAATTTCCTGTGGAGTGAAATAGAAGCTAAAAAATTCGAAGATAAGTTGACAGAAGATGGGGAAATTTTTCCTCCCATCTATAGGCAGTAAAGAGTTGGCTGCGGGAAATTAATTTTTAAAAGATATTTTTATCAAAATTTTTTATCACTAATCATGTATATAAATATATTCTTATGCAGAAAAAAATATGATATCTCAACTTTGCTTCCAGAGGAGATCCAAGCAGTGACAGGCAATATGAGTAATTTTGGAGACCAGTACAAAAGCTTTAGGATAATATATAATTCAGTTATAGAGATGCAAGTCATTGCTGTTAATCTGAAAGAATTATAGTCATTTTTACTGCCGCCATTTATTACTTTGGATTCCCCAAGGTGAAGGGTTAAGGGAACTGGCCTTCCAGAGACTTTGTTGTTGTTGTTGTTGTTCGTGGAAGTAGGGGTCAGCTTGTCTTTGTTTTATTTTTAATTATGCATTTGTTTTTAAGTTGGGTTCACAATTTAAGCTTTAGCTACTAGCTAAGAGTTTATTTTTTTCAACATAGTATTAAATCATGAATTTAGATTAATAGCCTCTTTGTAATATTGCCATTGCCCAGTAGACTAATTACAAAACCACAAGCAGTAGGAAAGATAAGAAAATGCAGTTACTCATATATTTGGAATGTTGACATTTGGCATACAGCTCTAAAGTGGATGTTTACACAGTAGCTGTCTTTAATATCCTTTTCCAATAGGTTATATATTATTTCTGACTTGAATGTCTCATCCTATAGATAACGCACTAAACAAACAGCTGTTAACCTATGCATAATTAAACATATTTCACAAGGCATTTTAGATATTGTAAACATATCCATTCATTCATTTGCGGAGAATTGTGGCACTGTTTGTTATTGGATTTGAGGAGGTCATCCGATCATAATGAAGTTCAATCAAATCTGAAGACTGGTTAGGAAAGGCTTAACCATAACCACTTGTTATCTATTGAAATGTATAGGGAAGAGCAGATTGTATCATCATGAAATTGTCACACATAGAGCAACTCCATTTGCTAACCATCACAGAGGGTGATGCTTGGCATTCGAAACCGCACCATAGTGTTAAACTCATTAAGTGAAGTGATACCATCTAGTACAGGATTTTTTAAAAGTGTCTCATTGTTGGTTGTGACTTTTATGCATCATCCACTTTTGATTTTTCAATGTAATAGTTTACTTCCTTTTTCAGATGGGTGTCCTTTGGAATCACAAATAATAATTTTAGTCATTCCTATTTCGGAGATCAGATCTTGTGATACTCCTATATCTCAAGTTGTCTTCATACAAGCTCAAGGTTGGTAGCTGGGAAGGGCTGAATGAAGCCAGCAGGATGGAGAAACTTTCCCACTGGTGTGGTCTCATAGGCCTAGGAGATTGGGAATTGGCCTCAAAATCAGAAAGACCCGAGTTACAGTCCCCTATTCACTGCTTCCGAGCTGAGTTGTTTGGAGAATATTAATTCACTGTTCATTTATTCCATCACTCTATCAGTAACATTTATACGGTGATAACTTTGAGGATGGCACCATTCTAGGCACTGGGGAAAAAGCAGTGGACTAGGCAAAACGTGAAAAAACAAACAAGGACACATAGCAGATATTGGGTACAGTGAATCTCCAAAGGGAAGACGTAATCATGCAGGGTTAGCTGAAGCATGTCGGATACAGCTGGAGTCCACACTGAAGCCAAAGAATGAACGGGCACATTTGGAAGGAGGAGAATTCAGGGAACCCGGAGCAGAGCAGCCAGAGCAGGAGCTGCATGTGCAGATCCCTGCAGAGTTCCTGCAGACCGACTGGTTTGTTTGAGGAATTGAAATGAAAGCCTGGTTGGTCTGCCTCTTGGTGGTAGTCGTGGGTGGGTATCTGGAGAGGGAGCTTGGGGCTAGATTCTGAAGGACCTTGGAGGAATATCTGGAATTTAGATATTTTTCCTAAGAACATTGCTTAGTCTATCTAAATGCCAGTTCATTCAGCTATAAATGAAGGTAATATGATATAATCTTATGAGGTTTTTATATAGATTATATGAGCTATATGTATATAATTTGCTTAGAAACAAGGTCTGGGGCGCCTGGGTGGCTCAGTTGGCTGGGCGACTGCCTTTGGCTCAGGTCATGATCCCGGAGTCCTGGGATCCAGTCCCACATTGGGCTCCCAGCTTCATGGGGAATCTGCTTCTCCCTCTGACCTTCTCCCTTCTCATGCTCTCTCACTCTCTCTCTCAAATAAATAAATAACATCTTAAAAAAAAAAAAGAAACAAGGTCTGGTACATTATAAATAATGTATCATAATAGCTCTGATTCATTTTATTAAGGGTTATTTCTAGATTTATTATTAAATAAGTCAGGAGGGCATCAGGGCTAGCAGTCAAGAGCTCACTGGGAACCTATTTGCTAGCAAACAGTAGCACAGGTAGATAATTTCCAAGAGATACCATCTTCAGGAAGAAAGTAAGAAGCAAGCAGATATCATAGCTCTAAACTGGTGGGGCCTATAGCAGTGGTTCTCAACCAGGAATGATTTTACTTCCCACAGGACATTTGGCAATGACTGGAGACATTATTGCTTGCCACAACTCAGGGTAGTGGGTAGAGAATAGGAATGCTGCTAATATCCTACAGTGTACAAGATAGCTACCCATAGCAAAGAATTATCAATAGTGCTGAGCCTGGAAACCCCTCACCTAGAGCATGCTGGCCAAAATTGCAATAGGGCCGTTGCTGGCACAAAATGCCAACACCGAATTCCTATCTTTAAAGCTCTTTATGACATGGTTGTCTTTCTTTAGCCTTTGCTCTCTTCCTTTGTACTGGAATACAAAGTAAACATCGTATGGTGAATTCCATATAGGGTTTGCTTATTTTCAACACTGCTGAAACATATATACCTTCTCTAACTAATCAGCTTAAGCAAACCTCTTCAGTGGGTGGCAATTGTAGTTGACAGTAGCAATCATGTATTTGTAAAGCGACTGTGGTGAAATACGAAGATTATATGGGAGTGTCAAATCTGTGATGTAGGTGGGGCTGTGTCAACCATCTGCAAACAATACTGCTAGAACATCCAAATAAAGCAAAACCAGTTTTTAAAAGAATGTAAAGTTAGCATTAATATGTAGAATCTGGGAAGCATTAATGTAAGAAACTATTATCTAGACTAAACTCAGGGGTTATATAGTTGATACATTTTATTGATTGTACTATGAGGTCCTGTATATAATCTCCTGACTTTCCTTAGGAACGTATATGTATACACACACACACACACACACACACACACACACGTGTGTGTGTGTGTGTGTGTGTGTGTGTGTGTGTGTATATATATATATATATAAATTTGCAATATTACCTTGATTAGATGTTAAGTAATAGTAGTGGCTGGAAGTGCTCATGTTTTCGAATTTTTTATCTCAAAATTGAATAAGAACAAATGCTTCTGTAGTTGTGTATGTATGAAATTTGGCAAGTTTATATTATTCAAAAATTATAGGTGTCCTAAATGTTAATTTACTGAAGTTTAAATTTAATTTCAATATAAACATTTGAAATTAGTAAATATAGCCTAATAATGTATGCAAAATCATATTTATGTATATTAATTTTTGTATGAGCACATTTTAATTTTGCATGAAGCACTTCCTTAAGTGATAATTACTAGAATCTATTCAGTTCAAATGTTACTTCCACAATGCATAGGTAACAAGACTCCTAGATGAAAAAAAGGAATTAGCATTTAGCAAATTTCATAGGCCAAATGAAGTTAGGAAATATAACATCAGTATAACTTTTAGAAGTTTAAAAACAATTACAGTTGAGCCATGAATAAAATGGGATTTGGAGGTACCACCTCCTCATGTAGTCAAAAATACCTGTATGGGACACCTGGGTGGCTCAGTCAGTTAAGCATTTGCCTTTGTCTCAGATCATGATCCTGGGGTCTTGGGATCAAGCCCTGCTTCATCAGACTCCATGCTCAACAGGAAGTCGGCTTGTCCCTCTCCCTCTGCCCCTCCCCCCCTGCTTGTGCTTGCTCTCTCTCAAATAAATAAACAAAATATTTAAAAAATATTTTTAACTCCATCAAATATTTTGACTCCCTCAAAATTTTGACTCCATCAAAATTTTAATATGGCCCACTGTTAACCAGAAGGCTTACTGATAACATAGTCAATTAACATGTATTTTGTGTGTTGTACATATTATATGCTGTATTCTTTCAATAAAGTAAGTTAGAGAAAAGAAAATCACAAGGAAGAGAAAATACATTTACAATACTGTACTATATTTATTGAAAAGAATCCAATTATGAGTGGACCCACACAGTTCAAACCTGTCTTATGCAAGGGTCAACTATATTACATTTTTAAATTTATAATTCAGAAGTAATAAAAACAATAAAATATCAAAGTGGGATAGCTGTGTAAAAGCCCCAAGATCTGGTACTTTGAAATATTACCAATCTGATTATGGCATTCTTCTATGCAACATCTCATGGTTTCTTATTATACTTTATACTTGGTTAAAATGAACAAACAAACAAAACAAACCACCACCAACAACAAAACAAACAGACAAACGAAAAAAACAAAAAACAACAACAACAAAAAAAAACAACCCGCAATTCCCCAAGAGAGCCTAGTGCCCAGTAAGTCTTTTTCTACATCTCTAGTCCTCCTTACACCAGATGCTGACTGCCACAGGACCTTTACATATGCTATTGCTTTTATCTGAAAGTCCCTTTCCATTTAGTCCCTTGTGCTATGCATATACTTAATCACTCTGACTAGGTCAAATCTCTGGATAATACATATTCAAGGAAACTCAATCTCTCAATTTATATTACTATAACAGTGGTCATTTTTCTACATATTTGTGTGCTAATTTCATAGAGGGAGCAGAAAAGAATTGCCCCAATTTTTCCAATCAATTTATCACAGATTTGCAGGGTTTACCAGTCTTTTTTCCCTATCATTCCCTGTGATGACACATTTGTGGATAAGATGAGGGCACAAGAGAAAAGGATAATAATTATAAACAAGACTCATGTTTGTATAGGGCTTTATATTTTACTAAGCCTATTTTAAGTCTTATTCTCATTTGATCCTTGCAATAATCCCATAAGGAATAGGAAAGTTATTTACTTAACAAACATATTTTAAGCATCTATTATGATGCTGAGTGCTTGGGATACAAATACAAAAAATAGCAGCAATTTTACTACCCTACCCTCAGGGAGATCCTTTTCTGAAAGGGGTGGGGAGGAGATACAAAAATAACGAACTATAATGGAGGGTAATTATTGTTCAGTAGAAGAAAAGTTTGATGTGTGAGTGAGAATGGGAAATGGTTAATTTGCCCAAGGAAAGTGGGAAAAGCATTGCAAGCAGAGAAACAACATGAACAAATAACACATGATAGATGGTTTGTGTTGCACAGAACTCAAAGATGCAGAGAGATACTTGGAGAAGACCCATCTTGGTGTCCTCTGAATATCTCTGTATTGGCACGGTTCTCAGGCAGGCTCTCCACTGTTACCAACAAACAGTTCCAATCTCATGTTGGAGATAGTTGTTGTTCTCTCAACATTTCCAGTAAGAGTCTCAAAATTATGTCTTACGGATTTTGTTTGGGTGAATCAGATTCTTTTCCCAGAGTAGGCAATTAAAAATATCTACTTCAGAAGTCAGATCTAGATTGAGTATATCCAAACCCCATGCCTTACACCAGTGGTTCTCAAATTTTAGCACACATTAGGCTCCCCTGGGAAGGCTTATTAATACAAAGATGCTTGCTAACACTCCCCAGAGTGTCTGTGATTCAGCAGGTCAGGGTTGAGGTTTTAACAAGTTTTTAAGTGATTTTTGATACTGCTGATCTGGGACCACAATTTGAGAATCACCACCTTCGAGAATTTGAAGTTTCTCATGAAATCTGAGTGATGTTACCTAAAGATGTGGACTGGATTCCAAGCTAGGTAAACCACAGATTTAAATTTTTTTTTTTTAAGATTTTATTTATTTGTCAGAGAGAGAGAGCGAGCACAGGCAGACAGAATGGCAGGCAGAGACAGAGGGAGAAGCAGGCTCCCTGCTGAGCAAGGAGCCCGATGTGGGACTCGATCCCAGGACGCTGGGATCATGACCTGAGCCGAAAGCAGCTGTTTAACCAACTGAGCCACCCAGGCATCCCCAGATTTAAATTCTGACTAAAAATTTGGAAAGTGTATGATAACTGGTCTCATTTCAGTTATTTCCCCTTCTCTTTGACCCTTTCTATTTCTATTTAGCCTCATGATTCTCTTCTGACTCCACATAGTTGCTTACCTTCAAGCACCAGGTCTTTACCATTATAAATCAAAACGTGATTTTTTTCTCTTTCCTCAGAAGAACCTGACCCAAAGATCTGATGGCTGCATAGCTGTTAAAATCACAGAACAGATCAGAGTTCTTGGCTTAGGCACCTTGTTTTGTCTTCTATATGACATGGGCATGTTACTTAACAACTGTGTGCCTCAATTTCTTCATTTATAAGATGTTGATAATAGTATCTAATAATAATAACACTGTCATAAGTTATTATGAGGATTCAATGAGTTAATATACGTAAAGTGCTTAGAACAGCTCCTGACACATACTTAAGGACTATATAAGCCTTAGCTCTTATTAAAATCGTCCATTGTCAGTGGCTTTAAATAATTAGACTTGATAGATTTTAAAAGAGAAAGGTACTGAAACACTGACAGAACTTAATCCCTTCTTTTTACAGTCAATATGCATACCTACAGAGAATTAAATGATCTGGCCAAGGGTAAAGAGATGGTTAGTGGGCTCAGAACTCATGTTTCTTGTGCTGTTGCTACTATACAATATAATTCTGACTTTTTTCTTATGAAGCATGACTTCCCATGGAAATACTAGGAATTTCAGAATCATAGGAAAAGTAGGTTGGAATTCCATTTTTTTTCCCTATTCTAACTAAATAATTATGAGCAAATTAGGTATTCTTTTGAGCCTCTGTTTTCTTATTATTAAAATATTAAAACAGATTTGTGTGTGTCTGTGTGGGGAGGGGGTGGTATATACAGATTTGTACGTAAAGTGCTTAGCACGGTCCTTGGAGAAATATCAGTTTGTTGGTAAATTTTTAATTCTTTTCTTCTTTTCTGTTTCTTTACATAAGTCTATTGCATCTAAACACAAACTTTTGTCTGCCATGTTGAAAGGATGACTAAATGGTAGAAATTGTAGGTTGCTTGTAGATTATATGAATATAATGGGGAAAATATTCTACAAGCTGTTTTCAATGCCCTACCAAGCACCTTTGTCAGTGACTATGCCCTTCAGTCATCTACAGAACTATGAGTACAGTAATTAATAGCTACCACTTACTGAATGCTTTGGATATGCCTGGCATTGTGCTAAGTCCTTGATATGAAGGAATCTGTGTATTCAGTGCTACGAAGTTGGCACCACTGTTAGGCCAATTCTGCAAGAGACAATATTTTTACTGAAGTCTGAATGTCTTCAAAACCCTTATGTAACTGGCTTAATATCTAAATTATTAGGACCTTTTTACCATATGTCACATAAGTGTTGGACAAAAGGCAGAGTATAAGTGGTAGATCTTGACTGAAATGACTGACATGCTATTTTAAAAATGAATTGAATTTTAGTTTTTAGTATAGCTTCATGTATACATACTTCTTCATGGGGATTATATGTGAAAGACCAAATATACTCATTCTGAAGTCTGTGATATGGGGACACCTCTCCTCATATGGCCTATAATCGTTTTATATACTGGCCTGGATCTGGTGAGGAAAATTGGCCTATGCTGTTCTTGGGACATAGTCTGTTGTTTTCTTGCCTCTGGCATTGCTGAAAGATTTTTCTCCTCTTTGTAAACGCCTTTATCCACCTTATCCTTTTGCATAAATCTGATAAATTCTTCAGAATAGCTCAGTTGCCTCCTTCATGAGGGGCAGGACTTCCTGGACAGGATTCTGCCCAGAATATACTCTATTAATCGCTGATCTCAGAGTTTTAAATTGCTAAATGTGTTAAAAGTATTTAATGTACAATTAATAGTGTATAAGTTTGAAAACTAAAAGAGATAAAGTAAATAAAAACAATCAATTACAATTTCACTAGTAAGAAGGAAGTTGTGCTTACAATTTGCCTGCATGAATATGTGTACATGTAAAGCTACACATATATGTGTGTGTGTATATATATATATATATATATGTTTGAGAATTGTATAGCATCTATTATTCTATATTTTGCTCATCTACTAAACATTATGCTATAAAATAACATGTTAAAAATGTTTTCCATCTATACATGTTAAAATAGTATCTTCCATTTTTACATTTGTGTGAGTGTTATTAATCAGGTGTAAGTCCTCTATAAGGCATTCCAAATGACTATGTAGTGAGACATGATTCATTCTCTGTCTACTTAATATAAGATCTTAAGCAGGGCACCTGGGTGGCTCAGTGGGTTAAAGCCTCTGCCTTTGGCTCAGGTCAGGATCTTAGGGTCCTGGGATCGAGCCCCGAATCAGGCTCTCTGCTCAGCAGGGAGCCTGCTTCCTCCTCTCTCTCTCTGCTGCCTCTCTACTTGTGATCTCTGTAGGTCAAATAAATAAATAAAATCTTTAAAAAAAAAAAGATCTTAAGCAAATTACTCATTCTGTTATTTTTAGTGGAAAAATATTTAACGTATGAGTTTGCTTTGAGGATTAGAAAAAATAATGCAAGTAAGATGTGTAGTAGTATTTCGCATATAGTAAGTTTTCAAAAACGTTTATCATTAATATTCTTTGCATTATCATTATTTATTTGTTCATTCAGCATATGTCAATTATGTATCCAGGAATATGCTAGATCTAACTTAACTTCTAGGAGCTTGAAATCTGGGGTTTTGTTTTGCTTTGTTTTATTTTGTTTTTACTAGATAACAGTATTTCCACAAATGACAGGGGGATATGATGTATAAGCATGTGGCAAATTAGAACAGCTAAGACGTTAGTCTTAAAAATGAGGTAGTGATACAAAAAATTGCAGAGAACAAGATTTCCTCTATCTCAATGGAGATTTCATAATGAGCTATCCAAACTTGTAACCTGCAACCTCAGGAATTTCCTTTTATCTTCCAGATTCTGTAGTAAAAAAGCAAAAACCAAAATAGCTCTGTCACGTCCAGCCACTGTCAATTAATGCCTGGAAGTGAATTAACTACGAGAAAACCAATTCAAGTAACACGAGACTCACCAGCTGTCAAGCAGGGTTAGTCTCCTTGGAGGGACCACATACATATTGTGTTGCCAAGGAAAACAGCCTATAACATCATCTTTTTTTCAGGGCACGGGTAAATTCCTGCTTCATCTGTACAAAACCTTCAGACCTCCAAGAGGCCAGAGGGTAGAGATTAAAATTCATGCCTAGCAGAAATAGCTTCCACCCTCCTCACTACACTCTTGTACACAGTATTCAAAAGAGGATCCCAAGGACTAAGCTATTGTCTCAGCTCTGCATTTGAACTCCGTTCATGTACAATCATAGAGCAGCTAGTGTTTTACAAAGGGCAGGGGTGGTTACACTTAAAGTATTTGGCATTATCAGAAATCCTTTTATGGGAGCCACAAAATGTGTTTGCTACATTCTTTTTTTTACCTTAAACCTTTGTTGTCAGGTTGGGAACACTTGAATTCTGTTAAACAATGAGGAATGGGTTTTTACAAACAACCATGCATGCCTGCATGTGTGTGTGTGTGTGTCTCCCAAAGACCTGTAAAGCAAAGGAGACTATTAAAAGAAAATCTTAAAGCAAATCTGTGGGTTACCGGGCCCATCTGGGTCTTTACTGACTCTGTTCCACTGGTTTATTTGACTGGAAACACCTGTTGTTTTCTCTGCAGAGCTGTTGGGAAGAGAAGGTGTACAGCCGGAGCTTACTGATTAGAACATGTGACTTGTGCATGAACCTTGGTAAGTCGTAGTAAAGCAAGAGTGTAAATACTGGAGTATGCATTCTTTGTCAATTCCATGCTACTTTTGGAAAATTGTTGGCATTTGTTTTTTTGCACTTGGCACTATAGACTATTTTAATAATGTTTACACTCTTGTTCTGCTCCCTATCTCAACAAGCTGTTAAGAGAAGCCACATTTAAACAAGCATCCCTGCATCTTTTGCTGCTACTTGAATAGGGTAGCAGGCTGTTCCCCAGAATAGTCTGTAAAAGATCGTCTCCAAATAAACTACTTTAATGCTAAGCAAAATGCCACATATGTAAAATAGGTAATGCCGGATTATGTAAAATGCTTTTTTAAAAGATGAGGGAAAAGGACTTAGCATCAAATAAATCTGTCAGCATGGGGAGTTCCAGAAATAGTTTTAAAGGTAGTTTGAACTGCTTAATATTGCAATTACTATTTACTTCTTCAAATTAGCCTCCATTATCTTGTGAAATGATCTTAAGAATGATTTATTTGACCCTCCAGGGGTTTATGGCCATATTATAAAAAGATGTTTAAAGAGTGCTCTGAGTCTTCTAAAACCTAATTTAATCTTTGTATCAAACATTTTTACTTATTGCTTATCCCCTTCCAAACACTCCCACAATCCAAATTTCTCAAGGAGTTCTTTCTCTGCATTAGTGTTAATGCATTGATGCGCAGTAGGGAAATTAGCCTTGAGTTATATGTATCAAGAGAAACAACAAAGTGAATGTGCTTTGTTCTTAGCAAGCTTACTTAATCTCTCAGATACATAAAGATGAATCAGAAAACAATACGAACCAGTTCACCTCCTTAACTGCAATCATAGAAGGAATGTTGGACTAAAAATGTATTTTGAAAGTACCCACTTTAGACCCTTCTTTTTCTCTTTGAGAAAAAACGGGTTCAGAATGCTAAAACAACTGACCCAAGGCCCACAAGAAGGTATTTGGCAGCATGTTAATAATCCAAATAGAACTTTATACCATCTAATTTTATCTTTAACGATCAAAGGCCAATACTTACCATTTAAGCCTCTGTAACAATTTCTAGAATGTATCATCATGAATTTATTTGGGGGGGAAGCCATACATTTAGACCTGTGAGGTGCCTATTTATAAGTCAATTTTCTTGGAATCTGCTTTTATATTTATGGTATTTACACATCTGTCCTCCATAATATTGCTATTGCTTAGAGTCTGTCTAGAGCTTTGACCATTCAATCAGCATTCTATTTAGTAAGATATTGAATCTAAAGATGCACTGAAACAATCCCAACTAAAGATGGGCTTTAGGAAGTAATGTCAGGCAGAAGCAGTTAAAATACTTGGCAACTGACTGAACTGCTATGCTTGCCATGTATGAATTTCCTAGAGATAAGGCAAATTGTGCTTTGGCAAGTGATTTGTATTTTTTTTTTTAATCATTTCCTCTCTCTGTCTCAATCTCTTACACACACGGGTTTAAAAAAAAAAAAAAGAAAGAAAAGGAAAGAAAATGTCTACTGCTGTCCTTGGTGCTAATTGAGAACTTTACTGGGGAATGGCACCTTGTATAGAGCCAGCTTGTGAAAAGCCTTTAACAGATACCGCTTTTAATCACTGTAATTTTGAAGGTGCCAAGCATATTTAGATACTAGATTCAATACCCAGAGAGTTCTCCCCTAAGTCCAATGAGTTAAGGGCACTTCCAATCATTTAAATAAGCACATTGACTTTCAGGTAATTTTTAGGGAAAAATAATAGCAAATGGACAAGTGTTGAGAATTATTCTTTAAAAAGACAGACTTAGCCTCTCAGCTCACATGGTTTATTTTAGCAATTTCAGAGGCTGGGTACTCAACTTCTTGTGTGAATTGTGCTTTTATACCATCCCATTTGACAATTAAAATGGAAAAATGTGGAAAAAGCCATTGTTTGTTTTTTTTTTATAGTGCCATCAATGTGCACTGCACTGAACAATAGTCAGGGCATGGCAAACAAAGGCTCTGCCCTGTGGAGCTTACAATCGAGCAGCATGATACAATGCAGAACAATACATTCAGAACAAGCATGTGGTGATTAACAAGCTTTCTAAGTGGCATTCTTTGCAGAATAGGAGGTTTTCTTTCTTTCTTTCTTTCTTTTTTTTTTTTTTTTCTTTTCTTAAATCAGTGGGTGAGGGGGGTAGACGTACATTAATTGAGAAGCAGTTTCATCTATAGGGACTCTGACAGAAAACACAAATCAGCCTTGGGTGAATAGACCAAGAAGGAAAGAAGATTAAGAGGATAGCATGATCAGTAATTAAAGATTTCAGGGCAGGATATCTCTGTAGTGAATGGAGAACTGGGGATCTCCTAGAAATAATGAGTATAGACACATTATAAAGAAAATAGGAACCATGTTATTTAATAAAGAAGAGTCCTTTTCTAGTATATCAGGACAGAAGATAGGTTTGAAAGCACCCATGGAGAACACATAGGGATGAGAATGTGTGGTGTCTGCTTCAAAATTTGAAATTTTATTTGGATTATACAGAAATTCTGTCAGGCATTTGATAAATGATCTCTAACTTGGTTATGGAAGAAGAAATGGTGCTGTATAGTTAGGATTGTATGTTGAGAAGTCATGAATCCAAACAGTGGCTGTATGGATTCAAACATATTTTAGAATGTAAATCTATTGTTCTCTGTCTACAGCATTTCCGTAAGGTAGAGCAACTCCTAAAGCAAGAAGGCATTTATTTTCACTCCAATAATAATGGCCAATATTAATTGAGTGCCTATACAGCAAAGTACTATTCTCAACAATACTTACATTATCTCCTTCATTCCTCACAACAGCCCTGTGAGGTAGGTAACATATTTATTATAAACTCCATTTCACAGATTGATAAATTGAGGCACAGACTAACTTCTGAAAACAGATTGTCTGTCTTGAAAGTCAGTACTCTAAGCACTATGCATAAATTCCTTTCAAAATCCAGATTCCCATTCTCAAGAAAAACTCTCCTTGAAGGAATCCTCTCGTATTTTCATGAAGGTTAGGGAACACTGATTTCTTTTGTGCTTCTGTAATCCTATATATCATTTTTTCCTATACAGTTTGCATTCTGCTGAAATCTACTATATGAATCAGTAGATAAAGATGAATGAGATGCTATTGTTTGTGCCGAGTATAATAGATTTAATATCTAAAATTCTAGATTAAATATTAAGAGATTGGAAAGAATATTATGAATCCATTCTGCCCCCATGAAAAAAATAGAGTAAAACTGGTAACTAGAACATGTAAGAGATTAAATTTTGAGCCACTGGAAAATGTTCATAAATATCTTTTTGCTATATATGATTCATTGCAGGAGGCCCCAAAGTGGCTTATGGCACCTGGGTTCTCTAGTATCACAGCTAAATAGATTATAGCTAAATGAAGAACTTAAATAGCTTTCCTGTTGTTTATCCCAGATGCAGCAACATCAAAGTCATTTTCTGCTATGGAAAGATCCCTTATATTTCTATTTTTTATGTCTTTGTCACACCCAAGCTATCTCTTTATTCCAGGAGCCTTCATAAAGTTCTTGAATGTGAATTATTTTAGGTGATATTTTATTTTAAAATACAGTGGGCCCTAGAGCACCTTTTGCTTCTGATAGGAGGAGATGAAAACCAACTGCTATAGGAAAGTTCTGCTATGGGAATTATTATGACAATCCTAAAGGAATTGAGACCATTAGTTTAAAAACATGAGAGCAAAATTCCAAGGACTTTTAAGTAGCTTCTTTTCTTGCTAAATGTAAGTTTGAATGATATCTTTGTTCCTTGAGCTTGAATAACAATTTTTTTAAGTCTTCTCAACCCTAACAAGTGGTTCACCAAATAAACAAATAGGGATGGAGAACACAACAAATTTTGTTAAATGCTCTATTTGCACAAGATTTTCTGAAACTCCTAAAATGACTTTAGGCAGATACGCATTTAACTTCTAACTATAAAAATGTAGGCTAGAGTTAATATAGGGGGTGGGGGGCTAAACAGAATTTAAGGACCCAAAGCACGTTTTCTTCAACTGATACAGATTCAGATGTGATAGGCTGATTTAACTTTACTCACAAGTACTATTATCAGTTTTTAGTTCTTTCTTGATCTAATTCTTCTTGTTTCCTATACTGTTTATTAATTCTGTCTCAGAAGCTAAAAAATTCATCACATCTTCGCTAAATTAAAATGGTAACAATAAACCTACCATGTTTCATTCCAAATAACCATGGGGTCTTTCTCCCTTCAAAATTCAAGAAAGTAAAAGGGAGGGGGTCTACATTTCCTATTTACAGTATGTTCCTTCAGTCCCTGAAATAGGGGTCTGCCATACCATTCCACTGAGCTGTCGCTTTCAAATATAATTAATGATTCCTTTTTTGCCTTTTTTTTTTCCTAAATTAAAATATTTATTTCAGTGAAAAAGCAGGGAGTTCAGAGTACTGTTTTTAATGTGTATACTATATAAACCACAGACCTCTGTAGATATAATAGTATATTTACATCATTCCAGAATGTGCCCCATTCCACCATGTATATGTGATGCAATAAATCAGAGTAGTTCTTCTCTCTGGTGGGATGCATAATGCATTCTGATTTCTTTCAACATAGATCACTTTCAGTCACAAAACTTAAAATAAATGGAATCATGCAGTGTGTACTCTTTTGTATCTTGTTTCCTTCATGTGAAAATATTTTGGAATTCATCAAAGTCACAGCAGAAGTTCATTCTGTTTTACTGCTAGGTGATTTTGTGAAATGAACATACCTCAACTTATTAATCTGTTCTCTTGTTTATATATGTTTGGATTGTTTCCAGTTTGGGTCCATTATGAGTAAAGCTGTTACAAGCATTTTTGCACATGTTTCTTTGTGAACATGTTTTCATTTCTCTTGGGTAATTGCCTAGAAACAAGGTTGTTGAATCATAGGGTAGATATATGTTTAACTTTATAAGAAGCCTCCAATTTTCCAAATATATCTACTATTTTACATTCTTACCAGCAATGAATAAAAGTTCTAGTTACTCCATATATGTATCAACATTTGTCATTTTCAGACTTTATAATTTACTCTTTTAGCACATAGGTGTAACAGCTCCATGTGATTTTAATTTGCATTTCCCTAATGACTAAGGATGCTGAGCCCATTTTCTTGTTATTATTGTTCAACCATAAATTGTTTTTTCAAGTATTTTGCCCATTTTTATTGAGCTGGTTATTATTATTATTATTTAGTTGTGTCAAACCCCTACCTCATACCATACACACAAATTAATCCACAATGGAGTTTAGAATGAAACATCAAAGTTACCAAAACTGCAAGCTTTTAGAAGAAAACTTAGGGAAGTATCTTCACTGCAAAGGAAGAAGTTTCTTAGAGGGGACAGAGAAAGCACTATCCATATAATAAAATATTGACATATCAGATTTCATAAAAATTAAAAGCATATGCTCTTCAATAGTGACCACTAAGAAATGAATAATCAAGTGACAGAGTGAGAGAAAATATTCACAATGCATATATCTGACAAGTTCTTGTAGGAAGAATATATAAATATCTAGCGATCTTTTAATTTTTAAATATATGGGCTTTTCTTTTATGGCTTATTCTTTTACATCATTTAGTCTTGTTTGACCAGTTACTTCTTGAAAATTTATTCATCTTAGTTGTTGCTTTCCTTATTTGTTCATTTTTTATTTTTACTAATTCATCTATTTTAATCATTTTAACGGCTTCTTTTGGAATTAACCTCCGATGTGTTGTTCAAGATCTTTTTCATTATATAATTTTATTTTTTTAGAAAAAGGAGCGAGTCTAATCTTTTTTATTTCCCCCTCAGTGGTCTAAATTCTTGCTACTCACAGTGTGATCTGTCAACTGACAGCACCAGCATCTGTGAGCTCTTTAGATTTGCAGAACCTCAACACCTGACCCACTACCTCATCTGCTTTTTAACAAGATCTCCAGGTGACTCCTATATACACACATTAAAGCTTGAGAAGAAGTAATGTAACTTAGATCTATGGTTTCAACAGTCTCCTTTGCTGGTAGTTCTTACATATTTAGTACATGCCATTCTAATGTGGTCCAGATTTATATCTCAGCGTGTTGAGTATCTCCAGATGGCTGATATTTAAGTAGGTATGTAAAACACAATATGTTCAAAAACAAACTCATTATCTTTCCCTTCTTTTATTTCCATATCTCATTTAATGGAGAAGTGGTCAAATAATTTTTATTTTATAATACTAATTAGTAAAATTTTCTTGAGTAAAGAAATCTTACAAAAGACTAAAATGGTGTTGCACTACTCAGTTCTTAATTCTATATGACTTGGAGGGTACAGACTGAGTTATCATGGAAAGAAAAGAAAAGAACTGAAGGAAAAATAAATAATAATAGTAAAAATAATAAAATAAGTAAATGGGGATAACATACGTTAATTCCCTAAAAGAAAGACATTTATGATCTTTCATCCTAAATAATTTTGGAGCTCAACACTTAAACACTCTTTCCTTCATGTAACCAATTCAGTGAGTCATTTACAAGAGAAGAATATAAAATGTTATGGATTTTGCATATGTCTGTTATATTATTTCAGAATATCAACAGTATTTTTATCCTATCAAAAAATACCCATCAATGGGGCACCTGGGTGGCTCAGTGGGTTAAAGCCTCTGCCTTCGGCTCAGGTCATGGTCCCAGGGTCCTGGGATCGAGCCCCGCATCTCTCTGTTCAGCAGGGAGCCTGCTTTCCTCCCTCTCTCTCTGCCTGCCTCTCTCCCTACTTGTGATCTCTGTCTGTCAAATAAATAAATAAAATCTTTAAAAAAAAATACCCATCAACAAAAACTAAAAATAAATAAGTTTTTATTCAGTTGTTCCCAGTCACGAAGAAAGCAAGCTGTTAGACTCAGATGAGAGGAGCAAATGCAAAGGATTTGATTTATATACTATAAAGACTAAAAATTACTACTGAATTTCTAATATTGAATTACATATATCCCATAGGTACTGAGTCCAATGACAGTTAATTTTTAGTGAAAATACTTCATTTCACCTCATATGTCAGGACATCTTGATAATCATGTCACAAAAAGGATATTCCCTCACCATTTCTCTAAGGTGAAGATCCAAATTCATGCCAATCTACTTTGACTAAGAAAGAATTTTCAAGTGAAGTTTTGTATCACTCATGGCTCTTTAAAAAAAAAGAGGGGGATTAATTAATTGTCATTCTTTAGCCTGATCCTAAACTAAGTTTGTAGCATAAAATATCCATAAGCATGACTGAAAGATGGTGTCTCCATCATGTTTGGATTTTCATAATGCCGCTAGAGAACAATTACAGAGAGCTTCTCTGCACCTCACTTTATGATCATTATTTCATCAAATTCATATAACAGCCCTATGGCATTTAGAAAATTACAGTGACTTTCTTATGATCTCAAAGTTAGAGAAATCCTACTCAGGATTGCTGGCTAATTCCAAAGTCAATGCTATTAACCACTCCAACATAGGGGTAGAAATTTATCTTCATCTTTTTCTTTCAGTTCTCCTATTTGGAGAAATAATAAAAATAAAAAAATCTATCCCTTCTGCACCTCTGGAGGGTAAATTTTCTGCTCTGTGGAGTCAGAAGGAGAGAATCAGTCAGAGAAATAATAAAAATGATGACAACTGTGTCAGTTCTATGGAGGAGAAGAAAATGAATCACTTCATGGCATCGGGGTGCCTTTGGAAAGTAGGACTTCAAGTAATCCTAGGAAGAAGCTTTATTTTGGAGTGATATGTGAATGTGTGATCCTCTTTCATGCCCCAGCATGAGGCCAAAAAAGTACCCCCTCATTTCTAGTAGGGGCAAATATCTACCTCTGTCTCTCTCACTCTCTCTCTCTCTGTCTCCATCTCTTTCTCTCAGCTTCAATGTCAGTATGGACCCCAAACTTACTCCTTGTACAACTAGACACATGAGTGTTTCCAGCTGAGAAAACGAATTTTTCACACCTTGCTGGAATCCTACCCCTGAGCAGACACAGCATCCTCCCAGCATATAGGCTTTCTGAGTGAAATCAGTGCTGCTGACAGGATCCACATTTTCAATCTATATTCATCCACACGGCATCATATCTTCTTGGGGAGGGCATTGTCATACAGTTGAAGCTAATGTTCTGTCAGGCTTTTATCTTGCTAGTCTATCATTACAATCCCAACTGAACCAGAAGGCCTTAGGGGTTTTCTGTTGCTCTCAGTCAATCAGTATGGCAGTTACCAACACACTGATCCAAAGGAGGCAGTCACTGCATGGGATTTCCACATTTGGCATCTTTTCCTCTTCCTACATAAGAAATCTGGAATAATTAATTGGAAAATACTGAAAGACACTAGGTTTGCTGTATTTGACCAGGCTATGAGTTTCAATTAATATTTGTAAATTTTCCAGCCTTCTCTTTAGCGGCTATCAGAAAAACAGCTGCTAAAACTTAAAGTGCAGGAAGAGCTTTGCAAGCTAAATGCTGTTAATTGTGTCTTCTTAAGGAATTACTATTTATATTTTGAAGGGAAAAATGACTATAATAGTGTTAAATGCATATGGGACTACTTAAAAATATATTTCATAATATATACAGGATAACTGTACTTAACTGTACATAACTGTACTTAACTGTACATAACTGTAAAGTTACTGTTTTTTTTTAATTTTATGGGAATTACTCCTTTTTAAACATAATATACTGAACATAATTTAACTTTATTCTAGAGAACTCTGAATGTCATTATAGATATGCATTATTGTGTTATGGGATAGTGATGCTGTGTTAGATTCTATATCATATAGTAAGTCAGGTCTTCCTGTAGGCAAATGAATTTCTTTCTTTTTTCCTTCTGTTTTTGCTTCCTTCCTTCCTTCCTTCTTCCTTTAATTAATCTCTATATATGCTTATCAATTTCCAATTATTTGTCAAACATGGTGTTCAATAAATATCAATAAACCAAATAGAAAATATCTTCTGTCTTCTGGAATTTCGTCTAGTTTGAGGTGTATATAGCTAGAATAAATACATGCAAAAAATTCATAATTCAAATCTAATAAATGCCAAGAAAATAAAGAACAGGATGTCATTATAGAGAGGAGGAGAGTTATCTAATTAGATTAAAGGGTTAGGGAAAGATTCTGAGGAAGTGAAGTTTAACCAATGAGATTTTCAAAATTAAGAATTAGCTAGAAGAAAGGAATAGCATGTGCAAAGAACTTAAGGTCAGAAAGACTTCAGAGCACCCAAAGCCTGGGTAAAATGTTACTGTTGTTGTAGAAGAATATAGGAGGGGGGTTTCAGAAGGATACCGTGCTCTCTAAATGTTTTAAAAGAAAGAAATTCTAACTACTTCATAATAAATTATTTTCAAATTTGGGGAAAATAGCTGTAGAGTTAAGGAAAATTTGATGCAAAATACCCCTCAAGATAGAGTATTATGCCTCCATCAGAAAGGATGAATACCCAACTTTTGTAGCAACATGGACGGGACTGGAAGAGATTATGCTGAGTGAAATAAGTCAAGCAGAGAGAGTCAACTATCATATGGTTTCACTTATTTGTGGAGCATAACAAATAGCATGGAGGACATGGGGACTTAGAGTGGAGAAGGGAGTTGGGGGAAATTGGAAGGGGAGGTGAACCATGAGAGACTATGGACTCTGAAAAACAATCTGAGGGTTTTGAAGGGACGGGGGGGGGGGGGGGGGGGTGGGAGGTCGGGGTACCAGGTGGTGGGTATTATAGAGGGCACGGATTGCATGGAGCACGGGGTGTGGTGCAAAAATAATGAATACTGTTATGCTGGAAATAAAAAAAAAATTTAAAAAAAAAAAGATTCTTAAGAATTAATGAGGGTTTAGGTAAAATACAGATATAATCCACAGGTTACCTTTATGTTTGTTGTTTATCATCAAGTTTTCCCTTAAGTTAACTGAGGATTCCCCATAGAAATTAAAATGAGTCTGACAAGGGAAAAAACAAACAAAATGATTAATGCCAATTTAAACCCCCAAGTCATTGTTTCTCAGATTCCTACCTCATTAGACCTCAGGAATCTCTATAAAGGGATTATTAAACAAATGTATTGTTATTTTAGTTCCTGTAACACACTGCTAGTGTGAAAACAGTTTATATGGGAAGAAAAGTAAATTATGGTAAATTAGCATAGAGTTTAGTATTATAATTGCCAGCAAATCCCAAAATAATGTAAGTGTCTATTTGGATTATTATTAAAATCAAGAATAAGATGGGCTTCTTTCCTCAAAGAACCTCCATGCTTTATTTTATTATACCACAGAAACAATTTTCTTTTGGAAAAAATGATCAAAACAAAAATATATTATGCTTATAATTCACTTGAATTATCAATTACTTAAATAAGCATGTAGAAAATATTTTACTTCCTGGGAATTGATTTTCTGTTGATTTAAAAAAAAAAGAGAGAGAGATTTTTAAGATGCTCGGGCTGCTTCTTAAATTCATCCTAAGCATTGAAATTCATTAGCCAATTAATGACAGTATGTGTTATTCATAATATACCCATAAAATTGATCATTAAAACTCAGAGCAACAGATTTTCATGCTAGAATGTATGTGTACTCAAGACAAAACTAATTCTAGTGCTTGCTAATATCAGCATTATTAGAAAACCTTTTCCTTGTTTTACTTTTTAAAGTAATTAGAAATTTGCTTAAAAATCCCCACTGACATGAAATGTTAATATTGGTGCAATTAATGAAATGCTAATATTTATGAATTAATTGGCAAAAATCTTGATGAAAGGAAGCTAACAGAAATCATTTATGCAGAATCTACCAGAGGACAAGATTTGTCCTTGGTGACTTGCTCATTTTGCTTTCAGATTGTTATTTAGTAAAATAGTCAGTGATATTTCAGTGAATTCTTGGTTGAAAGAGTTCTCTAAGCCAAAGTTAACAAGCTAGCTTTTAACATAGATATGTCAATTGAAAATATTGGAGGTGATATTTCTCAGCCACTAACTCAGATATGCAGGGGAAAAGTGTTAATTCTTATTTTCTAAAACTTAACTTTGTCTCTCTCTTGAGCTCCCATTCTTCTTGATGGTCCACCCTAGATAGTCTTAGTGTGATTCATGCGGCCTCTGTTGTTTTAGAATTAACCTAATTAATATGGTGTTTACTTCACTATATTCCTACCAGCACCTCATCTAAGTGAATCTCACTTTCTGGACATTATATCAACATTTGCTCAACCTTCCTTGTTTCAACCTATTTTCTATTTACAGTGACATATTGTTTTCTTTTTTGGCATCTTAGCATCACATCTGAAATTCCTGCCTATCTACCAGCTCTTAGTGTCACAGTGTTGCATCCTTGGTCCCAGAAGAAAACAAATAGGGACCCCCCCACCCCGCTCCCTACCATGTTATACGGGCTGGAGTTAATTTGTTTAGGCATTTCTATCCTCCCAAACTATCTTGGTTCTAAAAACTCCCAGCAGGTCTGGGTGCCTACTAGGGCATATTATAGGCAGGGTTCAGGTCCTGCCTAGTGCCAGTGATCCTTTGTCTTAGAGGGGTCATAGCTGAGGTAACCAATCGTCTTGACAAATATTCTTCACAAGTTTTTAATTTTTTCCCCTTTGTGCTGCCTGGATTTCAGATTTTGTACACTAATAAGCCACAAATAGACATTATGTTTTTCTGGTCCCACCACAAAATCTTATTTAGACAATGATGGCTTTACGAGGGTTCAGACAACAAGTAAGTAAATTTGCTGATGCCAAAAAGTCAAATAGCAACTTGGTCAACCCCTCACATTGTGCCATTATTATACACTTTCTTTATCATTGTAAAACTTGACACTAAATGTAACTTGGAAATTAAGAATTTATAGATGAAAAGATTAAAACAAGGAGGAAGGAAGAAAGAAATAACATTAACATGTGGTTCCCAAAAAACAGACCTTTGCAAAGCTTTTAACATGGGCCCCAAAATGTCATTAAACTTAGCAATAACCAGGGCTAAACAGTAAATTGAGGAAGAGGTCCCCTGTTTCCTCCTTATGTCTTTCTTGAAAACGCTCTTTCCTTTTTGCATAATCTTCCCATGTATCTAGGCCCAGCTTCAGTTGACTTGAGCCCTTATATAGTATTAGCATCTTATTGTTGAAAACATTTCCCTTTAGAATCTTTCTCTCTATAGAGCCAAAGAATATGTAGTTCTATGTTAAATGTGGATTTCAGTAAGGACCCTTATCACAAATGTACCCAAGTTATTTTGAGGTACAAAGCAGGTCAGTGCTGAAAACCATCAGGTTGGTTACTATGTCAATCACCCCATGGATGTGGATTTGACCATATCCCAATAACAGGTAAGATATGGAAAACTGGGGAGAATTTGGAAGTTCATTACTCACACAAGAGATTCCTGGGAAGAACAAAGTTGGCAGTTGGCACAAACAGATCTGGGATGTTTTGGGTAGGGCAGAGGAGTGGGTTGGGCCTTTGTTGTGGGATTAAGGAAGTTGCTAGGTTTAGGTTGGGGATTTTCAAGTTTTTAATATCCCACAGGGGCCAAAGGAAGAGGTAGGGCATCAGCACTCTTGTCAGCTTGTTTAGATGGGGGCTACTAGGGAAGGAGAAGCTGAGGCTTATAAGAAGTCAGTGATTTAACAACAAAAAAAATGGGTTCAAATTTACTGCACTGGCCTTTCCCTTGAAGTGTGAGAAATGCCCACGTGCCCCTAGAAACCGAGCACAGCTTCCTCACAGACTAAATGAAGATAAAGCAAGAATTGCTAAGAGACGAGGCTGACTAAACAAATTTGGGGAACCAATATTAAGAATGCCAGACTCTAGCTCCTTCTTTCCTTTTATACCTATTTCCTTAACCAAATGTGGGATCATACACAGAGGACATGCTAGAACCTCACACTCCTCTGATACATCTTTTCTAAAGGGCTAGAAATTGTAGAGAGTATAAAAAGTTCTTCATTCTTCCAAAATTATATGCTATTAGAGTCATGGTATTTGTAGGGCTGGAATAAATACAAAACTATTCATATTAGATTTCAAAATCAGACTTCCATGTATTTCCTCTTTTCTTTGTTCTTTTCCTTCCTTCCTTTTTTTCCAATGAGTAAGTGCCTATCTATATGATGCCAAGTACCTTTTCAAGTGCTGGGACACATTAGTAAGCAAGAGAAATCACCTGTCCTTATGGAGTTTGCTTTTTGTGGGTGGTGACAGAAATTTAAAACACACACACACACACACACACACACACACACACACACACACACACAGCTTCAGTTCAAAGGAAGGCAGTCCCTGGGATTGATGGTTAGCCTGAAACCCAAATCATCAGTCCAGAAAGTCTTTGAAGAAGTTAATGCTGGGTGCAGAAGTTCCCATTTTCTAATTCCAGTAGTTATCCACCACTATATTTAATTGGCCAGATAGAAATAGGGCAAAAATTGAAATGGGCCTCTCTGCCTCTGTAATGAATTAAATAGTTTTCCATAGCATTAGCTGTAAATGACACTACTGAACTGACAATTTCTTTCTTGTTTGGGCTTCATTTAAACTTCTGAATGGTATTAAGAGGTTATTAGAGATTAATCTCCAATTAGATATTCTGATAGCTCAAGAAATTGTCCAGGGGTCCCTCTGGCCATACTTTCTTAGCATTAAAGAGATATTGAATTAATAATATTTTGCCATCTCTTCAGACCTTTAAACTCCTGTGACTGATGTCCAATCATTTAGCCCACTTTAACAGAATGTCACACTGTGAGTCTTCCATTCTGAATAGGTCACCATAGGCTAGTGCTCATTAGTGTTGTGTGTCCATTTCAGAAGCTGCAGCAGCCACTCAGGCCCTATGTTTTAAGAAAATAAGTAGAAAGTTGTTTTCTCGCAAATGGAAGGGTTATGAAGACAAGGCCATATGTCAGTATTATTGTGACAGAAAAATGTCATCTAGGCGCTATAGTGCTGTATAATGCTCCAACGTAAGGCCATAACATCAGGTTGGGATAGTGAGTGAGGCTTATGGTATAGTTCCCAGACCAGTCTAAAGTGTTGTGCCCGGTACAGGATAGAGTTGAAAACCTAATATCAAAAGCAAGGGCTGCTGGGCAAAACAGTTGTGATTTATGTGGGATTCTTGTCTACGAAAGCAAGACTTGAATGAATTAATCAAGTACTTGCAGTGAAATTTTAAAGAGGAAGTTTGGAAAGAATAAGCTGAGAAGGATCTTCCTAGTTCTGTTACACTGAAAAGTTAAGGGTTTCCTTTCCTTTTCTTTTACCATTTTTTTTTTTAAACTTACATCTTTACCAGAAGATGAAAGATGAAACTATGAAAGATATGTTATTGCTTAGGAATTTATTTCATAATTAATTAACTTTTCCCTTTCTTTACCTCTTTTCTGTAACTACATTGCATATACAGGCTATGTGCACTTAAGTAATAAGACTCCTAAAGGTATAAATTACAGGGCCTCTATAATTATAATTTCTAAATTGGGGATTTCTAAGGAAGGAAGTTATGGTAGATGGAACTCATTAACTGGTTTGGATTAGATGATTTTGGTAGACATCTATTTTTTTTGACTCCCAGCATTGCTTTTTCCTAGTAGGAGCTCTTCAGTTTAATATATCCTTTTCTCATGCCTACTTTTCTGCACTTTTGTGAGATTATCGATGGGCATAACTCACCTTCCAGAGCTATGGGTGGATGAACATATGACCAAAATTACACCAAGATATTACTCTCTTCTTCCTGTATTTATTTATTTATTTATTTATTTATTTTTTAAGATTTTATTTATTTATTTGACAGAGAGAAATCACAAGTAGATGGAGAGGCAGGCAGAGAGAGAGAGAGGGAAGCAGGCTCCCTGCTGAGCAGAGAGCCCGATGCGGGACTCGATCCCAGGACCCTGAGATCATGACCTGAGCCGAAGGCAGCGGCTTAACCCACTGAGCCACCCAGGCGCCCCGTTCTTCCTGTATTTAGAATGGAAATATAAAAGAGAGAAAATGGCGATTTCTGGTTTAGCCTATGTAGAAGATTTAAGAGAATTCCCTGAAAAAAAAAAAAAGATTTTATTTATTTATTTGACAGAGAAAGAGAGAGAGAGGGCACACATGCAGGGAGAGCTGCAGGCAGAGGAAGAGGGAAAAGCAAGTGGAGGGAGAGAGGGGGTTGGGCTGCAGTTGAAGGCCTGAGCTGAAGGCAGACACTTAATAGACTGAGCCACATAGGTACCACTTGAAGAGAATTCCTATTAATTTCCTCTCTTTTTTATGTTGCCAAAGCTGCCCTGTACCCCATAGATACTAAGATCTGGTTGTAATGGATTCCCTTATTTTGGAAACTATTTTATTTCTTTATAATATATATAGTTTTAAGCAAAATTAATTGTTTGGGTTGTGGTCTAAGAATATGAACTGATACCATAATATCAAATCTTTCATTCAACCAGATAAGCTGAAAAAAAATAATTACTTGGCCAAAGACATTAAGAATATAGTAAATATTCCTTATGTTCCACATGTAAGTGAAACCACATGATAATTTCTTTTCTCTGCTTGACATATTTCACTTTGCCTAATCCCCTCCAGTTCTATCCATGTTGATGCAAATGGTAGATAGTCATCCTTTCTGATGGCTGAGTAATATTCCGTTATTTATATGAATCACATGTCCTTTATCCATTCATCTGCTGAAGGACGTCTCTTTTCCTTCCACAATTTGGCTATTGTGCACATTGCTGATATGAACATTAGGACGCATGTTCCCCTTCTTTTCAATACATCTGTTTCCTTCGGGTAAATACCTAGTAGTGCTATTGCTGGGTCATAGGGTAGCTCTGTTTTTAATGTCTTGAGAAATTTCCATACTGTTTTCCAGAGTGGCTGCACCAGCTTGCATTCCCAGCAATAGTGTAAGAGGGTTCCCCTTTCTCTGAATCCTCACCAACATTTGTTGTTCCTATCTTGTTAATTTTTGCCACTGGGGAAGGGAGGGAAAACGGAATGGGAAGAAATTAGAGTAGAGAGACTCTGGACTCTGGGAGATCAACTGAAGCTACAGAAGGGAGGTGGGTGGAGGGAATGGGGTAACTGGGTGATGGGTATTAAGGAGGGCACGTGTTGTGATGAACACTGGGTGTTATACGCAACTAGTGAATTGTTGTACACTACATCCAAAACCAAAGATGCACTATATGTTAGCTAACTGAACATAATAATAATTTTAAAAGACTATAGTAAATATATCTGATTGCGTTATAAGGGAATACTGTGTGTTAGAAGAGATGGGGCATTGAAAACAATCAGTGTGGACCTTGAATTTGGGAGACCTTAAATTCTAGACTCTGGAATTTGCTGTGATGTAGTACAAAGGAACAGAAAACGAAAATGACGTTATCTTCTTTCAGATAGGATATAGATTTGCTTCTATCCTGGGAAATAGTGGGAAATAGCAATCTTGGATCTAATTTTTTGACTATGCCCATGACATCCATGATCTTGTACTATGATATCTATGAATTTCAGTTATCCTATGAGGTGATGGAGGTGGGTTGGATAATCCGAAGGTCCTGTTTGGTTCTATAATCATGTAACTATGTATTTTTATTCTATAGCCCATGGTAAAATGTTGGAAGTTTCTGAACACAAAGATGACAGACTAAAAACCACATTTTAGTATCAATTTTAAAAATGACATTTCTGTAGTTAAAACTGAAATAGAATATCTGAATTATTCTTTACTCATCATAATTTTTAAGACAGGTTTATGAAATACCTAGACCTTTAGAGCAGGCAGACTGCTTGGGATTACTAGTTAAAGTCAAAGGCCATTGAGTAAAGGAAAATGCAGATCTAACATTTTATGTACAAGTTTTATCTGGGGTAAGGAAAATTCATTCAGGAAAAGCAATTCTAATGTACATGAAAAAAACACAAGCAACAAACTGTAACAAATTCTTGCAAAGGATATTTATCATTTAAATTGACAATTACCTAATAAGCAAAAGTAAATTTATTTTGATTATTTGAACTTATTTTAAGTTGAGCTTATAACTGACAGTGTTGGAATGTTGAAAGGACCTGTTTTTGGTACGAGAAATAACACAGAAAAAAAGCACAAATTAAAATCAAAACTTAATGAATTATTATAAAACCAATATCTATGTGACTACCACTCAGATCAACACACAGGTCATGACTTATAACCTAGTAGTCTCTTTCTACCTTCTTCCCATCACTACTTCTTTATCATCCTGGCATTTATTGTAATCACTCCCTTGGTTGTACCATGCTTTTACATCTAATCATAGCTTAGTTTTATCTGTTCTTTTAGGTTTTTTTTTTTTTTCTGTTCTTTTAGTTTTGTACTAACAGAGATATATGTAATGTCTTTTACTGTGCTTGACTTCTTTCACTTAACATTATCATTGTGAGATACATCTATGTTGGTGTGGGAAACTGTATCTCAGTCATTTTGCGCGCTGACTAGTATTCCATAATGCATATGCTGCAATTTATCTGTTGTATTAATGGGTATTGGAGTTGTTTACACTATTGACTATAAATCATACTTCTATGAACAATCACATACATGTTTCTTTAATCTCATGTGCTTGCATTTCTGCTGGGTAAATTTTAAAGGGTAGATTTCCTGAACTATGGATTATATGTATGTTCAACTTTAGGAGATAATTTAAAGACATTTTCTAAAGAGATTTTATGTTCCAACCATCATTGTATGAGAGTTTTCATTGATCCAAATATTTCAGACCAATGTATATAGTTAGTATTTTTAATTTTAGCTATTCTTATGCTTGTGAAGTAGTATTTCATTGTGATTTTAATTTGCATCTCCCAAATTCATAGAAGTTTGAGTACCTTTTTATGTTTATTTCCACTTTCATATCCTCTTTTGTGAAGAGCCAACTCAAGTCAAATTTCTTACATCCTTTGCTTGATAATTTTTATTATATTTGGAAGGTTCACAGCTACTATCTGCTCAAATATGATGGTTGTTCTTTTCTCATTCTCTTATTTTTCTAGACCTTCTTACTGTATATTTCATGGTTGTTATCCTCTTCCTTGTACATTCCTTTCTTTTTCTTCCTCTGCGTCATTCATTATCCTGAGTTATTATTCAGTTTACTAACTCTTTAGTCACCTATGTTTGATTTGTGCTAATCCAACCTGCTGAGTTCTTAATTTCAATGATCATATCTTTACGTTCTGAAATTTCCACTTAAAAAAAAAATTCTATCTCTGTCAGTATTCTGCCACTTTGTCTTTTATGCTATTTGAACAGAATAAAGTGGTTACTTTTTAATTCTATGACTTGTTACTCTAGTATCTGTACCATGAATAGATCTACTTCTATGTTTTATTATTTCTGCTGATTTGGTTCATGTGGTTTTGTCTCCTAATGTATCTGTATCAAATTTTTTTTATTTTGTTGGGCTTTATTTTTACAAAATTATTTGTAAAAATAAAATAATTTGAGGTCTCTGACATTATCTTCTTTCAGATAGGATATAGGTTTGCTTCCTACCTTGGAAAGTAGTGGGAAATAGCAATCTTGGATCCAGCTTATTTGTAGATATGTTGTAAGTCCCTGAAGAGGTCTGTGTATTTCTCTTTAAAAATTTATTCCTGAGGCATAGTGTTTCAGTATCTTACCAAAAGCAAGGGAGATTCCTTAGGTTTCCTCCTAAGGAATATAGGATAATTTCTATCCTCTTAGCCCAGCAAGGCTACAAAAATGATGATCAGCTAACAATTAACATTCCAACCTAACCTCCCTGAGCTTTTATCTTCCTGGCCCAGTAATCCTTTATTATTTTATTAGGTCTTTTATTCCTTTGAGCAATTTTTAAAATACCCACATATGTTAAATATTATAAATATAAGTATGTATGTATTTTTCCTTCAGTGGAAGGCTTTTCCAAGATAATACACCATGTCTGGAAGTGAAAAATCCCTTGTTTGGTTTAATCCATTTTTACAATGCTACTATAATTATAATTTTAGAAGAGACCTTTCATTTTATTTCATTCAATTCCATTCCACTGAGGATAACAGCTAAACATCTTAGCTCATAATTTGTAGCTTTCTGTAATCTAACTTTAATCTTACCTTCCACCTTTATATAATGTCATTCCCTACCACATGCATTATTATTCTAAGGCTATGGAAACTACATTGTTCCCCAGTGACAGGGGACAATCTAATGTTCTTTTTCCTTTAACTCATGCTGTTTCGGCTGTCAGAGTATGCTTTCATTGTTTGGTGATAAAATCCTATTCATCTTTCTAGACAGCTTTAATGTCAACTCTTCTGTGAATGTAGGTCCTAAACCCATCTCGAACATAGACACAAAAACACACTGCAGAACTGATCATTCCCTCCTCACTTTCTGACATGATTTCCCATGTAGCTTATAAATAAGCGACACTAACCTGTTTCCAGAAACTACCCTACTTGCATACCTTCATGCCTTTGCTCATGATAATCTCTTTGCCTAAAGAAGACCCATCTCGTGCCTCAAAGAGACTCCATTGATTTTTTTATGGCTCAAAAATTTGAGTTAATATATATCATTCCTCCTTATATTTGTCCATGACTCACTCTGTCCATACGTTAATTAAAGTCATTGTACCTACTTTCTAAATTGCTGGTCACATGTTTTTCTTCCTGGAGGAAGAGATCATCACTAATTTATCTTTTTTTTTTTTTTTGCCCAAAATTTAAAACAATAATTGATATAACCATAATATGTGATTGATGTACAATTAATATGTGATTGATACTAGAGTAAATGCATAAATGAATGCATGAATGCATATAATGTGTCTCTATTTCACTAGTTCTAAAATATTTTCCCACAAATGGCTTCAGAAATTCAGTTTATATAATGAACCCAAAGTTCAGGTCATCACATTTTCATTTTTCATGATAGTAGAGGAAAATGGCAGGAATTAATAAAAGCCAGGCACAATTCCAAAACCTCATTTAGCTGGTATTTTCTCTTGCTTCCACCAAAGTGTGACTAACAAATAGAATGATGCTTTATTTTCTCCATTTGGGTTTTGCTTGTTAGCCTATATAGTGGGGATATTATTGAGCTGTGAAATTGTTGAAAGCACTCATCTCTAAATATTAGTAGACATAAGAATCCACTGAGAAAATTATTAATATTGCAGATTTATGACCCTAAATACCTGGTTCAGTAGGGCAGATTTGGACCCAGGAATAAGCATTTTATTAAGTGCCTTAGGTAATTCTATTTCAAGAGATTCTATTACTACCATTAAAAAGGCTCCAGTTTCCTTGTAGTAATTGATTTACAAAGAAGCAAACCATTGGGCACAAAAGTAAAGCCTAATTAACCAGATGCTGAGGTCTGGAAAGCTGAATAGAAATATCTGAGTTATATACTTTTTTTTTTAAAGATTTTACTTATTTATTTTACAGCGAGAGATCACAAGTAGACAGAGAGGCAGGCAGAGAGAGAGAGGGAAGCAGGCTCCCTGCTGAGCAGAGAGCCCGATGTGGGACGATCCCAGGACCCTGAGATCATGACCTGAGCCAAAGGCAGCGGCTTAACCCACTGAGCCACCCAGGCACCCTGAATTATATACATTTGACATGGTGAGCAAAATGAGACTCCATCCTTCAATATCTAAAAGGGGCATAAATACCAGGCAACAGTAACAATGGGAGGGAATTTATCAATTGCCTTAGAAACCAATTAAATATTGCTTAAGAAAAACAACAAGTCAGAGGGAGAGACAAACTTAAATTAAGAACATATGTTATCCTGAAAGGTATTTCTCTGGGCTATAATCTACCCCAATCCCTACTTTTCTTCTAATAATTCCTCTATCCCTTTGTCTGCCTGCCATTCTTCTAAATGATGATGTCTGATGAAAATTATAATCTGGCAATTGTGATTTGACAGACCATGAAATTGTTTGTGGAGTAGGTAGATGAAATGTAGAGTAGTGATTTTGATTGACTTGAAGGAATTTATTAATTGATTTCAGAAATATTGTCTAACCAAATAAATAACTTTATTTAGTTGGCTTCTCAAGTTCATTACCTTGATGGGACTCATTTGGTTAGAATAAAAAACACACATGCATTTGTAAGTATGGGTTAACATATACAACCTTTCCACCTAAAAAGAGAAAGTGTATCACGTTTTACAACTATAAGCATTAATATGCAAAGGTACTTTTTCTATTTTTTTCCAGCTTTTTATAGCATTACTTTCAAACCATACCCGTCATTTTGAATTAGGAATATGTGTCAGTATTTGGAAAAAGTAACATGTTAAAGTATGGGCCCAACTCGTATGCTGTATATGTGAAGTTGTTAGCATATCTGGCTTTCTGAATCCACCAAGTAAGTTGGCCAAGATGGAAACATTAATTGGAATATGTGGGTGTGCTCTGATTCTTATGGTATATCCATCGAAATGACATGATTGGCCAAGAAAGCATATTTAGGATTCATATGTTTTAATTACAAAATATAATTCTCCATGGATCTCATTTTAATATAAATTATTATAAATTATAATTTTATTATAAATAAGCTCTGTTTATTATTGTAGTTCTTTAAAACTCTGATAATTAGCACATTTAGATGTCATTTATTTTAATATGGGGCATTTACTTTTTTAGGGGTTTATCATAAATGCAAAAGAGATCAAGAAAAGAAGAAAAGTTTCATGGTTGTGTCATAATTTATCAATGTAAATAGCGAACTCCTAATTTTTGATGGAAATAATCACTGTATTTTTTTTTAATTTCCACTATTAATTATTTAACCAGTCAGGGACACAGGGACTGTTTGAGATATAATTTGTCTTTCCTCCAAAATCCAAGTAACTATACTTCTAAAAGTAAAAGTTAGAGCATGTTTTTTATTTGTTTATTTTGTAAAGTTTTACTTGGGGACCAAATTTATTTTCACTAACAGCAGTGGAAAATAAAGTGCTAAAAGGGCATGAGAAAGAGAGATTGAATGTGAGACTGATGATTTAACAGAAATACTCACTTGAGAATTTTAGACAAGCATCAAAACCCGTGGGAACCTCTAAGAACGATTTTGGTTTACATATTATTATGATGCTCCCTACATTTCTGCTAGCAAATATATGTATGTTTTAAATCACAGGCCATATTAAAAGCCCAATTCACACTGGTATTTACTTGGTTATCAGGGCTGTACTAGCATAAAAAGAATGATGTTTATTGTTCCCAATCATGTGCCCTGAAAAATTGTCTTTATAATAATGACAAGCAAGACTATCACACTTTACACAGGGCAGTCTGGAATGTGCACAGTCCTTGCCTTGATATGTGATGTTTAATTAAAACAAAAATCAGAGATCCTCTGAAGGATAAGACTTATTTTTGTATTGTGTCTGTCAACTTGTTCCTGCATGCAAACAGTCTCTTTCTTCCCCTTTATGTCTCTGCCCTACTATATAAAAGGATTGATGTAGGTAATAAACCTGACCTACTTCCTAGATTTAAAACTGCATCTGTCGGTAACTTGCTAAAGAGTTTGAGCTCTGATGAGCTAATCAAGGCTTATACTGTCACCCCAATAGGGCACACATGGAGTCATAAAATTGTTTCACCCTATTATGTGTAAGTTGGAATAAAAGGGTATTAGCACACTGTCAGCACAAATGCTTCTAGAGTTCTTTTTCTTGAGGAAACTGATCTCCTCTTAAGACACAGGACCAAAGTAAAGAACTGGACACCTAAAGCACCATTATCTACCTACTTTCTTATAGGAAAATACACATAGACATTTCTCAGTCCTGATGAGTAAGAAAAATAGAAGTGCACATATGATTTTTAAAAACAGACACATCCTAGGATACAGTCAGCAGCTTAAATAAGAAACAAAAGAAATGCTTTAATTGGCCTTTTTGGATACACGGCACACATCACTTCTTAAATAGAATAAAGCTCCTGTATGAGTGCTTATTTTTTTTTTTTATCACTTATTAGATGAAATACCAGTGGACTAACTAGGCTGCTGGCTAAGCTGGATCCTGAACCATGATCAAAATTAATCATGCAGTCTGGAATTTAGTGACAAGCGTTCGAATGCCACATTGAAAATGGCAGCATCTGCTTAATACCATGAGCCCATTCAACACTGGTGTATAACAGCACTGAGATAGGAAATGTTTCTGCTTGAAAGTAGAATAAGTATTTATGTGATTAAATGATGAAAAAATGAACTTTAAAAGTGAAGAATTTTAGAGATTGTTAAATAATATTATTGAAATTAAATTGTTAAAATTGTTACCCTGTTTGAGAAAAGAAAGTGAAATTGTTTCCTAGGAGTTTACTGATTATAGATCCTTACCTACATTTGGTTCAACCCATTAAGTATCCATGGAGACATTTAGACAGCAAGTGTTTGTATATATTAGGCAAGGTTTGGGTAATTAATAAAAATAAGGTGTGAAACTATTAACAGGGAATTAATACTAACCTTCTATTCTTCTCTTCCATTCTCCAATATTGAATAAATGTAGACGTTATATAATAGATAATGAATTAAATGCTTGTGCTACAGATTAAACTTTAGAACAAAGTAATTAATTTATCTTCTTTTTGCTATAAACATAAACTTAGTTCAACAAGGGAAATGTCTACTTTCCCTATACAGTCGGTTCTGTAATGCAACATGTTTATTTCTAAACATTACTTTGAAAAATCACAAAATAAAACTGAGGTACTTATGGGGGAAATGTGGTTAGGTACAACACTCAATAACTTTATTATTGACATAATATTCTAATTATGATTATGATTAACATTAGAAATAGGAACCCAATAAAAACAGTAGCACAATTTTATACATATTAAGCGGTTAAGAAATATGTTGAGACCACAATAAGTATAGGTACTTAGTCTCGAAAAAAACCTGAAGTGGAAGTGCTCATGGGAGCGGGTGTCAGAGGATTTCAGTTTATTTGGAAGGAGGGTTATCTTATAAGAAAAGCTATAACACCATACAACGATGGGTAGGTGTGTCTCCTATCAGAGGCAGCAAACTATGGTAGCAGGTAGATGTTTGACTGTGCATCTTGTGTATTACAATAAAACTTGGGTCAGCTGGGCCCAGTTTTTTGTAATCACCTAGCATTTCACCCAAATGAAATAGCACATAAGTAAACACAATTTATATTACACTCATTATTCCCTAGTGTATAATTGCATTGGACCAAATTTACATTTTTGAAACAAGTGTTATAGCATAACTGACTAAACTGGAATCAGTGAAAATTTTGCTTATAAATTATATACTCATTATGTCATCAACCTGACTTGACAATATTCTAATATTCAGAAATGTATTTCTATGGAACACGCTTTTCCTTATACTGAAAGTTTGTACTAGACAAAATTCGGGGGGATTTTGCACTTTTGGCTTTCTCAGGTCCACTTACAGTCCACCCTATTTGAAGGATAATTGTATTTGACAAATCATTCCAAAATTAGTCTCGAAAGGTACTTTTACAAATTGGAATCTGTTAAGAATAATCAATGAATAAGGAAAAGAGTTAATTTTAATTAAATACATACTATGTATCAGAAATAGTACTACAAATTCTAACTGAATCGTATCATTTGCTGAACAACATGGTTGTTTGGTTTGCTAATAGACCCATTTTACAGAACTGTTCACTACAGCTTTGAAATGGATAAGTGATTTCTCAAATTTCATGTAACACATAAAAACAAGGCTACTTATTTTAGTATTCTGATTCAGACTCTTTAGCACAAGCCACTTAGAGATAATTTTAAGTTCTTGGCTTGGAGATTTGAGAGGAAGAGACTATGAAGTCTCCCCTCCCTTAACTTATCACTTCTGTATAGCAGAACATTATGTCTATTAACAAATTTATTGTCCTTTATATCTGTTGTGTGGTTTTAGTTTGTTTCAGAGAATTTAGGAGACCACGTGTAGAGATGCTTAATCATTATCCTTCCTTTAATTCAGAGGAAAAGATGTCCCTTGAGTCAAGAATCTAATTAGCCTGGGTGCGGCGTGGAAAGAAGAACATTGCGAATATATATTCTATTCCAGGATGGTAGAGTTGTGGTCCAATAGGAGATCTTCACTTGTTACCCATTCTTGAAGAAGCTGATAGAAATTATAAACTCCCTTTTCTGTTAAGTGCACAGACACTTGATTAAAGCCCCTTAAAGTAATGTATCACTCACTCGCCTCCATCATTCAACAGCATTATCCTCAAGTGCTGCTTGCTTAAGCACTGAGGGGTGGCATGAGGGAGGAAGGCAATTGTAGATTTGGCCTGAGCAAAAGTTGGTTTTCTGCCCAGGAAAGTTACCTGGCGATGGCTAATTCCCAGCTCTATGATGTCTTATTTTGCTCTTTTTGAGGCTTCATTTCTTTTATTCTAACCCTTTCTCTACCCATAAGGTATCACTTAGAAAAACACAGCAGGTGCTCTGAGCCTGTTTGTCAAAAAGTACACATGATTGTATTTGGTTGCTAGAGTTTGTAAACGAAAATACAGGTCATAGAGTTAAATCTGACTTTCAGATGCACAACAAATAATGTTAGAGTACTAGTATATTCCATATATTTCATGAGATAAACTTACGCTAAAAAAATCATTTTTAATCTGAAACTCAATTTTAATTGAGGGTCCTGTGCGTCATAGACCATCCCTCCATTTATAAGTAATATATTCCAAGAGGCAAGTGTCCTCAGCAGGGCCCTCTGACAGCCTTGCTTTAAAGATTGCCTTGTTTGACAAGCCATTGTCATTTCTTTAAATTAATTGAAAAAAATTAGTTAAATGTTTTGCTTCGGCTTCAGCCCCTTAGGACTCATAATATCCTATGAGAAGGGTTGTCAGCATCTTGAATTATTGCCTAGCTTCCATAGAGTAGATAAAGACAGAGTTTTAACAGCTTTTGTTTCCTCTCCTGAAATTGAAGATAGATTCAAACATTCTTTATGTGTACGTTTTTGAATGTCTCTGTGGAATAAAAGATTCCATATTATTTGACCCTTCTATGTTTCTGTCTCGTGTCCAACACAGTCATGCTGGTATTTTCCCGAACGAATAAAAAACAAAGCCTCAATGTATGGCAACCAGGACAAGTGAAAATTTCTCTATCAGCTCAGATTTAGCTAAGCTTATTGCACCTAAATGTCTCTTTTCGAGACTTTTCAATCTTGGTCTTCCAAAAATATGCATCGAATAATGAACTTTAGAAACCCATTCTTTCTCTATGGCATTGATTCATGCGATAAAGCCCACAAAGCTATCTTTAATTATTACTGTATAGGATATCCCGTTATCTTTAATTATCACTGCCGAATGGTTGCAAAATCAAATACTGCTGGCAATCAAGAGTCATTATACAATAGCATGATTGCATCTGTTCATATTAACAGATAAGCACAGAAAATCAAAACAGTGTCTGATTTAACCACTAAAACTGTCTGAACAAAATATTGTATCTAGCGCTCTTAATATCTTGCGGTGACTTTGATCTGATTAAAATCCAAAGAAACATAACCACAGATGCAAATGTTCTGGTGTCTCTGAAATTAATATTGCTGAATTTCACTGGACTGAATTGCTGGAATCCTAGTGAAGCAGAAGTGATTATAGGCACAGTATAAACTTATGATAGGAGGATATCTAAATCTCTGAGGCCGCAGGTGCAGGATTATAGCAAAACCCCAGTGAAACATTCAGTGTTCTGTCTAAATACCCCAGTACAAAATTAATTAGGCAGTTGATCACATAATAAAGCTATGATGGATGATCTAATGGAAACTAGCATCTCAGAGTCAATAACGAACTTGATTCTCTTATTAGATGCAGCTGATTTTCAGTACTGCCATTTACAAGATTGTGTGCATAATAGAAGATAAAAAAAAGAGGGGGTTCTATTTTGAAAATGAGAACTCAGTTACAGTATTTATCTCTGTTGGAAACTATAATATGTAAGCAATGTAGAATTTGTAGATAGACATATCTGCGAGTAATTCTCTAAGATACTTGCCTGAAAAGCACATCAAAGAACAGGGAAATAATGAGACAGGCTCCAGCTGTTGGATTCCTACAGCTTTTGATTTGTGCTCTACTAGAAACTCCAGGTTTTGATCCTGTGTTGATTATTTCCATGGTACTGAAGTTGATTTGTGCATTATTTAAAAACAGACAGTAGGCAGCAAAACAAGGAAGAGTTTGCAAACTACATCTTAAAGGACATTTTGTTTCTGTCTTGTCATTTCCAGCATTCCACTTAGGGGCTCTGGTGATGTGCATGGCTACCTGTAGAGGAACATACATTAAAAATGGAGAAGGTACAGAACAGAGCCAATCAAAGGTTTTAAAAAGAAATCAGGATGATATTGCACCTAAAGTGACCATGGCATTCCAGGACTAGGGGATGTAAGAGTGCCACATGTTCCATGTTGATTTTCAATTCTGTAAAACCGTGCAAATGATTTTGAGGGCGCAAACAGCTGTCCACTTTGAAGTGAGGAATATTTACTCAGCATAGAAACCGGGTGGTTAAAAATTACTGAACATTCTGTCAGCACTGGGTAGACCTCTTCTGAGGCATGGCTTCGAGAAGACCTTGCTGAAAAGGCAGTCCATTTTTGAAAAAGTTCATTCGTTGTTTCCTCCAACCTATGTTTTATCTCCTAATAAAAAACAATGTGAATTTTTGCAAATTTGGTAATACGGTTTTCTGGAGAACTCTGCCCAAAGTGTTTTTGTGTTCTGATGGTAACAGAGTAAATAGGTCAAGGAAGAGCCTGTGATTTCTCCTGCTGTTTGACTTTTTGATGATTTTTTTTTTTTACCTGGTGTTTTTTTGTTTGTTTGTTTTGGTTTGGTTTTTTGTGGTTGAAAGCACGATTATACAAGGTGAGCTGTTGTTTGGTTGCACTGCTCTTGAGAAAAGAAATCCAGCTGGCAAGTGACTTAATTTGGTTGTCTGTGAGCTCCTTTCAGCCGTTCTTCCTTCTTTCCTTCCTGATCTTACCTCCCTCCGTGGGCACAGATATACAAACACATGTACACAAGAAACATTGGAACAGCTGCTTTGTGGACCAGTGAGAAATTCTTTAAGGTTATTTTTAGAGAATCCCTCACACCTGATCAGCTTATTGACTCAGAGAGATATCAATAATCAATATACAACTCTGAGAGTCTCTTGGAGGTCACTGTTTGATTTGACATTGACTCAACCTTCTTCTTATCAATAATCACTTCCTCCCTCCTCATTTGGTCTCTCTTGGCTAGGTTGACAATATATAGTACTTGGAGACTTCCTTAATCAAAGGCAATGTAAGAATTATAGTGGAGATTTCTATGTTCATAGGTATAAGTCAAGAATATTTTTAGAGTTGTAACTATACCTGGGCTCATGTAAAATAACACACATTTTAAGACAACTTTCTTATATTCTAAAAGCTCTATATGGAGCTAAAAGCACTGAAGCAATGCAGTCAGAAAATCTGAAGTAAAAATATTCAGAAACATTTAAGAAAACAATGAAGTCACATGGCATTTAATAGAAAATTGTTTGTTCCAATAACATAGATATAAATGAAGATTAGTATCATTTTATTTATTTTTTAAAGATTTTTTTTTTAAGATTTATATATTTGTTTGAGAGAGAGAGAGCCTGAGGAGGAGGAAAGGGGAGAGGGAGAGAGAGAGAGAGAAAGAGAGAGAGAGAATCTCCCCAATGAGAGCACAGCCTGACACAGGGCTCAATCTTAAAACCCTGAGTTCATAAACTAAGCCAAAATCAAGAGTCAGTCACTTAATTGACTGAGCCACCCATGTGCCCAAAAGATTTTACTTTTTAACTAATCTCTGTACTCAACGCAGGGCTTGAACTAACAACCCTGAGACCGAGAGTTGCATGCTCTACAGACTGAGCCAGCGGACATGTGGTAGACTCAGTTGGTAGAACATGTGACTCTTGATCTTGGGGTCATGAATTCAAGCCCCACATTGCGTGAGGAGATTACTTATAAAAAGAGTTAGATGAGCATAGTTTTATAAGACTTCAAATAATAGGACAGATAAGAAGAGATTAAAACCTATGCTAAGCTGAGAAAGAAAAATAAATTTGAAAAATTCCCTAGAAGCAGTAAAAACCCAAAAACCAAAAACCAAAAAAAAAAACCCAACAACAACAAAAAACCCCTCTCTCTGAACTAGTGAGTCTGTCCTGTCTTGATTGATGACTACAAAAGATATCTAGGCAGCTTTTTGAAATAATTTAATCATACAATAAATAGGCATTTTTTTAAATTTTTTATTTTTTATAAACATATATTTTTATCCCCAGGGGTACAGGTCTGTGAATCACCAGGTTTACACACTTCACAGCACTCACCAAAGCACATACCCTCCCCAATGTCCATAATCCCACCCCCTTCTCCCAAACCCCCTCCCCCCAGCAACCCTCAGTTTGTTTTGTGAGATTAAGAGTCATTTATGGTTTGTCTCCCTCCCAATCCCAACTATATCCAGCTAGGCTATCATTGAAAATAGAAGGAGAGATTAAAAGCTTCCAGGACAAACAAAAACTGAAAGAATTTGCAAACACCAAACCAGCTCTACAGGAAATATTGAAAGGGGTCCTCTAAGCAAAGAGAGAGCCTACAAGTGGTAGATCAGAAAGGAACAGAGACCATATACAGTAACAGTCACCTTACAGGTAAATAGGTATTTTTAAAAGAAAAATATAAAATGCAGAGAAGAAGAAATAAAATAACAATCGCAAAAAAATAACAATCGCAAAAGACAAAAATATGATTACATATTTTCCTTAGAGTTTTGCATAGTTTGCAAACACAGAGAAATTATTAGTCAGATTGGCTAGGTTACACAGCAGTGACAAATTCCCTAACTGCAGGGCTTACAGAACAAAGGTTTGTTTCTAATTTACATCATATGTCTAATGCAGGTTGGCAGGCCTTCTGCTTCCCATAGTCTCTCAGAGTCCCAGTCTGTGGGAGGCTCCACCATATTATAGCTAAAGTATTTGAAACACATGGCCTCCAAGTTTGCTGCGGTCGATTAAGAGAAGACAGGAGGCTCGTGCAGGATGTTTATAAGATCTAAGCATATAAATGGTTTATATTACTTCTGCCACATGGTCCCAAATTTACTGCAAAATAAATTGACAAATATAGTCTTTCTAAATGCCCAGGAGAAGTAAAATGAAATAAAGAGTTGGAACAATACAGACTTGTTTCTGTCTCCTCCCACATGCCCAGTTTTGGACAAAATTTGAATCATTATGTTTTACAGTTTAGCTTTATTTGAATTAATGAATTATGAATATATGTTTCCAATGTGTGCAGAATATTTCATAATGTAAATATTGCACCCTTTACACGATGTATTTTTTTTTTTACTGTTGTAAATTGAAATCCCACATTATTTTTATGTAAAGCATAACAGTAAGGTTGTGGCTAAGAGTGTGGCTCTTCTGTCAGAAAGACCTAAATTTGAATCTACATCCCCTTTCCTCACCAGCTCTGTGACTGGAGGAGATTCATTAAGCAACTTATGTAGATTCAGTGTTCAATTAGATGGAAACAATAATGCCTTTCTCATTTACTACCTTGTGGACTCAATAAGATAAAGGAAGTTCTTAGTTCACAGCTAACTATTAAGAGTATAAGCCCAGAATAAATGACAATATCAGAGGCCTTTATGATGATATTGGTGATGGCTAGTGATACTACATAGATCTCTTGCATGAACACAAGCACAGGAGTTGAGGCGAAGAGATGTGCTCTAACACAGCAAGTCTGGGCCTTACATGAATTTTGCCACAATTTAATCCTGAACAGAAGAATCATCTATATTGCCAGTGTTATCCACATACATTTTTTGGATTAGCTTATATTTGGATGCAACCTTTGTGGTTTCAAAAGTATGGAACAGTACCATAATTGTATATGGGGATCACCCTGCACTGTTCTTCCATAGCTAGCCACAGCTCTGTGAGAGAAAGAAAACGTAAGCCATTTGGTGCTTTATTTTTTTTTAATTTTTTTTAGTTTTGTAAAGATTATATTTATTTATTTGACAGACAGAGATCACAAGCAGGCAGAGAGGCAGGCAGAGAGAGGAGGAAGCAGGCTCCCCGCTGAGCAGAGCAGAACAGAGAGCCTGATGCGGAGCTCGAACCCAGGACCCTAAGATCATGACATGAGCCAAAGGCAGAGGCTTTAACCCACTGAGCCACCCAGGCGCCCCAAACATTTGGTGCTTTAAAACAAACAACCAAACCCTGAATCACAAAGACATATCTGTAAGGATGTTTATAATAGCAGTATTTATAATTACAAAGACATGGATACCATATAAGCAGTCATCATTGGTGGTAAATCAAATTATAAAACATAATACTAAATAGAATATAATACAGCCAGGCAAAAGGAAAAGGCTAATTTGTACCTCATCTATTTATATAGAAAGATTTCCACAATACTGTATATTGTTTTCTGTGTCTCGTGTGTGGTTCCTCTATTCTTTATTTACTACCTTCCTTTGCATAAAGTGAATATTTTCTGTTGTAGTTCCCACACATCTCCAACAATACTCTGTCTTGTCAGTCCTTGTTCATGTGAGCCATTCTAATAGGTGTGTAGTGGTTTCACATGGTAGGGTTTTTTTTTAAGTTTTTATTATTGAAGTATAGTTGACACAAGATGTTATATTAATTTCAGGTGTACAATATAGTGATTTGACAGTTGTATACATTATGCAGGGCTCATCACAGTATAGTTATCATCTGTCACCATACAATGTTATTACAATATTATTGACTATATTCTCTATGATGTACTTTTCATCCCCATACTTTATTTATTTTATAACTGGAATTTTGTACCTCAACCTCAAAAAACAGTGTAGTTTTAATTTATATTTCCCTAATGAAATGAGGTTTAACATTTCCATATACATATATATATATATATATATATGTGATTACCTATTATATAAGGCGTGTGTGTGTGTGTGTGTATGAGTTATGTATATCTGTTTGTCTCTTTTAGTGTTAAACTGTTTGGTTTTGGATCAGTGAGTTTTGAAAATTATATATCCAAATATAAGTCATTTATCAAAAATACAGTTTGTACATATTTTCTTCCAGGATGAAATTTGTCTTTACATTCTCTTTTGAGAATGTCTTTCGAGAAGTTTGTTTTTTTTTTTTGTTTTTTTTTATTTCCAGCATAACAGTATTCATTATTTTTGCACCACACCCCGTGCTCCATGCAATCTGTGCCCTCTATAATACCCACCACCTGGTACCCCAACCTCCCACCCCCCGTCCCTTCAAAACCCTCAGATTGTTAAGGGAGTTGTTTTTTTGAAGTATAACTTTTGTGTGTGTCATTTTATGAAATATACTTTTGATATCATAATCAGGAGACATTTGCCAAAGCTAAGGCCAGAAAATTTTCTTTTTAACACATTTGCAGTTTTAGGATTTACATTTATTTTTATAATCCTTTTTGACTTAATTTTTATATATAGTAAAACATATGTTGTAGTTTTGTTTTGTTTTGTTTTGAATATGGAATTCCCAAAGATCTAGTACCATTTGTTGATGACTGCTATCCTCTCTCCACTAAATTGTCTCTGTACCTTTGTCAAAAAGCAGTTACCATAGTGTAAATCTATTTCTGAAGACTTTAGTCTGTTCCATTTATTTATTTGTCTTTTTTTGTGTTTTGTTTTCTTTTTTGTTGTTTTGTTTCATTTTGGGGTGTGTGTGTGTGTGTGTGTGTGTGTGTGTTTTGCTAATAGCACCCTGTCTTAATTCTGTAGCTTTATAATGAAATCAAAGAATGTTAGCCTACAATTCTGTTTTTTTTTTTTTTCTTAAGTTTTTTTTTTTTTTTTTTTTTTTTTTAGGTCCTTTGCCTTTCCCTGTGAATTTTTTTGTCAGTTTTTGAGTTTCTATAAGAAAAGCCTTATAACTTTATTTGGGAGGCATTGAAACTATAGATCAAATTGGGAATTATTGATATCTTACCAATATTGAGTCTTCTAAACCTGAACACAATATATCATTCTAATTATTTAGTTCTTTCATTTCTTATAGCAATATAGTTTTTAGTTTTCTGTGTATAGATCTTTTATATCTCTTGTCAGGTTTATCTCTAAGAATTTTATATTTTGATGCCAATTCAAATAATATTGTTTATTTCATTGTTTTTGCTAGTCTATAACAATGCACTTTTTAAAAATATTGATCTTATATCCTACCATCTTGCCAAAATCACTTATAAATACTTTAACATTTTTTCTATCAAATTTTCAACATAGACTACCATATCATATGAAAATAAAAATCATTTTTACTTATATTTTCCTGCTTTATAGTACTGGCTAGACTCTCTAGTGAAGTATTTAAAGGAAGTAATATGATTAGACACCTCATCTTGTTCCTGATCTTAGGATGGAAGCATCCAGTCTTTCATCATTACTATTATATTAACTATGGGGTTTTGTAGACATACTTTTCCTGGCTGAGGACATTTCCTGCTATTTCTGATCTGGTAAAATTTATCATCAAGTAATGATGCTAACTTTTCAAATTTGTTGAGATTTTTATGTCCTTTGGTTCTCTTTATCAGACTTATATATCTGGAATAAAATCCTTTTAATAAATTTTTAGATTTGATTTTATAAAATTCTATTAAGAAATGTTTTCACCTATAATTATTAATAATATGGATTTGTAGCTGTCTTTTCATGTAATGCCTTTGTGCCCTTTTTGTATCAAAATAATGATGGCTTTCTTCATAAAGTGAATTGGAAAACATTCTTTTTTTTTTTTTAATGATCTTCTTGGAAAAATTTGTGCAGAATTTGCTATTACTTCCTCCTTAAATGATTTTTAGAATTAACCAGTGAAGTCATCTAAACCTGGAACAATAAATTCAGGTTCTTTAATGGATTTAGGGTTCTTCAGGTTGTTTTCAGGTGAGCTTTGGTACTTTGTGTCTTTCAAAAATTTTGTCTTATTTCTCTAAGTTGTCAAATTTTTGGCTATGTTCTCTTATTATACTTTAAATATCTGTAGAAATTATAGTGATGCCATCTCTCATTCATGAGCTTGGTGATTTCAGTCTTCCCTTTTTATTCTGATTAGTCTACCTAAAGGTTTATCAGGTTTATTGATCATTACAAAAATAAGCTTCTGGTTTCGTTAATTTTCTCATTTGTTTTCTATTTCACTGATCTGCATTTTGATCTTTATTAATTTCTTTTTTTTTCTGCTTACTTTAATTTGCTCTTCTTTTTCTAAATTCTTGTTAGAAGTTGAGGTCTTTTAAGACCATTCACATTTTTAAATCTGAACTTTTAGCACTATAAATTGGCTACCCCAAATCTTTGAAACAGTTTGTTTTTATTTTTATTCAATCCAAAGTATTTTCTGATATCCCTTTTGATATTTTCTCTGACCCAGTTTATTTAAAAGTGTGTTTTTGTTCCTAAGTATTTTGAGTTTATCTGAATTTATCTCCAAATATTTCTGTTATTTGGATAGTATTTGTATAACTTGAATACTTTTAAATTGACTGAGGATCATTTTTAGGTCCAATATGTACCCTCTCTTGGCACATATTTCATGTGCACTTGGAAAAAAACTGAATTTTCCTGTTGCAGAGAGAATTTCCTAAAGGCTGTTAGTTGCTATCTGTTTTCAATTGTTTTATAACTTTACTGATTCTCCTTCCACGTATTCTACAAATAGAGAGAGCTGTATTGTGATCTTTGACTGCAAGTATAGTTTTGTCTATTTGTCTTTGTTGTTCTATTAATTTTTGCTTCACATGAGCTTCTCTTTTTAGGTACATAAAATTTATCATAGTTACATCTTCTCAATGAATTGACACTTTATCATTATCGGGGAAAAAAACAATTTTATCACTGAAAATATTCTTAACCTGTAATAAAATTTGTTTTATATTAAACAGCTACTCCAATTGTCTTTTGAGTAGTGCTGGCATTATACATCTTTTGTCATTCTTTTACTTTACATATGTACCTTTATAGTTATTTCTTTGTATTTTAAGTGTCTTTTTTATACACATCTTCTGGTGGAGTATTGCTTTTGTTTTTATCTACTCTTACAATCTCATCTTTTTTGGGAGGATATTCAGAACATTTACATTTAGTGTGATTCATGATCTAGTAAGATTTAAGTCTATCATCAATCTGTCTACTCTGTATGTGTCCCATCTGTTCTTTTTGCCTCGTATTATTTTTTTTCCTGCCAATATTGGACCAATTGAATATATTTTATAATTCAAATTTATCTCTTTTTTTTGGTATATTAACTAAAACTCATTGTTTTGTTATTTTAGCGAGTTAGGGTATATAATTTACGTTTTGACTTATCGCAATTTACCAATAATTTTTATTTTCTGTCTAAAGAACTTCCTGTAATAGTTTTTGTAGGGCATATCTGGTAATAAAGAATTCTTTCAGCTTTTGTGTGTCTGAAAATGTCTTTACTTCACCTTTGTTTTTGAAAGAAAGTTTCACCAGATATAGATTTTTAAATTATATCTTTCCCCATTCCCTTACCCCTAGGATTTTTAAAATGTTGCACCACTATTGTTTGGGGTACAGGTTTTTTTCTAACCAGAAATCTTCAGTCATCATTATATTTATTCCTCTGTAATTAGATTGTCTTCAGAATTTCTTTTTATTACTGGTTTGAACAATTTGATTATAACGTGTATTGCTGGAGTTTCTCCATCTCTTGTGTTTGAAGTTCATTGTGATTTTTAGAACTGAAACTTTATAGTTTTCAATAAATTTGGAGAAATTTGGTCATTATTTTTCAAACTTTCTTTTCTCTCTTATTCTCTTTTACATTTATTAGGTCACTTGCAGTTGCCTCACAGTTCTCTCTCTAGTTGTTTTTGTTGTTTGCTTGTTTCTTGTTTTGTTTCTGCTATCATTGATTTTTGCTTCTTTCAGTGTTTAATTTTAGATTATTTCATCACTGTGTCTTTAAGTTTTTCTGCGTGTGTGTGTGTGTGTGTGTGTGTGTCTATTCTGTCATTAAGCCCATCCAGGCTACTTTAAAATCTTATACACTGGAGTTTTTACCTTTAGGATTTAAATTTCTTGATATCTTCTATGTTTGTAACCAATTTTTGAATATATGGAAGATAATTTAAATGACTACTTTAATAACTTTTTCTTTTGATTGCAATATCTATGTCTGTTCTGGTTTAGTTTGATTAATTAGTTTAATTCATGGGCCATATTTTTTCTTTGTACTTTTGTTCTTTTTTAGTAATTTATATTTGGATGTCAGACACAGTGAACTCTATTTTGTTGGGCGTTAGCTTTTATTTGTTTGTTTGTTTCACTATAAATATTATTTAGTTTTATTCTGGGATGTAGTTAAGTTACTTGGAAATATTTTGGTTTTCAAGTGTCATAGTTTTAAGGTTCTTTAGTTGGACCAGAGCAGTGCTCAGCCTTGGGGTAATTATTCTACACTACTGCGGAAAGATCATTCTATTTGCTCTACTCAGTGTCCCACAAATCGTGGAAAAAGCACTACTCCCAGCCCTGCGTGACGATTCCTTTTGAGCCGTTCCTTCTCCATCCTCAGGTAGTTTCTTCTCATGCATTCACTGATCAGCACTTAGCTAAATACTCAGAAGGAACTCTACAGATTTCTGGAGTTTTCTTTGTGTTGACCTCTGTTACTCTCATCTGTGAATTTGAATCACCACCTTGCATCTGTTACAATCTTAAATTCTATCTCTCCAACCAAAGAGTCCCTCCTCTGGACATTGCCTGGATTCCCTCTCCTTGTTCTGCATCCCAGAAATTGTCTCAGTAAGGTTGGGTAGTTGCTGTGGTCTGAATATGTATATCCTCTAAAATTCATATATTAAGATCTAAATGCCCAAAGTGATAGTAATAGGAGGTGGGCCTTTGAGAGGTAATAGGATATGAGGACAGAGCCCTCATGAATGAATTAGTGACTCATAAAAGAACCCCAAGAGTGCTTCCTTGTCACTTTCACTGTGTGAAGGTATAATGAAAAGTCTACTGTCTCTTATAGGGTCCTCACCTGACATGGCTGGCATCCTGATATTGTACTTCCAGGCTCCAAAACTGTAAAAAATAAATATCTTTTGTTTCTAAGCTACACAGTCTGTAATATTTTGTTATAGAAGCCGTAAAAGTTAAGATATTAGCCACAAGTCTCAGCTCATATGTTTCTCATCTCTCAAGGATTACTCACCAAGCCTGATATCTAGTATCTTAAAATTTTCTTCTTCACATATTTTGTCAGTTTTAGGTCGTTTCAGTAGAGATTGTAAATACATTCCTTATTATTCCATCTTGGTCAGAGGTGAAAGTCCTATTTATTTGTACTTACATGAGAAAGTTTTGTAAAAAGTAAAACAGTATGGATTAATACAGTAGAAGTCTCCATTTAGTACTCTGAAATGTCAGTCCCCTTCTCAGAAATAACCACTGTTTTGTATCTTTAAAGACTATTCCCAATACATGTGTGTGTATGTATATATATACACACACACATATATATATATGCACGCATATATATATACACACACACACATATATATACACACATGTATATATATATACATACACACACATCTATATATATAGATGATATAAATGTAGATATAGATATATCTTCACACACAATAATGTATTTGATGTGGGTATTTTCAAAACAAATAATCCCATACCTTTCATATCACTCAAAAACCTGCATTTTCATCCAATGATGTGAAACATTTCCATTCCCATACATAGAAGTCTACCTCATTCTTTTGAATTACTTCAATAATAGCAAAATAGTCTGTTTAATAATTTCTACATTGATTAAGACTTGTTTTTGTTTTTGTTTTTGTTTTTCATTTTTTCCTCTACTGAAATGATAGGTGCAATGAGTGGACTTTTATATTCCTCTTTGTGCAGTTGTACAAATATTTCTGTAAGACAATGCAAATAGAGTTTCTAAGTTAAGAGGTAAGCGTGCTTTAAAATTTGATAGATAGTATCAACTTGCCCTCTAGAATGCTTCAGAACAAAATTGTGTATATCAAAGAACCTCTTCCTTATTTTCTTCTCAGCTCTTGTTAATATGCAATATTTAAAAATGTAATAAATCATATAAGTATAAAATGTTTTATTTTAATTTCTGTAGTTACTGGAAAGGTCAAGCATATTTTTATATGTTAATTATTTATATTTTCTTTCCTGTGAACTACTTCTTCTTATCCTTTGACTATTTTTACAAAGATATCTGTTTTAGTGATTTGTGAGTGATTTGTGTGTGGGGGGGGATGTGTTTATAAACTTTTCTTAAAGATTATATTTATTTATTTGTCAGAGAGAGAGAGAGAGAGCACAAGTGTGGGATTGGCAGACAGAGGGAGAAGCAGGCTCTCAGCTGAGCAAGGAGCCCAATGCAGGGTCGACCCTAGGACACTGGAATCACGACCTGAGCTGAAGGCAGATCCTTAACCAACTGAGCCCACTCAGGTGTCCCTGTTTATAATCAACAAAATGTCTCATTTTGGAGAGGAAAATATCTGAAGCCCATATATATATATAAAATAAGGCCATTTCCCATTTCCTATCCCACGTCTGCACCTTTCATAAACTACCCTATCTCTCACCTTAGCCAAGTCCAGGGAACTGGCCCTTTTTTTGTTCCATTTTCATTGGTCTTTTAGTTTATATATTGTGTAATAAAGATTACTTTTATCTTTCACACACTAAACTTTAATAACAACCTTATTCTGTTTTTTTTAAATTTCTGCATGTATATATGGCTAGAAATTAGATATTGTGGTTAATCTGGAAATTTGGACCAGCTTAAGGCTGTTTTATGACCACTTAGTCTGAACTGGACATGTGGTAAGTAAGGCAGGCTCTGGAATCCAGATTATATTTTATATTTTTTCTTTTGTAAATGGCAGAACCATGGCTATTGACCAGTTTATACAACTTGAATAGAATTATGTAGGAATTATTATCTGATACCCTACTTCTGAGAATATAGGCCAGACTGGGTCAATTTATCAAGGAAGAAATAGAAATTCTTACTTTTTAATTTTAATTGTAACCATCAAGATAGTTACAATTAGTACAAGGTAGTTACAATGCCTCAGGAAGATTGAGGCAAATTCATAATCCAAGTGAAAACCCTTAACTGGTTAGGTCTGACTGGTTATATGAACATAAAATAATTGGCTTCAATTTCTTTGACTTGACAAGGTACATAATAGAAGATTCTTGCAGTGACTATTTTTTCACTCACTGTAACTGCTGGTCTTTTCATGTGGGTTTTCCTGGTGAGCTCCTTGAGAATGGAAGACTGCTTCATCACTCTTTGAATCCCTCTCAGCCTTTGGCACAGTGCCTTCCATGTCTCTAGGCACACTACGCTCTGGAAACTGTTGACGATTATTAAAGAACAGTATTTGAGATGTGGCTGATATTGACAATAAAAATCATAGTAATAATAATAACTAGAATTGAGTTCATGTTATGTATTAGGCAGTGGCCTAACTGCTATTTCACTGCTTTTTTATATTTTATTTATTTTTATACATATTTTGTTTTTTTAAAGATTTATTTATTTATTTATTTGAGAGAGAGAATAAGCAGGAGGAAGAGTAGAGGGAAAGTGAGTGAGAGAATCTCAAGCAGACTCCCTGCTGAGCATGGAGCCTGATGCAGGGCTAGATCCCATGACCCTGAAATCATTACCTGAGCTGAAATCAAGAATTGGATGCTTAAACCAACTGAACCACCCAGGCATCCCAATTCATTGCTTTTAAAAGGGGGTAAACTGCGGCACATAAAGGTAAGGCAGAGGTTGGGCCTCGATTCTGACCCAAGCATGCTGACACAGTATGCTGGGCTCTAGTTGCTGTGCTATGTACAAGTCCAAGTCCAATGTGTATAATTTTATAAATTACTGCTTCGTTTGCAAGTTTCTTACCTTCTACTAGTCCACTAGCTCATTGATGTTGGGTGTCCACCTTGTTTATTTTTGTTCTTCCAGGCTGTTGCACAGTGTTTCTGGCACAGAAGAAGTTCTTAATAAATAATATTGAAGTAGTAATTGAATGAATGTCATGCCCTTCTACCAGAACCTTGCAGAACAAAGTCTAAAATTTCTGTATCTTTTATGGCTGTCAGAATGCATATTTCTATACATATTGAGTACCACATGACTGTTAGTTAATGATATGACTGAAGTTAATAATATTTTTTCTGCCCATAGTCACAGAAGTGGGTGGTTGCATTAGTCGGTCATTACTGCATAAGAAGTATTCCCAAATCTCAGTGATTTAAAACAACCACCATTTGTTGCTTATTTCTTACATGTGGGCAGGCACAAAGTTGGCTTTCTAAGCTGGGGTGAGCCCCAGGCTGGTAGTTGAATCCAAATATGTTTCAGTATCTCTCATCTTACTTGGGCCAAGATATTTAATGGGGCAGGGTCTTTTTACAAAAATGGCAGAGGTACAGGAGAACAAGCACATCACAAGCATTATTGGCTAAAACAAACCACATGACAAAGCCCAAAGTCAAAGTGGAAGCTGTACACTCTATCTCCAGTGGGAATAACTGCAAAATTCTATGAGAAAGGGCATGGATTCTGACAGTGGTAAATAATGGAGTCAGTAATTCAGTTTATCACTTTTGTACTGACCAAGCAAGTGGTAGAGAAAAACATTTAGAAACACCAACAGCAAAATTTTCATTAAGCCCTTAAGCAAATGTAGAAGTTTGAGGCAAAACCCAAGCCAGTTTTTATTTAATCACAGTTTTCTTCCACCCTTCCAACAAATGTAGAAAATATTACAGTCATTTCTAGAGTAATCAACTGTGGTATCCCAAACAGAAGATTATAACATCAGCTGGAAACTGAGCAGCAGGACAGTTGAAGGCTTAAAAAAAATATTACTTAGATTCAAATGATACTTTGCAATAAGGAAAGAGGGTAGGGGTGGGGAAATTAAGAAATTAGCAATACAAACAGAATTATATCCCAAAAGAAGACTGGGTTTGCCATTACAGGAAGCATCAGAGAGAATATGAATATCAGAAAATGAAACATGAAGTAAATGTGACTGGCCTTGAACAGTAAACACTGAAAGATATTTATTTAAAAAATAGGAAAGTAGTTAAGTCCAGGAAATTAAAACAGAGAAAACAAAGATTTCCTTTGGTGTTTGTTTCTCTTAAAACTTCTCAAGCTTATGGCATGAGGGGTACAGAACAATATAGGGTGATTATTCCAGTGTTTCCGACTTTGAGAATCCGAAATAGGCTCGTCACATCCAGGCTCTGTACTCCTTTGCAGGTTCACAGTTGGGTGTGCTTTATCCTCTCTTAAGACGGGCCCCAGAGCAGCTGTACAGCTGTGTCAATGGCTGGGTCCAAATGAGGATCAGAGAGCAAAGCTGAGACATAAACTTGTACATAAACAAAACACTTCCTATTCTACTTAAAGATAAAAATAAGGGGAAATGCCTCATGAAGTAGCAATCCTTCTACAATAGCTGAACATTTCCCTGTAACTTTTCTGTGTTTTTCAAGCAATTTTCTTTATTTTCCCTTACATGAAATGACATAGACCTGCAATTTCTCACCCCTTGGTCCAAATTGTGTGTCATTTTCTAGTATCTCAGGCATTTACTGTTTTATGTCTGTATAAATGTGTGTATACTTATGTATACACACAGACAGGGCAAAAATGTGAACATTATCTTGACAAAATGTTTTTTATACCTAGTTTAACAGAAGGGACAATTGGTATGATCTTAAAAATGCAATTTGATAAGTATAAAAACAAGATACAATAACTGTTTCACAAGAGAGAGTGTTCCTTGGTTCCCTATCCTTACCCCATCAAAGCTAAAGTTGCTATAGAATGGGATTAAATTTATCAAAATGTAACAAATATAAGACCACAATCTCTCATCACTTTCCCTCCTTCTCAGGTCAAGAATATATTAGATCTGTTCTTGTATTCCTAATGGAAAAGTAGATACATGTTTAAGTACTTGAAGTCATAGGGTCATAACAACAACAACAAAAAAGCCGTGGTATTTTTTTCTGAAAAATCTGATTATGGTGGTAGAAATCCATGGTGTGTCAGGACATAGAATGAATCCCTTGACTTGACTACTTTTCCAGTATTGCACAGAAATAATTCACACACTTTCTGTCGCTTTCTCTTTGCACACACAAACCATGGGAATTTTAGCATATTCGTATATACCAAGTATAGACTGGCCCATGAGATAATAAGCTCAAGTGGAAGTTACTACCTCCTACCCAAATCATTCACATAACAAAGGGAAGAAGTTTGGCCTTAACTCTGGGAAATGCATACTGCCTTTTACATCCTACTTTCTTATACTCATTCAAATCTGTGCTTATTATTGAGTATTTTGCAAGCCAGATATTCTGATAAATACCAAGGATTAGAAGATTAATGAGGCAAGGGCACCACTGTTAAGAAACTCATAGTCTAAAGTAGAAAACAGCCATACAAAACAGTTATAAAATGATGAGAAAATATCAGAGTTATAAACAGAGCACTGTGGAAGCAGGAAGAAAGCAATTAGCTTTGTCAACAGTAATCTAGAAAGGCTGCACAGAGAGGGTCCACATGTTCTGGATCTTGAAGGATGAGCAGAAATCTGCCTAGTACAGATAAAAGTGGAGGACGTACCAAGGGAAAAGGGCCTTTTCAAATTCACTGAGGCGTTCTCCACCTATTGCCTACTGATGAGTAACCTACAGTTGAGATGTGATTTAGAGAACCGAATGGGAACTCATCAGAGGGAGAAAAACCAAGAAAGACTCTTAACTTTAGGAAACAAACTAAGGGTTGCTGAGGGGAGGTGGATGGAGTGGATGGGCATTAAAAAGGGCACATGATATGAGAACTGGGTGTTATATGCAACTGATAAATTATTGAGCACTACGTCAGAAACTATCGATGGACCATAAGTTAGCTAATTGAATTTAAATTTTAAAAAAGAAGACAAAAAAAATCCACAGCCACAGTGAGTTATTTTCATAGAAACCATCTCTTCCTCTCTGTGCTCTAAATAAGGCTAAGAAATAACTCAAGTAAAATAGAGCAGAACCTGAACTCGATTTAATGTTTTGTTTTTGTTGTTGTTGTTGTTATTTTCTGGGGTGCCTCGATGGCTCAGTCAGTTAAGTGTCCAACTCTTGGTTTTGGCTCGGGTCCTGATCTCATGGGTTGTGAGATCCAGCCCTGTGATGGGCTTCATGTTCAGTAAGGAGTCTGCTTGAACATTCTCTCCTTCTGTCCTTTCCCCCACTGTCATGTGCGTTCTCTCTCTCTCAAAAAAATCTTTAAATTTTTTTCCCTTCTGCTAAAAAACATTTCTTTTAGAGAAGTGATTATTCTTATCTTGGTTCAGTTCAGTGTGTAACCATGTGAAAATTTCTTCTAATTAATACAGGCAATGATATTCTGAGGCACATATAGGGAGATGATATTTGCAAATTTACCAGTTTAGCTTTGAATTGTATCTCATGTCATTGTATCATCTGTGGGCTGTTAAAAAGGAGCAAGTTCTTTCCTGCTCTATTAAACAAAGCACTGATTTCATTGGAGGGCGTGGCAGTGGGGGCTTCTTAAGCAGTCTTCCCAGAACATGAGTTCTCATTTATAGCAACAGATCCCCTTAAAATTCTCCATATTTTCTATTTGTCATATTGTTATATTTCCATTAAAATACAGAAATAGAGGGGTGCCTGGGTGGCTCAGTGGGTTAAAGCCTCTGCCTTTGGCTCAGGTCATGATCCCAGGGTCCTGGGATTGAGCCCCCCATGGGGCTTTCTGCTCAGCAGGGAGCCTGCTTCCTCCTCTCTCTCTGCCTGCCTCTCTGCCTCCTTGTGATCTCTGTCTGTCAAATAAATAAATAAATAAAATCTTTAAAAAAAAAAAAAAAAAAAAAACAGAAATAGAGTTACAGCCATAATTTTGTCTGTTATCTTGGCCGATTCCCAGAAGAAGGATGAGAGTCACTTGTGTGTCTCCCTTCACCTACTGGCAGTTGTCATCTTCTTTGGCCAAAGAACAAAGGTATTAGGCTATATATTTTTAAAAGGCAGAAAGAAATGACCCTAGACTTGATTGTACCTTTTTTGCTGGTTACTTTTGCCTTCCTGATTAAATACTATCCCCTTACCTGTTTACAATAAGCATATTTCCTTCCTTTTTAACCTTATCTTCCTGCACCCCATCTATATATTTATCCAAGTCTAAATTTTTCCCTGTCATTTTAATACATAACATTTTGCCTGCTTGAACTATGAGACTACTCTTTTAACCAGATTTCCAAATCTAGCCTTACATGTCAATGCTTTGACACTGGGGACCAAGCAGGTCAATTCAAGAGCATTGCAATTTCAACTCTCTACCAATTTGTCATAGTCTTAATTTGATGGCTTAATTGACAGTCATATGTATGATTGCACTAATTACCACCCATATGACCTTGATCAAGATCATCATGGCAGGAGTCCGTCATGGAAATCTCCTATTTATACCTTGCCTTCTAATCAATCTTTTCCCACTACAATACTTACCTTTCTTACCTTCACCCTTGGAGATACTGCTTTTTTCACGTGGACCTCTAAAATAGAGCATGGTTCATTCCGATAGTCTTCTCACAAAATTTAGTCCTCCAGTCCCAAAATCAATCTTTCTCACTCTTTCCACCTCTCTCTCTCTCGTTTCCTCTGTCTGTCCCCCTCCTTCCCTCTCTCCATTTCTATTTTTTTTTTTACACACAAATTTTAAATTGTAGTGTTTGTTCATATTTAATAATTGATTATGTACATACACAGATTTGGGTTAGTTTTCTATTTTTTTCTTGATTTTTTTTTCCTAAAAGGGCTTTATTTTTTCAAGTTTGATACAATTCCTACTAGTCACTATTTTCTCCTAACACCTAGATGCTATTTATCAGCTTACTTATGCCATTGTTTTCCCTTTTGTCTGTTCATCAGCATTCACTGATACTGCCTGTTTGATCTCTGTAGAGATTTGTGTTTATGACCCCTTGTTTAGATTTATTTATAGCCACAAGCAAGGTAGGATTTATTTCTAGAAAATTGAGGCCAAATAGTTAAGTAATTTCCCTAAAGTCATGTTACTCAAACCCTAGTCTTTTAATTCAATTCAATATCTTACTCTTATACTAGTGTTTCTCATTCTTGAGTATACCTCTGAGATACCTGGAGATCTTGGTAAACAGATCATTAGGCCCTATCCCAGAGTTTTTGATTTAGTAGGTCTGGATTAGGGGCCAACTCATTTGTGTTTCTAGCAAGTATCTAGTTGATGCTGGTTGGGGGACCACACCTTGAGAATCATTGTGTTTTGCCATTATGGGTTTTTTTTTATGATTTTTAGTTATTTATTTGACAGAGGGAGATCACAAGTAGGCAGAGAAGCAGGCAGAGAGAGAGGAGGAAGCAGGCTTCCTGCTGAGCAGAGAGCCTGATATGGGCCTTGATCCCAGGACTCTCGATCCCAGGACTCTGGGATCATGACATGAGCCAAAGGAAGGCTTTAACCCACTCAGCCACCCAGGCGCCCCTGCCATTATGTCTTTTTAATAACTTTCTAAAGTCCTTCTAGCTTACCTTTATAATTAGATGAAGAATATTTACATTGTCTTCCTTTCAAGATTGCTATGAGTTTCAAATCATTGTAAACTGAAAAAAAAATCTACAAAGTAAATATAAAGCTTGTCTCCTTCTCTAGGGCACAAGCTACATGAAAGTCTTGTTCATTTCAATATTTTTAGTTTTTGATAAATAGTGAGCACTGTATAATTTTTTGAATAAATTAGTGAACAAATAAAATCCAGGGGTTGGTTAAAATTAAATGAAAAGAAGATAGAAGTAGAGACCTGGCCCCTACCAATCAATGACTATTTAAATTCAAGAAGATAATTCCTGAGGAATGTCTACGCATCTCTGATTTATTTGGTAGCTTAGTCATGGTTGTGTTAAGAATGCAAAAGGAAGCGGTGTATCATTTGCTGATAGTGCTTGTTGTAATAGTTTCTCTTCTGGGTAGGAAGAGTTTCTACATAAACATTCAAAGGATTGTAATCACTATCCAGAGACCGAATCCTCTGCCCTGACAGTTGGAAAATGACTCTATGCACTGACAGCCCCACAGGATGGGAAATGCAATAGCTCTGCTACTACTGTGTAATGTTGCTAAGCTTAATTGACTGCACCCATAAATAGTGGAAGAAAGTGAGAGCGTGTAATCTATACTAGCCTTAAATTATTGTGTGGTACCAACCTGGAGAATATCTTGTAGGATAAGACACGAGATGTTTGGAGTTTAGATTTTCTTGTTGTCTATACTCAGTTTTATTCACTTGTTCTTTGGTTTTCTTAAGTCTTATGTTCTTAACTTTCTCAAATATACTTTCCTTTTGTTTTCTCTTCCTTTGTATCTTTACAGAAAATCATTCTTATTCCTCTTTTCTCACCTCTCCTTCTCACTGGGTTCTCTGATCAGCCTTCAAACATTAATAATTAAGACACTACTCTTTTCGTTCCTTTCGGGATACAGCACAGTTAACTCTAATTTGCCCTGAAGCTTTCCAAAAATGCTGTCTATAAAGGCTGTCACTTTCACCATCATAACCATGTTACTATTCTTCTCTTATTTCTGCACTCATGACTCAAAAACAGCTTTGTTAGGACATCAGTAATATCCGTGTTAGAAATCCAAAAGACACTTCTCAGTTCCCACCTTATTGAACTTCTCACCACATCTCACACAGTCAGTGTGCCTCCTTCTTGAAAACCTTCTCTTGGCTTCCATACTACCAAAATTCTGGGCTTTGTTCCTTCCACTCTGACCACTCTTTGTAATGTCCTTTACAGGGTACTCTCTTCGCCTGACTCCCAACACGAGAGTTCTGCTCTTCTTTTGCTATCTTTCCCTAAGTCATGTTCCACACTCATGATCCAAATGCTAACATTCACCACTTCCTGTCCTTCAACCCCTCCACGCCTTTCATCTAACAGATGGGTTTATGAGTTCATTGTCTTCTGAGGAACTCTCCTTGAATGTCTCTCAGGTATCTCCAGCTTGAATGTCCAAAGTTCTACTCTTGAATTCCCATCTTCTCACTTCACTAACCCTCGAGGTTTTCTCTCTCCCCTGATATAACGAACTCACAAATTCACGCCAACATCTATCCCCACCCTATCCATTCATCCCCAGCTACACTGTTCAGTCCCTCGTCTGATTCATCATCATTGTTGTCTCTGAAATTTGCCCCCTCTTAGTCATCCACCTGAAATGCTGTTCTTCCCCTCTTTATACGGGTAATTCCTATTGATCTGCAACTCTTAATGTAAATATCGTTTCCCCAGAGACCTTCCCAGGTCCTTCAGTCCCACTGGTACACTCTCAGAGCATTGTTATCAGTTCTTTGGAGCACTTACCTTGATTCATAATTCTACTTTTATATGAAAGTTATTTTATATTATCTCTTTAATACATTATACTTTTTTTTTTAAATCTCTTTTCAGCGTAACAGTATTCATTGTTTTTGCACCACACCCAGTGCTCCATGCAATCCGTGCCCTCTCTAATACCTACCACCTGGTTCCCCCAACCTCCCACCCCCTGCCCCTTCAAAACCCTCAGATTGTTTTTCAGAGTCCATAGTCTTAATACATTATACTTTTATTTGGATTTCTAACATGGATTATGAGTGCAGTATCCTTGATTGTTTTTCTTTATTTTTTAAATTATTGTTTCACCAGTGTGTAGCTAAGAACCTAATACATGTTAGGCCCTGAGTAAATATCTGTTCGATAAAAGGTTTCCCTTATAATTTTTCTTCTCACTATTTTTTTTTCCCTAGCTCCCATATCCTTATGCTGCTTCTCTCGGATTGATTCCTAATTCCCTCCCTTTCCCCCTTCTTCTTGTCTTCTTACCTTTGTTTGTGCATTCTTTGTTCCTTCATGGAAAACATGAATTTGCCAGTTAAAACTAAATGCTCCTACCTACTTATCTAAAGTTCATTCTTGGGGCACCTGGGTGGCTCAGTGGGATAGGCCTCTGCCTTCCACTCATGTCATGATCTTAGGGTCCTGGGATTGAGCCCCACATCAGGCTCTCTGCATGGTGGGGAGCCTGCTTCCCCCCGCCCCCCGCCTGCCTCTCTGCCTATTTGTGATCTCTCTTTGTCAAATAAATAAATAAAACCTTTAAAAAAATAAAGCTCATTCTTATTTAAGATAAGACAACTAGTTTAATTCAGATAAAGAAATATATGCCCAATAGCCAATTTTCATTTCCTTTTATTCTCTCTCATTCTCACTCACTCACTCACTCTCAAATTCGACTTTGTAAAGGTAGACATTTTGGAAGAGAGATATCTTCTCGATAACCAAGATACACAATTCTGAATTAAAATATCCAGGACTCTTTATATTGATTCATTCATTTAATCATTTATTCATTTAACTAACCAATTATATAAATCCTACTGTGTATTATGGAGGTTTTGTTTACTTATTTGTTTGTTTTTTGAGAGAGAACATGTTTGAGTGGAGCACGGAGGAGCAGAAGGAGAGAGAGAGAGAAAATCTGAAGCAGGCTCCATGTCCAGTGCAAAACCCAATGCAGGGCTTGATCTTGTGACCTGAGCCAAAATCAAGTCAGAAACCTAACCAACTGAGCCACCCAGGAACCCCTATTATGCCCTTTTGTAGCCTAATCTCAGATCCCCCATTTACTTGCTGAGTTGTTGCTGTGGCAAATAAATTATTCATTCCCCAGTTTCTTTATCTCTTAAAATGGATAAAAATAGTAACTACCCTATAGGCCTATTATGAGTTATTACATGCAGAAGTGTCAAGCACATACTAAACTCTGTATGATATTAGCCAGTGTTATTTTAAACATCACCATTAACTTTTTCAAGGACTATGTTATAATGTTGAACAAAATAAATTTTATACCTTCACATAGTTTACATTCTAGTGCAGGATAAATTGTGGCCTTATGACCAAATGTGACCCACTAACCACTTTGTAAATAAAGTTTTATTAGAATACAGCTAGGTCATTTCTTTATAATTTGTCTAAAGCTACTTCATTCTACAACAGAGACTTTGAACAGTTTTCTGCAGAGCAGAAAATTTTTACTGGTTTTCTCTTCACAGAAAGTTTGCAGACCTCTGTTCTGATACAGATAGACACTCTTTCTTTAGGAGGTAGCCTAAGATATGGGTAAATCCACTAGAGTCAGGGAAAGCTAGAGGAATATCCCAATTTTTCTACTCTACCACTGTTTTCTTCCATGGTATTAGCATGCAGTTTATCTTCCCTAAGCATCAGGTTTTTAGTTTTTTGGTTTGTTTGTTTATTCTGAAATGGACCCAGTGCCTATCCTGATGTGTTCCTACAAGATTAAATAATAAAATGTATATATAGTATCTGGAATTATTGGTGCTCAATAAAAATTTTCTCTTTTCCTTTTGGGAATAAACTATTATTTTATTTTGGTATTATACATATTAACACTTACTAAGCTTTACAACAACATGAAATCATTTTACATCAGAAGTCAAAATAATCATGGTCTATAATAAAATAAAGTTCAGTAGAAGAAAAATAGATTTTAACTGAAATAAATGCAAACAAAATACGTGTTAAACTCCACTTTCCATTGTAGTGCTATTTCCATTTTCCACTTTACCATTTTGTTTTGGTTTAAATTTGTCATATTTAAGTTATAGGTTTAAACCCTTTAGATGCTAATGATTTTCCACATCTAATTAGGTTTCCAAGGTGCTTCTTATGCAAAAACCAAGTGAAAATACTGTATAAACGAAATTAGTTAGAAAGGAGAACAATCATGTCTGTAAGAGGGAAATAATCTGTTTTATTTTTTTAAGGTGCCTCTTTAGTAATAGCTTAAAACAATAAATCTATGAGGGTTTGTTTTTTTCATAGTAGTTAACCAGTCAGTAATGTTGCCTACAAAATTCCAATTTAAAAAATGACCTTTTAAAGATGGCATATAAAATTAAATTTTAATGAGTGATAATAAATGGTGATACTTTTCACAGGAGGAAACACAATGCTTGCCTGGAGCCTTTGCTACATGTCGTACACTTTAGTGCTCTATTATTGTTTCTTCCCTTTCATTATTTTCAAGGGAAGATGATGGGACAGCACACTTTGAAGAACTGAAAACAGGTTTAATATTGTGCTTACCAAAGGCGATCTTCATCGCTGGCTAATTAGGCAGATGGCCCTCCATTGCTTTAGTGATGATTCTTTTGTAGAATGCTGTTCTGTCCCTCCACAATGACAGTCTAAGGTGTTTAAGCATTCCTTTGATTATGTGGCCTGATTGAAAAATAAATCTTCATGATTGGGCTTAAAGAAAAAAAAAAAAAAAAAGAAAAAAGGCATTTTCACTTTACCAGATGGGAACTCCACTGTAGTTCTGTAGCAAGAACAGAAAGGTCTTCGCAATGGTCAGCTTTCCAGTGGAAAACATGTTTGGCAACCAATCAAATTGAATCTACGAAGAGAAAAGCTTAAGGACAAGGGGTTCCTGCAAAAGGCTTGATGGCTTTCATAATAAAACAGGAATGATCACCAGTGCTTCTTAGGCCAATATAAGCAGTCTTTTATTAATCCTCTGGGCCACTAGAGTTCATTGTCCCATTTACTAAATGAGAACAATTTATCATTAATGTACAATAATCATAGCAAACATAATTATTAATTTATCATTTCTGGCTTAAATTTCAAAATATTGTGAGGCTTTCTGCTTTTTCTGATGATGCTTCCTCTACCCTTTTTGCCCTGAGGATCCTATTAGCAGAGAACTGAGCAATTCAGTTTCATCCCAAATAAATTATGCCTTCATTCTTAAAATATAAGTACTGAAGGACTGTAAAGATTAGAAATCTGTTTGAAGCTTCCATCACTTGAAGTTTTTTTCCTTGATGTATAGAGCTTCTGGTGTAAACGTAAAACAACACATCTTTCTAAAAGTTCAGAGCCAAGTCACCTTAAAAGAGCCCTGACCTGGACGGTGGGGGAAGTACAAAATGAAATACATTACCACGGAGGGCGGAGATGCTCAGTTCCTCAGAACCTGTTTCCAAGATGGGCTGCTTGTGTATGACAGAGTGGGGAGGTGACTATGCTAGTCACCCTCCATTTCAAAATGATTAAAAAACTGCAATTCCCAAGAAGCAGGAGGTGAATTCTCACTTTCCTCACAAAGGATCTGGGAATGAAATGACACCTTTAATTACAAAGGACTGTTGGTACCACTCAGGTAACAGTCTGCTATAAATGAAAACCTTAATTGCCTCAGAATCAAGTATTTCATGTAAATGCATTTTCATCTTAAGTACAGTTGTTGGTGTGGATTTCATTATTTTTCCCTGTCACCATATGATAGAAGGAAGTGGTTGTGCCAACTTCTTATTCTACTGCTGTTTTATTGTCAGTTGGGCCCAGTGGCTCAAGAGCTAGTGTGTCTTTGACAGCCCTAAGTTGTTATTCCACCAGCAGTGGGACCCCATGGGGGTGCTCAACTTTGACTTAAATAAAATTGCAATTAGGAAAAGAGGTGACTCTCCAGTTTTTAACAAACCTTAATCTTCACTTATTTCTCAGAATTACATATCAAATTGCACTAGGTATCAGCCATTCTTTTTTCTGATTTATTATTTTTAAAGTATTTAAAATTAATACAAGCCAGTTATCAGATACACATGCTTAAATTTTTAAAATTAACTCTTCATGTTCTGAACATTTACTTCGCTATTTCTCTTTTGCACCCACCTCATCCCTTAGTTCTGAAGATGAGAATATATAATTTGTGAAATTCCCACGATCTCATTTTTCTTATTTCATATTGAATCTGGCTGCCTGATTGTTTCTTCTAAATTAATGTAGACTTATTCAAAGATGAGATAATTACAGAACTAAGAGTAAATGGAAAAGGGGTGTTGACCTAAGTAAATATCAGGAAAGGGAAAATTTGTTCATGTATTCTCTTTCCAATGCAGTTAAAGAATTTTTTTTTTTTAATTCCAAAGTGAAGTATAGATCAAAGAGCTACATTCAACTAAAAGTTTAAAGACAGATGGATTCTGAAGAAAAAGGGAGCAGTCTCGGTTTCCGAACAGATGTGTGCTGATCTACTTTGGTTTATAACAAGTAAAGTGGGTAGTTAATGATAGCAAACATTAAAACAATTTTCAGAAGAAACTTTGTAAGTGAGGGATATGCTTATAGTACAGATTGTGGTGATGATTTCACAGGTACATATTTATCTTCAGACTCATCAAGTTGTACACATTAAATATGTAAAGCTTTTTATATGTCAATCATACCTCAATAAAGTGTTTTTTTTTTTTAACAGTTTTCAACAACTTGTCAAAGATAAAAAAGTGAAACTGCCTTTCCAGCAGTTAATTTTTGAATTATATTCTGGGTTAAATTATATAACTACTAAGAACACTAACTATAAGTGTTTCATGCTTTTTCCTTCTTTAGAAATGAGGAGTGAATGAAGGCAGAAATTACTGGAAGAGAGGTCAGGGTAAGTCATATCATATTTATTTCTTACTTTTGAAGTGTACAGAATACATTGTGTAAAACTTGTTCAGGAACTCTCAGGGGCTCGTGTCTCAGATAAATTAAACAAATAGAGTTTTTCAGAGGAAATGAAATGCTTGCTATAGCTATGTAACACAGAAATAAACCACTTGTCCTTCACATTTTGAGACCCTGTTTTGTGCATGCCAGCCACCTTACTGTTCCGTATTGTTAAGTGTTATCATGGCCAAAGTGGCAAAAGAAATTCTGGATGAATTCCCATTTAAGAACTGTGAATCCCATCTCTTTGTGTATTTTGTTGTTGTTGTTGTTGTTTTCCTTTAATCTGGTTTTGCAAATGTAGAGCTTAAAATCATAGGGCAGTACTAAGATAGGCTCCGGAATGTGACCGATGTTCAAGTCTAGATGCAAAAGGTGAAAGGCTAGAGTTGATTATAAACATATTTCTGTATTTAGCATCATTTAGTTATTGCTTTTCTATAAAGTTCCGATGTGTTTGACCTTATGAAAGGATAAAGCATTTGCTATATTATGAATCATCATGTAAAATCAGAAGCGGTGGTACTCTTACTGATGACTTAGTTTACTTCATTTCTAAGTGTGTCATAGATAGGATAGATATGCAAAAACAATCATTTTCTTCAAGTAGAGAATTAGGACAAAATGTCTTGAGAAATTTCCTGAAGTTACTATGAACATAGACGAATAACAAACTCAAAGCAAATAACAGTTTCATGTGTAATAAATAAAAATAAAACCAAGAGCTCCTTTAAAAGAAAGAGGATGAGAGGGGGAAAAAAGTAAGAAAGAAGGAAAAAAAGGAAGAAAGAAAAGGGAGAGGGAATGGAAAGAGGGAAGGGGGGGAAATTTGAGAAAAGTATGGTTGTAGACTCATTTTTCCTACTTGTATAATCAGAAGTCTAAATTCTGATAAGAGTATTCATTTGTCGCTGATTGTCAATGCCTTATTAAATCTTACCAACTCAATATTCAGTAGAACACTGAGAGTAGTGGGTGTTGTATAAAGGGTAGAATTCTGAGCCTTCCTTCATCTTCAGATAAGTCAGCTCTATGTGGGTTTTGCGTATTGGGATTTTCTCTAAATATTTGTTTTAAGAAAGAAAGAAAGACCTTACGTGGAAATTTGCTGATATTAGTTAAATCTAGCTGGTGGGAACATGGATGTCTGTAACATTGTTTTTCTGCTTTTCTCTGTTTTTTTTCTATTTTTAAAGTAAACATTAACAATTGGAAAAAATAATTTTTGGAATATCTTCATGTTTAGAAACGTTTTTGAACTCTGTTGCTGTGGTGTGTCACAACAGGTTAACTGGGAATGGATGAAATTATCAACACTATGATCTACTAGTTCGCTTTCCTTCTAATGAGAATTCTTAGTAGATATGACAGAGATGGGAAAGTGTTGATATTATAGTTTCCCTCTTGCACCAGCCATATAGACCATGACTGTCCATTTGTCCTGGACATCCCCCAATTTATGCTCTATTCTTACATCAAAATAATAGTATTTTTAGATGGACAAGCGAACAATCAAAAAAGGACTTTATTTCTAAGACTCTTTTATAGCAATTTATAACTATGGGACTAAATGTAAACCAGTGGTATATATATTTCCAATATCAGGTGATTGCTTACAGAAAACCTTCCTCGAGAGACAGCTGCTTTGTTATTTTGCCCTTGGTGAGAAGAAAGTTCTATCTACAGTGTAGAGAATACCCTACTGTCTCTGACATTGTCAAGTTTCTCCCTACTGCTTCCTAAAATGTGGAGGTGGTACTTGGCATTCAATCTTGGACTATTAAATGTGACCCATACCTCAGGGAAGGGAAAGATGAATATTCTGGATTTGTACAACCTGAAAAAGAACTTACATCACCATTTAATTGTTTTTTTTAAAGAGTGAGATTTCAGCTAATATGTATGTCAGGTTTACAAACAGGTAACCCCCATATCAATGTGACTCACAGACATTATTTTTTTTAAAGAGGCAATATTTTACCTAAATATCTAGATGTGGATTTTCTCTTGGAAAAAAAAAGAAAAAGTAACTCTAGGAACAGTGGGCACATGTTCTCATATGGCCCACACGCTGTGAAACTGAAGAGCAGCAGGTCCACTTGGAAATGGCAGGGTTTCCATAGTTGCCATCATCTCCTAATATCTCCTCCCTACCTCATTTCACGCAGTTCCTCCACCTGAACTGTGCAAGTAAGGATTGTGCAGGTAGGTCAGATGCCAGATGGACCTCTTTCAAATGCAAGTTATCTGCTGCATTCCAGGAGGAAGTGATATGACCCTCACTGTAATTCCACATCCTACAAAATTCCAAAGTTCTCAGAGTAATCTCTGTACGTCTCTAACAAGATAAAGGTGTTCGTGGTGTATCTTCATTTGGTCTGTGTTCTTAACCTGTTGGTACAGACATGAAACTCATCCCCACAAATCAGCCCCCTCATACAAGCATACTCATCTTTAGAGTAGTGTTGCTAATAACGAAGAAGTATCACATAAGGACCTACATAACAAAATATTATCTTTTTGTGTTAGACTTTAAAGTTCTCCAAAAACTTTCTCATTGTCCTAAGCACACACGCGCACACACACACACACACACACACACGCACGCACTTTTCTTTGGGCCCTTTGCCCATAGAGGATGGTTTTCCCCTGCCCTCGCCATCAGCCCTGGGGTTCTCAGAGTTTCATCTTCTATTTCCAAATATCACGTTTTCTGTGTTTGGAATCGTTCCGTGCATTTATTTATGTTCCTTCAGCAAAATGAGCCCCATTCTATGACAAATGCTGGAAGAGGCTTTTAAGATGATACCTGTATTTTTTTCTCTTTACCTCATAAAACAGAAAGCCAGAGATTGTTTTTACTATGGGACAGTTTTACTTGTAGATTATGTATGTCAATAGCCACCATCATGTGTGACAACATTTGGAGAAAGTTTCAAATCCCTGCTAAAGTAACCCACACAGGGAAAACCTCAACTTACTCACTAAGAAAAGTCAGACAGGGCATGACCACATACAGGGAGCCACATGTGGCTATTCTCTTATCCCTGTGGTGTTTGTTTAAAGGAAAATCATGAAAGATCTGAAGAAGATGGAGATCCTAAAAGTGTACTAGTATAAGAGAATTTGAAACCTGAAAAATACAGAAATGAAAGTTAGACCTGAATATTTTAACTTGTGACATTTTAAAGATAGAATTTTTTATTCTGTCTTTGCAGCAATGATAGTGACTTCTTAATTTGCATCGCTAAAAAATGTTCAATTTTTGCCAGCAATGCAGGAAGCCTTTGTATATGATGATACCTATGTGTAACCCAGGAATTTTATATTGGTGAATTTTGGCAAGACCATTTGTCTGATTTAGCTAAAAGCAACTGGACTCTGTCATTCTGAAACCTAGCATAATGTGAGGAATGCCAATTTAAGCCCATTTCATTCTCTACAGTGTTCTTCTAGGAGCTAAGATAATGAAATATGTTCCATTTGAGCCTCCCTACACAACAAAACAATCTAGCCAGATTGTAAATTAAGTAATGTATTATAAATTATGTAGCATGGAATGCCAAAATGCAGCATGGCCACCACACATAATTAACCTGGAGTAAACACTAAGTGCATCTACATTCTCAGTTCAGAAACTTCAGGGGCCAGAGAGGAAAGGAAGAGTGTTTTTATAGCTAAAATTAATGTGTTAAACCTGAAGGCTCTAAAGTCTGAAGTCTAAAGACAATAGTTTACTAGAATATAAATGTCCTGGTGGTTTAACCCAACCTCTGAATTTAATATCAGTTTTATAAAATATCTAATCAGTATATATATAATGTTGTTGTTGTTGATATGCCTCCCAAATTAGCAACTGAAGATAGAGGACATCCTATGAACCTATTGATCTCACAGCAAATTTGAGAGGGTAACTAAACCTTCAGAACTTTTGGTGTATCTTATAGCTTGCATTAATGTTTTCTCTTCTTTTTTGTCTCCTACATTTCTTCTTATTTTCCTTCTTCCTTCCTTTCAAAATTCCATGATGAATGCTCACTCTATCTTTGAAAACAAAAACAAAAAGCCTGCTGATATGTAATGGGATTTTTCTATTCTTTCATCCTAAGATAATTTTTCATCTCCTATAGACATTTTTGCTTTGCCAAATGACTTTCTGTTAGGATGTGGGCACAAGTGGTGTGCTGTTGTTTTACGCTTAGCTGAAGTGGATATATTTCTGACTTCTGGTAAAATTAGAAATCATTTTCAAATGTCAAAATACCTGGGAGTGCCTAGGCAGCTCAGTGAGTTAAGCATCAACTCTTGATTTCTGCTCAGGTCATGATCTCAGGATTTTGGGATAGAGCCCTGCGATGGGCTCTGTGCTCAACAGGGAGTCAGCTTGAAGACTCTCTCTGTGCATGCATGCATTCTCTCTCTCTCAAATAAATAAATAAGTACTTAAAATTTAAAAAAAATTATATAATCACAATGCCTGGTACAGCTTCTAGCACCTTGCAATAACTTGTTTGCCTGTTCTGACTTTCTTGTAACAGAATGTTTGTAAACTAGTGTCTGAGAGGTTCCTTAATAATTGATGTGTTTGATTAGTACATCTGGATTCATTGCCCCATCTTTTGGATCTCTATTACCATAAGGATAACTCTCACATGTTTCATTAAAGGAAATATATAATTATGTTGGCCCCAGATTCTAAAAACTCTATGTCAATGACAACTATTTTGCTTGATGCTGCTACATTTTCTTTGTATTATTCTAGAAGTAGTTCAGTAGACTTTCCCCCCATTGTTCACTTGCATGTTGTTTTTACATTTGTTTTCTATACATTGAATAAAGACTGGTAGGAGATACAGATTCTAATTTCTGGTCAAACTTTTTTCAAGTTCTACCCCCAGGATCTAATAAATTAAAAAGATAAGGAATAAATATTTAATTCCAAACTAATATTTAACTTTGCTAAATATATTTCGCAGCATTAGGTATTTCTTTTCTCCTTAATTTTTTGGATAAATGGGAAATAATGTCCAAACCTTTGCTATAACCAAAGGTTGATTCTGAGAAATTTGAAAAAGAATAAGGGTAAGAATTTATTAAAATTCTATCTTGCAACTGATCCAATTAAAAAAATAATAAAATAAAATAAAATTCTATCTTGCAAGGTTATTGTATTAATACACTATCAGGAGACAAATATAGCTCATATGCTGAGCTTTGTTATTCCACTATGCTCAAGATGCACACTACGAAGACTGAGACATTTATAGTAACCTCCTTCCTGTATCTTGGGTAATAGACCCTATAGATGTAGTCAACAGAGATGCACCTTCTCTTGAATTCTCAATTTAAAAGATTTTGAAATGCTAGTGCTCTTGTGCAGCTTGAACACATTTTTCCTCTTTGAAAAAAACTCTGCTTTTTCCCAGACAGCTATTAGTCATTAAGTCAAGCTGGTGTAATAGATATAGGAAATACATTTTGACATGCTCTATCCTATTAGAATCCACCAATTAACAGAATTTTTAATCAAGTGTGATTATAAAAGAAAGAACGTCAACTCTTCACCAGCGTTTTTAAGCCACCCTGTTCATAATAACTTGTAGGTACCCTAAAATAGAAAACAGTTCAAAATTATGATGTAGAAAATGATTAGGTACCTTGTATATCTTCCTAAGCCAAGTGATGAAAAACTGCCCTCAAATTCCACACCCCTCTGAGTTAGAATTATTTAGACATAGGAGGCCTTTTGATTTGCAAGGTCTGATACACTTAAAAAAAGTAAGGCTTGCATCCTTTTTCACGAAAGTCTGATATTACTAAATACGTTCATGAAATATCCTATCCCAGGAGTTAAGAATTTCACTAATAACAATGAATATATCCTGAAAAATGTTATAGAGAACCTTCAATGCAATTATAAATCACAATAATAGTTGCATTAAAAAATTAAGAGAACATTGTCTGGAAATGGCATACTCTACAGGAATGCTTCCCCACTCAATTTCCGAGAAGAGAATCTCCATTAGTTACTGCAGAATTACAAGACATTAAAAACTCAACAAATATGATGCTGCTTTATGATATTATAGAATATGAATGACCAGGTTATCTATGCCTCGATTTGGAAAATAAACTGCAACACTATAGAATTCAGGCCAAAATAAGATAGCCATTTGCGGTACTTCTGTCGTCTTGGCTATAAGTTGTTCATTTTTTAAGGAAGATCAGCACTGAAAGATAAAATAACAGTAACAAAAGATAAATCCATGATTGAATAACTATTTTTTTAAAGAAAATATAAAGGAATATGAGTAAAAAAGTAAATTAGAATTTGTTGGATTGCCAGAAACTTTTTAACATAACTTCAACTATTAATCCTAAGTTTTATTAACGAAGGGAAAATGAGGAGGCAGAGAGTATCTATGTGGCGACTAAATCTAGAATGTTTGTATTTGTTTCCTTTTCTTTCACGCAATGAAAATAAAACATAGAAGACAGCGTTAAGCCTAGACATAACTAAGCATCATATGAAAAGTTATAGCTTAGTGCTGTAATACCTTATCTCTGTAGCCATAGAACAGTCATCAGCACAGTTGTCCATTGTGGTTTATTGCCCTTTCATGTGATGCTTTGTAGTTTTGATCTAAACTTTCAAATGCATAGAAAAGGACCAACATATCTACCACCAAATTGTGAGTGCCTGACAATCAAAAACATCTCTGGATAGTTGAAATCAATAAACCATTTTATTTTTGAACTCACGAAAATATGTCTACTTTTCAGAGCTCTAAAATTATAAATGTAATAGACAGCATATCACTTTTCTCATGAATTGATATCAAATTCACAATAGGTGAAAAACGATCCAACAATTTAAAAGGATCAGAATAGAATGAGTCAAATCCAGGCAATTTTTAAAAAATTAATTTGTGAGGCTTACTATAAAATTAACCTTTTTAATCAAACCTGACTTAAATGTGTATATAAAACAAAAGCTACTTAAATTTCTTTTACTCCCATATTTTTATTCTTTCATAAATATTGACCTGGGATATATTTTAATTCACTGATAAAGTGATGGCCTGAATAAAAGCTCTCATTTTTTCAATTTTAAAGATAATCATCTCTGAATGTCATATACTGAGGTTTATGATCACATAGGTGACACCAGCAAAAGAACCAATTTTAGAAGTAAATGTAGGGACAAATGTTGTATCTTAGTAAAACGAGAACCAAGTTGCTCTTCTCAAGAACATTCTTTTAATTATTGTGATAGAAAATAAGAAATGGGAGTATCAACATCTTCATGAGGTTTTATTTTTTCCGTTAATGAATACAATTATGTGCATAAAATATGGGCAAAGGCTTAAGTGGCCAAGGTCCATGCCTCTAAGGGTGACAAGAAAGAGACAGACTTATTGGTCCAACTAGAGAGCACTTGTGAAAGTATCTATGTCTCCCTACTCATTATGATCCCATTTAACGGGGAAGGGAAGCTAAGCATTGATGGGTTAGAATGTGAATGCCTGCCAGGAGGCACATGGTATAAAGAATGATGCTAATAAATTAATCAGAAGTCAAGATGGATAGAGAACTATGAAGTGGCCTTGAGGAACATGGTATGGAATGTCTTTAGGAGGGGGGAAAAAAAGTACTTGGTGAAAGGGAATAGCATAGGTAGCATGTTTTCCAAACATCTAGCAAAATCTCAATCCCTATTCACCATTTTGGGATTGGTCTAATGTGACATAAAATTGAATTTAAAATTCCATTGTTATCTCAATATTGTGCTCATTTATTATGTATAGACAGACAGGCCACATCAGTTTTTAAAACAACAGTATATTGATACTGATAGATTTTAAATTCTAAAAGACATTTTCGGTGATGGGGAAATTATTTCAATCTGCTGTCCAAAGTCAAGACACAAAATTTCAAATTAGACATGGCAAGCCTAATATTGAGGACATGTACTTCCCCCTTGAACTTGAATATATTTTCAGAGCTATCTGTGCAGATGATAGGAACAGTATTTATTTGAAAAAGAAAAAAAGAGAGAGCAAAAATATGTTGAAATAATCAATGGCTGTACAGTAATATAAAGAAATTGGATAGATTTGTCAGCATGTCAGTCAGAAATGAATTACAATTGTGGTAAAGAAATCAAGGTAAAAGGAATTTCTCTGGGGAAAAGTGGCATGCAAAATAAAAGCATTAGTGTGACATACAGTTTACAGAAACTCTCTTTGTGGAGATTAAAGTTTATGTTTGTTGACAGTACAACAGGAACATGTCACACAATATAGAAATGATCATGCCATATCCACTTCTTAGTTGATGGCTTGATTTTACATGCAGTGTTCAACATTAGATAGAATTCAACATGCATTTCCATCTACTGACATTAGCTGGAAAAAGTGCTTACATGACTCGATGCAATTATTTGAGACCAAAACATTTTCTGCCATGAGGTATTTTCTGCCATGAAACCATAAAGACCAGTTCTTTTGCTCATACCCTGGAATGACTTTAGGAAAAGTGAGCAGAAATTGAATTATTTATATTTTATTTTACAGACATCATTTATATCTAGCTATGGACCCTGACATAGGCTTCCTGGAGTCCCAGAAAATTGAGACCTTCTGGAAAAATTAATAATTATATTAGTAATAGTAGAATTAGTGGGAGTGATGATTAAAATGTACATTTATTTGGTGCTTATTTTGTTAAGAGCATTTTTTTGTGTTTTCCTTCCTTTAATTCTCATAATATTTACAATGCAGTAGTATGTCAATAATCCTTAAGGAGGAAATGAAACTTTGAAAGGCTAATTATACAAATGAATCAATACCCAGTGAACAGGAGATAAGAAAGAGGATCCAGTTTCAAGAGCTAGCTGACCTGAAGAAGAGAGGTCCAAGTCATTGTGTACCAAAGATGTCACAAGTTAAGGTATGATTCAGATAGTCATTGCAACTTTCTCTTGCATAGTGTTCTGTGTTTTACAAAAATTTGCAGAAAGAGACTATAAACAAGCTAATAGGAATCCTAATTTTAATCATTAAGGCAATGAGGATTTATTCTTTCATGTATCTTTCTCTTGGGCTCTAGTTTCTTGATTATGTACATAAGTAATAATGGAACTATGAGGGGCAGAGTTCAGACTAATCTTAGGAAATAATAAAATTTATTACTACTCTACTGTCTTTGTGTATTCTGAGTTACATCAACATGCTATCACAGCTTACATTTCTGACATATCTACTCCCATTTGCAGAAATATTTACCAACCTCGGGTGTTTATAAACCTCAGGTGGTATATTGGCAAAAGTTTGACAACTGGCTCTCCAGAAAAAAAGTATGCATATATATGCACACACAAGTTTATTATAAGTTTTATAACGTGTAGGACCCAGTTTACAAAAAAAAAAAAAAATTATAAATTCCACGTGGCCAATTGGTTCTTGAAAAATTTTCCCTTGATTTTTGCCAAACTCCTAACTAACTAATGGTGGCAGTTAATTGAATAATGTAGTAGTTCTGACTTGAATATTGTTTTTTATTCTTACTTATGTTAATGAGTAAGATAGAAAACATGTATTTTGGAACTTCACTCCGTCATCATTGACGTGAGCAATTTCTTTGCAGATCTGAATATTAGTTTTCAAATACCAACGGAATATTTACTCAGATTTTTTGTGCTGTTGACAATGTAATAGCTATAGATGTGACACTCTGTGATATTTGTCCACATTATTAACATTCTATAATTACTTTCTTAAGTCTAGTCTAGGGGTCAGTCAACTATCACCCCCAGGGTAAATCTGGCCTACTTCCTATTTTTGAAAATAAAGTTAGATTGGAACACTACCAAACCTATTTTTTTATATACTGCTTATATCTGCTTTCACAGGGTAACAGCAGAGTTAAGTAATTGCTACAATGTTATAGTGTACAAAGCCTAAAATATTTACTGTCTAGCCCTGAAGAGAAAACATTTGCAGACAAAAAATGGTAAATTGAGCCCTGATTTATAGTGTTTGCCAATTTATTACAGTGTTTGCTATGGAGTAAATTTATAAACTTAAGCTGAATAACATAACAGTAAAAGGTAGCAATTAAGAATTTGTGGGTTGAATTGTGTCCCCAAAGAAAGATAATGTTGAAGTTTTAAAACCCCTGGTACCTGTAACTGTAACCTTATTTGGAAATAGTGTTTTTGCAATTTAAGATGAGGCTATACTAAATTAAGGTGGGCCCTAAAATCCAATGACTGATATTTATATAAGGAGTAACAAATATGAAGACATAGAGGTAACACAGGGAGGAAGGCCATGTGAAGATGGAGGCAAAGAGTAATTATGCTACCACAAACCAAGGAACACAGACGGTTACAAATGACCACCAGAAGTTAGAAAAATCAAAGAAGGCTTCTTCTCTTGAACCTTCAGAGTAAGCATGAGAAGAACTTGACTTTAGACTTCTACCCTCTAGAAATTATAACTTTGTGGTAACTTTGTTTTTTCTTTGTGGTAATTTGTTAGAAATTAATATAGAAGTTTGAGTTTTTAGCATTTACTCTGTTTTTCGTTGAATCAATTTTATTGTGGGCTTGTGGAATTTAATTTTTATTGATGGCTTTGTTTAACATAAATTTCACAATGTTTCTGAGAAATGAATAAAACCAAGAGAGAGCTTAGGCCTGTTTCAGTACATCACTCTTTTTTTTTTTTTCTTTTTTAAAAAAACATATAGTAATGACAGGGCGCTTGTGTGGCTCAGTCGGTTAAGTATCTGCCTGGGGCTCAAGTCTTCATCCCAGCGTCCTGGGATGGAGTCCTGCGTCAGACTCCCTGCTCAGCGGGAAGCTTCTCTTTTTCTCTGCTACTCCATCTGCTTGTGCTCTCTCCCTCTCTCTGTCAAAGAAATAAATGAAATTTAAAAACAAAGCAAACAAAAATCCATATATTAATGACAAGGCTATATCCTCCTGTGGTGGAGAGAATAAATTTAGAGCCCAGGTTTGTTTCCAGCCTTCCATGTTTCCAGAAAGCCACGTTTATAAAAGTGGGACACAGCAGCGAGAGATTTCAGGACACCAAAGTGTTGAATCTTGCTGTTGAAACTTTAAACTATGGATCTGATTTGCATGAAAGGAACTTAAGAGAGAGCTGGTGTCCTGGGCTTAATGGATGAAATTTGATTTTAAAATCCACCTGATAATGTTGCCTCAGGTTCTGATGTATGTCCTGTTTCAGTCAAAACCGGCTCAGGTACTGTACGGGACAGAACCACAGGTATGAATGTCAGCTGGCTCAGTCCTGAACTACAAAATGGAGAAGCAAAAGAAATGAGGTGGGGTCTATTATGAGCCTTCATTTAGAAAAAAAAGTTTAGAAATTCCTAATATGGATTATCCATTGCCTCATTATCTTATGTTATTTCCAAAGCATATATTCCCCAAATTGTGGCTATCTCAGTAGCATGTATCTTAAAGACATATATCTCATGTATCCATATGTAAACATTTAATTTTAGTAGTACTATGTGTTGTAACTGTCCCTTCTTCTTCCAAAGGAATGCACTTTTATGTCTCATTATATTAAGCCTGAAGAGTGAACTGCTAAACGTTTAGTGATAGGAAGACATGTTTATATAATAGAATCACATTAACCATAAAAATGCATTAGATATGAAGGTCAGTTGAGCAAAAATTAAAGTTCCTTATTATTAATTAAATAAAGGATGCAGACCTTCCTCTCACCTTTGCACCCCCTTCCATGCAGTGAGAGAAGTTGGTATTTGCTGACACTGTACATTTGCCTGACAGATTCTGGTTTTCTTCTTACTCTTTAAGGTCAAGAGCACTATTTCTTATCCAGCCAGTAACCATGGAGGATTCTAATCTATAGGTTATCTCTTTGTAGGGAAGTCCTTTGGTATACTAAGGAATTGGACACTTGTCCTTTCTCTCTATACCTGTGTTTAACCAGTAATATTATAGGTTCATTATCATTACTTCCCAGGTTGTTCTCCCAGCTTAGTTTGGACATATATTGAAATGCAATCATCAGCTGCATAAACGTTGCCTGTACCAGAGTCTGTAAGTGTCTTCACAATGAGAGACCCTGTCTTGTACTACATGTTGTATATTGCTCTTCTTGTTGCTCACTAATAGCGATATTATAGCCCTAGATTCCAGGCCTGAGTTATTCAGAAATATTTGATATCACCTGTAGATATTGTAATACACAGAATGAAAATGCTCTATCTCATGGGGTAAATAAAAGTATATACCTAGCACTTAACATTTGACTTTTTGTTGTTAACTTGAATTAATAAGAAACTAATAAGAAAAGTGTTAATTGGAGAAACAAAAATAATGTACTCTGCTTCTGAGTTGCACAGCCAAATCCCTGACATGGAAAATGAAGCTTGGAAAGGCATTCTTTTTCAGAATTGTTAATTTGGTAATGCCACAGACTGTTTCAAAAGTTGATGAATGAAGTGATTAGAGAAAAGTCCGATTGAGTGCTTTTTCCCCTATTCTTTAACCAAAGTAGAAATAAAAGTGATGGTACTTTTATATCAATGATAATTTATGGTATTGTGTTTTTTATAGACTGAAATTTAATATTGGTATTTATATGAGAGCATCAAGTTAGTTTCCATAGTTTAATTTCCATTAGTTTTAGGACCTGTAGGAATAAATAAATGGAGAATTGTATACAGACACATAAACACAAACCCATACCCATTTTCACCCTTCTATGAAGATATATTTTAATCAACTCTCTCAAGTCTATCTTCTGCTCAGGTTTAGAATGTATTATGCATTCATTGTGCTGGTCATGACTTGTAGGCCCTTTCCCATTGCTTTCTTCCATGTAGAAGGAGCTCAGAGGAAGGAAAGTTGCTACTTATTGAAGCTTATTCTCATGTCCTTTGGCATGATATGTTCTTCTTTGGCAGAAGAGACCATGTTCAGCATGGAATGAAGATTTTTAGAAAATAACATTTAAATTTTTCTAAGTTGGGTATTAAAATACCCATGACTCTTTGGGTTTATGTTCAGATTACATACTTGTAAAGTAGTGTGGTACTCCTAGAAGCATATCCAAGGGAAATGAAGACACATATCACAGATGTCTTGTACAAGGATATTCATAGCAGTTTTCCTCATGAAAGCTGAAACTTGGAAACAATCCTGTCTATTGTCTAACTCAGTTATTTTTATATGATGAAATACTACTTGGAAATAAAAAAGGAACAAACTACATGGGTTAGTTTCAGAAACATTATATGAAAGAATTTAGACCTAATAGCTATGTATTACATGTTTCCATTACTATGAAGTTATAAAATAGGCAAAGCAAATATGTAGTGATAGAAATCAGAAGAGTGGTTGCTTTGACTGAATTATTCTTTTTTTTTATATTGAACTATAGGAATTTCTTATATATTTTGCATATTAAAATTTCAACTATAAGGGTGCTTGGGTGGCTCAGTCGTTAAGTGTCTACCTTCAGCTCAAGACATGATCACAGGATCCTGGGATTGAGCCCTGCGTCAGGCTCCCTGTTCAGCAGGGAGTCTGTTTCTACCTCTCCCACTTCCCTGCTTGTGTTTCCTCTCTCACCGTATCTCTATCAAATAAATAAAATCTTAAAAAAAAAATTTCAACTATATATCTTAGCAGATATATGGTTTGCAAATATTGTCTCCCATTCCACAGGTTGCCTTTTTATTCTGTTGATTGTTCACTCTCCTATGCAAGAACTGTTTATTTGATTAGTCCTACCTGTTTATGTTGCCTGTGCTTTTGGTGACATATCCAAGAAATCATTAAAAAAACTAATGCCAAGAAGATTTACCCCTATGTATCCTTTGAGGAATTTTGCAGTTTCAGGTCATACATTTAGATCTTTTGTCCATTTTGAGTTGATTTTTGTGTATGGTGTAAAATAGGGTGCAGTTTCATTTTTTTTGTAAGTAGGTATCCAGTTTTCTCAACCATTTGTTAAAGAGACTACCATTTCTCCATTCTGTGTTCTTGACACCTTTGTCACTGATCAGTTGATCATATATACATGTTGGTTTGTGTATGGGCTCTCTGTTCTGTTCCTTTGATCTATAATTCTATGTAGACAGAATTGGATAATTTATGCCATTACCATACTATTTTAATTACTGTAGCTTTGTAGTATATTTTGAAATCAGCAAGTGTGATGCTTTGTTCTTCTTAAGATAACTTTGGTTATTCTGAATCTTTTGTGGTTACACATAAATTTTAAGATTTTTAAAATTTATCTAAATTATGCCTTTGGGATTTTGATGGACATCGCACTGAATCTGTAGATTGCTTCAGATAGTATGGACATTTTAATAGTATTAATTCTGCCAATCTAAGCACATCGGATGTTTTCCCATTTATTTATGTCTTCTTTCTTTCATTTTCTTGTAGTTTCCCTGTATAAGTGTTTCACCTCCTTGGTTAAGTTTATTATTAAGTATTTTATTCTTTTTTATGCTATCATAAAAGAGATTATTTTCTTAATTTTCTTTTCAGATTTTTTTTATTATTTTATTTATTTATTAAGAGAGAGACACAGAGAGAGGAGGAACATAGGAATGGGGAGTGTGAGAGGGAGAAGCAGGCTTCCCGCTGAGCAGGGAGCTTGATGTGGGGCTCAGTCCCAGGATCCTGGGATCATGCCCTGAGCCAAAGGTAGATGCCTAATGACTGAGCCCCCCAGGTGCCCCTCAGATGGTTTATTGTTAATGTTAGAATTGAAGTTGAATTTTTCATGGTGATTTTATATCCTATAACTTTACTGAATTTATTAATTCTAAGCATTTTTTGGTGTGGAATTTTTAAGTTTTTCTACACATAGGATTATGTCATCTTAAAACAAAGATAATTTTACTTCTTCCTTTTTTCTTGCTTACCTGCCCTGGATAGGCAAAGGATTTCAATAGACATTTCTCCAAAGAAGACATTCAAATGACCAAGAGGTATATAAAAAGATGCTCAGTATCATTAATAATCAGGGAAATACAAATCTAAATTATAATGAGATATCACCTGACAACAGTTAGTATGGCAGTATGGCTAATATAAAAAATGGTAATAGTTGGAAAAACGTGGAAGGGTGCCTGTGTGGCTCAGTCGTAGAGCATCTGCCTTCAGCTCAGGGCATGATCCCAGTGTCCTGGATGGAGCCTCACATCGGGCTCCCTGCTTGGCAGGAAGCCTGCTTCTCCATCTCTCACTTCTCCTGCTTGTGTTCCTTCTTTTGCGTATCTCCCTCTGTCAAATAAATAAAATCTAAAAAAAAAAAAAAATGAAAAATGTGGAGACCTGTACATTCTGTACACTTGTATATTCTTGGTGGGAATATAAAATAGTGCAACACCCATGAAAAACAATATGAAGATGCATCAGAAAATTAAAGATAAAACTTTGTCACTTGGTCTGGAAATCTCACTTCTGGATATGTATCCAAAAAAAATTAAAATCAGAACCTTGAAGAGATATCTTTACCACCATGTACATTGCAATTTTAGGTACAATAGCTGAGATATAAAAATAACTGAGGTGTTCATCTGTAGATGAATGGATAAAGAAAGTATAACACATAAAATGGAATGTTAGCCTTATAAAAGAAGGAAATCCTGCCACTTTTGACAATATGGATGGACCTAGATGACATTATACCATGTAAATAAGCCTGTCGCAGAAGAACAAAGACTATGTGATTCCACATGTGTATAGTACCTAAAACAACCAAGCCCATTGAGGCAGAGAATACAGTGGTGGTTTCTAGGGACTAGACAGCAGGAGAAGGGAGCACTTGTTCAATAGCTATAACATTTCAGTTATACTAGATGAATCAGTTCTAGAGATCTGCTATACAACATAGTGCCTATAGCTAACAATATGGTATTTTGCAGTTCAAAATTTATTGAGAGAGTAGGTATTGTGTTAAATGTTTTTACTACAAAACAAGACAGAGGGACATAAGGAAACTTTGGGGAATGTGGATATGTCTATTACTTTGTGGTGATGGTATCATAGGGGATTGTATTAAGTTCAAACTCATCAAATTGTGCACATTAAGTACATGCAGTTCTTTGTAGATCAGTTTCACCTTCAGTAAAATATAAAAACATAAAATAAAATTTTTAAAAAGAGGGTTGCAAAAAAATAAAAATAAAAAAGAGGGTTGCTTTGAGGAAGTAGAGAGGAGACTGCCTGGGAAGGGGCAAGAGAGATTTTACTAGGATGATAGGAGTGCTGTATATCTTGAGAGGCATGTAGGTTACTGAGAGTATATATTTGTTACAACTGAGCTGTATTCTTAAAATTTATGCACTTACTCCATGTAAATTATACTTCACTAAAACATAACCAGGCACTTGGGATAAAATAATGACTTATTAACAGCTACTTTCTATTCATCATAATTTGTCTTCTTCTAATTCTTTGAATTCATGTTATCCTGTGGTTAAAAAATCATGGATGTTATCTCTATATTTATGAAAGGAACTATCTTTGAGGAGCCAGATATTGTTGCTTATATCATAAATTTTTAGCAAAAGTAGAGAATAAATTATAATTCCTAGGTCTCTGATTTGTACTTTATTCCAGACTGAATCTACTAAAATATATATAACTCAGGTATAAGTAAATTGTAGGCATATACAGAAGTGTTCTTTCTGTCTGACTCAACCTATAGCTCTTCTTAGTTAAAACCTTGAGAACAAATGCAGCAGTGTCAAAAAAAGGTTAATTTAATTTATATTCTGCTCAAGGTGTGTACATTAATTTAATGACTGAAGAAATTTTATTGAATAAAAAGTATGAAAAATCCCTAAGCTAAGCTATTGAATGATCTTAGCAACAAAGTTCAGTGGATTAGTGGTGACTAACAATTTATTTCCTGCCTTTTGGGGAGAATAACATTCTTTTTTAATTACTTGAATCAAAATTCCATATATGTATAATTTTTATGTGTTTCTTTTTTTAGTTCGTTTTTCTATTTAAAATCTAAATGGGGTGTTCTCCCTGAGTTGAAACGCAACTCTAAGAAATATATACAGGAACTGTCCAAGGTAATGATTTTAAATAAAAAAAAATTTTTTTAAGATTTTATTTATTTATTTGACAGACAAAGATCACAAGTGGGCAGAGAGGCAAGCAGAGAGAGAGGAGGAAGCAGGCTCCCCGCTAAGCAGAGAGCCTGATGTGAGGCTCGATCCCAGGACCCTGAGATCATGACTGAGCTGAAGGCAGAGGCTTAACCCATTGAGCCACCCAGGCCCCCCAAAAATCTTGAATACATATTCTGAAGCATAGCAGAGGAAGCTGCAACATAATAAATATAATACTTCTACACAAAGATGAAGATATACAAATGTTGTGGGGGTTTTTTTCATACAAAAAGTAAACTCTAGTAATGTTGATCAAAGCCATTAGGTTAAAAATTTAAGAAAAACATATACTTACATTTCACTAGCTATTTGTTCTAGATACCATAATTTAAGTTGAATCTTAAAGAGCCATTTATTATTTGAGAGATGTTGACTACAAACCATTTAACTGATTGTCTTGTTTCCATTTGTCATTTTTTTTATTTTTACAAAATATTCCATGTAAGTTAGGAAGTCTGATAAGTACTTTACATATTCTATCTCATTTTATTCTTACAACTGCCCAATTAGTTTAGTATAGTCATTATTCCAATGTTTCACATAAAAATAGTGAGTCTTTAAAAAGTTGCCATTAACTGGAAGTTAAATAGATGGTAAGCTGAAGGACCAGGATTTATAGCTAAAGCAATTGGATCTCAGAGCCTTTATCCTGAAGTACTATTTATACTATTCCTGGGCAGAATTGTTACACATATATAGAAAAACAGGAGGTATTTCCTGGGAGAATGTCTTTACATCACTCTTCTATTTTCTAAAAGGAGAAGAAGGCGTCAGTTATCATACTTCATTCTGACTCCTAAAACACCATAAACCCTGATATTTTCCTGGTCAGGATTTGTTTTAATAATGTTGATAATAAGAGACACAAACTTAAATGCTGACCTGGGCTTGATAAGTAACTAATAGGAGTAAAGTAGGCCAGGGCAGCTATATGAAGAGATATTGCTGTTGAGATGGAGACATGCATATGTTGGGTACACTGCCTTAGTCACTTTTGTCAATTCAGAGACTGATGACAACCATTCAAAATGGATGATATGATAAGTGATACTGAACATCTTTTCATGTCTGTTGACTGTCTGTATGTCTTTTTTGGTTAAAAAAAAAAAAAGTCTATTCAGGATCCCCAACCATTTAAAATTGGATAGTTTATTTTTGGTGTTGAATTGTATAAATTCTTTGTATATTTGAACATTAATCTCATGCTATATCAAATATATTTGATGACAATAATATGACATGCTATATTATATATTAACCCGTGAAGTATCAAATACATCATTTGCAAATAATCTTCTTCCATTCAATAGGCTGACTTGTCATTTTGTTCATGGATTCTTTCACTGTGCAGAAGCTTTTTATTTTGATGCAGCCACAATAGTTTATTTTTGCTTTCATTTCCCTTGCCTTAGGAAACACATCTAGACAAATGTTTCCATGGCTGATGTCAGAGAAATTACTGCCTGTTTTCTTCTAGGAGTTTTATGGTTTCAGATCTGACATTTGGGCCTATAATCTATTTTGAGTTTATTTTTGTGTATGGTATAAGAAAGTAGCTCAATTTCATCTTTTACATGTCCAGTTTTCCCAGCACGATTGGTTGAAGAGATTTCTTTTCATCTTTGTATATTCTGTCCTTCTTTGTTAAAGATTAATTGACTCTATAAGTGTAGGTATATTTCTGTGTTCTCTTTTCTGCTCCATTAGTCTGTTTTTGTACAAGTACTAAACTGTTTTTATTAGTACAACTTTTTTTTTTTTTTTTTTTGGACACATTTTTTTTTTTTTATTTCCAGCATAACAGTATTCATTATTTTTGTACAACTTTGTAGTATATCTTGAAATTGGGGGTTGTGACACTTCTAGCCTTTTGTTCTTTCTCAAGACTGCTTTGGCTATTCAGGGTCTTTCTTGGTTCCATACAAATTTTAGTATTATTTGTACTAGTTCTGTGAAAAATCCTATTGATATTTTGATAGAAACTGCATTAAATATGTAAATTGATTTGCATAGTATGGACATTTTAATAATATTTCTTCCAATTCACGAGCATGGGATGTCTTTCCATTTGTTTGTATTGTCTTCAATGTCTTTATTTTTATTTTTTTTTTAAGATTTTATTTATTTATTTATTTAACAAAGAGAGATCACAAGTAGGCAGAGAGGCAGGCAGAGAGAGAGAGAGAGGAGGAAGCAGGCTCCCCGCTGAGCAGAGAGCCCGATGTGGGACTCGATCCCAGGACCCTGAGATCATGACCTGAGCCGAAGGCAGCGGCTTAACCCACTGAGCCACCCAGGCGCCCCTCTTCAGTGTCTTTCACTTTGTTTTATAGTTTTATAGTGTTTTATAGTTTTAGAGTTTTCAGAGTGTAGGTCTTTTCACTTCCCTGGTTACATTTACTCGTGGTATTACTTTTGGTCTAAATGGAAGTGGGATTGTTTACTTAATTTCTCACTACTTCATTATTAGTGTATAGAAATGCAACATATTTCTGTATATTAATTTTGTATCCTGTGACTTCACTGAATCAATTTGTCAGTTATACTAGGTTTTTTATGGAGTCTTTACTACCTTTTATACCTGTCAGAATTGTGGGAACAAAAAGACAAGTTATAAAGAATCTTAACAAGGATGTATAGGACAAAAAAAAAAAAAAAAAAAAAAAAAAGGATGTATAGGACAGGGCACTCTTTTCACTGATGGTCAGAATGTAAGTTGGTGCACCCACTGCAGAAAACAGTATGTAGATTCCTCAAACAGTGAAAAGTAGAAATGCAATATGATCCAGCAATACTACAGGGTATTTAACCCAAGGAAAACAAAAAAAAAGTGTTTAAAGAAGATAAATACACCCCTGCATTTATTACAGCATTATTTACAATAGTAAAGATATGGAAATAGCTCAAGTGTTCATTGATAGATGAATGGATAAAAATGATGTGATATCTATCTCTCCATCTTTATATGTATATAAAGTATATATTACATACGTGTGTGTGTGTGTTTGTGTGTGTGTGATTATTCAGCCATAATAAAAGAATGAGATCTTGCCATTTGCAACCACATGGATGGACTGAGAGGGCATAATGCTAAGTGAAATAAGTCAGAGAAAAACAAATACCATATGATTTCACTTATATTTGGAATTTAAGAAACAAAACAGACAAATAGAGAGTCAAAAACAGACTCTTAAATACAGAGAACAAACTGGCTGTTGCAGAGGGAAGGTGCGTGAAATAGATAAAAGGGATTGAGAGATACAAATTTCAAGTTATAAAATAAATAAGTCATGGAGATGAAAAGTATAGCATAGGATATATAGTCAATAAGATTGTAACAGTGTTATTTGGTGAAAGACGGGAACTACATTTAATCCTGTTGAGCACTGAGTAATGTGTAGAATTGTTGAATCATTATGTTGTACACCTGAAACTAATTTAACAGTGTATGCTAATTATACTTTAATTTTTTTTAAAAAATGGGAGAGGTAAAGCAACTATTAGCTTATATACAGTAAATCCAGAGCCAATATGGGGTTTTGAATAGATTTATTTTCATGACTCTTTGTCTCCCTGCAGTTCCCAGGGCTCTGTTTTCCTCTGTATGGGGCTTTATCCTTAAGATGACAGTGAACTAGCTTCAGCCATTCCGAGCCTCATAGTCATGAATAAATAGTATCAAAATAAAGGAGAACGATTGTTTGGGAAGCTTCTCAGAACATTTAGAAAGAATTAACTTTTCCAGAAGCCCCAGAGAATACCTTCTAAGATATCATTAGCCCATATTTGGTCACATATCCTTGAAGAAACACATCCCTGGCAAAAACGAAAATTCACAGATTGTGAGGGATTCACTTTTCCTGGAGTCATAAAAGTTATGTGCAGTTTTATATCTGAACCAATATAGTTCTATCAGGAAAGAGAGAGAAGGGACTGGATGCTGATCCAACAGTGTCTCCTACACCCTTGCTTAGGTCCAGACAATTATTATTCTTAGGGACTCAGGGGTCAGATCTTTTGGTTTTCTTTTTCAGGATAAACTGGAACTTTTAGTATTTATGAAAATGACTCCTGTGTTTAAAAGTAACTGTGCAAAGAAAGAAATGGCATCTTCAGATCAGTACCCCCTAAAGGTCACAGTGACACATGCTTTAGGTTGTGTTCTAAAATTGGGTGGTATTGACCCCAGGTTGCTGAGAACCAGAAAGCTAAGAAGAGGCCTTGTTTGGTAAGGTATATTTGATCCATGGTATTGCCAAGGGAGGGACTCTCAGAAAGGCCAGGAATAGAACTGAGCTAATATCCTGGTGGAAATGACTAGAAAGACTGGAAAGAATGAGGTAACTTGGGGAAAACTGACAATATCAACAATGATTTTTTTTCTAAGATGCTTTTAAATAAACTGCCCCTCCCCACTTACTAGCATCATTCTGATTTTAACATAAATGCGTAAAATTTCTGTAGGAACAGAAATCAATTCTAACATCATTAGTCATTATCCCAAGTCAGTTTAACAATCCACAGTTCCAATGACCCATATGATTACCACTGGTCTTACTTACTACCCTCCTTCTATCATTTACTGAACTCTTACTATCTGCCAAGCACTGTCCTAAGTTTAACACATATTAACTCATAAATCTTGTGAGAAGATCATTTTTCTCATTTTACAGATGACAGCACATAAGTTCAGAGAAGTCAAATGACTTTCTAAGGTCAGAGGCCTGGGAAGTAATAGGGCCAGAATTTAGTTCCAAATCTGCTAGACTTCAAAACATGGATACTTTATTACAAAGCTATTTTGCCTTCCCTGCACTTATCCCTACAACAACCAGCATGTAGCAAATGAGCATGATCATATTGTACTATTTGAAATGAATTCATGTTAGTAACATAACCATAAAGCCCACCTTCTGGGGAAATTTTTATAGCTAGATAAACTACATTATTTTATTTCTACTTAGACACATATACCATGCATGCATAGCTGCTTTATACATTATCTTTTTTCTCCAGACTTATCTTTGCCTTGATTAATCTGCTATAGGATTAGCATGTTAACTAAATGGTTTGACCAGATTTCTGTTAAGAGTCCAGTACTTTCTAAGAATTATGATTTTTTTTTAAAGATTTTATTTATTTGACAGAGATCACGAGTAGGCAGAGAGACAGGCAGACAGAGAGGAGGCGGGGAAGCAGGCTCCCTGCAGAGCAGAGAGCCTGATGCGGGGCTTGATCCCAGGACCCTGGGATCATGACCTGAACCAAAGGCAAAGGCTTTAACCCACTGAGCCACCCAGGTACCCCAAGAATTATGATTTTTCTATTCTCATTTATATACTTCTAATATCCTTCCTTGTTGCCCAGAAATAAAAGACATCTTTATACCTGTTTTTTCCCCCCATTTCTACCTTTAAATTAAGATCTAAATGGAAAATTGAAGGAAAAAAGTATTAAGAGGTTAGAATATTTTCTTAGTTCCAGGGGATTTGGGGCTAATGGTGAAATGTGGGTAAAATACCTAGAGTTGGTGTGTGTGTGTGTGTTTATTTTTATACTGACTCCCATTTGGGGTCTTGCTAATGTGTGCTTTCTTCTGCTTTCTTCTCCATTTTCTGTGTGTTTGCTGTATATGTGGGGAAGGATCTCATTCTAGTTAGTTCTTGAAATTAAAACATATTTCTCTCATCTCTATATCTTTCTGGCACGCAGCAAAGAATCTGTAGATTTTGAACAAACATTTGCAGGACGGTTGGATTTGTTGTTCTTCAAAATATGTGAGTTTATTATTAAAAATTAAAAATAATACCATCCCTAACCACATGTTTTCTGAAATCTATTCCAAAAACATACAAATTCTTTTTTTCTTTAGTGTTTTGGGGGTAAAATAGTGGAAACAAAGAGTCATGTTTGATGTAGAAAAGAAAGCCTTACCCTGCAAGGAGGCCATCCAGAGACTCTTCAATGAAAACAAAATAAGCCACCCCATCCTGGGTTCTCAGCATCATGACGCTTGGTGCCTTAGGATTCCTTCACAATCAAGTACAAATAAGTCTGTGTCTTTAAAAATAACGTTCATCTTTTCTATAAGACAGTTGATAGTTTATCCAAAAAGCTACATTAAAGTGTTTAACAAATCATGCTACACATGACCCAGAGACAAGAAAGCACAACTGTATAAATATATATGTATATGGAACATAAGAAAACCGTATATTCTTAGTATGACACTCAGCATCCTTATAAATTAATCAGAAAATATTTATTAAATGTCTATCAAGTTTAAAGCAGTGGCAGAATAGAAGAAAATATATAGTCTTTTCTCAGTGAATACACAGGGCCTGGATGCTAGGAAATTAATTGCAAATCTTAGTATTTAACCAGTTTTAATTTTTTTTGTTATGACTTTGTAAGAAACACATCAACATTACAAAACCAAATGTATTTGTGTTAAGGGAAAGGATAGTCCTTGTAGGGGAAGTATTATAGAATTAACAGAAATGAATCCCAGCTTGGGGTTCCACTTCTACCGTTCTGGTTGTGTCATCTCCTACATCATCTTGATCAGACTTCCAAAAGACAGACCTAAAAAGTATTTCAGAGGCTGGAATTCCAATGGTAAGGTGACCAAGGGAGTCGTATTCCTGATCTAATGACTCTCGTTGATTCATGGAGTAAGTCAGACAGAGAGTTTCATGGAACTAGAAGGCTGTCCCTCAAACGATCCCTTGGCTCCTTACGTGGCCTAGAAGAATCTGGTCCTGTTTTACAGTCGCTCCTCCAACTGCATGCAAGAAGGAGATGAAGAAGTCAGCATTTGGTGAATTTCAGTCAGCAGTGAAAGAAATTTCTGGTAGTGACTGCTTCATTTAGAACATTGTTCAGTGTCACAGAGGGCAGGGGGACAAGGGAGTAAAGGTTACCAGGGGATAGGAAAACTTAGCAGAACAACACTTTTCTATTTTTCTTTTGCTGAGAGAACACCTCTTTAGTCTCTTTAGACAGAGAAACAATGACTTTTTTGATTCAGGAGGCATTTAGAATGTCAGCTGCCAGGTCCTTGTGTTTATGTGTGCGCGCGTGCGCATTAAGCATTTGAAGTGGGCCTTTGGGACTCCAGGGAGCAAGAGCGGGATGGAAGAATTTGTTTTGGCTTTGCAGGTACAGACAGCCCCTGCTTATCCACTTATTATCTCTGTGATTTGAGAAAAGTCATCACAAAGAATATTAGTTTCCCAAGTGTATAAAATGGGAATAATAACTTCTGTGTCTCAGGATTGTTGCCCCAGTATCTGACCTAGAAAGTAGAAGTTCAGTCAATAGTGGTTCCCTTTCTTCCCTTCAAAACCTTCTAATCATGCAGTGCCCTGCCCTGTGGAGATAGGACTTAAACCTATGGGTTTAGCTTGCGGCAAACTCCGGGACTTAACCTGTTTCAGAACAGATACAAGGAGCCACAGGCAAGTTTTTGTCAGTTCATCAAATCAACAATGCTACTGATTCTATTCTAACTTTGTAATAGATACTTAAGTTATTTCTTCTTCTTTATGATCATGGAACTTCCGGGTACCTTACCTGTCTTCTCTCTCCATTACTATCTTTGTCTCGATTCTCTTCTCCAGGGCTGATATTTTAACTAAGAAGTCGAACGGGCATTTGTGAGAGTCTACTACTCCCTAAGACTAAATTATAATTCCCCAACCTCGTTTCTGTATTTTCCATATCCCTGCATCTTGTTGCACTGAAGTCTTAGGCATTTTACTAGTTTCTTCTTACCTGCTCTTAGGAACCATTCCATTGTTCCACTGTTATCTCCCTTTATCAGCTATCTCTAGGTCCTGCCTACCCCCCGTTTGATTCACCCTAAATTTAAACAAGAACCTTCTAAAAATAGAAACTATTTGAGAAGATAGATGATCTACATAGTGTTTTGTCTTTACAGACATAATCCAATCCATGACAAGAACACATAATCAAACGTCAGCATCATCTTTAACTCCGCACTGTCTCTCACTGTGTACATCCTTTTCCTTATTAAGTCATGCATTTTTTACATAGGAATCTTATAAATTCACTGTCCATTTTCCATTCTATATCCTATTTCATTTGTGGCTTCCCCACCACCACCTCCCTTACCCCTAGACTATCACAAAACCTATTTCCTGGGATGTCTTCAGTCATTCCTCTTAATTTCCACCAGATTTGCCTTTCTAAAATCCAGATTACCTCTCTTACCATCTCTTGTAGAAAAAAAAAAAAAAACTCCTCACCATGGGATCGAAGGCCCTTTAAAATCTACCTTAATGAATCTTTTGATTGCAGTCCTGTCTTTCCCACTTTGTATTACTCATTTTTCCTTAAATACACCAGGTGATGCTTTTCTGTTAGGCCTTCTCCTTGCTCTGCTACTTAGAAAAAGCCTACTCGTTCTTTGCACTCTGCCCTGTTTTAAAATCACACGTCTAGTTATTTTACTCTCCTGGGTTAGTTTTTCCATGGCTCCACATCCCTAATAGGATAAAATTTTACAGTCCTTAGTGGAAAAGACTACTAAGGGTAGCATGTTGTCTTCTTACCTAAAGGCTATGTTGATCATGGTCCAGCCCAACTAGACCCAGGAGACTCTTCCATTTCCACTATGGTCCCAGCTTCAACATACCTGTATATGCAATGATATTTTAAGCCTCCTTGCCTTTTTACATGCTGAGCCACAAATGAACTTCACTCTGGCCATCTGGCAATTCCATCTTATTCTTCAGGTCTCAGTAAGACTTGTCTTTTCCTTGTGAAGCCATTCCTCACCTACCCAAGCAGGTGCCTGGCTCCCTGTTGCCCACATTCCATATGTCTATTGCTGCCCTTATCTCCCTATTAATCATTTTTTGAGGCTGTCTTCTCTACTAGACTGTGAACTTTTTAAGGGGAGACATTTTCTCTTTTTTGTGTAGTGCTTCTAGCATTTAGCATAGTAGCAATCTAATATTAGATATCTGATGAATATTATAAAATAAATAGAAAGAAAATTCTTTCTATTCTTTTCCTCCTCTTATTCATAATTAATTTGTCCTTTGCCTAAGTTCCATGAGCATCTAAGTATCAAGAATTTTAGAGTTATATTTCTGCCCTCAAATTACTGGTCTTTTATTTACTAAAAAATAGCTTTCTGAATTCTTAATCCTCAGTTTCCTCATCTCTAAGTAATGAATCTATGATTTAGGTTATTTGTTAAGCAGGATAATGCCACACAGTAATCATTTAGCAGCTGTTAGATGTTATACATTTTGCTATTGGAAATGGTGGAAGTAGTAGTTATTGTGTTATTAACTCATAATTAATTCCATGTACCTTGTCCTGCCAGGTCATAACTACTTGAGGTCTGCCACTATTTATATTTACCTTTCTATTCACAGAATCTAGAACGCTGCCTGTTAACAGGCTCTCTCTCATGCTCGTGTACATGCACTCTCTCTCTCTCTTTATATATAGGGAATTTTAATATTGGCATAAAATGCAAGAATGAAATTAATTCTAAGTATATTAAAAATACATGCCACCTATTAAAACTGCATACTGAAGACCATAGAAAACAATATAATTTGACTCATGTAAATATTGACACTTTTTATAAATATACATAGAACAGAGGTGTAATGAGGGGATATGAGAAGTATAAAGAGAAATCAAACTACTTGAAGTTCAGATACTTAAAATTGTGCTGACCAGGGGAAGGATTTAATTGTGTCCAATTATGATCAGGTAGATAGTCATAAAAATATGTTGACTAGCTTTGGAATTATAGAAAATGTCACTTGCTTGAAACTGAGCTCTTAGATCAAAATGCAAAGTTTATTTGTGTGTAGCTTCGACTGCAACAGTGAATCAAAAAGAGTCTGCATACCTCTGCCCCTTGGCTTAAAAGCATACTTCTAAGCCCTTGGGATGAATTTGTACGTCTTAGTCAGAAGACCTGTATCATCTGCCAAAACAAGATTTCCTAGGTTTATTTCTAAATATAGCTTTAGTTTGGGTAATTTGCTATAATCAATTTTGAAGAACATTTAAACTCAATTTAATGTTTATTTTCTTTGCCAATTCTTGGTGCCTGCATATATGATGACTCTCATTCAAACTAGAAGATTACACACCTATTAAATATGTACATGCAAGTGAAATCACTGTACATCATAGAAGCACAAATTTAACTCTGGAAGATGTATTACTTTCACTGATGCATTTATTCATTTGCTGAGGGGTTTTTTTAAGTACGCATGTATTAAATATAACATTTAGAGAGCTTCACTTTGAAAATTCCTTAATTTCCTAACAAAATAGCATAATTATGAAAATTTCACTAATCTTATATTACCATTGCCAGTACATTTTATATGCAGCTTTGAGATCAGTGGTAACTTTATGAGGGCCTTATTTATTTATGAAATTGTTTACCAGTTTTGTGTTTACTGATATAAGACTATAATTATTTTGTTTGCCAATAGTCTTACAGTTAGGAAATTTGACAAAGGTAACTTTCTTCCAGAAAATAGAAATACTAGTTGTAAAAGACTTCTTTCCTAAGCACCTGTCATTGATAATGAGATGTTAGGACCAGGCTGCAAAGGTGAGGCTGAGGGTGTCTCATTTGGAATGGGCAGGGGTAAGACTTTCCCCAAGCAGGGGCCCAGCAGTGAGTTGCCAAAGTGGAACTGAGAAATAGTGGAAGCATTTCAGCCCCCAAAGGTGGGACTTAAGATATGAAATGGTTATAAGTCATGTTCATATGTCCCAGAGTCAAATTAGAGCATCAAAACAAATGAGGGACAAAGAGACGAAAGATACACACTTGGAGACAGAACAGGTATAATATAAAACCATGTAGAAATCTGCAGAGGGCAGGATCTGGCTGTCATATCTGGCTGGGTGGTAGATTTGTTTTTTGTTTTAAATAGGAAATAAAAAATAAATTATCAATCAGTGTTTAAAGTTAGGAGGTATATCACAAATACCCATTTCTGTCTTCTCTTCATGAATCACAAGTTTTTGAAGATCCTATGTGACCATTGCTGAAATCTGAGCATTTATTACCTCTTAGAGATGACCATATATTCAAGTTTGTCCCATTTTATACCTATTAATCTAGTGTAATTATTAATAACACTCTTTTTCATTTTCATACTGTTCTGGTTTGAAAGATAAATTTATCAGTCTCCTTGAAGGAGAGTTACACGAAATTGCATGCCCCACAGTCTCTATCTCTTGCTAGACTTTTATGTCTAATTCACTTGAAATATTAGCTTTAAATGCCTTGTTTCTGGAAGTGTTGCATTTGTGAGTCCTGTTCTTGGCCAGTAATTAGGAGTTATAGTTGGAAAGTTATTGAAAGACACAACTATTTTGTTAACCAAAAAATTACAGGTCAAGAGGTACAGCTTGAGCTTTAAAAATCAAAAGAGAAGTGAAAAGACAGATACTCTACTATTCGTGTAGTTCCCAGAGGTCAGATGGAGGAAACTAGATGCCCACAACACACATCTGGCCTGCACACTTTTGTTATTTGACTTATATAGCTTATTGCCTTATTAATTTATTTAAATGGGGAATGTTTCACGTGTAAAATCTGAACTCTGGCTTGTCTTGAAAAATTGGAAGATCTAGCAATTGAGGCTGAGACCACAGTCTCAAAATGACAACAGATCTTGCTGAAGCTATGCACCTTTAGATGGCATACACATTCTCACAATTACCAGAGTATAAACAGGATGATTCATTCATTTACTCTACCTGCTTTTCTGAGTTTTTATCTTCTGATGGGAGGCAAGCATTAATCCCTATGTATCACACTCAGATCCAAAAGAATTATTTAAAACCTGATTCAGATAGATGAGTGGAGGGTCATAGGTCATAGTGGGGGTCATAGGTCATGACATAGTAACCAGAAAGAGGAGTCCCAACAATAAAATTAATTAATTAATTAGTGAATTAATTTTTTAAAGATTTATTTATTTGTTTGGCAGACAGAGATCACAAGTAGGCAGAGAAGCAGGCAGAGAGAGGCAGGGAAACATGCTCCCTGCCACGCAGAGAGCCTGATGCCAGGCTCGATCCCAGGACCCCGGGATCATGACCTGAGCCGAAGGCAGAGGCTTTAACTCACTGAGCCACCCAGGTGCCCTATAAAATTAATTTAAAGTTGTTACTGATTTTCTTTATTTGATCTGATAACATGCTACAACATGAGCATTACCTAGTCTCTCTCAACAATAATTAGGTGTCAATTCTGTTAGTATACAGTTTGGGAGTTCAGTTGTTGTTGTGAGAGCCAACTCCAAAACTCAAGCCCTTAACCATCACGCTGAGGAGTTTATATCTTATAAAAATACTGGAGTGATCCATACAGGCTGGAATTTCTTTCTTAAGGATTCTTTCCTTTCCTTAAGTAGAACATAGGTACAATATTCTCTCCAATCCTCTGAGCAGCTCCATGGAACTGTAGCACTATAGGGTAGTATAGATGGCCACAAGGATATAAAACCCTGGATTTGTCTGCCTTCTTACACCTTACACTTCCTCTCGCAGAAGCCAAAGGCAATGAAGTGAAATTCGTGGATTGTTCCTGACATATTGCTCTTCAACTTACAGTAGACACCTCTGTGCGGTTTGTCAGCAAACTGCCTCTAGCTTTGATCTCATCATTCTTTCATTTAAATTAGCATCACATCCTGTGCTATTATGTGGACCTTTGCTAGCTAAACACTTTCCTGTATTCCCTTTGCATACTTTTACAAAATTAATAATGTTAGCTGTACTCTCCATTTTAAGACAGGTAGACTATGATCATGTATTGCTCTCTAGGTAAATGTAATTTACTACCCACTTGCCCTACCTCTTTGTGATACTTCTAGTGAAATTAAATGGCCCACAGCTTTTAAGATAACAGAAAAATTGGAATATCGTATTTATTTTTCCTAAGTTCATGATAATTTTTTTTGATTCATACAATTTGAAGAAAAATTGTACAACAAAGAATGGACACATCTTGGCAAAATTTAGAGTTGAGATTTCATCATGCTTCAGGGAAATGATTTAAATTTCTACCTTATACCATATCCTTCAGCATTGGACATTGAGGTTGTGTTCCCAGACTCCATTCTACAACTGCTCTATGGTGTACAACATTAGTGTGTAGTATGCTGGACCACAACTCTGGCTACAGATGGACTCTGATTGGTCTCTTTATCAGTACAACCCCATCTCTCTTCCTTAGACATTGGTTTTACAATGGGCATATCCTCTACATCGGTTTGATGAGAGTGAAATGCAGAAATTTTAGTCAATTTGGAAGATAAAAGTATGCCCTTTTCTGTGTGATATAGTTTAAGAATATACCACATGAAACCAGTACAGCCACTGCTGACGGAATTGAAAATCAATCTGAACATAAAGTTAGCACCTGGAGGAAGGCAGAGTTAAGAGGTAATATAAACTTCTCGACTGAAGCATACCTGAAGCCAATATTATTACCATATTACTTCTCAAGCATATGAACAAATAAATTCTTTTTCTGAAAACATCACTGATATACTTTCTAAAAGCTGTAGGCTTTTAGTCAAATATTTTCTGTCATCCTCTTTATTAATTTATTAATTTATGTATCAAGCTTACTATTTACATTATACAGTGGCCTTCTTACTATTTCTGGGCTAAAAAAAAAAAACAAGAAATAAGATTAAAAATTGCATTTTGTCGCAAATGGCGACTGCTAGTTCTCAAACTGTTGTACATAAAGATTACCTACAGGGCTTGTTTGGGGAGGTTATATTTGTATTGAGCACCGGATATTATATTAGACTGATGAATTACCTACCTGTATCCCTGAGATAATACATTATAGATTAATTAACTGAACAAAAGAAAGTATAAATGTCCAGGATATGTCCCAGAGCTATCTTAATCAGAAACTCTGGATTAGAGGTTCAGGTATCTATATTTCTTATCACTAGGTGATTCTAAGATATATAAAAGTTTGGGCATCCTAAGCTTACTATAGAACATCAGGATTTTTTAGAAGGTATTGAATTGTGTTTCATCAGAAGTTTGGAATGCTGATTGCTACTTGTGGTACATTCCTAAAACTCCATGAGTAAGGAATTATGCTTATATTTCTCTATGGTATTCATATAGAGATCTAGCAAAATAGGTATTCAGTAAATATATGTTAATTAAATTAATATTTTTGTCAAGTGCAGATATTCCAGTTTTCACAAAGAACATATATGGAATATATGGAATCCAGTTGGCATGGAAGAGTTTTGATGACTTTGCATTATGTCCAGCTTCAGTGATTGTATTTTCTTTCTTTTTAAGATTTTATTTATTTATTTGAGTGGGTGAGGGACCAGGGGATAGGGAGAGAATCTCAAGCAGACTCAATGTTCAGTGCAGAGTCTGACACGATGCTAGATCTCAAGACCCCAAGATCAGGACTTAAGCCAAAACCAAGAGTCAGATATTTAACTGATGGAGCCACCCAGGAGCCCCAATTATATTTTCTTTTTTTGAAAACAAATTTGAGCTAGTCAAAACCTCCTGGCGAGGAAATGTAACAGTGGAGCTGTACATAGAATGAATATGGTGAGTGCTTACTCTTGTCAAAGTGACTTATGAATTGTTCCTTATAATTTTTGTTACATTTAGCTGAAGCCTAAACCAGTTAACCCAAAAATGAGTGAATTTCTTGACTAAAGTGTTTAAATTTGATAATTCAGAGGATATGTAGGAAAAACTGTTCTATGAACCTGACCTCAGCAATGTATTGATGTTGTCCGGGTAGCTTGAAACAAGTGTAACATTGCCCGCATTTCATATATATTTAAAATATTTGATATTTAAGATAGCTGGCAAAGTTTTTTATACACATAGGAGAAAAATAAATAAGCATCATGCAAATATATATACTATTGTATAGGTAAATTCTCTCTTTAGATGCCAGGGAGTAACAAGGACTGACTATTTTAGAGATGTCCCTCTCCTTAAAATTCAGAAATTTTTGAACATGTTTTTACACTCTAGGTACATTTTGAAAAATTGATAACTTTCTGGAAATGATAACATTAGAACCTTCAAAAATTATCCTCCTTAGTGAATTTGATGTATAATACAACATCAGCAAGTTTAAATTATGTCCAACCACAAGATACATATAATGTTATATGTGTATATGTGTATGAGCACATACATAACATTTTATATAAAGCAAGAGAGTTGAACCTGCCCTAGTATCTAGGGAAATCTCTAAAAATTGACACCATAGCTCCTGAGACAGGTCTAACTACAAAGTTAGAAACCTTTTATCTTTCTGTACGAATTTGGCCCTAGAACCAAGGGATTCCTTTGTAAACATCCTCCCCGGTAAGCTAGTAATACCAGATGAAACTTGAATACTCCTAGCAGTACCACAGGAGCGAAAGTGGTGATTTGTCTCCCCTTCTTTCTGCTGCAAAAGAACTTAAGTAAATCCACTCAAGCGTAAGAGGAGGGGAAAATTTAGTTTCACAACTAAAGCAATCAGATTATTATGCTGTGTCTCATGGCAGTATGCCACAAAAAAACAAATTTCTTCTTCTGTTTTCAGATTGAAATATGGCAAAAGTGAAATTCTCCCCCTGCCTACTCTATCCCTACACAACACACAACACACACACAACACACACACACACACACACACACACACACACACACATACATAATGATTGCTCATGAAAGTTCCATTGCAGTTACCTACAGATTCACTTTCCAGCATAATTTTGAAAGCACATGAACCCAGACAATTGTCAGAAGCTTAAATCTGGATCATAACCATGTTTCACATTTCAGGGGCCCAAGAATCTAAGACTTCTCCCTTGCATTTATGGTGAACTTGAAATACAACCGAGTTGAAATAGTGTTTTTCTAGGCATCTTATAAAATACATTCCAAGTGGGAAAGATGGAATAGGTCATTATTCAGAACAATTTGCTCCTAGATGATGGATCAAAGGAATCACTTGCTGAGCAATCACTCATTCTCAGCCAAGATGGGCAGCATTTAGAAAACGGGTTGACAAGAAAGTCTGAAGTGACATTTGTGCCATGCCAATGCCGCCATCATCATGCGGTGCTCCTTTCTCATTTTCTTATAGCAGTCATAGAGACTGAGCACAAAGAATAAATGACTTGAGAGAAATGGAAAAAAAAAATGTTGTCAGAGCACCAAAGCTGGAACAGAATGCGTAATACAAATATTAATGTATTCATTCCATTGGAGCAATGAAAAAGGGACTGATTCTAAAAACTTGGGATGTCTTCACAATATTAGGTAAAAGACAACAAGATCAAAGCCAAAATTGCTGAGACACACATCAAGAAAAAGTAGATACTTTTGTAAAAGAAAAGGCCTCATCCAAGCTAAACTTCAGTCCCCATTCTACATGAAGAACAACTTTGGATCAGCAATCAGCTAAAACCAGGGGTTCAAATCCCAACGGGGTTGATGCTGCACTCTCTTCCTGCCAAGTTATATAAATTGAGTTTGGCATGGAACACAGGCCTTTTGGGAAAGACCTTAAAACCCCATCTGTTCTATTTATTCTAAAGATCCCAGTGCAGTTTTTAAGAGTAGGCATTTATTCTAAGGCAAAATTGGGGTAACATGTGAGAATTCAAGGCTGATAGCCATAGCCCTTTACACTCACTTTATAACACTCACTTTATAACAATGTTGATACCATTCACCGTTACCACCATCACCACCCCTATCTTAGCATGCTTAAAAATTAAAAAGAGAGAATTATCAAAATCAAGTAGGAGGAAAGAAGAGAATAAGCCCTCTTAGATATTATAAGACATGCCTGAAAATAAAATCAAACATAAAATTATTCATATAACTTTGTGTATCATTTCATTATCTTTAAAAAAATTCAGCACGTTAACCAGGCTGCCCTTAAGGAAAGAAAAGGAAGCTTTAATAAAAGATAAAATGTGCCCACTGCTTGTGTGCTTTCCATCATCCTCTTACTTCATCTGCTGGGTAGGTAGTAGTGAATGCATGTTTTAACCCAAACGGAGCTTTGAGGTGCAGTGGCACTTACAGGACACAGCTAATAATGGCTATGGCTTTTCATGACATCTCTTTGGTACGCTTCAGCATGACCTTGTCAAAGTTAAAAGCTCATAAAATTCCTATTTACTTTTTATGGCATTACGATTCTGCATAACAGTGCTTAAAACAAAAACACAGTATAATTATACTGTCAATCAAGCAGCTAAGAAAGGCATTTTCCACCAGCCTCATACCTAGCAAACTGTAAATAATTTATAAAACCAGAAGTCATGACTAAGTGGCAGTGTTTGGGGGCTAGTTAAGCACTTGTCATAGTGCCGTGGTTTAAGAGAGCTGGGCACAAAACACTGCTTGTTTACTTTTATCCTGTGAGTGTAAAAAATTGTTGTTTGTGCTTGTCGCCTTTCCATGCGGGCTCTAATAAAAATATCAAATTGTCAATAGAAATTTGAACAGGTGTACAGTGAGAGTAATAATGATGTTTTATTCATATGTATTTCCAGCCCATTTAACTTCATCCAACAAACAACAAAAAATATTTTCTTCATTACCTCCAATTAATGTAAATGTCAAATGTGTTGAATATATTATCACACTGATAATTTGTTGTGTTGATTGATTTGTGGAATGTTTTGGATTAAAGTAACAATTTTTCTTACTTGACTCACAATTGCATGTTGTTATCCATCACCTCTGGATTATGTAAATAGCAAATTTGTTTTCATTAGATCTAGTGCTAATTCTGGTAAACAAGATTTTCAAAGTGTCAATGATTTCTGAGATTTCCAGCTCCTTCATTATTTTCAGTTATTTTATTAATTATTAACAAGATTTTATCAGTTCTGGAGAAAATATATATCTCCTTCATGCTAATGAAGGAGGGCAGACAGCCCTTTGCAAATCCTTTATATGTGTAAAGCAGTAGCAAAATAAACTCAAAAGAATTAAATTCTAGGTTCCATATCCCTCTTTGTGTCTTAAATTCTATTTGTCTCTTATAACACTCCTTCATAATAATCAAGATGTATATAGAGAAATATTTTTTTTGTAATTGATTTTGTGCTACTTTTTTTTAAACTGTTCTAGCCATTACTTAATCTGCTTAAGCAGATTAAGTAATATGATAATGGAGAAATATTTTTAAAATTTAATATCAATATATTTTATGTTCATATTTAAAGTTAAGTGAGAAATTTAGGTTATTTTCTTCATGACTCGGGAGAAAAAAATCTGGTGTTCTTTTTTTTCCGTTGTATTACTATCTTCTATTATCTATTTATATAAATGAACCCTTCTTTGTTAAGTGGGAAAAATAAAGATGGCTTGAGTATATATAAGTGTAGAACTAAATTCTACCTTGATCATTTTTTAATGACTCTGAGAAGTGATTTGACCTCACTATGCCTTGGTTTTCTATTCTGTGAAATGGGGATAATATTTATCTTACGGGGTTCATGAAAACACTAAATTATTTGTGAAACACCTTGCTTACACATGGCAGGTACGAAACAATTAATTTTCTTTTTTTTATTTCTTATGTGTGAATATCATCTAAATAAGGCCTTGCATTCTAAAGAAATGTGATATTTAAAAAAAAATACTTTCTTGTATATATGTAGCTTTAAGGATTGCAACCTAACTCTTCAGATAAGTAACAAATAATATTATTTAATTTTTGAAAACTAGTTTAATTTTTTTTAAAGATTCTATTTATTTATTTATTTATTTATTTATTTATTTATTTATTTATTTGACAGAGCTCACAAGTGGGCAGAGAGGCAGGCATGGGGGTGGGAACAGGCTCCCCGCTGAACAGAGAGCCTGATGGGCTCAATCCCAGATTCCAGAGAACATGACCCTAGCTGAAGGAAGAGGCTTAACCCACTGAGTCACCCAGGTGCCCCTGAAAAAACTAGCTTAATTTCTGATATGAGCTCTTTCAAGTTTTTTAACTGAATTGACTCTTGATTTTTTTCTACTTCCCCATGGTCTGGGTATAAAACCTTGAAGTTTATGGAGGCATGTGGGTTGACAGGAGTTGGTGTGTTGGTGGAGGGATTTTTTTCCCTGCTATGGGCAAGGGCTTCTCTCTCTAAGTTTTGCCCTATGTCTGTCATTTGTCCAGCTTGCACATCAGTTGTCCATGCTGAGTCAGCGTTTAGTTCTGTCTTCACAGATTTTTCTGGTTAAGGTCCTTTGTAACCATATTAATGCTAATTTTCTACCTGCACTGGCACAGAGAAAGTCACTGAAGCTCTTTCATACCCTTTTTATCTCAGCACCCTATCCTGCCTTACGGTTTCTGAACATCTCATTAGCTCTCCAAGGTTCTACCCAGGAATGAAAGCACAGATTCCCTCTAGTAGCAGATCCTACAGACTTCTTAGGGATATACCTCTCATCTCTCCTCAACTTGGAGCTTGGTCTATAAATCAGGGAACAATCTCCCTTTCTCAGGGACCCATATCCATCTACTCTTAACATCCTCTGCTTCTTTCCTTTTCCTCTGACCTTTGAGAAATACAGGTCACTCTTTCATGTCAGGTAGCACCTTGAATGTATTGCTCATGCTCTGCATTTCATTCCAATCTTCTAAGGCCTAGGACGGGAACTCAAAGACCAAGAATTGCCTCTTAGCTTTCTTCTCCCTTGCTGAGGTGGAAAGGGCCTTCCTGAAGCAGTTCTGTCAGTTAAAGAGGTGATATAAAATACTGAGCTGATGACATGTGAAAATGGCCACATGTTATAAGGGAAAAAATATATATCAAATATTATCTTGCTATATAAAGTTTGAAAAAAAATCCTACCACTAGAAAGGTATCAAAAAGAATTGCAAAGGTGAATAATGAAGTAGCATTCATCCTTTGGATGTCATTTATTCTAGCATCCTTTTCTCATCCTACCTTATCTGAGCCTGAAAACCACGGAGTAGCAACCAGAGTGGGGTCAAGATTGAGAGGCGTAAGTGAAGAGGTAAAGAGACTGAGAGGAGGAAGGAACTGGAACAGTGTAGGCAAATAAAAAGTATGGGATTAAAAGAGGAATCTATCTCTGTACAGCATTCAGAAAAAAGCCACACTAAGGAAGCAGACACTGATGTCTTGCCTAGGACATCCTAACACATCACACTATCACAGGGACAGATATGGCAAAAGTCACCCCTTATTTTCCATAGATACACCCATTTGAAAAGTAGATGCTAAATTTGTAAGAATGCTTATAAGCTCCATTAAATAAAAATAAACATACTTAGAATTATTTAAGTGCCTACTAGCCTTACATTTCATGTTAGCACACATATTCCAAGGCATATCTATTGCATTCTCTTTATTTCAAGACACATTGTGCCTCTAAGGCTTAGTTAGGTTTAAGAGAAGGACCATAAAAATGGCAAACCCAACAGCTATGCTAGCAGAAAAGTCTGGCAGTGCGCAGAGTGGCTTTGACTGGTTGCAGCATTAGGATTTCAGTCGAAATGCCTTTTTATAACCAGTGTAACTTATTGAAGTCTGGCCAAATTTTATGTGTCACTGACTTAGTCAATCAGGAAGGCATTCTAAACACTTAGAACCCCCTAGGAACAGTATTCTCAAAGCAATATTTCTTCAAGGAATTCCAGAAACAGAGGCCAGTTATAACCACTGGTCAATCACGTAATACTTATAAGAGCATCATGTAATGAGAATGTTTGTCTCTGGTCCGTATCCTGAGATTAGGGATGAACTGAGAAATTCAAATCAAATGTTAAGAAAAAAAACTACACTCACATACATATGTGCATGTATACACACATACAAATACACTTACTTAATGATAAACACACAGCTGAGGCAGTTAATATTTTGTGCTTCTTAAAGTAGCACCCATGTAGTACTTAAGATTGTATTTTTTCTACATTGCACACCATCATCTTGTTACTCATTATTCTAGGTCCACATATGGATGCATGCAAGTAAATGGATGGGCTGCCATGTATCATGTTCGTCTTATATATTCAGAAAAATTTTGTTCACAAGAACTCGCCTACCACAAGAAGTCTCAAAATACTCTTGAGATTCTGGAAAAACAAGTAGTTCCTTGTCACCCTGAAAGAGAAATGGTGTGAATAATCAGTATAGGTTCAAAACAACAACTGAAAGCAATTTACCATTGTCAATAAATAGAATAAAGACTGTGCAGCAAATGAATAAGAAACAAATGACTTTTAATTATTGCCTAAGTTGGGGAAAAACCCAAGGTTTATCTGGAAATTGACTGTTATGGTAGGTTTTCTAATATAGCCAATCAAGTGGAAATATTCAAATGCTCAAGCTGTGATATCTGTAAGCTGGCAGTTGAGACTGAGCATTATATAGTATTAGAGTTGAACTGCAGTTAGAAGACACTCTGTGGTAGTAAATATTATGTACTGAGCTATAAGCCAGTACTTCAACAGGCTCTTGAGACCCACTGCAAGACTGACAGGCCCAGGTGGCTCTTCACTGGAGGGCTATCCTGAAGACTCCAGAAATGTTTAGATCAAATCAGGAACTTACCTTTATTTTACCTTTAACGTCCAGATTAAAAACAGTCTCAGAGACTTGGAATAAGACAAAATTGCATTTAGAAGCTGGTATTAAGTCACAACTTATTCATTAGGCCTGAATTTATATATTCTCTGAGTGTTTATTATGAGTGTTATAGTCATCAAAATTTGCACTAAAGAAAATCAGATTAATTAGGAAGTTTCCAGCATGACAACTAAAATAAAATGTATTTAAAGCTGATCAGAAATTGGATCTAATAAGAAATATGATGATAATGGCCAAAGCTAGCTTTCTGAAAATTACATTTATTCATGGAGAAATTTGGAAATTATTTTTCCTGACTTGCATACCATGTGAAGTACTTTAAGAAATCACATGTAAGTCTGAAAAGTCAACCATGTAATAAAGAGGTTCTGTAGTTTCTTAATAGCATATCACTTTGCTTAATAAAGATGAAAATGTTTAACTGATCATTTGAATTATTTTTCTGTTCCTTAATATAGTAATATAAAGATATTAATTGTACAGTGTCCTTAACACTCTGCTAGAGCTTGTGGTGAGGCCCACATAAATAAAAGGGTCACTTCTTTTGTTTGAATTACAATAAGGTTTAAAAGGCAAGTCAATTCATTGGGTAAAAGCATTAATATGTAACATATAACAAAATAGTAGATTACATGGTATTTTAGATAAGAAAATACCATAGATAAGAAAATATTTTAGATAAGTATTTTAGATAGAAAATACCATTTTAGATAAGAAAATACCATATTTAGAGAAAATACCAAAATTTAGAGGGATAAAGTTTATAATGAGCTAAAGGTGATCAAGAAAATATTCAGGAAAATTCTATTAAAGGAAATTAAAGACTTAAACTTTCAAAGAAGTAGATGGGAATAGCTCAGGTCAAAACATTTTTAAAAATCACGCTGTATGGCAAATATGATAATGAGAACCTTAGGCCTAATTAGGCTACTGGTATACTTCTCCACAATTTCTTGTCATTAGGAGAAGGGAGACCAATATGGAGTGGTGAAAATCTGTAATTTCACATGATTTCACATATAAGAAGAGAATAAATGAAAATGAATAGAATAAATGAAAAAAATAAAAGAAAAAGTGAAAAGCTAAAGAAATATTTTCTTTTTATAAAATGCTTTAAAATGTATTTATTTGTCAGAGAGAGAAAGAGAAAGCACAAGCAGGGGGAGTGGCAGACAGAAGGAGAAGCAGACTCCCCACTGAGCAGGGAGCCTCTGTCCCAGGACCCTGGAATCATGACCTGACCTGAAAGCAGATGCTTAACCGTCTGAGCCATGAAGCCATCCCAAGAAATATTTTCTGGTATAGCTTTCAATAAGACTTAGTATTGGCTTGTGATAAACAAGAAAACAAGTATAGAAATCAATGCAAATCAATTAAGTAATTAGGTGAAATGTTGACCCATAGACAAAAATGGAATGATGATGAATTACTACTGTTAGATATGAGTCATTATGAGAAATCTTTCTAAGAACCTTGTCTGGGTGGAGTTGAGTACTAGTAGAAGCCTTTCTGGGCAACAGGAGTATGATCAAAATTCACATTATTTGAACATTTTATATCTAAATATGCTTTAATAATAAAAAGTTAACAGTTATGCAGTGCTTATTTAGTGCTTAACCCCAAGCTAAACATTATACCCATAATATCCTATTTAATCTAATCATATAGTTCTGGGGATTTATAGTGAAGTAGTCGAAATAATTTTCTGGTTAAGCCTGATCTTCGTTTTAGAATAGTCAGCAATCACCTAGACCTCAGAGTATACTATCTGATTTGCATATGGTGGGGATCAGGAGGTCATAGGACAAGGAGCTTATGAGCAAAAGTTTTTACTTCAGGAGCCTAGAGTCTTAGATGAAAAAAGAAAGGGAAATAAATAGAATGGAGTGAAGTTTGTTTCCCAACTTGAGCCCAAGGATTAAAATCCCTTTAAAAGAGAGGTTTTATGTAGAAATAGAAAGAATTGTTTATACATTGATGTTCAAGAAACAGAACAATATAATTTCACTTACATGTTGTTAGGTATTGACCCAGAATGGGAAGAGATGAGCCTTTGATTCACTTCAGCTGGGAACATAGAGCTTTCTGGCACCATAATAGTTCTAGAACACCTCTGCCATTGCCTAATTATGGAAAAATCTTGGCAGAGCACTGGTGTAGATGAGATGCTCGTATTATGGGACAGATGCCTGTGGTTAGGGGAGAGAAGGGAGATTATCCATTTGGCGTCTGACAAAATATTGTGAATGCCTAGTGGGAATAGGCTTTTTCGTTTTACATGATAAATACACTCTTAAGACCCCCAGAAGTGCCTGAATGGGGATGAAAGGAAGAGGATATTGCAAGAGGAGAGAAATCCTTGTTATTCAGTTGAGGGCAAGAACAGATAAAATTTTGTCTCTTCATTTATTTGGCAATTAATTTCTATATATCTGAAATGCTCCTGAAATTATTCTGGGAATTAGCGCAAACACAGTGAGCAAGCAAGACAATGTTCATGGTCAGTATAATGTAGATACACATCAATTGATAAATAAATGGTGATGTAAAGAATTTATACAAATCAAGAGCAAAGTAAACAAACAAGCAATCCTATTAAAACATGAACAGAGAAAGTGAGAAGACATTTTTCCAAAGGGGACACACAGTTGATCAACAGAAACATGAAAAAGGTGCTCAACACACACTAATCATTATGAAAAGGCAAATCTAAAGATATTCCCTCCAACGTGTTAGAATGGCTATGTTCAAAAACACAAGAGATAACATGAGGATGTGGAGAAAAGGGAACCCTTGTGTACTTTTGGTGGGAATGTAAATTGGGACAGCCACTATGAAAAACAATGTGCAGAGTCCTTAAAAAATTAAAAATAGAAATACCATCTGATCCAGAAATTCCACTCCTGGGTATGTAACCAAAGGGAATGAAAACAGCATCTGAGATAGATATCTGTGCTACATGACCACTGCAACATTTTTTCATCAAGATATAAAACCTAAGTGACCATCAATAGATGAATGAATAAAGAAGATTACTATATGTATATATCATGTTATATGTATTATATGTATATACATTATATATATATATATGGTGTATATATATACATACAAACACACAATGGAATATTATTCAGCTATAAGAAAGAATGAAATTCTGCCATTTAGCAGCAATGTGTATGGACCATGAGAACATTATGCTATGTGAAATATCCCGGGCAGAAAAAGACAAATATTCCCTGGTTCACTTGTGGAATTCATAACAACAAAACTAGTCAAACCCATAGAAACAGAGTAAAAAAATTGTTCTTGCGACAGGTGTGGAGGAAATAAGGAGAGTCTGATAAAATAGTATAAACTTTCAGCTATAAGATATATATGGTCTAAGAGCCTAATTAATGTAAAACATGGTGACCATAGTTGATCTGTATTTCGTAATTGAAATTTGCTTAGAGAGTAGAACTTAAATGCACTCTTGGAAAAAAAAGATAAATATGTGGGCTGATAGATGTGTTAATTAGCTAGATAGGGGTAATCCTTTTACAATATATACATAAAACAAATCACCATGATATATATTGTAAATATCTTACAATTTTATAGGTCAGTTATACCTGTAAAAGAAAGAAAAGAAAAGAAAAGGAAGGAAGATCAGAGTTGTCATTGCTGAAGAAACAAGTCTAGAAGAGAGTCAAAAAAAAACCCAGATGAGGACTGCCAGTAATGGATTTCTGAGGAAAATAATATTTAAACTGAGATTTAAAATATGGGTAGAAATAAGCCAAATTAAAAGATGAGAAGAGGAGAGTTCCATATATGGGAACAATTTGCATAGATTATCGAGAACAGAGCTGATGCTTTGAAGGAATCAAAAGCTGGATTAAATGGCTAGAGTCTATGAGATCAGTAAAAGGAGACATGAGGCTGGAGAGTATAGATTGTGAAGGACCTTGAGTTTAGACTGGAACTTGAAGGCAATGGAAAGTGACTGACTTCTCATTTATTATATTACATTTTAAAAAGATTATTATGATTGACACATGAAAAGATGCTCAAAATTACTCACCATCAAGGAAATATAAATCAAAACTACAATGAGATTTCGCCTCACATCTGTCAGAATGGCTAAAATTAGCAACACAGAAACAACAGATGTTGGTGAGGATGGAAAGAAAGGGGAACCCTCTTATACTGTTGGTGGGAATGTAAACTAGTGCAGCCACTCTGGAAAATAGTATGGAAGATCCTCAGAAAGTTACAAATAGAACTATCCTATGATCCAGCAATTGCACTACTAGGTACTTGCCCAAATGACACAAAAGTACTGATTTGAATAGATACATGCACCCTGATGTTTAAAGCAACATTATCAACAGTAGCCCAATTATCAACAATTACAAATTTTTATAGTTAAGCTATAATGTCCATCAACTGATGAATGGATAAGGAAGAAATAGTATGGAATATTACTCAGCCATAAGAAAGAATAAAATCTTGCCATTTGCAATGATATGGATGGAGCTAGGGAGTATTATGCTAAGCAAAATAAGTCAGTGAGAGGAAGACAAATACCATATGATTTCACTCATATGTATAATCTAAGAAACAAAACAGATAAACATAGGGTGGAAAATAAAGGGAAAGGCAAACCATAAAACAGACTCTTAACTAACTTAACTACAAAGAAGAAACTGAGAGATGCTGGAGGGGAATGGAGTGAGATGGGTTAAATGGGTGATGGATATTAAGAAGGGTATTTGTGATCACTACTGTGTATTGTATGTAAGTGATGAATAACTGAATTCTAGTCCTGAAATGACTATTACATTATATATTGACTAACTGGAATTTAAATAAAAACTTGATGGGAAAAAAAAAAAAAGATTTTTGTGATTGTCATATGGAGAGTGGATCTAAGGGATGAAAGATGTAGAGATACAGGCACTGATAAGACTGGGAGGTTCTTTCATTATTCTGGACCTAGATTATTGTGGCCTGAACTAGGTAATGGCAGGAAAACGAATAAAAGGAACATATTTGAGAAACATTTAAGCAGTGAAACAGAAGGGAGATGGTAATTGATAGAAAGTAGGCAATTAAGAAGAGCTCAAGAGCAGTACTCGGACTGTTGAGTTGGGTAGCCAGGAGCAAGGTGGTGCTGGTCCCTGAGCTTAGCCCCACTGGGGAATGAGGGACAAAGGAGGGTTGAATTAGAGCTAGAAACCAAACCAAACCAAAGGTTGTCTCCTTATAGATTCCATTGCACTACACTTCCCTGGTTTTTCTCTTAGCATTTCTCATAGTTCCTTGTCAGTTTCATTGTAGGTTTCTTTTCATCTCTCTCACCTCCACATTTTGGAGAACTCAATCTCTGGGCCTTTATTCTTTCTGCCTATACTCACTACAAAGATAATCCATTCACTTTCATGGCTTCAAATACCGCTTATAAACTGATAATTCCCAACATCATATTTCCTGCAAAAACTTGAGTACTGAACTCAAGACACATATACCCAAATGTGGACTGGTATCTCTACCTGGATGTCTGATTGGCATCTCAGATAGTTATCTGAGCTTTATCCAAAGCTGAATTTTGTCTTCCATCTCCACCTGTCGCTTTGTATCCTATCAAGTGGCTTCCCCATGTTCTAGGTCCTGTCTCTCCACTTCTACACTTGCCTTTTGCAAGCAAAGGGATCTCAACACTGAGTAAGTAAGGAAACCAGGTTGAGAGATTTGCAGTAAGCCAGGAGACTGAGGTTAGCGGCTGAACCGGGGTGGTAGAAAAATGGGTGGTGAGCTGTAGTTGGGTTTTGGATATACTTTGAACTTACAAAACATATTTTGGAGCCTTTGTTTGGTCCCTTTGATTTAAGGCACTCCTAGCAGATACTCCAAAGGCAAACTCCCTCACCTTCTAAAGCCTCTAAAGGCCTCCTGATCTTACATTTTACATTTCCCCACATTTTATATTCCTTTTTGCTAATGTATTTCTTTCTCTTATCATGGGTCACTCTTCAACATTTCATATATTTTATCTACCTATAATGTGATGTTGGTTGTACTCCTGGAACATAGTAAAAGTTCAATAAATATTTGTAGACTGAAAGGTTAATTAATTTCAAAGCATCTGAGAAGGTATAGCATTTAAAAGTAATATATAGACTATCACTACCACGTACTCATTTCTCAGATCTCAAGGGACCATTTTGAGAGATCTACTAAGACGTTTTCATACCAAGAAACCCTTTAGTTATTCAACAAATCTAACAACCATTAATAATATTTGCCATGTTAAAAATTCTGGAATAAAAAGATCCAAATTTAAGTAGAGGCTTTCTAGATAATACAGTTACATATTTTCCCCCAAATACAAGAGAATGGTTTATATATCTTTAGAAATAGAATGTCAAAACTCCTGATCCCAAAGCAAAGTAACTGCTAAAAGAAATAAAATATTTCAGCAATGAATCTTTATTTTCCTTCCATGAGACACCATTTCTCTCTCTAGCAATTCAGTAGAGTGAAACAATGAAAGTACTGCCCTCAACCTATTGTATAGAGATATGTTGTATTCTAAGGACTTTGTTTAATGAAGCAAATGTTTTACTGCTTACAAATGTTAAGAACTTGCACTTGGTCCAGAAACAATAAAACCATTGACGTGATACTTCATTGAATGACATGTCAAGGAAGAATCAAGATTTTTGTGTTAATTTCTTTTTACCAAGGTTTCCTTTGCTTTCAAATAAATGTAAAAAGAGAAGAAAGTGTAGAAAGTGTTTTTTGTAATTTTAAAATCATAAAACATATGACTACAAAAAACTAATTGTAAATTAAGTATACTGGGCTTACAAGAAAAATATATCTGGGTGCTACTCAGGTAGTATCTCTTTTCTATGTAGAGCACAGATAATGAGTCTCAGTTGTTTTCTGTTATACTCTATCATTTTCCAGGGATTCATAAATTATACAATACTCTGCTTAATCTTCTACACCTTCTTTTGCTTCTCTGTTCTCTGTTTACACATTCTGAGAATATGTCAGCCAATATCAGCATTTTGATTATAAACAGAATGAAACTTCTTCCAAAGCCTGTTAGCATATAGAACAACATATTTTGTAATATTTTCTGTCTTTTTTTTTCCTCTCCACAAATCCATAAGTGGTATAACATTTCTTTTGCCATTGCATGAACTTGGCATTTTTAACTAGCCTGGGATTAGCTTTTCTGTGTGTTCATGAAGCATTAAAGCTTTGCTGAACAGAACAGTTCCTTCTGACCTCTGCTAGAAAAATGGAATATCTTTAAGCATGCTCTTTTTATTAATGGATTTTTCCATTTGTAATTCTTTCTCCAAACCTCTTCCCCATGGCTCATGCTGTTGGCCCTGCTTGTGTGGCAATGTCTAGAAAAATCATTATTTGTGTCCAGGAAAAATTTTCACACCAATAAAATCTGGGGTTGCAATTAAATTATACTATATTTGGCTAATTAGTTAAATAGTTTCATTAGACAATTATTAATGCAATATCATCAGGGTCTGGCCAACTTAGAAATAAAATGGGATCCAGATAAATGTTTCACATTCCTCTCCAAGAACATGGAAATACTAATATTGTCATTAAGATATGAAACACTTTAAATAGAACCAACAAACTAGTCCCTTGGATATTATGAATGAAATCAAAAAAGGATAGCTACTTAAACTGGTGAGTAAGTAAACAAAATATGTGTATCTATATGGTAAAAGAGAATAAAATATTAATACATGATACAAAATGAATGAGCCTCAAAAACACTATTCTGAGTGGAAGAAGACACGAGAGATCACATATACTATGAAATCATATATATGAAATCTTAAGAAAAGGCAACTGTGTGATGCGTAAAGTAGATCAGTGCTTGCCTTAGCTGGGCATGAGTATAGGGATTAAGTATAAAGAAGCTCAAGAATCCTCCCCAGTTTGCCAAATATCTTTGAATTGTACAGTTTAATGCATAATTTTATACTATATAATTTATGCCTCGATAAAATTGTCAAGTATATAAATAAATAAATGCATAAGTCTATGTACTATTAAACACCCATATGCTATCTTTCAAGGTCATCACTCTTTACCATGACAATGACATCCCCAAATGTCAACCAAAAACTGCCACCAAAACAGATAACGCCTTTAAAATACGTGAAAATAGGGGCACCTGGGTGGCTCAGTTGGTTAAGGGTCTGCCGTTAGCTCAGGTCATGATCTCAGGGTCCTCGGATTACTCCCCATGTCAGACTGTCTCCCTCCCTCTCTCTCTTTCTCTTTCAAATAAATAAATAAAGTATTTAAAATAAAATAAAATATATGAAAACAATAGGAAGTAGTAGATAATTTATCTACTCTAAAGAAAGCAAAAAACTAAAAAAAGAATAGTGGCAGTTTTTCCTGAACATTGAATATCAGAAACCTGTTACTTTGCTGCCTAAATGCATAAATATCCTCACTTATTCTCTACCAACAAATACTAGAAATAGTCCCATTAACACTTTTTTCGTATTATTTTTTTCTCCAAAACCTGAGTTGAATAAACATGTATTATTCCTTCAGAAATCAAACTAGTAGTTGTATCTCTTCTAAAATACCAAATAAATAAATAAATGCATTTTGTACACTCGAATAAATAACACCAGTAAAGTTTCCCTTCTGGTTGCAAATATCTTAGTGGAATTTGATGATTTCATAAAAATGAACTACTTTGGGGAATTGTATTCAAGATTATGGATAAAGTTACATTACTATTTGAAAGACTTTTTCCTTTCTGCAAATATGTTTCAGTCCTTAGTATATGGAACTATCTTTTAACAAAGCTATCTTTGTCCTATCTGTAACTATTTGGAGTCTCTTTCTACACCCATTCTTAAGTATGAGTTTTATTCAAGGGTTATCTGTATGTTTTCTGTATAGAAATTTGAATATTAATATACATAATAAGCAGTTGACTTACCTAAATATTTTATTTTCAAATTTTTGTATTTTTTAATTTTAAATGATAATTTAATGATAATGATAGCCATGGATCAAGTAAGCCGACTTGTTCCAAGGAGATTTAACTTGTGACTTTAACCTTTTAGATAGTAGCCAATAATTGACAGAAGTCCTCACATCAAAATGCACCTTGTTGGTATCAGTGACTTACTTCACCCAAAATAAGTAGTATTTGGAAAATCTGTCACTTTGTTATATCATCCACTGGCCAAGAATTTCAGGTTCTAAGCAGCACAGTGCTGTTCAAAGTTAAAAGTAGAAAAGATATATAATATATGAGCTGCCTTGGTTATAGATTTCAAAGGCCTAAAAGATTCATGTATACATCAATAAGAATTTGAGTCTGAAAAACAGTGAAGCCATTTAAAACGGACACCCATCACCTAGTTCTAATTAAGCTTGGCTACATGGAGGTGGATACCTAGAATGAGAAGTTCTTCTGAATTTAAAAGGGTAGTTGAAAAGTTGAATGTTCCTGTGAGAATTCCATGTGTTAAATGTTGACAACTAACTCACAAATTGTAAAACATCTTAGATGGCAATATTTACCAAAGGACGAGGTCTCCAATGGTAAACTCAAACCTTCGGCTTCGAGATGCAAACTCATCTACTTTTGTATCTTGTAAGACCCTTCACAGTTGAGTACCACATGCATACCCAGCTCCTGCTGCTGTTGCAGCCGGTCTGTTGCCTTTGCTCATGTTGGTCCTTTGGCTTATAATAGCTTCCTCTCTCGTACTTCATTAGCAAACTCTGGATTTTTAAAAATAAATTGTTATGAAAGCTGCCACTTATATTTCTGATATTCCTTCATTATAGCAACTATTCCTTTGTTAAAACAATATTTCTTAAAATGGCTGTCTAGTGGGAAACAGTTTCTCGATGTTCCTTGAAAGCAGGGTGCCGTATGTTCTCATCTTGTGTTCAGAATAGAAACTACTTATAGTTAACCCTCAAATGTTTGAAGGAATGAATAGGTGAATGAGTACATTCCTTATATTAAAAAAGTTAAACTTCCTACCTCCGTTCGGCTACTAATTTGTTATATAATCTTGAACAAGTCATTTCCATTGCTGCTTCAGTTTCCTCACCTATATAATGAATACGCTCGTCTGGATTTCCACTGTGGTCTTCAGTAGTCTATTTTGATGTTAGTGAGATAGTGATGATAGTATCAATAGTAAATGAGTAATGCCGATTATTAAATCTTATTGTGCGCAAGGAACTGTGACAAGTGCGTTCAACACAGTATTTCACATAATCTTCACATGATATTATAAGCTAGGTATTTTTGTTCCCAGTATCCAGATAATAAAAAAATATGTTTGGAGAAATGCATTTTGTTATCATTCATCAAGCTGGAAATGCAAAGTTTATCATCCAGTTTTCTATCACTCCTTTCTTATCAGGGGTTTCTGAATCATAATTGAAGTTCCTACGGTTTAAGACTTTAATTACACTGACTGGCAAGGCTAGTGATTATCTGCCCAGCCCTGTATCACAACACTGCATTTTTCCTACTCCAAATCACACAAAGCCATCCTACTCAAAGTGTGGTCCATGAACAAGCAGCGTCAGCATTACCTGGGCACTTGTTAGCAATATATTTCCAGCCCAGACCTGGTGAATCAGAAGCTGCATTTTAACAAAATACTCAGGAGATTCCCATGCACATTAAAGTTTCAGAAACACTGACATTTCTGGTTGATCACTAATCCTATCAATATGGAGGCAGATAAATAGGAAATGTCTTCAAAAAGGAGATCTTCAAAGGTGGAGAATAAGAAAATGTATAAAGAAGTATCGGTGATGTGATCCTGAAGTCATGAGACTATATCTATATAGCAGTTAAATTCACATCATATAGAGGACAGAATATCCAGATGTATCCATTTCTACTTTACATAACAATGTCTCTTGATAAAACAATTCATCTGCCAAGTTTAGCATCCAGTTGTTGGTGATTTATTTTCTTTGAGAGTTGGTACTCCTATTTTTCTGAAGTTTTTATTTATTGTGATTTTATCCTATAGATGGTTGGGACTCACAGTAATTGAAGTTGTATTCTCTTCAGACACTTTAATTACAGATTTTACAAAGAATCAAGCTATCTGTTTTGAAACCAAATCTGGAAGTTGTTTTGTTCTTTTTTCTGTAGACACTTGTATATCCTACATCCATTTTCAACCATGATAACAAAAGGTCTTCAGTTGAAATCATTACTAATAGTTGCTATTGTGAAGCCTGAACAGATAACTTTTATCAGGACAAGAAGAGGTTAGTTGCTTCACTGTATTCAGTAACTTAGAGCAACAGGTGTATGTGAACTTGAAAAAAAAATATTTTTCTTTTCAGTAAGTTGAATTTTTTCTGTTTCTTTTTCGTTTGAAAAAAATGATGTCTAGCTAACTCAGAAAGAACAATAGGGTCTATATCACTTCAGTATCATGTATTTCTGAAAAGAAATGATTCTTCCTTTATTCTTTGTCTCTTCTGGGCTAATTGGGTATATGGGAAAAAATTCTACAGTCTTTAAAAATGTTCTCAGTGTTATGTTAAGAACCTATTTATTTTGGGCATCATACCTTATATTTATCATTGAATTCTTCCTGGAAACAAAAGAAAGGAAGATATTTATTCAAGGGATGTCACAGTCTTAGAGTAAGGTTGTTCCATTTATAAATTATACATTTCTATTCTTTCTGCTTTATCAATAAGAAATATTGTATATGTTTTTGTAAAGGATAAATCAAAGCCATATTAAACTGAAATTGCCAATCAGCTAGACAAAATCTGAAATAACAGTAGTTATAATTTTTGTGGATTCTAATCCTAGAGCTGATCATTGGAAGAACATTAGTTATTCCTTGAGTATTGTTATGAGTGTGTAGTCTCAGGATGAGGGAAGTTTTTATTTGTACATGTGACAAATGGACAGGGAGTGTCTGAGACTGGACATTGCAGTTAAAACACCAGCAAAGGTTCAGAGCCGAGTTTATCTATCTCAAACATTTTCATTATCATTTAGCTTACCTATTTCTGAGAGTATTTGTGTGGTAAATTCTGGGAGAGTAAGTTTTCTATTCTGACTCCTTTTTCTTTAGTGATCCCCTGTTCTTCCAATCCAATAATACTTTTTATTGCTAAGCTTTAGATGAGACTCTAATCATTTATCTGTTTGCTTTATAGCTAGGTTTCTATTTTTCTTCCTTGGCAATGTAACTATTTAAGACCCATGAATTTACAAAAATGATATTTTAAAATAAGCACTTGTTATATGCAAAAGCCTTCCTAGTCAGCAAGTTCGGCTGACTTTTCTGAAACATTCTTCAGCAAATCTTGATATTTACATATTTACTCTGTCTTATGGTGATTATATCCAGCTGATTTTTCCTGAAGAATAGTATCATTCTTGTCTGAGTCAAAAACAGCAACCATAACAACAAACAAAACAGTTCTTATTCCTGATACACCAGTTCCTAAGTTTTTTGAAAAGTTAATGCCCTTACCAACACCTTTCCTTGGCTCAGAAGAATATAGGTGTGTGGAATCTGAGATTCCGTCATACAGTCAGAAGTTTCCTTTCCTCACCATTCATCCCATTATATACATAATATACATACATACATACATATATATGCACACGCATATAGATATAACTGTATACATTGATAAATATCATCATTGCTGATGGTGTCGATAGGCACTGTCCACTTTCTCCATATATTCTACCTTCCTCTTTAAAGTTGTGTTTATAATGGAAACCAACTATTTAAACTTGGAGTCTCTCATCCCAAACACTTTTGCCTTAAAATAGGATGTTTGTTTCTTAATTTTCAACTTTCATGACACTCTGTTGACATTCTATGCATTATATTTATTTTTTAACACACAGTATAAAGGAAAAGGAATTCCAAATTTTAAGACAATTTACAAGAATCTGGTGGCTGTTTAAAGAGTAGCTGCATCTAAGCAAATGAGTCAGCTTAGCTCTCCACAGATTTGCCAGTAAAAGCCCATCATTCATGAATTTAATAGCCATAAATGTGTTTGGAATGTTGATGTTGATGTCCTACTTCAAATAAGAAAGACTATAAAATCAGAAAGGAACACAACCACAACTTTTTAAATCATGAGTCAAACATTTCCTGTGGCAATCATATTACTCTTAGTTCTCAAAAATGATGCACCTGTGCATGTACGCATACCTGTGGTGGAGGTCAAGACAAGGAATTCTTCATCCTTTTCTCTTTACTTCCCACTAGAATAAGAATTACTCGTTCATTTTTTATTAGTATTTTTGCTTCCTGCTATGTATGATCCACTGTGCTAAGCTTAAAAAATATACTTGGAAACTAGGCATGAAGATAACAAGGAAATTTGTTTCAGTTCAGTATATCAAGTTGGAGGTACACATACTGGTTTCCAAACTATGTGCTAGCCCTGAAGTAAGATAGAGGAATAAAATAGAAGATCTTTGTCAGAGAAATCACAATATCTCAGGAAAAACAATACAAGAATCAAATGCCAGCTGGCACCTATAGTTCTCTGCTGGTGATAAAAATTAAATGCACACTTAAAAAGGAGTCCTAAATTTTTTTCTGGACATAGAAGATATGCAAGGAACAAAGTGAGTGGGGATTTTGTGGAGATGATAATTTAGCTGGGACTTGAAGAAGATAGAAGATCGAACAAATTTGGGGTAGTGACATTTGAGATGTGGCGGTTTGTGGAAAGGCATTCAGCCATAGAAATGCTCGAATTATTTCTAATTAAGGGTACAAAAAAGAGGGGCAGAGTTAAGTGGTTAAGTTTGAAAAAAGGGAGAAGGATATGAGCAAAAATTCTCAAATACCCTGGTAAAGAATTCATCAACTATTCTGTAGAAACCAGTAATAATCTCAAATCATGTTGCCTTGTGATCTAACAGTGATATATCACTTAAAGCAGCAGTAGGCAGTTCTGTTTAAGACAGCTCTAGGAAATGGGGCACCAGCGTGGTTCAGTGGGTTAAGCATCTATGTTCAGCTCAGGTCATGATCCCAGAATCCTGGGATGGAGGCCTGCTTCAAGCTGACAGCTGGCTCCCTACACAGCAGGGAGTTTTCTTCTCCCTCTTCCACTGTCCCTCTTGTGCTCTCTATCTCAAATAAATAAATAAAATCTTAAAAAAAAAAAAAAAAGATAGCTCTAGGAAATAATTAGAAGAAACTCTAAGTGTCTTTAAATGTAGAAAGGCCAAAGAAAAGTTGTTGGTACTTTAAGTAACATTGGCAGAAATGAGCATTGAAAATCAAATCTATATAGCCAGGTCTATAAACAAATCCCTAACCACATCACTATTGTAATGTACAATTAAAACTTTACATTTGCCGGGCGCCTGGGTGGCTCAGTGGGTTAAGCCGCTGCCTTCGGCTCAAGTCATGATCTCAGAGTCCTGGGATCGAGTCCCGCATCGGGCTCTCTGCTGAGCAGAGAGCCTGCTTCCCTCTCTCTCTCTCTCTCTGGCTGCCTCTCCATCTACTTGTGATTTCTCTCTGTCAAATTAATTAAAAAAAAAAAATCTTTAAAAAAAAAACAAAAAAAAACTTTACATTTGCCTTGGAAATCATGAATTTTATCTTGAAGGACAAAACAATGCTAATTTGACATGTCTGTAGACATGTTTATTTGCTCCCTCTGGTATTTAGAAATTAGATTTAAGTGTGAAGATCATAATAATTTTTTTCCCTAATATTTCCAATAACTATTTACTCTGTGCAACCAAATTATGTTGGGTTGGTACATTTTATTATTAAGTGATGCATTGTAGAAAAGTCTCTGTGATAGAGATATATAGCTTATGTTTCACAGAGGGGATTCCAAAAGTGTTCACCTTATTGTTGTTCACAACAATATCAATGGCAACTATCAACTATCAACTATCAATGGCACTTCCTCAACATGCTGAGATATAATTCTAAGCTTTATTTACCACTGTGCTATAGATATGATACCGTTTTCTCTTCCTTTTTTTCCTATTTTGGGAGTAGTAGTAGATAATATTATAACACGGTAATGACAATAAGAGTAACCATTAATTGTATAGCTGATAATACTGAGCTTTTATTTTATGATGGGCCGGCCCTGTGTTAAGTACTGACCATTATATGCAGAAATCCACTTAGCCTTTAAATCAACCCAGAGGAAAGTTCTATTTCCTTCATTTCACAGATAGTGGCTCAAGGATGTTTATAACAGGTTGAAATTATAGAGTGAATAAATGTGAGAGCAAGAATAAAAACCCAAGTCAGCCTGTTTGAGTCCACCAGAATTAATTTCATGTTAAGAGAAGGGTCTCTCCCTATCCTAGATAGTTGGTTTTATCATCTAAGTTATCCCGCATCTCCCATATAATACATCTAAGAATTACAGCCTATTTCAACCTTTCTGGTATATTTTTCAAAAGGATCTTGTTTTACATTTTTGTTGTTTGTTTTCAACCAACATGTTTGTTGTGGTTATTTGACACTTCCTTCAACCCAATTTAAACAAGTTATAAAACTGTAGATTACTTTATTGTTAACTGAAAGCATTGCCATGAAATGGAATAAAAGAATCTCTATGTGCAATGTTATATTTTACAAAAATTTTAGATTAAATGTTTTTCATCTTAACACCAGTACTTAATTCTTAAATTCACAAATCTGTAAGTCTAACTCACTTTAATTTTGTTGATGTGTCTTTACATATCAAAATTTAATATTTGGTGACTTGGTCAACTAAATGATATTCTTATATTCTAATCATCAGTACTATTCAGTAAGAACCCTAAAATTGGAGAAAACATGACATATTTTAGAAACACTAGGAAATACTTATCCCTTTTGTTTCTTGAATATATCTAAGATGACTTTGCTATCTATTAAATAAAGTCAGGCCCCGTAAATATTAAACAGATACCAAATCACTTAAAGACCAATTTGAAACAGATGTTTGAATGAAATTCATAACATATCTGTGACTTATCTATTATATTCTTTTTATAGTCATTTTCATAACCTAAATATACTACCAATAATAGCAATAATAAAATACTTAATCTATTTTTTAAAAAACTGAACTCATGGATTAGATATACTCTTGAATTTGTTAATAACTTATTCAGCAAGTGTTTACTGAGTTCTTACTAAGTATGAGACTCTATGATAGATACTATGAAAAAGAGAAGGATAAGACCTCCCCTTAATTTTAAATTTTACTGTGAACAAATAGAAAACTAAACTACTTTGTAATCTGGTAAGATCTCCAGCAAATTTTTGAATAGAGAATAAAGGTGGCGTAATCTACCTCACCTCCGGTGATAAAAGGAAGCCTCTTTGAGGAGGTGACTTTGATGCTGAGAGTGAAGAAAAGGGGAAAACAAAGACTAAGAGAAGAATACCTTAGGGGGCACATTAGTTATCCATTGCTGCATAATAAATTACTTCAAAACTTACTGGCTTAAAACAGTGTACATGTATTACTCATGGTTTCTGCAGGTCATGAATCTAGGCACAGCTTTGCTGGGTACCTCTGATGCAGTGTCTCTTAGGAGTTTGTGGTTATGTTGTTGGTATATGCTGTGGTTGCTGAAGGCTCTACTGTAGGAGGATTTGCTTCTAAGCTCACTCACGGGGATATAGTCAGAATTAGTTCCTCACCAGCTATTGGACTGAAGACTTCAGTTCTTTGATGACTTTTGGTCAAAGCCCTCCCTTAGTGCCCTGCTACATGGCCCTCTCCATAGGGCAGCTCACAGCACTGCAGCTGGCTTCTCTTCCAGGAAATAAGAAAGAGCATTCACTCTTTTATACCTGATCACTGAAGCTGGCATTCCATTACTATACTATATTTTATTTATTGGAAGCTGATTTCTCGATCCAGTCCAGAGTCAGGAGAAAGAACTAAACAAGGATGTGAATATCAGGATTTTAGGGATCATTGGAGACCATCTTAGAATCTTCCCACTATAGGTAGAAAAAGCAGTGTGTTACCCAAAATCTTGAGTGAGAAAATAGCTTGGGATATTCTAGAAATTGTCAAGAGACCCGTGTAGCTTAACAGTGGAGGAGGGAGTCAAGAATGTGTAATGAGATTGGGACAAAACCAGATAATTTAGGGCTGTGTGGGTCATGGTTGGAAGTCCTGAGTATAAAAGTGAGAATACCTTTCCAAAAACATCTTCCTTTTAATAAAAGATATGGGATTTTAAAAAAATGGCAAAAGAATGTTGAATATATTCAAATTTATACTTTCAATGAACTAGGGTAGCAGTGTAACCCTCAATCCTCACATGCACGCATGCAGTGATGAGGGAACTATGAATTATGCATGTAACATTTCTCAGCTTCTCACAGTTTTCACTGGAGCCTGCATTTCAACACTGATTGCAAACGGCCCATGAATCCACCCAAAGCCAGATATGCTGAACAAAAGCTGCTGTTGCCTGGGACAACCCTAGCCTTTAAGCATGTTAGGACATAAATTGTGTTTCTAGGAATTTTACACAGAATTTTTTTTTTAAAAACTTGTCCTTGCAAACCAAATGCTTAACATAATTTGAAGTTTCTTGTGAATTTTTCCAGGAATGTTGTTTGTAACACTGCTACAGAGATGAATTTTAATGTACAATTGGAGCACATATTCACTGAGATATTTGAGCCTATAATTTATGATATTGTTCTTTGTATAGTAGACTCTTTCTGTCATGGACACGGCTTTTTTTTTTTTTTTTTTTTTTAATTTTTCTACTTCCATAAGGTGGGTAATGGAACTTAAGTACTTACCACATATAATAGAGTCTAGAGATTTATTAGATATAACCTGGAGAGAAAAAATGTCAAAAAGTTAAACAGAATATTCATCTGTAAGGAAATGAATTGGAAAAGAGCAATAACTCCCTGTAATAAGTATTTCAAAAAATATCCTACCTAAAATCATTCTATTGGAAAAGCCAGTCTTTTTATCCTATCATCTAAGATATAATACTATTTTATTAAGTAAAATCAACTGATATTATTTTCCTTAGCTATCTGTCTGTATATCCATGCAACCATCCATGAAGAAGATAGAGGTCATATTTTAACTTTATCATGTGCACAAATAAAGTTATACCATAGTTATAAATAGAAATATCATTTCATTCTAGGCCATGGATCTTTATTTTGTTCAACATTAATGTTTCATATATTAATTATTTTATATTTCTTAGCAACCATTAAGAAAGAGCTAATTGAAGAACACAAAATTCATATGAATTTATTCCCCTAAACCCCCTTTCTTAATAATTGTTTCTCCTTTTTAAAGAACATTATCTTTCTCACAGATGGTTGAAGTGATGTATTATGGGAAATTAAACACACTTGGCTTTTTTCCCGAATTTTCTCACCCCAAAAGTATTATTAAACCTTCCCCAGATACCTTCTTAATAAACAGCAGCAGGATTCACTGTTGGAAAACTTTTTTTTTTTTTATGGTCCCCAAACACTGTTTTACTTTCTTTTTATTCCTGTTTTAAGTATTTGTAACATTTTAGGATAGCAGGCCATAAAGAATATTTATTTTTAATCCAAAGATAGGATTTAGACCAGACTCACTCATAATCATTTAAAAATTTAATACTGTTGGGATGCCTGGGTGGCTCAGTGGGTTAAAGCCTCTGCCTTCAGCTCAGGTCATGATTCCAGGGTCCTAGGATCAAGCTCCGCTTCAGCCTCTTTGCTCGGCGGGGAGCCTGCTTCCCTTCCTCTCTCTCTGCCTGCCTCTCTGCCTGTTAGTGATCACTGTCAAATAAATAAATAAAATCTTTAAAAAATAAAAAAAAATAAAAATTTAATGTAGAGAAATGTCCTAGAGATGTGAATTGATGCAAACTTTCAGGAGGACCATCTAGCAATAGCTCAGCATTTTAAATGTACAGACCTTTTTTAATCTATTAATTCAATTTCTGGAAATTAAACATAAAGAAGGTAAAAGAATATTTGTACAGAATAATAAATATAAGAATATATATTTTAGGTGTTGTTTATAGTGATGAAAAGTGAATCTGTATGTTCATGTGTAATTAAAAAATAATAATAATAAATAATAGTAGATCACCTTTACTGAGTTTTTACTATGTGTCAGCAATATACTAAGCAACTTACATTTGTTACATCATTTAATTTTCTGTACATCCTAATAATAATATAATTATCCACATTTTTTTGGATGAAGAAGGTGAGCTGTAGAGATATTAAATACTAGCTCCAAGTTATACAACCAGTAAATAGCAGATCTAAACATATTATAAATTCATATTATGAAATCATTAAGAAAAAGATAGGCTTGACATTTATGTACTGGCATGAAATGATAATTAAGGATTAAAAGCATATAATAGAATAATATGTTTAATATTACATTTATATAATAAATGTACTTGCATATGGGCTATAAATAAAAGGGCATCTATCACTCTCCTATAAGTTGTGGGGTATATATCTGTTTGTTCACTCTAGTACATGTCCCTAGTGATGGCAGCTAATTCCACTCCCCAGCTGGCTTCCATATTTTTAATGATGAGACTGAATCCTGAAAGAAACAGGGGGACCCAAGGTCAGGGGGCAGAAGAAGAGAATAAGAGGCATTAGTGGCAATATTGGATTTCTAGTGTAGAGAGGAAAAATAATTTTCCTCTACCCTTCTGGGTTCTTGTCTGAGAACTCCCCTTATTTCTTCCCCCACTAATAAAAAGATTACAAGGAGAGGAAGAAACAAAAGTTTAATAATATGTATACATGTATACCTCATGTATACATGGAGGAACTCTGCAGAATGGCCCAAGCCATCACCTTAAATACCTTCTCCAAGTAAAGACAAAAGAAAAGTATTGGGAGTTGGGGGAAGGTCAGTGATGGGAGGTTACCAGAAAAGCAGAGTAAACAAGGGTATGCAAGCTTAAGTCTGCATTTTTCATTAATAAGTGTTACTAGAAATGCCATCACTTTCCTTTTCTGGTATAGAGAAGGACACCCCCTTACAAGAGATTCCCCTTGTAGTGTAAATTTCTCTTTTAAAAGGGTAACTTCTACTCTGTTTTCATGAAATCTCAAAAATAATCAGCACCAAATAATCTTCATGCTCAAGAGGCATACTGTGGGGTAGCAAATTCTGTTCTCTTATTCCTGCCACACCTCTGCATTTCCCAGCTATTTCAGTCTGCGAAGCCTGACTTACTTTCTTTCTTTCTTTCTTTCTTTCTTTCTTTCTTTCTTTCTTTCTTCCTTTCTTTCTTTCTTTTTTTAAATGTGGGTATGTTTTTTGTTTTCATCTCCTTGCTTATTTTTTTTTTCTGTGCTATCATTTTACATACGTGTTTCCATTACCAGAAACTAGAGGATTCCTATGAAAACTTTTTTTTTTTTTAAGTTGAAATGGCATGAAGTAAAAAAGCAATTACCATTAATTTATATGGAAACATTTTTGAGAGTTCCCAAACCCCCAAACTAACCTCTTAGGCTTTTCTGATATCTTAAGACACATCTTGCTAATGGAGTCACAAAATGACCAAGATAAACCACAGATGCTCACAGATAGGGTTCAAAGTTACTGCAGCTTGATGCTGAGGTGCGGAGTGTGGTTCCTGGGGAAGGAGCCTGCCAGGGCCCTTCTTGCTGCTTAGGGTGCTGCTGCCTCTATAATGGCCCTCCGCAAAACAAATGCCAAACCCTATATTTGCTTTTAGCTTTTTACTTTATTTTATTTTATTTTTTTTTAAAGTAAGAATCCTCTTTGGATTTAATTTGGTTGGGAAACACAGGAGCTAATCTAAGTCTTTCATAAAAGCAGAATGGCATGACATGAACTTTAGAAAAGCAGGAGATACCTGTAAGTGAATTAGAAACATTTTTAATGCAAATGTACTAACAAAGTCACTCAAAATATAATTCTTGTCTAACTTTCATTTCCACTTCACTCATTACAATTAGCTGGCCAAAAAATAAAAATAGGTCTAGAAAAAAAACATAGTGATGTTTTTGCATGGTTTATGATGTTTATTTCTTGCATTATTAATTTCTTGGTTAATGATGGCAAGTCATAGATAAGACCAGTGATTTCAACATTATTTCAATCATGATCCCTACTGGCCAAGAATATTTTTTTAGATTTTATTTACAAGTGTTTTGTAATGAGAAAATAAGAGATGTTAAAAATGTTATGGTATAAAATTTCTCATAATACTGAATATACTTTCTCAGAGTATGTATACATGGACATAGACATATATACATGTATACTTCATATGCATATGTACATGTGCATACACACATCCTTTTGCCTCCCATATCACAAGTCATTTTCCTCCTAGGTGAAACATTGGTTGGAAGTTATACCAGACAGTGATGGGTTTACCAACACTACCTGGAGACTATTAGCTCTTATTTAAATACACCAGCACTTCCTAGTGTGTAAACCTGGTGATTCACAGACCTGTACCCCTGGGGATAAAAATATATGTTTATAAAAAATAAAAAATTTAAAAAAAAAAAAAAGGGAGTTGGGGGAAATTGGAAGGGGAGGTGAACCATGAGAGACTATGGACTCTGAAAAACAATCTGAGGGGTTTGAAGTGGCGGGGGGGGTGGAGGTTGCGGGAACCAGGTGGTGGGTATTAGAGAGGGCACAGATTGCATGGAGCACTGGGTGTGGTGCAAAAACAATGAATACTGTTATGCTGAAAATAAATAAAAAATAAATTTAAAAAAAAAGGAAAAAAAAATTTAAGTTGTAAAAAATAATAATAATAAATAATAAATAATAAAATTTAAATTGCAAAAAAAAAAAAAAAAGTAACTCAAGTAGTCCTTACTAATCAGATTCCCAGAATACTTTTGGGAGCTTGGAACCTCCATTATTTCCACTTCATAAGGTAACTATTTTGGAGGAAATATCTAAATTGTGAAATATTGACTTGTTTACTAACACAAAAATGAAAGAAGCAGCAATAATTAGAAAAAGAATACTACTCCAAACATTCTAAAATCAATACCCAGCAGAGCCTCGGCAGACAAATGGAAGAGAGCTGTGTTCCAGTCTTCTGGGGCATTTTTCTCTACCACTTTGGATATAAATTACCTTGTTACCAAGAAAAAGAAAACCAAAACAGCAATGTGTAGGAGAGAAAGAAAGACGCATCATACTCCCCAGTAAATTATTAACAAAGAAGATAAATCAACATGTTTTGCAGGCCCTACTATAACTTTTATGGATTGCTTTCAGTCCTGAAGAGGACTATAATAACCCAGTTCTTGGATTTTGAAAGTTATATTTAAACATATTTCTCAAGATTGCCAGACAGATTTGTTTTTGCCTTTCAGGTGGTGCATAACAATAATTGCCAAAATTCCACTTGCTTTGGTTATTTCTTGAAGTATTTACCATATTATGTACTTATGCTCTAAACACCTGTGTTTTTAATTTGCCTAAAAACATTTCTATTAATGTTCTTTCTTAAAATTCTGTTAGAAAAAAGTACCTTTTGATATTTAATAATTTTGTATTTTAAGTGACGATGGACTCTCATATGGCTCTCAGATTCATTTGTATATTCACTGATATTTCTAAGTATTAATTCAAATTCCAATCTTTGCTATAAGTTATGTTATGCTCTGCCAAGATGAACAATGAGAGGTAAAACTGGGAGGAAGGCTTTCATATCAGGTTGAATTTATGATTTATTGGAGAAAATTAATGCATAACACAATAATTTTACTAGAAGTCAGTAAGGGCTACAATACTGTAACCATAATGATTTGAGAGAACACATAGGAAATCAAATACATTTATTTGCATAATTTGGGGAAACTGATGAAAGTGCTTGGCAGATGAGCAGGAGATTTCTTTTTTTAAAATTAATTAATTTATTTGAGAGAAAGAGAGCAGGAGAGGTTCAGAGAGAGGGGGAGAGAATCCCAAGCAGATGCTCCACTAGGTGGGAAGCCCAACTCACACTGTGAATGAAGTGTGAAGCTCTATCCCACAGCCCCAAGATCATGACCTGAGCTGAAACCAAGTGTCAGATGCCTAATCTACTGAGCCACCCAGGAGTCCCATGAGTAGGAGCTTTCCTTCTCTCTCTCTCTCTCTCTCTCCCTCTCTCTTATTAACATATAATACATTATTTGTCCCAGGGGTACACGTCTGAGAATCATTAGGCTTACACATTTCACAGCACTCACCATAGCACATACTCTCCCCAATGTCCATAACCCAACCACCCTCTCCCTACCTCCCCAACCCCCAGCAACCCTCAGTTTGTTTTGTGAGATTAAGAGTCTCTTATGGTTTGTCTCCCTCCCAATCCCATCTTGTTTCATTTTTGAGCAGGAGCTTTCTAAGAGCCATTATGCTCCTGTCACTCCCAACACAAGGACTATGCACTTGTTTCTTCGTCTGCCTGGGAAGCTGTTCCCTTCCATTCTACCTGCCTACTTCCTTTACCTTGTAAGGTACACCTCACCCTTTATACACTTGCAAGCACTACCCTTATCCTCTCAGGGAGACCTCTATGGCCCTGCAGTTTGAATTAGTTTTTTATTCAAAAAATTTTTTTCTTGGGCGCCTGGGTGGCTCAGTAGGTTAAGCCGCTGCCTTCGGCTCAGGTCATGATCTCAGGGTCCTGGGATCGAGTCCCGCATCGGGCTCTCTGCTCAGCAGGGAGCCTGCTTCCTCCTCTCTCTCTCTGTCCGCCTCTCTGCCTACTTGTGATCTCTGTCTGTCAAATAAATAAATAAAATCTTTAAAAAAAAATTTTTCTTAGCGATACTTTCCTTCTCTTTTTCTGCTCTTCTGAGTTTGAAATTATATGGACCTTTGTGTGATATTTCATTACTGTCTGCTTCATCTGCACTGTAAGCTCTCTGAGAGCTGAGGCTCACTTTAATATCTCTAGCATCTGGTAGAAACCTGGGATATAGTAAGTGTTCAATAAACATCAGTCAGATGAGTGAATGCAGTTTGCTAAGATTCACTATCCACATTCATCAGATTAATATCTATCCTATGTATAATAAATTATGAAATAGCAGATGTTTACAAATATGATTGCATTTTATCAGCATGCACACCATTATAGTTACTTTCTCATGTTAACTCAATATTCAATCCAATTTTGCCATCTTTTAAAGTTCCGAATCTATGTATTTGATGTTTATATCTCTTAGTATTGGTAAATTAAGATCACTTATCCTCTTGTGGTTTATATTCTTAGGATTTCCTTATGATCTTTTAAATAATCCTTCTTTATTAGCATCAGAGTGAACAGAGACATACTTTAGCTCAGAATTTCCTATAACTATAAAAATCTGCTGTACAATCAGTACTATTTTTCTATTTTTCTCTCAAATATTAAAAAAATCATCTAATTTGTTCTCAAACAATTATTGGAAATAAGCTATTACTATCTTTATCATTCTCGGTTATTTTTCACATTTGTTTTAATATCCCTAATTTCCCTTCAGTAAATTTTGATTGAGTGTTGAGCATATGCAAAATAATGTTCAATGCATGTTGTAGGTTATGTGGTAGGGATTTCTATCCTTTTTACATAACACTTAGAGAATCCTTCTCCTTGTGAACACACAATTAACCTGGTTTATGCCATTGCTAACACTTTATCTCCGTTCCAATATTACCACCAATTCAGAACCCAGATGTATTTACCTTCTTTTTCTCTCCTTTAAATCATTTCCTCCTCTTTTTCACAATAAGAAAACCAGCTTTCAGTTCACATTTCTAACTATCCTCATTTACATTTCAGAACCAGAATATTCTGCCTTCACACATTTAGGGATTTTTGAGCAGTCTGACAGTTTTTAATTTGATCTTGTTTTGCAGGTCATGAATTCAATTTCTAAATGCTTTACCATTTTTCGTTTTCTCAAATAGAATAATGTTCCATCCATCAATTGTTATCTCCTTATCTTCAGGGTTTTTTTTTCATTTCCCCTGAACCAAGGTCAATGTTTGTAAAATCTGCTTTTTACTAATTAAATCTGACATCATTTGATAATATCAATGGTACTTAAATAGCATATAAATTCATCTTCAAGTAAATCCACCCTGGTGAATTGGAAAGTATTAGAGATTACATTTATAATAATAAACAAGTCATGTACATTATTTTCAATATTTTTTAAAAATTATTCAAACTCTATAACTGGTTTGTGAATTGGTCAGATATGTCCTCTCTGGCACTCACCAGAGAGAAAAGGTCTGATCACCTTTTAAAATGGTGTGTGCAAATTTTATTAATTATGTGTCTCCTTAGACTAAAATGTGCTGAACACTGCTTCTCTGACACAATTTTTGCTTTGTTACTCAGAAACCTGAATTTTAAAGGGGAATAAAAAGTAGCTTAAAAGCATGTAGATTAAACTAGAATAAATTTTATTGGAGGACTTTAACCTCACTTTATAAAAAGTAATCAATTGGTATTGATGAAAATAAGTATAATGAGTAAACATTATCATATAGTGAGAGAAACCTAGATGTCCTCCCCAAGGCATCCAGGGAGGCTCATCAGGGATTATGGCCCATTTTCTGCTGGGCTTTTATGTGCTGAGAAAACAAAAATGCAGATAGCAAGGAGATGTCCTTGACTATAAAAAAGTTCCATCAAACATGCATTTGAAGATACCAAAGAACAATTATGATATTAATAATAAAGGAACATGTCTCTGTGTTTTATATTTACATGGGAGAATCTGGTATTAGTTAGCAGAACTGATGGCCAAAACTAGTTGATATTAAATAGTGCTTAAAATGCATTGCCTTGTACCTTCTCCTTTCTTTCACACAAATCCCAATTTTACATTCAAAGAGCCATGTAATCACACTACAATAGTATTGCCTTTTGAGAGCTCATAATTTACTTGGCATTAAACCACGATCATGCTCTATGCCTCAGTATAGTCAGTGATGAGCCCAATAGCTTCCCATTCTCAGAAGCAAAGCTTGGACAGAGGACTGGTCATTTGGCTTCAAAACAGAATTGTGGCTCTGACTCAAGATCCAACCTCCTTGGTTGTAGAACGTATAGATTTTTTTGCCTGTATAAACTCTGGAGCTATCTTGTAGTCTCTATATGTAGTCGTAGATGAGAATGCATAGCCAGGTTGAATACCAGGGAGCAAGAATTAAATAATACATCTTCTCCTTAGCATGATGCTCTTCTCTCGAGTACCTAGATGTGGTAACAAGAAAAGAGAGATTTAAACCTAAGTTGAGATCAAAAGGTGGAGATTAGTGACAATCCAGTAGGGTGTGGTTGAGAAAAGCATTGATTTAGAAGTTAAAAGTCTTAGTTTTCTCTTTTGGCTTTGCCACTTACTGGCTCTTAGGCCTTAAGTAAGATACTAAACATTTCAAAATCCTCATTCTTCATCTCAAATAAAAGGTCATGAATTTTCTCCTGTTGTTCACATGTAAATTTCTTTTTTTTTTTAATGTATTTATTTATTTTAGAGAAAGAGAAAGTGCAGCAGGGAGGGGCAGAAGGAAAGGGAGAGAGAAAGTCCAGGTGGGTTTCCCCTCAGCACACAGTCCAACACTGGGCTCCACCTCAGGATTTTGAGATCATGACCTGAGCCAAAACCAAGAGTCCATTGTCCAGCTGACTGAACCACCCAAGTGCCTCCACACATGGATTTCTACAAGAATCGAATGAAAACCCACATCTGAAGTCATCTTCTTTAGAATTGTGAGTGTTGACTGAAATGGAACCATTGTGGTAAAAGCACTATGAAAAGGGGCCAGGAGAAACTGGATTGCAGTCTAGTTGGGGCCCCTGAGGCAAGGAATGTATTTCCACCTCTGACTACTTTTCTAACTGTAATTTTTTGAAAGCCTCAGATGCCCCATGTATAAAGTGAGGCTTTAATAATATCTATTTCTGAAGAATATTGGGCAGAAGTGATGGAGGCCGTTTAGCAAATGGTGGGGTATATGGTGCATAAGAAACACTTGCTGCCAGCATTGTTACTATTGTCATTACATTTATTAAAGGACTTCACCTTGCTCACTTCCAGACACATTTCTTTCATTTGTTGTACATCTGGTGCAAACATTGCAATTTTACCACCAGCAGAAACAGGTATGACAGGCTGGGACATCTGGTGCTCAGGAGAGGCTAGGCTTTGACAGAATATGTCTCTCAAACCTTTCAAAGGACAAGAGACTGAAAGTTAAAAAGCATTACTATTAACAGGGTTCTGCAAACTACAGCATATGGGCCAAGTTCTACCCACCATTGGCTAATGTTTTATAAATACATTTTTATTGGAGCACAGCACATCTATTCACTACCATCCTGTCTCTGGCTGCCTTTATGCTCCAACCACAGAGCTGAGTTGCATGGCTGCAGTAGAGATCCTGTAGCCCAGAAAAATGAAAGTATTTGCAACCTGGACTGTCATAGAGTTTGCTGACCCTGGTATAGTTCAGACAACTATCAGGGGGAAACACGGCACAGTAAGTCTGGGAACCACTATTAACTATAATACTGAACACTGAAGCAGTTCATCAGAAAACCAAAATTCATACAAGCAAAGTTAAGATTCTGAAATTGATTTTTTAAGTAAAAGGTCTCAGAAAATCCTGCTCTTAGAAGACTGACCCTAATGCAAGGCTGGCTTGGGATATACAGCTAAGCAAAGGGGTCTTAACAGCTGAAGGGAAGGGAGGCATAAACATAAGGAAGGACACTGTCGGCTAGTGGTTATATGCCAGCCATAAACATCCATGATGCCTCTAGGAAAATGAGTCCAAAACTCAATGTGTAAACAGTCTAACAATAGATTCATAAAATATAAAGGAGATTTCTATAACCTGAGAGCTAAAGAAAGTTTTATAATGTCTAATTGCACCTTACCCTTTAGAAAGAGCCTGTGATGATGCATATTCAATATCTCATAAGTGAGCTTTTATTTTTATTTTGTTCTTTCCTGTCACAAATGGGCATAGCTGACCGGCTAACTATACTCTTAGCATAAACTAATGATTGTTATGTTTCTCTTAATTGGACCAAATTTATGAGACCTATCGTGTTATCACTTTAAAGGGCCAAATAGAATAAAGTGTTCAAATGATTCCACAGATATTTTTTTCACAGACACAAATGGTGATAATGTTGAAAGTGAACCAGTGTTTTGCAAATGGGAGCCTCTATGAGATTGCTCACAATGTTAATTGTTGATTGATATGTGAAGAACAAATCCACTGTACGTAACTATCAAGGAGTGTTAATATGCCATAAATGAAAGAAGGGGCTTATTTTTTAGAGTTGAAATAGGTTTTTAAAGTTGAAGGGCATTTGTGAAATAATTCCATTTGCCAATTTTGGGATATTTGAAAGAATCTCAACTGCAAACTAGTAAGATATAATAGACAATCACTCTTAACAATGTAATTGTTATATTCAAGTTATAAGCCAAGAAAGGTCTTACTAGAGGTGCCTGGGTGGCTCAGTGGGTTAAGCGTGTGCCTTCAGCTCAGGTCATGATCTCAGAGTTCTGGGATTGAGCCCTGCATTGGACTCTCTGCTCAGTGGGGAGCCTGTTTCCCCCTCTCTCTCTCTGCCTGCCTCTCTGCCTACTTGTGATTTCTCTCTCTGTCAAATACATAAATAAAATCTTTAAAAAAAGAAAGAAAGAAAGGTCTTACTAGTTGTGGTCACAGAGACATGAGTAGATATTGGGGGAACGAGTGAAGTCATGGGAACTAATTTTTGTGGTCCTTTAGAAACTAACTTGGGACTTTTTTTCTTCTAGGAGTGTTATCCTTTAAAAACATTAAGCTTAAATTTCTATCTTTACCTTTCTGAAAGTGATTTATTTAACTATGTATTTCAGTTATCTCATTTGTGTTCTTAGAGCCATGTTTAGTTGTTCCCATCTCCCATAACATAATTTAGACATACCTGTTATTTCTGAAGCTTTCCATTATTGTGACATTGGTCAGGGTTAGAGCAACACACCATATCTTCCTTTAAATCTATTTTACTTAAATTCTTCAGGAAAACCCTATTTATGACACTTTTATCAAGCATTGTCAGAATATATGGACTGAATTTGTACAACCTGCTTACTAGATTGATGGTTTATATTAGTAATTGACAGAAATGCTGGTTTCTAGATTCCCCTGTAAGCTTTGCAGATCAGAGAGGGTAAAATCATTTTATAAAAGCCTCACTCATCCATTATCACTGATGGTATGCAATGGGAAGACAGGAGAGTAATGCCAAGAATCAGACCTGTAGGAACAATTGTGGAATGACTCTCTTCCCACCTCCGGAATCAAAGGGCACCTTGGGATCATCTCTGAACAGCAGTCTGGGCTGGTATCCAATACTGTCAACTCCCAGTTAGATATAGCTGCAGAATCTCCTAAAAACTCTAGCGCCAATATGTAGTTTTAACCAAACAAAACAAATATGATAATATCCATTAAAAGATATCCTTATTTTCTGAACCAATTCCATGTGAAATTCTAGCTGTGAAGGCTTTAGACAGGTTCACTGCAGTAAGACACATGAGTGGACTGGGCCCCACGTGATATGCAGAAACAAGTTTGACTGTTCAAATGTTCATTACACTCATGGTCACTCTGAGTCATCATCTAGCCTGAGAATGCACAGAGGAGGAAGAGAGAGTGCTAATTATAAATGGAATTTAATTAAATCTCTAGAGCCAAACTGAGTAAGAAGGGGAAGAAAGACTCTTTCACAGAGATTAACTTAAATTTGACCGCCATCCTAGACCCATAGTTGCAAGCATAATTGCCCCATTTTATGAGAGAGAGAAAAAAAAACAAACGAATAAACAATAACAACAACTACAACAAAAAACAGACCAAAAAAAAACAAAACAAAACAAAAAAAACAACCTTAAAGCAGAGAGGCCAACAATTCGGTCCTACATTAAACAGCCAGAAAGAGGCAATGTTAGAAACTGAGCCCTGATTTGTCTGTCTCTACCAACAACCTCTCCATTAGACCATCCCTGTGCTGTGAAGGAGGATGGGGAAGGAAAGCAAAATGGGGGGCCCAGCTAACTGGGTTTGAATCCCACCTTTTCCCATGTAAGTTAGTGACTCTAAGCAAGTTACTTTGCCTTTCTCTGATGCAACTTCCTTATCTGCACAATGGGAAAGATAATAAATAATAGTCTCAGAATTAGTGTGTATAAATAACCTTGTACATAACTACTCAAGTGTGTACTATTAACATTATACCCTATTTGCTCCCCAGTTCTACACCTTTTCTCAGAAAGAAAAATATTTAAAAAGAAAATTGTTTGCATAAATTTCCTGAATAATCAAAATGTTCAGACTTGGTTTGTGGAGCTAGAAATACACACACACATACACATTTATATATACATGTGTGTTTATATCAATTTAAAAAGTCAAGAATTAATTTTAGAAATAGGAACTCCACTTAGACTATGCTGCATTTTCTTTCCCCAAATTAATGCAAAATCTACATTAGAATGGCTTTCAGTGTTTGAAGAAATGAAACTATTCAGGAGTTTACATAGGGAAGCAATTTGCTTGGATTGAATAAGGTAATACATAAGTATGTAAAACCCTTTCTCTGTAAATGCTGCTTTTAATTAGGAATGGAGCTCTGAAAGAAATCCTAGTTATTATACCCACGAATTGAACTCCGGCAACTATTTTAATTGGAACAGAAAGAACCAAAATGCAGAAGATTTATCAAGGAGATTTAAAAAAAAAAAAAAAAAAAAAAAAAAAAAAAAAAACTAGTTCATAGAAAACAACATTTTGTGTTCTTTTTCTTCACTCCAGCCCAGAGATTGGAATAATCCCCTTGTCAGAGGAGATGGATGGCATACATTCAGGATTCTGCAGGGCATTAAGTAGTTGTTGCCATGTCAAACCACTCTCTTCCGTTATTAATACTGAATAAAATCAACATTCATCTCCTTATTTCCTTGGCTGGAACATACATACATATACATGCTTATATATTCTCCTCCATTCTCAATCCACCTTCCTGTCTTCTCATCCTTAGCCTCTGTTGTAGTACTTGCTCTATCCAGGGTTTTCTTTTCAGCAACCATTCTCCCTTTTAGAGGTTAGCTGAAGAAGCCTTGACTTCCTTCCATTTTTCCGCCTTCCTTTGGCCATTTTGTGAGTAGCAGGACGTGTTTCTGTCATCCTCCCACAAGTGGATTTATCTGATAGAAGCAGTCTGTGTTCTTGTGATAGTCAGTGGCTGGATGAAAGGGAAACAGAGCGTGGGTTTGGGCAGGGGGTAAGTCTGGAGTGGGCTGTAGTCAGGATGACTTTACCTGCTACTCAGTTGAGCCTCCCCTGCTCCCCACTTGATAAGACTGCAGACCTGATCTTCTGGGCTATCCTCTTGATCAGGTTCTTTCAATTCCAGGAGGGGACCAGAGACAGGGGTAATTAGCAGGCTTCAAGAATTGCATAGTGGGCCCCTCTGTAGCTCAATCATTTAAGCGTCCATCTCCTGATTTTCAGTCAGGTCATGATCTCAGGGTCATAATATCTAGCTTCACAGGAGTGTCTGCACTCGGCATCAAGTCAGCTTGAGAATCTCTCTCTCTCTCTGCCCCACCCCCAATTAAATAAATAAATCTTTAAAAAAAGAAAAAGAGAATTGTGTAATGATCTAACAATGATGAAGCCAATGGTTCTATGCTGCTTGGTAATATCTGGGGTCAACAGAGACACACCCTCCTCAATGATTTGATAAAGAAGGCAGTGGGGGCACCTGGGTGGCTCAGTCAGTTAAGCATCTGCCTTTAGCTCAGGGCATGATCTTATGGCCCTGGGATTGAGACCCAAGTCCAGTTCCCTGCTCACCCAGGAGTCCGCTCCTCCCTTTGCCCCTCTCCTGACTTGTACTCTCTCTCTCTCTCTCAAATAAATAAAGTCCTTTTTTTTTATTTTAAATTTTTTTAATTAACATATAATGTATTATTAGCCCCAGGGGTACAGGTCTGTGAATCACCAGGTTTACACACTTCACAGCACTCAAGTCTTTTTTTTTTTTTTAAATTAAGTGAAAGTTTCCTAAACACTGGAAATGATTTTGAGGTAAATGAGCTCTAGAATAATAACAGCAGAAGCAACCATGGTAATATTACAAGTAATAGCATTGGTGGTGTAGTAGTAATGGTAGTAGTAGTGCTAGGGATTGTAGTGTTTGTAGCAGGAGTGGATTTTTATTGAGTGTTTACTATATGGGAAGCATGTTCTTAGTGCCTTAGATGAGTTCTCTTGTTGAATCTCTGTAACTATAGGGAGACAACTATTACATTTAACAGAGAAGGAACTGAGGTAAGGAGAAATAATTTGCTTAAGTAAGGTCACATAGGTCATACGTATTTGAGAGGATATTCAAATACAAGTCTCTCTTGCTCCAAGAGTGAAGCTCTTTTCCCCGATTTATAGTGTCATGTATTGTGTTATGTAAATTTGTGTGGAATTTTATGAAAGTCCCGAGGAATTGAGATTATTCATCACTAAGTGTGTGTGATTTAGAGTCCATGTTTTTAACCATCATATAATGAAATACTTCTTAAAACTCAACATTTTATAGTATTTCGTGAGAAAGAGATACTAGAGAGAAGTGGAGCAGGGTCTGTGTCTATTCAGAGAACCATTTACATGGCATGTGCTTCCAGGATTACTCAGAAGGAGGACACTGAGTTTAGATGGCCCTACTCTTGTTAGCCTAGGTAGATTTAGCTTCATAGTTCTTGCCTTGCTATCACTTTACATATTCACTGAGCAAATTCCTGATCTTTATTTAAGTAGGTCTCTCTCTTGGGAAAGAACATGCTGACCAGCTATTTTAATATTGGGCTCCACAGCCATTATATATTCTATTACTCATTATATAATTAACTTGCTTGTGCAAATTAATTTTGGGTTTTAGATACCTTGAGATGGTGGTTTTTTCCCCCTCCAAGGGATTAATCACATCTAGATATATTGATGATTAAAAACACAGATCTATAGAAGCAACATAGACATTGGAAAGATTTTTATTAAATATTTTTGTCATTAGAGTTATCACCTTATAGTCTATAAATGCTCTTACATATACTACATTTATTTGAATGCTCTTTTATGAATCTCTGTGTCATACTAAGCTATTAGTAGCACAAGAACGTGGACCGTATCTTTATTCACTAATATGTCCCACAAAACTAGCACTGAATCTGGCATAGTGTAGGTTTTTGAAAAGCATCTATTATGTGATTAATGGCTCTTGTCTGATCCTCCCCCAAATTCTTTAATATGCATAGACAAAGTGATGTTACCCTATTTTACAGATAAACAAACCAGACAGAGGATAGTTGAGTAACTTGGTCATGGTATAGTTAGTGGTCAATTACTAAATCCACAATATTTTCATTCTTATTTCCTTTACAGGAATAAACAGTGTAATAAACAATGGTGAATATTATATGAGTCCCCAAGTTTCCAGGGCTCTCCTTCACAAACAAGTAAATAAAACAACACTGTAAGTAGAAAATCAAGTAGAGAGTTTGAGAGACTTGTATAAGTACTTAAGCCAGAAACTTAGGCTTCTTTGCTTCATGTGTTATTTGTCTCTGATATACCAGCTTTTTTGTTACTATTCTAATGATCAGTTGTTAAAGGCTCTGCCAGACTCCAAGAAAAATGTGGTGATTTTTTTTCTTAGAGAATTTTTACAAGGATTTCCTTTTTGGAATATTGGTAGTTCTTTTGTTCTGACTCACCTTCTTAAGTCAGGGCATTTGATGAAGAATAATCATAAAACCAAGATTCTTAGTGTCTGGAGCCTTTCGTGTGACATCTTTAGTGATGTGTCTGATTTAGACATGTGAGAGTTGGGGGACTCTAGGTGAGTGGAATCATGTCAGTGGAGGTCCATGGATAGTAGAGCATAAAGCATATAAAGAGAACTAAGAATTAGAAAGATTAATGTTGAGAGCTGCGGATCAGAAACATGCAGGATGAGATGGGAGGGTAGGTTTAGTTTCCAGTCCTTAAAGACTGTCTAAAATGTCTGGACTTTAGATAACAGGCCTTGGGATGTAATGTATTTTTGAGTTAGGTGATGATATAATAACAATTATATCAAGAAACAAACCCTAAAGCATTGTTAACATGCTACATGTTAGAACTACATTTCAATCATACAGTAAAGGAAAGAGGATATCTTGGAAAATCAAAAACATTATCTTCATTACTCCACTAGGAGTAATCATACGAAATTATCAGCCAGGAATCTTGTCCCTTGGCATGACTATTTATGTGGTCTTCCTCATACCTCAGCTAGAGCTCTTTCTCAGCCTCTTTGGCTTTTCCTCTGAGTTCCCTAAATCTCTGTCCTGTCTCACTGTCTTTTCTCTGGCTACATTTTCATCTAGTCTCATGACTTTCAATATTATACATGTGGTGATGATTCCCCATATCTATATCTCCAGCCCCCAACTTTTATTTAAGCTCTAGACTCATTTAACCAAGAACTCCATCTACATGTCTGACCACACTTTTATTTTTTCTTTCTCTCTCTTTCTTTCTGTCAGTCTGTCTTTCTTTTTAAAGATTTTATTTATTCATCGTGTCTGACAGCATTTTTAAAATCAATATATTTAAATAAGACCTCTGAATTTGTTCTCATGTATCTTCTCTGCCACCCAACCTGTACCTCTCCTAGCTTTTCCTGTTAGAGAAAATACTTCTACATTAACTCAGCTACCCATGTCAGAAAACTTATAGTTAAATTGGATTAATCTTTTTCCTTCATACCCCACATTCAATTCATTAGTAATTTGCTACTGGTAAAATATATTTTGATTTTAAAAGAGGTATCCTCCAAGGATTCTGGAGATACATTACCAGCAGAAGTAGGAAAGGTTTTAAATCTCAAGAATCACCACATAAAAACAGAAAAAGCATGTTGAAAGCGAAACCCCAAATCCTTGGACAATATTTACCATAAAATTAGGTGACAAAGTATCCCCTGATTTCCAAAATACAGTGAGCAGATTATAATCTTTAGATAGCATTTCCCACTGAATTAAACTTCTTACAGAGCTCATTTTCGGTCTGGGGCAAGAAATACACAAGTTAAGCCTGGGATATTTTGTGATTCCAGATACCAAGGAACCTATCCAAGACTACTTTGGGGTCATGTTGAAATAACACTGTAGCCAGTCTGAACAGTCATTGTCTAAAGATGGGTCTATTTGAACTTCATGGAAATAACAGCTACAATAGATCAAAATATAACAAATATTATTTAAATCCATGAGTTGCACATGGTATTTTTCAATCAATTAACCCCACTCTTTTGTACTCCAAAAGTAGTAGAGAATAGAGAACCATCTCTCTATACACATACTGCCCTCCTTATACAGACGTCTACAGCCATACCACCGTGAACATTCCTGGTCTCTATAAACATTGCCCTCCTCAAAGTGAATTACTGACCCGCCAATAACTTCTCTTTTTCATCTTTATATTTATTTATTTTAAATCTATATACAACCAAATTTACTCTTTTGGGTATACAGTTTTGACAAATACATAGAGTCATACCAGCACTATCATCATTAAGATATAGAACAGTTCCATCAACCCAAAATATTTGCTTGTTGATGCTCTTCCTTGCACTCAACCTCTGGCAATCACTTACTTGTTTTCAATCCCTATTGTTTTGCCTTTTCTAGAATGTCATGTAAATGAAATCATGCAGTATGTGGTCATTTGAGTCTAGATTCATTCACATAGCATAATTCATTTGAGATTGATTCACATTGTATGTACGAGGAATCTCTCTTTTCATTGCTAAGTAGGATTATATGGATATACCATAGCCTGTTTATCTGTGCGCCAGTTATAGGACATTTGGGTTATTTTCAGTTTCAGTTATTATGAAGAAAACCATTGTAAATATCCATTTACAAGTTTCAGTGTGAACAGAAGTTTTTGTTAAATATCTCGCAGTAGAATTGCTAGGTTATGTTGTAAGTGTATGCTTGACTTTATAAGAAATTGCCAAACCTGTTTTCCAAAGTGGCTAAACCATTATACTATTTTAAAACAAAACAAAACAAAACAAAACAAAAAAAACTAATGTGTTATGTTTGGAATATGATTGGGAAATAATTTGTTTTCTTCAAAACTAGCATATTGGTAAAGCACGCATGCTTTCTGTCTGAATCATACCATTGGCGAACCAAATAGTAGATGAGAAGTGTCTCTTTATAAAAGCATTTCTGATAAGAAATGAACTTATAAAATTAAAATATCATAATTTTTCAATCTCTAATGAATGGATAGCCCTAAGTATAAATAATTATTGGTATCACAAAAAGAGACCCAATCATACATAATGTTCTTCCTAAGAACATAGAACTACCACTGATCTTGATAAAGGATCAAATCTGAGTCTGATGAAGCCTCTGGATCCAGCTGCCAGTTTTCAGGAAGTACAGAGGACAGAGGATCACAAATGTTCAACTGCACTATGTTTATATAAGCAGCAAAATCCAGACGAACAACATCTTCATTTTAAATAGCTCAGGACTTTTAACAGATATGGAAAGAAAGAAAGAAAGAAAGAAAGAAAGAAAGAAAGAAAGAAAGAAAGAAAGAGAAAGAAAGAAAGAAAGAAAGGTGAAGGATGGAGAAAGTTATAATTTAAAGGAAGCTTATAAGATGCATCAACTTTAAGAAAAAAATTGAGCTAGACCCAACTAGGTTGTCTAGGGATGCACACTATATGATAAAACTATAAAAGTAGGAAGAAGAGATAGTGATGAAAGAGTAGTGTTAATTTTAAGAGAGGAAAAGGATTTTTTATAACACCAACATGAGATTTTGTGAAAAAAATGATCTGAGAACAGACCCTTGTGCTGTATCACTATTTATGAGGTAAGAGAACAAATAATAGCGAAAGAAGAAATATTTAGAAGTGTTGGGGAAGAATCTCATATGTTTATTTTTCAGTTTTCCAACCAGGCAGTATTTTTAAGAAAGGACTATTCAAGCTATAAAAGTCTCCATAAATCTTTAGTAGGATCAGCCTGAAAAGGAAATTTGGGGTTTGGAATTCGGGGAGACTGGGTGACCTATGAACCCCATATCCAGAGGGGATAGGGGAGGCAAATTGAGAATAAAAATATAGCAACCAAATATTTTTTATTTATGACGTGTTCCAAGTTTTCCTTCAATATGCCATTAAAAAAAAGAAGGTGGGTATATTAGATAATGGACCACATAAACTAGGATTTGGTTATCTGCTGAATAAATGAATGAGAAGGATCAAAGACATTTTGGAAAATCTTGAGGAAAAGGCTGTAGGCATTATAACACTGGATAGAGTATGAATTAATACCCGGTTAGCAGGATTTTTGTGAGCAATGCAAGACTTCCTCCCAATAGTCAAAAATTAAACTTGTGAAAGTGATCAATATAAATTTGAGGGAAGGCAGAAGCATCAGCTGATGCTCGCATTAAAACAAATAGTTTCTCAAAATTAGTTCAGAATCCACATTGTGCATGTATTTCTAGCTCCAGCAATTAGTTGTTTTATTTGCAAATAAAGCACTTTCTACAAAGCACATTTCCATCCACATAACAAAGCTCAATAAAGTGTTTTATTCCCTGCTGGCCACTATTACAGTTCTATTTTTTAATCAGCAGATGTTCACTTATTTCTAACTAGGTATAAACATGGCATTGAATGATATCACTGTGGTTCATAGATGTGTGCCTTGCTTATCTGAGGTTTAGCACCCTTTTCTTTTCTCTTCTGAGAAGTAAACAGCATACAAAGTACAGAAGTACGGAACATTTGGTTGAAGGTGGATACATTCATTTGCATAATGGATTAAAAATTAGAAAAGTAAAAGTGAAATCACAACCCTGCCGTGAGACATCTACTCGTTGTTGATGCCTACAAGGGACTTGCCATTCCCATAACTTTTTGCTTCTTTGAATATATGGATATGGTCCTAGTGAATTGAAAAGAAAAAAAAATCTATAATGTCGATAGGAAAAATCAAACACAAAATTTAGGATAAAAACATCAAAGGAAATAGATGTCTGCTTTTATCTCTTGTTATAAGAAAACACTTCAAAGAAAATCAAACTACTCTCTTTTCACTTCATTGCATAAGGTTTCCATGGATGACTCTTACATATATCATGCCAGCCATGTTTGAATATGGTATAACACATTTGATGGACATTTCATTTATAAAACCTCCTCTCTCAGTACACACTACACAGTTAGTTTCTTTGGATATTGGGGTATTTATTTCACCCCATTGGCTTATTCATGCTTTCATGAATGTTTCAAACTATCTGCAATATATATATATTGCAGATATATATATATATACATATATATATATATATATTTGCAAGTATTTCTCCCAACTTGATATATTTCCAGATAAGATGATTCCTAGACAAAGAAGCTACATCAAAACCAGGATCACATCTCTAACTCAAGTCCGTATTCTTCCTCCTCCCTTTTAAGGCAATCTACACAGATGAAGTTCCTTCTACTTAGCCACATGTAATACAATATTAATTATAAGTAAAGCTTGATTTTCATTAATCTGGCATGCTCATCAGCATCCGTTTGGAGACCTTTATCTTTCAGACAGATTGTCTGAAATTGTGACGGTGATTTTAAAGTCATTAGCATTTAGATCTGTGTTTCTTAAAGTTGAATATATTTAACTATTATTTAGCAAACTCCTGTATAGTGGCAGGCACCATTCTAAGTGTATTACAACTGTTAACTCATTTAACCTGCATAACAGTCCTACTAGGTCGATTCCATTAATATCCTCATTCTGCAGATGACGAAACTGAAGCACAGATCTAAATAATTGGTGCATCACAAATAGTTGAGCTGAGTACAGGAACCCAGGCAGATTGACTCCAGTATCTATAACCACTGTGCTAGTGGTAAGAACACCTGGGGATACTTGTCCAAATACAAATTCTAGGGTCTCATCACTAGCAATTCAATTCCATGTGATTGAGGTCCAAGGGTGTGTATGACTTCCCGTGTTTGTTAGCTTACGGAGCAAGCACCTTCAATGTTGCTAACCTGATACAGTTATTTCATATATTTCATTTTTTTAAGGGAAACACTGGCTTAAATAAGTCCTCTAGTCCTGGCTCCCTATACTTTAAATGTCATCATATACCTGTGTTTATTTTACCCATAAGCAGAAGAAAGGATTTACTTCATTGTATGAGTTTTATAGGTGCCAAGAGCCCATATGCTTCTCGAGCCCTTTGATTTTGAATGCAATTCCAATATTTTTTCTTCACCTAGACTGGATTCTTAGGAAAATGCAACATCTCTTCTTAAGTGTAATAACACTTACGGTGTTAATCTATCATTTGTGCGCTTAGTGTAAATGAAGAATTAGAAAACAACCGTTGAGAACAGGGTTTGGAGTAGGGAGTGTAGGGGCTGCCTAATAAGGGAATGGAAGAGAAGGGCCTGCCAGATGCCACCAAAAATAGAGCGTGAACAGCCCGGGAGAACGCCGAGGAGAGCTCTGGTTCCTTGGTCATGCCAAGGGCTGGCTGTGTTGCTGATAACAGACATGGGGTTTTAAAACCTTATCAGTCAGCTTCAGGTATTACCTGTCCTTAGAATCTACATCTCTCCGTGACATACCTCTTTGTCAGTAACTCATTTATGGATTTTGCTGCTGGTGAATTTCATTATCTAAACTCTTTAGGCAAATAGGATGTAAAGTAGCCCAGACTGGAGATGAATTTCAGTATTGATCGTGCTGGGGCTATGTATAGTAAGGAAGCTAAAAGTCTTCATGTCAGATCAAATGCTACTGAATCAGTCAGGAGAGGGAATGGAACACAAAGGTCCTGACTACAGTTTCCTTTCATTTAGCACCTCCATGAAATGGTGAGAGAAGGAAACAGAACCTAACTACTCAATATTCCTGCTTTAGCTGGTTTAAAGCCAGGGCTGATTGTGAAATTTGGTAGTTACTGTGTTTCTCTCACAATTTTTAGTAACAGTACCTAAAAGCTAAGCCTCTTAAAAAAGGAGCCACCATGCTGCTCTTATACAGCTACATTTAGCCAGTTATAAACTAGTTCCATTTCGGTTCAGGTTAAATTTTTAGTATATTGCTATGGGATAAAAAGCGTAATTGTTGCAGCCACTATAATTTGAAATAATTGACTTCAGTATTACATCATAGTTTTTGCAATACCAACGAGAAGGACATTTATAACATTACAGTAAATAAGGTTTTCTACCACCAACGTGTAAGCATTTCTCCCTCTCCTGGGTGTACTAATGTCTGGCTATGGCTTTGAAAGTAAATGCTACCTTTGCTCCATCATGTTCCAAGTCTTTTCACTGTAGTGAATAAAGGAAGGAAATTAAATAGCATTTAGTCATCCCAAAGGTCAAAAGGAATATTATAATTCCAGAAAACTTCACTTTGCAGCTAAAACCCTTCATTGTTTTGGCTTGGCAGCTTTACCGGAGAGGACAATTTTTGAGGCTGAATTATAGCACCGAACATACATTAAACACAACAGGCTTGCTATTGTCAAATTATTTATGCCACTTATGAATTTTAGCAGTTTGGCCATAAAGAACAAATACTCGGGATTTTTATGAAAAGAAAAATTCAGAAATACTGGAACTATTCACTGGCTTCCTATAACTCAACCCCAGATTTTTTATTGAGTTAGAGAAGGCATATTAATGATGGGGAATTAGAAGGACACTTCATCCCTTGACCATTTCTATAAGGCTCTGCTTAAGTTTCTGTGGCATAACGCAGAAAAGCGTGGCATAGTAAGAAGTCCATTATCTTTTTGAATAACATAGGGCTTGGCTTGAAACCAGTATATCCTAACTGTAGGACTGTGATCAAATTCTAAGGTTCTGTGGCTCTTCTGTGAAATGGAGTTAAAAATATCACCATCTCACGTTTTATTGTATAAACTGCAGTAGAAACAGCCCATGAAGAGTGCAGCGTAGTGTCAGATACTGATTTAGAACACAATAAATGTCATCTATTATTGTCACTATCATCCTCATCCTCATCCTCATCATCATCATTGCCCCAGTTTTTATGGTAATTCAGTGAATTTAGTTTTTCTGGATAAATCTGATAAATTGGACACTGCAGCAAAGAATGAAATAGAGGTGACATTTCCCTTTCAAAGTCATAGCCAGAGGTGTGTTTTCAATCTGATGCAATATTACCTAATTTACTGTAATGCTACTGTGATGTAACCCCTTAGCCAATTATGTCAAATTATGGTGACTGGAACAATTAGACTTTTCTTCAATAACAATGTACCAACTACAGAAGTTTCTATTTATGCTTAGGCACACACTAAACTATAATTGTAACCCTCTTTTGTTGTTAGTTATAGCTATTTGACTGAGTTCTAGCAAATGGAATGTGGTTGAAAGTGACAGATGCCACTTAGACTTCACACATAAAAACCTCTTCACCATACTACCTTCTGTCTCTTTCCCCATCAGCTAGCTGGAAATTAGCACCTATCCATATACTAAAGATAGATCCTAGTTCCCTGGGTAGTACCTGAGCAGAACTTCCCTACAGGAGCAACTATGAGATAACATCAGTTGTAATTTATGTTAGAGAGAAACAAACTTACAAACATAACTTATGCTTTTAAGTTTTGAGGGGTTATTAACATGAGTGATACAAACATACTTGTTTACTTTTCTTCCTTATGAAACATATATTAAAAAATCACGATACAGGAGGGTGCCTGGGTAGCTAAGTCAGTTATGATTTTGGCTCAGGTCAAAATCTCAGGGTCTTGGGATCAAGCTCAGTGAGGAGTCGGCTTGGGATCCCTGCTCTCCCTCACTCTCTGCCCTCCCCTTCCACCCCACCCCCATTAAATAAATATCTAAGACGTGCGTGCGCGCGCACACACACACACACACACTACAAGTATTTTTAATTGTATTATTGAAAAGCAGGAAGTGGAAGGTGATTGACTTAATAGATCAGAAAAAGTGTATTATTCTTTTTTTTTTAGATTTTATTTATTTATTTGAGAGTGAACAAGTGAGAGAGAGATGAGCAGGGTTAAGGGGCAGAAGGAGAAGCAGATTCCCCACTGAGCAGGGAGCCCCATGTGGGGCTCAATCCTAGAATTCTGGGATCATGATCTAGGCCAAAATCAGATGCTTAACAGACTGAGCCACACCAGCCACACCCAATAGATCAGAAAAAGTATAAAACCAAGGGAAAATTGTTTGCAATCTTGAATTCCTTGCTTTTCCAAAGTATCAAATAAGAGTGAAAAGCACAACATACACATTTTCAGATGTGTGGTCTTAATGTGACACCTCCCCAATCTGTTGAAGAATATTCTCGATTAACACAAGGAAATAATCAAGAACAATATCCATGAAACAGAGCAGCCAATATAGGAGAGAGGCAATGGGAATTCCCAGGATGGTATTGATGGGAGGTACCAAAAAGAAAACTGAACAGCAGTCTCAGAAATCAGCCAGACCACAGCAAAGAAAGAAAGAAATGGAATTATTAGTGACTGTAGTCTTTGTGTGTGAAATAGTACTGTGCATGTAGGAAGCTGGGCACATGAAAAATGAGACTATTAATTTCAGAGAAGACAAAATAATGCATGAGAAAAGAAGTGCATTCATATTATATAACATGGTTCTTACTGTTGTTCCGATTTGCATAACAAATGAGACGGTTTTTAAATAATCAAATCCAAAATTATTGGCAAAACTATGGCAAATATTCAAATTCTGAGAAGGCGTATGCATGTGTGTTGAGAGATTATTTTTAAAAGGTGCTTCCTGGGGCACCTAGGTGGCTCACTCAGTTGAACATCCAACTTTTGGTTTCAGCTCAGGTCATAATTTCAAGGTCAAGAGATCAAGTCCCGTCTCAGACTCCCTATTCAGCAGGGAATCTGTTTGAGATTCTCTCCCTTTCCCTTTGCCCCTCCCCAAACTTAAGCTCTCTCTCTCTCTCTCATATAAATAATAAATCTTTAAAAAAGGTACATCTTTATTTTCCAAGGTAGAAATTAGGAAATATTTAAAACTGAAAAATTATACTCAAAACCACAGTATGGGCTAACTCCATAAAAAAAGGAATGTAAATATCACCTGAATGTCAGGTAAGGTAATGTAAGGTAAACTTGAAAAAATAACTTGAAAAATATTGTAGAGAATAGAGAATAATGTAACTTGAAAAATAGATTAAAACATGGAAAAGTATACTCTTTAGAAACAAGAATCAAGGATGGGATGGGGGTAGGGGGAAGGCTGTAGAACTAGGGTATTTGTAACATTATATACATATAAATTTGACTTGAGAATTAAATGTGTTTGCAGATGTCACACGGCCTTTTCCTATTCAATGACATTGTTTTTCTTTGCCTTTTTTAGTTCAACTCTCTAGCTCTCCTTGTACTTAGCTGATTGTATTCAGGAATCGCCTGTGAGCTTTTTAAAATGTAGCTTCTTTGACTCCCCCAGACTTATTGAATTTCTTGATGGCGAGGAGGGTATTAGTAATTTTTAAAAATTGGGGCACCTGGGTGGCTCAATGGGTTAAAGCCTCTGCCTTCAGCTCAGGTCATCATCTCAGGGTCCTGGGATCGAGCCCCACATCAGGCTTCCTGCTCAGCAGGAAACCTGCTTTCCCCTCTCTCTCTGCCTGCCTCTCTGCCTACTTGTGATCTCTGCCTGTCAAATAAATAAATCTTTAAAAAAAAAAATTACTACTTAGGCCATTCCAACACTTAACCAGATTAGGAATTGCTCTGCTAAATTGTGAATAGGATTATTAACCTGACTTATACTAGATAATGTTTATTGAGCATTTACCATGTATTAGGAACTGTTCCAAGTACTTTACATGTGTCTGGCTATTCCTCAAAGTATTATGAAATGTATGTGTGTGTGTGTACACACACACAATCTATCTATCTGTTTATTTATTTATTTTACAGAAGAGGTTCAGAGAGGTTAAGTAAATTGCTTAAAGTCCCATGGGTCAACAGTGGGGAAAGCTTGGTGCAGACCCACAACTGATTATGGATGTGAACAATGTTTAGTCACTGTTCTCTACTGTCATTCTCTGCTAGTCTTACAAAGATCCCCTCATACCTGTTATTACTCCATGGTCTAGAAGGGCCTGGTTCAAATAGACCTTGAAAAATGTTGTCAGTGATCATTGTGGATTATGTTAATTAATGTCTAATACCGTTTGCATTTCTAACTATAGAATGAAAGGTTATAATTTTCTGTTAATGGAATTCCATATTTAGTGAGTCGGTTGTTAAGTCTATGTCAGACAGAAAAAGACCTTCAGGAGTCCTGTATTTATAATGTATAAGTCATCGCATGTACTAGGGATTCCTAAACATGACTGATTGGAATTCCCTTGAGGTGCTGTATAAAAATTACTTAATTCCCTTGGGGTACTATAAAAAGTTACCAAATTAAAAATCACTGAGAGTATAACTTGGCAATCATAGTTTCAGAATGCATTTCTGGGTATTCCATAATCAGCCAGATTTGAAACCATAACACCTAAAGGAGAGTCAGACCAGTCTTTCGTGTTCCTTTGTCATGTTTCTCATCATTAGTGGGAATAACATTCTTGTGCTTAGAACAAGGGATTCTAATTACAAATCATCACTATACACTACATCAGGGCCTGGTACCAAATGTGGAATTATCCAAAGCAGAAAGGACATATTCATGCTTTGAAACAAACATTATTAGAATAAAAACTGTGGCATTTCTTCGTGTATTCAAAGGATTTCTCAAGGCATTTAAAGTGATCTTAGAAATAGTGTAAGTTTTGGTGATACTTAACAATGAGAGGACGTAGTGAAATTTATTTCTGTTTTTGCCTCACCACATATTGGCTGTCAAGTTGAGACCCACAACCTGGAACTTCATTTAGAATGTCATTCTACCTTGTTTTGTTCTTTTTGAATCTGACCTTTACTTTATCCAAATATCATTTTGTCTGTAAATATTAAAATGAGTTGCTGGCCACTCAGTGTTGCAAAATATGTGAAACACTTTAAAGGATTTTCTGGCTGGCACAGAAGCTCTTATTGTACAAAGTTAATCTCTTGAAAATGTTTTACTGTTGACAGCATTGCTTGCCATAATTAGGCAAGTAAGAAAGTCACTCATGAAGCTGTAACAATTGGGTATTATGCTTTCATCTCAAATAATTTCAAATATTAAATGTTCATAGAATAGGATTTAAAAAAGGTTTCTGCATCTTAAAGGCCACTTAGGCTATAGTGGAATTGCCTATGCCCAGCATGTGCCAAAATGTTTCTGCATCCTTAGGTAATAAAATTGTGAACGCCTGTGGCTACAAGGGAATTTAAGACATTATCCTGTCCCAAACTCCCCAGCCCAGCTCTTGGTAAGGAAGTCATTTACCCCATCCCAGATATTTAGGCATTATTACCTGCCTACTGTGGTGTTTAATAACCTCTCCATCAGGAAGTGCCTCTACATATCTGAAAATACTGATTTTTTTGTTGTTGTTGTTTTGTTTTTCCAGAATTTTGGTGAGGGAAAACAAAAAACAGAAACGAAACAAACAAACAAAAAAACAGGCTGTTTTAAGGTTGAGGGCTCAGGGTGCATAGTGAGTCCTGCGATTTGTTCTCCCCTTTGGAATGTGGCCACTATATATTTTGATCCTTGGCAGCATATCCAGAGCCACCACACACAGTTATGCAATTTATGCACTGCACAAAAGCATAAAGGAAAATGGTGGTAGTAGGCTTGAATTCGTATGCACCCCTGTCTAAAAACTCAACCCCTACCAGCACGTTAGGTCTGCTCTCACCCCACCCCCCACCTCCATCCCCAGAGTCATCTTTTCCTAATCATCTGCACCACAGAGAAGCTCCACAGGGAATGTATCTATTTTTGTATGTCTATTTTTGTGTTTGCTCAAAGTTGCCTAAATAGGAACACTGAAGACAGTGTCTATAATAGTGAGTCTCAATCCTAGGGGGCCTAGACTTACCTTGGATACTGTTGTTTTGTCCCACAAGAACATTTCTGATTCAGCAAGTCTGGATCAGTGCCTGACAATGTTTTTGTTTCGTTTTGTTTTGCCCAACAAATATTCTGTGTTACTCTAATGCGGGGGGTCTGAGATCATGCTTTCAGACAAGTGGTTGGGTAGGTTAGAGACATTAGATTGGCAACTGGTTGGCTAATCATACTACTTCCATTGGGATCATGGAGGCTTTGGCTGTCTGGTTGGACAACCAAATCTGATTTCTAGTCAGAAACCACTGGAAGTCTTTCAGATTATCAGTGAGGTTGACCAGCATCCCTCAATATCAATATGACTCTTGTCATTACAGATTTCACTTTACATATGCATTCTTTTCACTTTAGGTATTCCCTACATGCTTTATTTTTTTTCTTCAAAAAACATGTATGAAGTACTTGTTCTGTACAATGCGTACTATTTGAGAGACCCTGATGACCCGTTACAGGTTAGTAGGCTCCTTTAAATATGCATGAAAATATCCCCAATTAAGGTTTAAAGTAATAAATTTCATAAAAATTATAGTGCTTTAGAGTATAGAGAAGAGGATAGAATATCATTCATGTTATTGTGACATGATACATGATTTTATACTATCGGCAGAAGCAAAGACAGCATTCAGAGATATTAATAATTGGATTTTTTTTAAAAAAAACTCTATTCATTGGTTGATATATTTTACCACTGTTTTGCTTTGGGGTGTTATAATACTACTGATAAGTCCATTGGCCATGGCATTTCATGTGTGCTATATAATTATAAATTTGAAAGTTTTCATTTGAGATTTTTATCAGATATAAATACGTAGCATATATTAAAATGATAATTCCTTACAGAGTGTGTATACTCAGGAGCCTCTAACTTTCAATTTAAATGTTTGTTCCAATATTGATTTTTGTATTGCAACACTAGAAATAAATTCTGATCTAGAGTTGACAGCATAATGCTTTAAATATGTTAGAGTATTTTCGTTCCAGCAGTTTATTTTTTAGTTGTTTTGGTGTGTAACAATATGGCTTAGGTTGTCATTTTTTAGACTACCAGTATTTAAATAGGGAACGAAAAGCAGGTTGATTGTTGGCCCCTGGGCACAAAAGTAAGAAATCTCATCATCAGACTATTTTGTAGTTTGTAACCACATAAGATACCTATACATTGCTCCTACATTTCCCATGAGATGATATGAGGAAATGAACAATCTTTTTGAAGTTGTATGTAATCAATTGGGACATTTTCTCATCTGATTGCAGGATTAGACACATGCATAAAATTGGTGAGGGTAGGAAAGGTGAGTTTGGAAGTTCTTAAAAGCTCTTTTTTCAAAGTATCTGGATCTAGCCTGAATCTCTCATTCATAAAATAGGGATAATAGTAGGAGTTTCCTGATGGATGTTTGTGAGGAAAATGAGATGATATGTTGATCAGTTCGGTGCTTGCTTGACGGAGGATACATGCTTCAACTTAACGCAATAGATATTTGCTGAATATGTTCTATGTGGTACATTTGTTCTAAGTGCTGGGGAATCAGAGACAAACAAAAATAGTCCTTGAACTCATGGGCCTTAAAGCAGGGAGACATAAAGCTGAAGGTAACTCCAAATATAGAAAGTGGTCTGAAAGGACAACTATTAGAGCCTTATTTATTTAAAGTGGTACCTTTCAAACATACTTCTTTCTTCTTAGTCACTCCCCATTTAGTAGTTCCATTTATGACATACCCAATAGTATCCATTACCTGCCAAAGAACAATTTAAAGATAGAACCCCATTTGTTCAACTCACCCTTGTTCTTTTTATAGCTTCAGATAAACTCTATTAAGGAGATGATGTAATAAGTAAATTACCCACAAGGGAATACAATTACCTCCATTCTCATTTCAGCTCAGATCAATTTTGAATGACGACTAGAAAAAACACTTAAGCTTCTCTAGGATTCAGTTTTCTCAGTTTTTTTTTTTTTTTCCCATGAATGTTTACACTTATTAAGAAGAAGGGGAAGGAGAAGAATAAAGAATAAGAAAAAGAAAAAAGAAGGAGGAGGAAGAGGAAGAGGAGAAGGGGAGGAGGAAGAAGAGGAAGAAGAAGAAGAGGAGGTGGGGGAAGGGGGAGAAGGGGAGGAAAGTAGGAGAGTAGTATGGGGGGAGACGGGAATGAGGAAGAAGAAGGAAAGAGAAAGAAAGAAAAAAAGAAAGGGTTCTTTAACGAATACTTATTTAATGCCTGTTCTAAGCCAGATACTGTTTTAAGAGTCAAAAATTAGAGGAGTCAGTAAATAATTAGTTAGAATATGTCAGGGGCAGGGGAAAGAGTGCTAGGAAATGGAGAAGAAGAAAGCAAGGAAGTGGTGGCTGTGACGGGGGCTGTGTTTTCTGATCTGGGCTGTCCAGGAACAGCTTTCTTGAGAAGATGGGGTAGGAGCGGAGAACAGAGAACAAAGGGAACCAGGGGATAAGGGAGTGGAAGAACTTCCTAGGCAGAAGGAATAAGTATAAAGCCCCTAAGGTCAGAGGGATGGGGGACCCAACCACTTTGTCTTATTCTCTGGGTGAAATGAGAAGTCATCTGGAGAGTTTTCAGCAGAGAGATGAGGATTTGTTGGTGTCAGAAGGAATATGGTGGAAAGGAGACTACAGAATTGGACTGGATGTGTTTTTCTTGACCATTTACTTGCAGTAGGGAACTGACAGTCTGCATGATGTTACAGGTTTTCTTTCGAAGAAAAAGAAATCATATTACTTCTATATGCATGATAGTTGTATCTAGGCATAGTGTTTTAAGTTTTCTATATTCTTTGATCCATTCTGGATGTTTCTATTTTTTTGGTCCATTCCTTGTGGTTTTCTTTTAACTGTAGAAAAATACTTGATAGAGTCCACATATCAGAACTTAATTCTTTAGACCAATTGGAAAACCAAAATAATAATAATAATAATAAACCAACTCATAATCATTTTAAAGATAAGAATCAACCTGGCATTGGAATATAAATAGAGACCAATTTAGACAAGAGACATAAGGAGAAATCTGGAAATCTCTTTCAAGATGTGATAATATATCCATGTGTGAGTATCATTGCATGTGAAAAGCTTCGTTGGATGGAAAGCTTAATGCAGTTTGCTCAGGGTTAGAAACTATGGAATTAAGTTAGATGATGATCCTAATAGAGATACCAAGAAATCCTAATAAAAATATTATTGGTAGGGGTTTTAGGTATTTAGACTTTTAACTTTGGATTACACACAATCTGATGTGTTCACTTTGCCTTAGGATTTCAAAATTTTTTAGTAATACTATTATTACTCTTTCAGGGAGACTAAGTATCGCCCGCAGTCATATTGTCCTGAAAATTGCACTGTCTCTTTAAAAGGATTGACATGCTTTGCGAATTGTGAATCTCTGCTTTGTTTTCAAAAACAAATGGACACATTTCCCATTTAAATAGTGGTCTTCACTGTCTGCCCTTTGAATAAATGCTGGGAAAGTGTCTGATGTGCATGTATTTATCTTACAGCTTGACAAATGGAATTAATGCCAAAGTGTTAAGCCATTACTGTGTAGGGGAATAGAGGTCTTACAAATACATTTGCTATTTCACTTTCTCTGCATGTTCTGTGCATTGAAGCCTGGGTTAATGATATCCTCAGAAATCGTATGGTCTGTTAAATGGTAGTGGTGATGAAATATGGTTGGCCACTGCCTCCAAAAGAAAAGCTTTATTTGGTAATCAATCCACAATGTTGGAAGGGTGAGGATAGGAGTCAGGGATGGATATGATGCAAAGACCAAAAAGGTGGAAGCAATGAATATCCTCCAACCTCTGGAAACATATGCTGTGGTCCTAGAGTTTCTCCCTTTCAGACTAAGAACCAACCACAACCAGCACCAGTTACCTTCTCATGAGGGTTTCTCATCATGAATGCAAAAGCGTGGCTACCTTGTAGTCCGCGTCTCCCAAGATAACACCTGAAGCTAAGACTTGGTTTCATCCTCAGCAAACATTAGAACTATCACAAAGATATAACAGAGGTATACAATGCCCTCACTTATGAGAATTCAAGCTCCATATTTTGGGGGAAGATATAAGAGAAAAAGAGATAAATCCTTTGGCCCCTCCATACCCCTTAACAGGTTCCCTCTCCTCTTCCTCACCCACCATCTCTTCATCCCATCTTACTTCTCCTTTCCATTTCAAAGTAGACCCAGTCCTCCACCATCTTCAGGGATAGGAAAGCCTCAGGGCAAAATGAAACCAAAGCACTGTAGTTAATTCTTAGCTTTTGAGCTTCCCTGAGCCCAGGTCCTCTGGATTTAAAGATGTTTCAAGGATAATTTTGACAATCAGTGATATTTACCTTAATATGCCTTGTTGAATTGAGAACCTAGCTCTTGTATTTGAAGATACAGTTTCATTACATATGCAGGCTACTTCCAAATTTGCTATTTTTTTTAATCAAAATATCCATTTCCTAAGAATAAGGAGTTTTAGTTATATTCATCTGTAAAACCTCACAATGCCTAGATCAGTGCTTTGGACAAAATAGATACATATTGAATGTTTCAGTAGAATTATATAAAAATCTCCTGCCATCTTTTGAAGAAATTTTAGTCAGCTATTCATCCCATACACTGCCTAGCCAATCTAAGACTATAGATGAAAGGTTTTCTGTATGCTTTTTATTTAAAATTACTGTTTTTCCTTGGTGAACAGAATAGAGTTATCTCTGAACTTGTTTTTAAGTTGGAACACTAGAATGATTAAAGTTTGGTATTATTTACCAATCAAAAGTTATTCTCTAGTGAATATTCTTCCTTAAAAATATTCAAATTTTCTAAAGCCATTGTGCCAGATAATCTGAATCCATAGGACACAAAGTAGCAATTTCATTTGATGCTGACATCTCCTCTTTAGGATTTCCTTTAAAAAAAAAAAAAAAAGGGCTATGTGAAATCCACTGAGCATAAAAAAAGAACCTCTATTTCTACTATCTACTAATGCCTTTTTGAGCTTCCCTTGGTTGGGAATTTAGAATTAACAAAGGAATTTGTGATGTCTTATATACTCTGTACTGTAATCTAATATTCGTCTGTGATATCATTCATAATTACTATATATTTAAATCTCAGTTTGGAATTCAGGTGTCAAAGGAGGAATAGAACTGGGAAAGTCTTCATTATCACTTATGAGCTGCTGTAAAACTTACAGTGTTAAAACATCCCTTGAAATAGACATTAGAGACCTGAAAAAGGGATAATATAAAATTGATCAAAACCTATATTTCAAAGCATCTTTCCCCACCGTCCAGAAAAAAAGGCTTTAGGTAGAAGTGGTTTAGGGTTATTTTATACATGAACATGAACACTTAAAATGAAGCAGAAATTTCTATCCTTTATTGGAAAACTCAGACAGATAGTTAGATACATACATACATACATACATACATACATACATACATACATAAACATATGAATAGATGGATACACCAGATCAGGAATAAACTCCAGAAATAAACAAACTCACCATGAACCTCATCTCTCAAGGGAAAAAAAATCACAGAGGCTCATTGACTGCAAAGGTTAATCAAGATTCTGGGGGGACATCTCCTGTGCAGCAGCTGACAAGCATTTCATTAGGGCAGAAGTCTGAAGCTTCAGTGAGATTCTGGAGAACAAACCCACCAGGAGCCAGATCGCTGGGAGGAGGAGAGATCAGAGCTAGATGGGGTGAATGGACTTGAATATTGACAGAGCTCTGAGTCTCTTCCTGAAATGGCACCCATTTCACTTCCGCCAGAAATCTTTCTGCTCAGAACCATAGAGCACTTGCAGCAGCATTACCTATCATTGTGATTGTGTATTCCCACATTTAATAACTTAATACAGCATTACTTTTCCCATCAGAAAATCCACCTTAAAATTCTGTCTTACCTCTGTGCATATATGTCCATACACAAAGAGTGAATAATTTATTTCAATTATTTTCACATCAGGTATCACACATTTCCGCTGGCAGTATTTTATCATTCCGAGTTTCCATACATTCCACTTGTTTGGGAAGGAAAAAAATATATAGGTATACACTCACAAACACACACAAAACACACACATATTCAAATTTACCTGTAAGGGGTTTTTTGTTGTTGTTATTTGGATTTATTATTGTGTATTTTGACTTATCATATCCAATCCCTATGTTGCAGCAGGTATTTTTTTTTTCATTAGATACTATTGAAAATTAGGGATGAAACTTATTTGTTCAATGAGACTGAAAATACCATGATTCTTTTGGAGACCATAAAGATGTAAAATCAACATGTGAACCACAGTAGAGTGAAATCACAGCTCAGTAACAAGTTCTCATGGCAAGAATTATTTATAATAATTAAAGCCAGGTTATTAACTGGAGAGAGAAATAGATACAAAAAGGAGGACCTTTCAAGACACATATTATGGGGTGTGAGCCAGAATTATTTTTGGACCATCTGTGTGTAGTGTTGTTTATCTGTGAAATCCAGGAACAGTAGAGTTTGGTGATTTCTAAATTGTTACTTGTGCCTTGGGTAAACCTGTTATGGTTACATTAAGCAAAGGAGTGTTACAATAGTTTCCAGTTCTTTTCCTTTCCGTTGCCTTCTTTTCCTGCACTTCTTCCTGAAAGTAAAATGCCCAACACATGACATGCTCACATAGCAAATGTCTTATGATCTGCAAAGCCAGTCTCCAAAGTAAATAAAACACCAGTCAAATCCACTTTGTCAGCAACTTATCAAGAAGCATTTTTGTTTGGGTTGGGCTCATTTTTTCTTTACACTGTGTTTGAAGGAAAGTTTTGTATTTAAAAGACTAAATGAACACTTGGACAGCAATTGATGGTTCACATCACATTCCTGCTGGAAATGCACCCACCTCATTTTACAATTGGACAGAAAGGGCTCTGGGTTTTCGGTATTAAGCACAGATCCCCAGGGATCGGGTATGGAAAAAAGCTGACAAACCTTTGTTACCCAGAGCTCTGGCCCTCAAAGGCGGGGCAGCCAGGGGGTAGAATCTGCCTCTCTTGCTCTTTCCCTGATCCTCCAGATAAATTCATTACTTTGATCCTTAAAGCAGTAAATCTGACACTTCTCAGCAATACTAAATTCACTTCCTTCCCCTTTTGAATAGAGCAATGTTTATAGGCGATGTCGGCTCCTCGGAATCACAAATCCAAGACTGACAGTGGAACAGTCACCCCTGCCTGTCCTGCCCAGATCAGTGGCCCAATATGGAGACACATGCATATTTAACAGAAGGCCTTTTAGTGGTGAAAGCAGCACGTCACAGCCGAATACATTTATTATAACATCAAATGGCTAAAACTGTTTATTCTGTGAACATAATGGTTTTCTGTGTCTTTGGTTCATCTTAATCTGTTTTAGTGCCCAGCTTCTCTCAAAAACCTCTTTTGAATGCAGAGTTATTCATTTCAGAGAATAGCTGTAAGAGGAAGAAGAATAAAACAAAATTAGCAGTTGATCAAGAGTACTTTAGGCTGCCACCCTTTCCATTAACGATTTGATTTGATGTGAGTGCAATGCTTTCCCTGATACATTATGATAGAATAACACTGACAGAGAGTAAAACCAGAGAAAACTAAAACTTGATCAGAGCTACAGCAGCCTGCCACCCTCTCTATTAGCATTTTAATTTGGTGGGAACCGTGTGGTGTCTTCGTCTCTATTCCCACAAAAGGTTTCCTCATTTAAGAGTGCCTTATTCCTATCAAGTCATCCTGAGCTTTTTAAAGAATTTGTGTGTTTGTTAACGATTGCTTCTGCTTTCCTGTTGGCAATGGAAGGTGTTTATCAGGCACTGCTTTACAGTCGAAATCTAAAACCGCCTCTTGATGACAGATTTTAAGTCTTCATCAGGACTAAAGTATGCACTTAAAGAAAAAAATATTCTTCTGATAATACCTTTGTTGGAGTGGCTTCCTGTAAGAGAACTGTGTTAATAGTCAAATTTTCATTCATTTTGCTAGATATATCTGCTGCCTTTAAAAGGAATCGAATAAAAAGAAGTTTAATCTTAGTGAGATCAATTCACTCATCATTAACTGAAGTCACTGCATTATTCCTACAATATTTGGTAAAGCGGGAAAAAAAAAAGTCTTAGATCTCCAAACGGGTATTTGTTCCACACACATGGGAATGAAACTGAGACATTTATTTGTTAATCCTAGCTCTGCCAGGTCCACTGCTCTCCTTCCCCTCGAGACTTCCCAGAACTGGGCTTGGTGACCTGGCTTCCCATGTCAGATGTGGGGTTTGAGACACAATGAGTTAGATCCATCGAAAAGGAATGTTTTTCTTATTCTGAAGTCTTAACTCAGAACATTTTATTCTCTTGCCTGATTGATCAGTTATCAACCAGAAACAAACTATATAGATCCAATTCAACCCATTTAAGGGTGACAGAGCTCCTTTTAAAAAAAATTATATATATTTATGTATATATATATATATATATTTTCCCACCCTTCTTAGCATCCACAGAGACTCAAAACATTTTCTATACCTCGACATTTAGAAACAATGGAGATCTGAACATTTGAGAACAAAACAAAACAAAAATATATATGTGTAAATATATACACATATATATATATAACCACTATCATTTTTATCCAAAGGGAAAACTCCTATTTCTTTGAATTTCTTAAGTTGCCACCCAGTACAGATAGGGTTCTGAGTCACTATATTTTTCTATTTTTCTGAGACTTTGTGTTAAAGCTTCCCTTTTCAAAATCATTTCTCACATGCATATTCCCTAACTAGGAGTCTTCCACATCAAAGTTACACTTTGAAGCTTTCTAGCAAAGTAGCAGCCCAGCAATCTATGACAACGGCAATAATTTAGTTGCGTGGTTTTATTGGAGAAAATGCTTCATCCTTATTTAAATAGTGGTTTTAAAGCCTAATTAACTAAATTGATAGCTTTGTGTATATAAATTGCCAAAACAGAAGAAGGGAATATGTAGGATGGGGTGGGGGAAAGTGAGGGCAGTCTGCCCTTGTCCTATAATGCTATTTTATTCATCAGATCTGTATGCTCCCTGGGTATTCCAAGACCTGTCTGTGGTGTTGTAATTTTTAACAGAGGGATCTGTATGGAGACAAGGTCTTAAACATTTAGAAGCTAATCTAGCCACAATCTTAGGGGGATGAGACTTGTTCATTATTTGGAGATTTATTACTTTGGTACACTAATGCTCTTTAAAAATCAGATTCTTAAAAAATAAGATATTGTCACCCAGTCAGCCCAGAGACCAATGGTGGGGCATATAATGCCACCAAAGTTTTTCCATTATTACCCTTGAAAACACATGTGTGTCTGATATTATATTGTAAAGCTCTACTAACAGCTTAGATCTGTATAAAACACAGCAGTGTACAAACATATTTACCCCTTAATATTTAAGTATTACACTATTAAACATATGATCTATATATAGTATTAAAATATTACTTTAACGTACATAAAACTTATTTAATATAGTTTATTTGTAAGCTTATAATAAATTTTTTGTTAGATTAAAGCAACTGAAATTTATGGCACTCAGCTGTCTTTGACCTATCAAATGGCCATTCTATGTGATTCAATGTACTATATATAAAGATAAATAAAATTTCAGTTGATACATATTCATTAAAAATACAATTTGGAATCATTTTTCTTTGATCATGGATCTGATGAAAGCTATGGATTTCTCCCTAGAAAAATTTAGAGTGATATAAAATTTTGCATATAAATTTAGAGTGTTCACTGCTTTCCGATGAGCATCGCATAATTTATCCACTGTCTCTTAACAACCTTCACACGTTGTCTGAGATTGTATAGAAAGGCAGATGGCAGAGAACCAAATGGTGTCTGGCTGATTCACTGGCCTAAGGGAGGGTTAATATGAAAACAAACTACAGGCCTAGGACCCACAAGGATTTCTAAATGACCACTTTGGGGAGAAAAACTATAGTCTAAGGATATTAGAGTTTATTCTCCGGATAATTAATGGCCCCTCTTTGGCCTCTTCTGGCTTCTTTCTTTGAGGCTTGGGTTTTCTTTTGGCGTGGAAAGCAAGAACAATTGCTCTTTTAGACCTCCAAACTGTAGACCGTAGACTGAATTTCATCTCTGTCTTAATCCGCCAATTTTTCCTAGGGTGTTATTTCGTCCCTGAGACCATTTCCTTGGCAATCAGAGTAAACCATGGGCTGAACCTAAATAAGGCACTCTAGGAAAGCGTAGGAAACAGTGATGAGCACCCAAGATAAAAATGTCTGAGAGTTAGTTTACCTTGGAAGAGTAAATAATGTAATGGCCTCTCTCAGTTTAAACAGCTCTTACAGACTGCCCATCTCCACTCACCTCTTTGAAATGCATGGTGACAACACATTGATATTGCTGAGGTTAATGACTGACTGATTAACAACAGAGAGCACATTTGCAGGCAAATGAGCTGTAATAATTGTTGCGAGGAAACTCCTCTGAAGAAAATGTTTAAATAGGCTTATAAAGGCTCTTGAAATGGCTTCTTCTCTCCATCCAGACAAGCCGCTCCCTATTCCTTTCTTGCCTTCTGTGCTCTTTCCAGGATAGTGGAAGAGAGGACTCCATCAAGCTTGTCCTGAATAATCAAAAAATGATACTTTTCATCCAATCTGAGGTATTTCAGGCAGAAGTCTCTTTAGCTGGGTAGAATTGACACTTTTAACAGCTTTGATTTTGAGTTTAGGTTTGCTCATTTAGAAACCACACATTAGAACCTAAAATCCAGGAAGACTCAATGTGCCTATTTTCCTGTGCCTCGGAAAAGGAGTTGTACATTTATTTGAAAGGGTGAAAATGAAAATACTGTTATTTTTATCTGCAGGTATCACATACGCGGACAGAAAGTAGTGTTTCTCAACCTTTGTTAAACTCACGTACTATTTTGTTAACTAGAAGTGCTTAATCCTCACGATCCCCAAATTCCATCAGATTTAGAAAGATTCTCATCCTCTCCTAAGATTCACAACTTTGGCTGTATCTAACTGCCAGTGTGGCAGCCTTCAAAATTCAGCATGCGTCAAAATCACCTAGAGGGCACTTTAAAAAAAGAAGAAGGAGAAGGAGAGAAAAGGACTTTGAGGTCCTGCTTCCAGAATTTCTACCTCAGTAGGTCTAGCAGTTTGCATTTCTAACACACAAAAGTTGATACAGATGGTACTAGTCCATGGACCCTCCTTTGAGATCATTGTTCTTGAGTTAACTCCTTGGATGGAGATGCCCACAGCTGGTCCTAACCCCTCCCACATTCTAATCCACCACCCTAATCTTCCATACACAGAGGCAGAAACCAGCAGGTCAACTACTTGTGGTAAACAATCAGTCAATCACCCTGCCTTTCTGGTTATGTTCTATGGTTTTCTTTTTATTCTTGTTTTTGGTCATTCACTTAATCAAAATGCATTTGACAACTTCCCAAGCATAGGCATTAAGCTAAGGTCCTGAGTTACAAAAGTGACTGCTGACAGTCTGCAGTCCAATTAAGGACCTTACTGAAATCACTGCTGTCCTGGGAAAGAAGGCAATACATTCAGGTGCCTCAGATAAATGAAATCATTATGGCATCAAGGGGATGGAGATACAGTGATCAAGCTTCAATAATCCACACACTTCTTCTATAATATTTTTCTTTTAATACCTTCTCTTTAAAAATGTTAAATTTATTTTAAAGGGGATCATTATCACGAAAGTTAAAACAATACAACTTGTCATGAATAGAAAGTAACCAAAAATAAATAAAGACATCTACAACAAAACAAGTCCATTAAATTCTGGCTAGATACTGTTACCCATGGAAAAGTCTGTGCCTGGGGTTTTCTTAGTGAAAAAAGGGAAAAGAGTAAATGCTAGGAGGACATTAAAGACATTCTAGCAAGACATGAAATGTTTACTTTGAAAGAAAATGGGGAAAGGGAGCATTTTTCATCCTGTAATTTATTGTTATTTACTGCTGTGTCAACTATGCTATCCATAATTTTATTAGGACTACCAGTATGATTTATCTCCCTTTTCCAGAAAATAAATAAATAAATAGGACTCAGCTAGGAAATGCAGGAAAGAGCAAGAAAAATGGGATTGACAGACTGGAGTGATAGTCTTTAACTACGAAGAAATTGAGGCAGCCAGGGTGAGGAGGATATATCAAAAATGTGGTGTACAGGACAGAAAGATAGACTTGTAGCATGAACTGTGCCTTCTTTATGGAGCCACCTCTGCTCATCTGTATTGCCCCAGCTTAGAAAGGTACTTTTGAATCTAATGCATTTTGTTTTTCAGCTTTGTTGAGATATAATTAGCATATAACATTATATTAGTTTGAGGTGTACAACATAGTGATTATATATATATTACATACATATATATATGTTGAAATAATTACCTCAATAGATTTAGTCACCTCACGTAGTTTTTTTTTTTTTCCTTGTGATGAGACCTTTAAGATCTATTCTCTTAACAGCTTTCAAATACACAATACAATACTGTTAACTATACTCACTCTGTTATACATTTCATCCCCAAAACTGATTTATCTTATTACTGGAAGTTTGTACCTTTTGATGACCTTTGTCTGTTTTCCTCATCTCCCACTCTTAACCTCTGGCAACCACAAATGTGTTCTCTGTTTCTGTTTTGTTTTTAGATTTTTGTTTTAGATTCATGTAAATAAGATCATCCAATATCTGTCTTTCTCTATCTGACTTGTTTCACTTCACATAATGCCCTCTATGTCCAACCATGTTATCACAAATGGCAAGACTCCATTATTTGTTATGGCTGAGTAATATTCCATTGTATAAATAAATACCACATTTTCTTTATCCATTTATCCATTGCTTCTATGCCTGTCTGTAAATCATATTGTAAATAAATCCAGTATATCAAATTATAAATTTGAATCTAATGCTCTTAATGCTAAACAATGGCTAGCATTCACTGGAAACTTTAACAAGTATTTCAAAATACATTGAGCAGCAATAGAAGGGATATGTATTGAGCAGCAATAGAAGGGATCACATTTTATTATAATGATTGTTTTTGTGATCCATGCTTCCTGTGTCAGAATTGGAGAATATTGTATCATTGAGAAAGTACCCATGGATGCAGTTATCACCTTAGCTAGGCACAAAAGTAAAGATGTCAACTTCTTTTCTTGGCCACTAACTAAAATGGTGAGTTGAACTTAGAATGAGAAAAGCAGTTTGACATCAACGGTGAGAGTAGTTACTGACAAATAATACCATATCATTCTGCCTCTAACACCATTACATATAATCGAAATCCATATTTACTGGATGGAAATAAGGAGGAGAAGAAGACCAAGAAGATGAAGAAGTCGAAGAAGAAGGAGGAGGACGAGGAGAGGAAGAAGAGGAGGAGGAAGAAGAAGAAATGAAACTTATTTTATACTAATTTTTTTCTAACTTTTACATGCATTATCTCAATTTATTTTTAAACTCATTTAGCAAATAATGAAATTTGATCTCAGAGACTAACTTAATTTACACGGGTCACCTTTTCGGTTGGCATAGTTACTATTTGAAGCCAGTTCTGATTCTCAGTCTGCATTCAATGATAACTGGTTGTAATGATTATAGTATCTGTAAGAGTAATAATAATAATAACAGCATCTATTGAGTGCTTATTATTAGCTCTTTTACATGAATTATTAAATTTAATCTCAACAACAGTCTATGAAGTAAATACTATTATTTGTCTCCTAATTTTCTAGATGAGGAAATGATATTCAAAACCTTTAAGTAATATTCCCAAGGTTATATAATAAATGGCAGAGCTGGGACCATCCACGGACTCATTTTAACTTCGTGAACTTTGGACTTCTTATGTGTACGTTCTCAAACATCCTGGATGTATTTTGAAAGCGTATCTAATTCTTAAAGATAGACATTGTTACAAAACAAATATCAGCTGTTAATGTTCATATGCACCTCCAAGAAACAAAGCTCTCAAGCTTTCTCTGAATTGCCTGGGGCATCATCCTGTCTCTGCCTCCCATTGCCACATACTCAGGGAGCCATTAACCATTAATTTATCTCATTAAATGAATTCCTGCTAGTGGGTTAATAAGATCCCGTCATGGCTTTGTAACATCATTTGCAGGCAATATTTGAATGTAGGATTTTTTTCTTTCTTGATCCCAAACAGCTTCAGGTACTCCTAACTAGGTGGTGGGGGAATATGATCTTCTATTCCCCACTTTCCCTTCTGTCAAGTTAGTCCCAAAATGTAGGCCTTAACCTACCATACCATAACCAAAATACTTAAAAGTCCTACAAAACCTGACTTCTTAGTTTTAACAATATCTACCTCCAACTCATATCAATACTTTTGCTTTTTAAAAATATCTGATTTTTAAATAATCAACTACTAAATGAAAACATTATCTGGTACCAAAAACAGACAAACAAAAACAAACCTTAAAGATAAGGTTGACATCCCCATAACTTCATTCTTCAGAAGGTAATTACATTTTTATGGTGGGATATATATGTGTGTGTGTGTGTGTGTGTGTGTGTGTGTGACAGTGTATGTTTTATTTTCCCTAGACGACCATTTTCTACTTATTTACATGAATCCATGTATCCATAGAAAATAGGTTTTTTTGTTTTTTTCACATAAATTATATCATAGAATATACATCTTTACTTTTGCATATTTTTTCCTACTCTAAGTGTTTTAAGAAACTTTGCATATATACAATTTTTACTTCACTTTTTTAGCTGCTGTCTTGCCTTCTGTAATTTGGATATGCTATAAACTCGCCATTATCTTACTGATGAATATTTAGGCTGATCACAGTCTCTTACTATCTCAACCAAGTCGCAGTGCTTCCTTGCCCAGCATATGCTTGGCCATCATATCTTCCTCCATTTATGCAAGGTTTTTTCCTAGGAATGATATAGAGGAGTGAAATTCTGGATCATAAGACATGCGGGTTTCAAATTTCAATAGCTGTATCCAATTGCTTTTCTACTTGGTTGTTCCAATATTTATACTCCTACTATCCGCATAAAAGAGGGCCTCTTTCCTCCACCCTCAGAAGCACACAATATATTCAAACATCTTCTCTTTCTTGTGAATATTGTAAAGAAGGTGAGGGAATGGGGGAGGGAGAGAGGAACAAGAGAAGATTAAATATACTAGTGTTGCCCTAATTGCCTGTATTAAGACTGTGATTCAGAAAGGGTGAGGCTCGGTTGGTCTGGAATATAACCCTTTTAACTTCATCATTTAGCATATTCCAGGCTTTTCACCTCAGTTGCCACTTCAGAGCCTGTCTCATTTATCTCTGCTCTAACATTAGCACCCATAGAAAAAAGACTCCGCGAGGTGGGAAACCTGACAGTACCGTGCCGTTGAAATGCTAGAGACAGAATTCTGTATTGCCAAGGGAGATGTACTGTGCCTCTGAATATTTAAAAGTTAACTTTTTTACTTTTCCTGGAAATGCAATCAAAATGAGTTGTACACCACTCCTACCCCTAACACATCTTCCCCCAACCCCACCCCCAGGCATCTCCTAAGGAATTAATGACCAGCTGAGGTTAATGAGTCCCCACTCGGCTCTGGGCCATCAACTCTCCCAGCTGGCCATTAATCCCTTAGAAATGCCCCACGCCTTGGTAGTTACTCCTTAATTATGGAAGACATTAAGGATCAGGAGAGAATCCTGAGCCAAATGAAAAGGCCATTTTTCACTGGTGCTCGGCATGGGACACTTCAAGTCCAGGTGGCACCAGGAGACACAACCACACTGCGATTAAACCAACTGCTTCCAAGGAGGCGTCATCAATCTCTATTTTGTCCTTTGATCATCCAAATTCAAGGAGGCTATTCAAGGCTACCCTAGATCTGAGACCAAGCAAATAACTTGTTCCTAATGAATTCTTGATTAAACTGTCTGAGGACCAATACTTTGGACTCATTCAAGACAAAGATAACTTTATCTTCATGTCTGGGAGGACTAAGTGGTTGTCTATATGGTTTGATTCTTTTTAAAGGAGTCTAGGAGTCCCCCTAAGCACCCTTCTATTTATCCCTACTTACCTGTGTCTAAAACTAAGCTGTTATTATTCCCTTGGATCTGAATAGTAGATTTTAAGATGGATTACTCAGTAAACTAGAATGATTTTACCATGGCCTTATTAAGTTTTTTTCAGCAGGTGGGGTTGAAGGCACTAGCATTACCCTTTCATTAACCAAAGCAGTGCATATTTTTATGTTTTTAATGTAGAGGTCCCAGTGCCTGTGAATGTTGAAACTTGTTAAATAAAAGTATTCAGTTTAACATTAAAATACAGGTTTGGGCTGCATTAACAATTGATTAACGAACATCAACACTTTAGTTTGGATTAAGTTAGTGCAGAACCCAGTCCAAGGTGCTTAAGGGAGCCATCAGAGTGAGTCAGAGATAGTACTGAGTGAGAGTTAAGGGAGTTGTACAAGTAAAGCCTAAAGCAAACTTTACCTTCTTCACCATTTTGTTCCAGTTGAAACATGCCCCATTATTATTTTTTCTAGCATGAAGATAACATTAGATTAATTTGAAGTTAATACTGTATCACACAGAAAGCCTACCTTTAAAACAGGAAGTGCAGAGTGAAGCAGTTTACAGTAGCTCTGTCTGAAATAGAGAAAGGACATAAGTCATGATTCTGCCCCTTACTTTATGAAATGACTCTGGGCAAGTACCTTTACCTCCCTAGGGAAAAATAATGCCTCCTTTATGTTGTGAGGCCAAAAGAAAATAATGCCTATAAGAAATTGTGCACAGTTCTTCATAGTTAATGCTTAATATATGGCATTAATAGACAGATTTACTCCAATGTCTTTAATGAAAAATAACAATCACACTGAAGTGAATCTTGGAGTCATCTTTGACTTTTTCTTTCATTTGGCCTCTAATCCATCATAAAATCTACTCTGTTAGTTCATGCACGTATGTCTTTGCTGCCCCCACTTCTGCCAGTGAAACTTCCCCAATTAATCACTCTTTTAGTTTCTCCATTTGGACCACTTAACAACCTGGCCCAAGTTCCGATCCGTTGCTCCTCCCAACCCTACTGTTACTCATCCTCAACTGATCTTCTGGCTTCCTGTGTCTGCCTTCACAGCTTTCTTCCAAATGATGGAGTCAAGTGTTGTAACACACTGGGAAGAATCCGGAATTATTTCTTCTTTACTACTTATCCAGATCCTCCATATCTTAGAAGATGTCCATTCTAACCCCTTCGGTGTCTTGCACTTGGCCCACAGCACCCCGCCTTCTGAAATCCTATTAGCCTCTAGTGTTCACATCATTCATCACCCAACTCACATTCACTCAGATTGTTGTTTTATTATTTCCATTTTCTTCTTCTTTTTTCTTTTCTTTTTTTGGTATGTGTGTACAAGTCTTGCCTCCTTAGTCATGTTGTACATTCACGCAATCACTTGCATTTTTCATTCATTGAGTGTTCTCTGACTATTCTTTCTAGCATGCCTTTCATTTTCTAGGCAATACGCCTGGCCCCGGGAATAAAATAGTTACAAAAGAAAGGCACGGTCCTTCCTTCCTGAAGCTTATGTGTTGAGAGGGACATATACAAGGTAGATGTCAATGAATTGATCACTAATGTTTACATAGTTTTACATAATTTACATAGTTTTATATAGTGTTTACATAGTTTTGCAGAGCAATGTACAACAAAAGAACTCTAAGCTTGAGGAGCAAAGAGGGCTTATTTGAAGAAAAGGTGGAAAAGGAGTTATCTAATTAAGGGTTACCTGTTTGAGGAGGGTAGTAAGAATAACCCACACAAAGAGAACAGAGATATCAAGGGTCAGTGGCAAGATGGTGGATAGGAGGAACCAGAGAGTGGATTAGAGGAACTGGAAGGCCTGTGGAGCTAGAGCCAGGGAATCATGGAGAAAAGGCATGAAATAAGGCTGAAGAAAGAGATAGCCTATTACAGTGTCTGCAATTTCTCCTAAAAGAAATGGTATATATTTATTGTCTCATAAAGTCTCCATGACCTGGTGAATATCTGTTGAATAAATGCCTAAATGGTGATGTTCATATAAATGCTATTTGTTCCTCATGTATAACTGGAGAATGAATGGGAAATCTGTTGTGATTTATTGGCAGAATTTTCAAGGGCTTAGATTTCTGACCCAGCTTCTAGACTGATAAAAATACTATAAATTATGTGGGAAAACAATGAAATAAAAAGGATAAAGCAAAGGGAATGTATTCTACTTAGAAAGAATTATTGAATGTTTAGTTCCAGAAATGAATGATTTAAAAGAGGATATCTCCTTTGCTCTTTTTTTTTAAGCTATGCCAAATAAAATATCTCAAAATCTAAATAAATTCCCACTCCAACTTCTATAGTGACTTTATACAGTGTCTCTATAATTGTTCACCATAAATCTTCATGACTTTGCTGCATTTTGTTACAGGAGCTTAGCTTCTCTAGTAATGAAAACAAAGTTTAACATGACTTGACAAGGGGTCCTTCTTTCCGATAGATGTGTACTATCAGTGATGAGCATATAAATACTAAAGTATAGAATTGTATCACCTCCCTATAGGCTAGTTATGAAGAAAATCTTAAGAATGTTTAACCATGTTACCTGAAAGTATAATACACTTTGGGGTAAAGTCAAGACAGAATCTTTACTTAGTATCTGCATGCCTCACTCCTTACCTCCCATTCTAGGGCACCTTATTACAGGAAGCGGATATTTCCCCCCCTTCCTCCTCACAAGACATCTTCTGGTCTCTATCAAAGATTAAACTCAGTTCTTTAGTCAGTCCAGGGCGACACATCTATTTAAAGCATTAATGGATAATCAGACTCCTCAGGGAAATTTAATGTGGTTAAATAGTAATAAAGGAACTTTCCAATAGAACATAAACAATACCATAATGAAGAATATTAAATCATATGTTTTGTCACTGAGCCCATTATAGAGCCAATTTAAAATTATAATAAATTTGCATTTGGCACTTGCTAGAGATTGGCAAATTTATTCATGTGAAAAATAGGGAATATAGATTAAATGTCTGGATTTCCCTATTAGGGAGAACTAAAAAATAATCACTCTTGTCTAAAGATGCCTTTATCTATCCATCTATCTATCTACCTATCATTTATCTTTTTAATATATAAAAACATAAAACAGACATACATTCTTAATCCATTAAATGTGCTTTACTGACACAAAAGATATATTTTAATTGAAGCATTTTCAACACTTGAAAATTAATGACAAGCAACAGAAAAATTAGCGATTTGATTTTAAATGTCTCTCTCCTCCCAGAAACTGGCTAGCATTTTGTTCCAACACATGATGTATGATGTATGAAGGGGACTGGACAAAGAGAGAAGCAGCGTGAGCCAGGAAGAGTGATTCAGAATTGGCTGGTGCAAAAGCCAAAACGCACCCAGACTGTCTCCTCAGCAGCAAACAGGAGACAATCTGGTCACCTTTAAATGACTGGCAACTGTACCCTGCAACCAGTTGCTGGCATTAGTGAAGCTGGTTTTTATATCTTTCCCTCCATTTCCTGAAAGGTCTCCTGACTTTTTTTTTTTTTTTTCCCCAAGACAAACAGCAATAATCCTGGACACCCTGCCTCCTTTGTGACCTACAGTTCCTTTTGCCTTCTAAGAAGGCAGTACCAAAAGTTGAGAGCTTGTTTCACCATCACTTAGTGAGGACATGCTAATGGCTCCAGAAGAAAAGTAGGATTTGGTACTTTTCAGCCATATTTTTTTACCCAGAGTCTTTATCTTGATGCATACTGGGATGTCTCTTTTAATGTCATCTATTTTATAAAATATTAGAAACATCTTAAATGTTGAACAATAGGAAATTGTATATAGTGAATGGAAGTGGCATACAAGTATGTCAATTGAAATGAAGGCTACTCAAAATATATCATTAACAATGAAGGTAGGGTATAAAACAGTATCAATGCACACACATACATACACATATACATATGTAAATAGTAGTTATATTTGGTGTGATTGGCAATTTTTAGGCTTTTCTGGGTTTTGTGTGTTTTCTTTTTATAGTAAGCATGTATTACTTGTATAATTCTGGATAAGAGGGGCAATAATTTGTTGTTGTTGTTTTCTCTCTTTCTCTTTAAGTAAATACGTTTAATAGTAATAGAATTTCCACTGGTCAAAGAAGATATTTTTCTTTTACAATGTGTTATTGATCAAGGTTCTGCAGAGAAACAGAGAGACAGAAAGACTGACAGAGAGACAGCGAAAGAGATGGAAACAGAGACAGAGGGGAGAGGGAGAGAAGGAGGGAAGGAAGAAGATAGAGAGGGAGAGATTTACTATAAGGATTTGACTTACACCAGAATCATGGAGGCTGATAAGTCACCAGATCTGCAGCCAGAAAGCTGGAGAGCCAGAGATGCTGGTGTGCACTTCCAGTCCAAGTCTACAGGCCTGAGAACCAGGAAAGCCCATAGTTTGAGTTCTAGGCTAAAGGCTGGCAGGCTTGAGACTCAGGAAGAGATGATGTTTCAGTTTAAGTCCTAGGCAAGATAAAAATGGATATTCCAGATTGAAGACAATTAGGCGAGAGGAATTCCTCCGTACTACTGGGAAAGTCTATTTGTTCTATCCAGACCATTAACTGATTGAATGTGGCCCACCCACATTAGGGGGACAATCTGTTTTACTCAGCCTACTGATTTAAGTGTTAAGCTTATTCAAAACCCCCCAACAGAAACACCCAAAGTAATATTTGACCAAGTATATGAGCACCTTGTAGCCCAATCAAGTTAGCATATAGAAGTAACCATCCCACACAGAATTTTTTAGACCTTATCTGTTTTCCACGCTCTGGACCAGAGAAATACTGTAGCTTACAGAATGGTTTTAATTCAACAACAGAAAATGAAATAAGTTTCCATACAAGGCAGTTTTTATGTCACCTATGCTCATTCTATGTTAAATAAAATTTTGAATGCTTTGTTTCAGAGAAAATGTGAAGAACTGAGAGATTTTATGAAATAATTCAGCAATATCTTTCTATTGAGTCATTTTCTTTGGAATAATGGGTTATTCTCCACTGCTATGATTGACTTTTTACATTAATCCTAGGCAGTGGTACATTTCTTGTGCCATCTTTTTGACTTCTGAATAGAATAATAGTGGGAACATAAAAAGCAAAACATAAAGTCAGAAATTTTGTTGGTTTTTTTTTTTTTTTTTGGTGGAACATATGAGTGCTCATATATACATATATATGTAGAGAAAGAGGGAGAGAGATTTTGGTTTTGATACTGATTTTTGTATTTTAGCCATCAAACACTTATTAAAATTTTTAATTTTTTTTCTAGGTAATTATATTAATTTGCATTGCTGCTTTAGCAAACTGTGGCTTAAGCAGTAGAAGTGTATTATCTCCTAGTTCTAGCGGTCAGAAGTCCAAATAGTCTCCCTAAGTTAAAAATGAGTGTTGGCAAGGCTGCTGTCTTTCCTGGAGGCTTTAGGAGGATGATCTGTCTCTCTGCTGTCCATCTTCCTGAGCCAGCCCTGTTCCGAGGTCCCTGCCTTTTTCTTTCATCTTCAAAGACAGCAGCGTTTCATTTCTCTGTATCTTTCTTTCATGGGCACATCTTCCTCTGATTGGCTCTTTCCTCTGCTTCCTTCTTCCAGTTTTAAGGACCCTTCTGATTACATTGGGCCCATGGAGATAATTCAGGATAATCTCCCCATATTAAGGTCAGCGATTAGCAAACTTAATTCCATCTGCAATCTTAATTGCTCTTTGCCATGTAACCTCACACACTCGAGGTTCCTGGGATTAGGGCATGGGACTCTTTGGAGGACCATTATTCTCCCTACCACAATAATTAAATCTTTTCCACTGAATAAAGCCTCATGGGGACTTTAATCAAGATGTCCTGTCCTCCCTAGTCGAAGAGCTGTCATGTAACTGAGGCAAAGCCAATTGTACTTTATTCTACAAATTTATACTAAGAAAAATGATCAAAGACTGAGAAAGTTGGAGCATATTAATTTCATTGGTGGAATCTGAGACTCTCAAAGAGTTCGTCTTACAAAGATTCTCTGGAGCTACTGCCCCCTGTTGTTTTTCTGTTTCCTTACCTTATTCTTTATTCTTCATTTATTTCTGTGAGCTCCCATCTCTTTCCACTGAATTCTGTTTTTTCTTAATTTTTAACTAGGGTGAATTTCCTTGGCTTACAACAGAATAATCCTAATGATCCAAGAAATAACAAAAAACAAGGGAGCTCGAGAATAATTAGAATGACCCTCCAAGTGGATAAATGTGATTTATTTTATACCACTGTGCTTGAATATTATAAATACTCTAGATAGTAAATGGAATTTCATACTTTTCTAACAGCACACATGTAGAATTACAAAACTGCATTGTCATTCCATAGGACTAATCATAGAGATGAATTAGGGGACAACGTGGTTACTTATGTATTATTTTTATTTGTTTAAATGAACTCATTGCCCCAAGGCCTATGGGCATGCGTACAAAAATTAATAAACACAAGACTCACTTCTCACAGCAGTTTCCGGAAACCTCACTGGCTTTCAAGATTCTCCACTGAGTATAAATAGGAAAATAACTATAGAAATCTAGGGTGCCTAGAGGGCTTAAAATCTATGCAAAACAGATTTTATTAAAAAATAAAACTAAAAGTTGGCCTTGTTCTTTTATATATGGTTTTTACTGAAGTAAAATGAAATTTCTTTAAATGTTATACAAAGAATTCAAACAAGATAAATGGCTGCCCTAATAAGAGGGTGTTAAAAAGAACCAATCATAAGTATCGCCCATTTTTTTTTAAGAAGATTTTATTTATTTATTTTAGAGAAAGCAGAAGTGGGGGGGGGGAGGGGAAAGAAGGAGGGGAAGGGGCAGAAAGGGGGACAGAGGGACCCACAGACTCCATCTTGAGCAGGGAGCCCTATGCAGGGCTCGATCCCAGGACCCTGGGATTATGACCTGAGCCAAAGGCAGATGCTTAACCCACTGAGCCACCCAGGCGCCCCATATTTCCCAGTTTTTAAAGTTTGTGTTATGCTGCTTTGCTTTTATAAAAGACCTACATATGTACCTGGTTTTGCTACCTGAATGAAATCCCAAAAGGATTTTCACTTTTACACAAAAGGGTAAAATGCATAAAGAACGTCCAACGTTTGTTTTGTATGAGCTGGTGTAGAGGCAGCTTGCGCCCCGAGCAGTGAGAGGGGCCCAGCCCTGTCAAGCTTCTTCCGCAGCAACGACACTTTGCTTCTCAGTGTCAAGCCACCATAGCTTTGAACTGTGTCTGTGAGCATCTATGGTTTGCCTTGATTAATTTTTGCATCTGTTAGCATGATGTGTCCTAATGTGTCAGGAAATCCTAAGACAGGTTATTTTTTGGGGTCTAGGAACACTCAGATGTTTTTCCTTACAAATTAATAGCAAAATTGCTTGTTCCCTTCATGCCATTTTGCCTAACCAGAATTTTCATAGGAACACTCTACTTTTGGATAGTAGGGGAAATTTGTGTAGGATTTGAGTCTTGGTTCGGTGATTTAAGGAAGGTCTAAAGAAGTAGGAATTTTCTTGACATTAGTGTCAGAAATTGGGGGCAGTTCTAAGATTGGATATCACAGTCAATCTTATCTAGAGGAGGGGAGACTAGCAGAAGGATAAATATGCAATTGGTATAGAAGTAGCAGTCATTTTGGCCAAGAGAGGGGGCATTTCATATGTTGTGAATGGTACAGTGACCTTCTTTTTGTCTGTGCTTAGCAAAATTATGAAATGGCCTTGCTTTGTATCACTTCATCATGGTTTCAGAGTAACCTGTTTCCAGGTTAGTGTTCTATGAGAATTGTTTGTCTAAGGAGAGAATAACATGGTCTAGCTCTAAGTGTCAGGTTAGGTTCTAAATGTCAGCAGCTACGTCTTTTCTGTCTTTTCCTTTCTGTCTTTTCTTTTCCTTTTCATCCCTCCCTCCCTCCCTTTCTTTTTCTTTCTTTCTTTCTTTCTTTCTTTCTTTCTTTCTTTCTTTCTTTCTCATTCCTAAATATTCTCAAGATGCTGTATAGCGCCCCCACAAAAAAGAACTATCCAACCTAGGGGTGCTGGGGTGACTCAGTCATTAAGCATCTGCCTTTGGCTCAGGTCATGATCCAGGGTCCGGGGATTAAGTCACGCATCGGGCTCCCTGCTCAGAGGGAAGCCTGCTTCTCCCTCTCCCACTCCCCCTGCTTGTGTTCCCTCTCTCTCTCTGTCAAATAAATAAATAAAATCTTAAAAAAAAAAAAAAAGTATCCAACCTAGAATGTCAATAGGACTGAGGTTGTGAAATACTCTGCTAACTGAAAATGAAAAAAAACTAATAATAAATTTGGGGATTATATTTGGTGAGGTGATTTTTCTGAGATTACAAGAAGAAAAAAAAAAAGGGCACCAAATTTCCCAAACTATTCCTTCTATCAATGACTTCTTGTTTCAAGTAGAGGTGAATAAACAGTTATCACTGGGTACCACAAAAAAATTTCTAGATGGATTTTCCTGAGACCTAGGGTACCCAGAAGAGAGGGCAGTCCAGATGTAGAGGGAACCCAATAAGGGTACTCTGAAATGGCTGTAATCCTTGAGTTGGACTCTGAACCAAAGTTCCTCACTATCTGTCCTTGTCTTCCCTAAGGCTTTTTACCTGTTGGTTTCTGTTTCTTAAGACACTCTGGTACCATCTTCAAATAGATAGCTCCTTCTTATCATTGAAAACTCTGCTTAAATATATTTGATCACACACACCCCACCTCCATCCACTCCTATTACTCTGTCTTAATTATTTCATAAGGATTATACTAAATGTACTTACATTTATTTATTATTGCGTTTGCCTGTGCTTTCCGGTAGAAAGTAAACTCCATGAGAGTATCAGCCTTGTTCATGTCACAGCCCTATCCCTCGTACCTACAGAGGTGTGGCACATGTCCGTAAGTGCTCAGTGATGCTTGCTGAATAAGTGGATGAGTGAACAAATTACTCTTGGCTTCATCTCTGTTCCTATGAAGCCAAATGGTCAGAATCATAACCCAATGCTATCCTGGGAGAAAGAGGAGCATGCTGCATCTGTTAGTTCTTCAGTAATGGGAGGTAAGACTCTCCATTCCTAACAGTAAATTAAAAAAAAAAAAAAAAGAAGAAGAAGAGATAACTGGAGAAGGAGTTTTCCATTCTGTAAAAGCACAACAGAATCAAGCAAAACATCAAGTGCTAATAGGAGGGGAGTTAAGTTTGATGGCGGACAAATGAGAGGAAAAAACTGAAACAAAAACCACAGAGATTTAATTGTTTTGTTTTGGATTTTTATGTCTGTCTTTAAGAGATTTTTTTTTTTCTTGAGAAAGAAAATCAGAAAAGTTCCACCAAGAAAGTCAAAATGAAAGAAAAAGGAAGAAGCCAAAGGATAAAAAGACAAAAAACTTTTGGAGATACTTGACAAATCATTGCATGTATAAAATCAGTAGGGTCAGATGACATGAATTCTACTGTTCAGAGATTGATACCTAATTTGCAGAATATCCTACTATCAATTGCTAGAACTTTTAAAAGGCAAAGAAGGTTTCCAAAAGAAAAAAGTACATTTAGACCTTGCCTTAAAAACAGGTGTTTGGGGGTGCCTGGGTGGCTCAGTGGGTTAAAGCCTCTGCCTTCGGCTCAGGTCATGGTCTCACGGTCCTGGGATCAAGCTCCACATCAGGCTCTCTGCTCAGCAGGGGGCCTGCTTCCTCCTCTCTCCCTGCTGCCTCTCTGACTACTTGTAATCTCTATCAAATAAATAAATAAAATCTTAAAACAACAACAATAGGTATTTGGAAAAGCAAGCACCCAGCTAATTACAGATTGGTCGGTTTAGTGGTAACAATCAAAAGGATATTAAAAGAAATTACCTTCCCCCCCAAAATCATATTTCGAGCCCCTAGAACAGAACACAGTTCTGAGAAGCAAACAAGGTTTTGTGAAGAGTGAATCATGCCAGACCAACTTAATTTTCTTCTATGATAGAGTGGCAGGCCATGAGATAAAGGGGAAGTAATAGATGTAATCTACCTCGATTTCATTGAGGCTTCTGATTCTGTCCTACATAGCATTCTCATCAGTGGGCTAGGAAGATTGGTCTATGCTGTACTACTATTAGGAAAGAGCATAAATGCCAAAAGACTGCCCCAGAAGGATGGTTATCTGTGTCTCAGAATAGAAACATGTTTCAAGGACTGGTAGGGCATTGTAGCCCACAGTATGTTAGGAGAGAACGATGGATGGTTTAGCAAAGGTGGGGGTGGGGGGGACACAAGAGGTCTTGTGCCTACCTTTATCATTAATCATTATACCTTTGAATAGTTTGCTTCCTTTCTCTGGAGTTCAGTTTCACAATCTGTAAGATGGGTGGCTTAGAGCAGATATTTCTCAGGTCTCTTCGAGTTTTGAACTTGTACAATCCTGTGGTTAATATTATTTTAGGAATTTCTTCATGACTTGGGTAATAAAATTGAAGGTTCTCATAGATATGTGAGCTATTTCAACATTATTTACAACTTCCACGTAACAAAAAATGTTACATGGGAGAGGTTCTCCTTTTTCTGGTGACTCTCATATCTATATAGTTTTTTTCATTTGCACAGTAGTTGTTTTGAGTGGTTTTTTTTTTTTGAGTGCCCAATATGCACTCAGTGACAGGAAATGAAGGAAATCAGTTTGTCAAAAGCAGCAACTCTCGCCTTTTATGTATCGTACATAATACCTATATCAAAGTTTTCTGAAAAGCAATAATTACAGAAGAATGTTAAAATGAAGTATTTGCTAACAGATTAAAAACAACTAATATAAACCATAAGTTTACAAAATTATATTTAGAGTCATGCAAATTAATTATGTTTGCTACTTAAATTATAGCAAAATGGTTTATTGCCATAAATGAGAACCCAAATGCATAAAATCTAGACCTCACTTTCATTGACGTAAAAGCTACTTGCTTATTAAAAGCCTATCCGATTTTCTTTTTCATTAAGTAGTTTATTCAGAAAGCTAACCAACCTTGGTCAACTCCAAACTATTCTTAATTCCTGAGAGCTGATTGATTTCTTACAACTTTAGCTAGTTTATATGGAAAGCATATCTTTAAATTTCTTGTAAAATGCACCCAGATGGAATAACATCCTAAGGTGGTAATATGCTTATTGTTCATTACTTCACTTTTTAAGTTGGCATTTCAGATTAGTTAAGCATTTGATAAAGCTCATGTTTATGCAAGTGTTTACAAATTAGAAAAGCTGTTAGCAGCATTTAATTTGTTTGAATATATATATTTAATTTACTGATTCTAATGAAAAGAAGCTTAAGGGAATTTAAGAGTCATAGCCTTATTGGTAGACATTGAGCATATGTGGAATGCAGTTTTTATTGCTAATATTTTACATTTGCTGTGTGCCAACGGTTAGGTGCAGTAAAGAAGGCTGTGTAATTCCGAAGACAGAAACGTGTGCTGTACAAGCAGAGTGTTTATATCACTATACATATTTATGTTTTCGTGGGCTTTTTCACTGCCCTCTAAATGAAATGTGTTTTCCTCCCACTAATTTCCTCACACTAGTGTTATAATGAGAATGGAATGCTCCTCTGATCCTTTGGCATGAGATTTGTCTAATCACACAGAATTTCTGGACACAGCTCAGATCCTGTCATGACAAATATCATTTCAAGCTTTTGCCAATGGCCAGTTTATCTCCAGGACTATGTGATTAAAATGAGTCATTTAGAACAAGTTATCATCCAGCTCTCTTTCTGAAACCCATGCAAAGGGTTTGCGTTGATCAGGATTCCTACTGATCTATCTATAGACATGCTGCCCCTGGCTATGGATCTAGGAGTAATGATGATTTCATCTTTATTATTTTTGGAAATTATTTGATTTCAAGCTGAATAAAATCACTTATTCGGGAGTGACTTAAGCACCTAGTTTGTGCCAGGTTCTGAGTGCTGGGAGTGCAAAGGTGACTAAGAACAGGCTCTTATCATCATCATTTCTAAATTGGGCTATTAGAGACAGCCTTCTATCTAATTTCCCTGACCCTGATTTTACTGGTCCCTTCCGATTTATCCTCCCCCCAGCCATTAAAAGCATCCCAACTCAAAAATAAATCAGAGCATGTTGGACCTTACATTTAAACCCTCCAATGACTGCCCTGTCTCCCACAAGATAAAATCTGGACTTTCAAACGTAGCATCAGAGGTCTTTCATAATCTGACCTATCTGCAGCCCTATTGGTCACCCTCTTCACTTACACTTTTTTGCTCCAGTAACACTGAACTGCTTTTAGTTCCGCTACACACTGTTTCTTGCCTTGCTTATTCTATCTCTGGCGAAAATGGTCTCTTCATCTGTTATCTCCTCTTCTTCCTTCAAGACTCAGTTCAACCACATCTACTATTCTGATCTCCTTTCCAGGCAAGGACCAGGCCAATTAAGGTCAACTGTGTTAAGGCATTTGTCTTGCCATCTATGAATCTCTGTAACTGCATTTGCCACCTAGTTGTATAATCACCTTTTATTGTTTCAACGCCCCCACTATATTGATGTTTTGTCTTTGTTTGAAATCGGTGACTGTGGTTAGTTTTTTTTTTTTTTTCATTTCAATAATACTAGTTCGTTCTTTTTTTTTTTTTTTAATTCCCACCTGTTTTTATTTCCTTTGTGCATGAAATTAAAAAAAAAAATTCTATTCCATATCTTGGGTGTATTTTCACTTATCTTGAAAGATCCTAAACGTATTCAGTTTAAATTCACTTTTTTGTAGACTCTTCAGTCATTTCCATTTGTATTACAGTGAATTAGTCACCTGATGGTCAATTTTGTGATCCTGCATGTTGCTACTTTTCCCAATCAGTTTCAGAATTGTGGCTTTAAGTTTCATCTTCAGTGGAAACCTCCCTACAATGTTCAGTCCTCAGATAGGCCCCTTGAACCCCACAGTCCAAAACAAGTCCTTAGAGTCTAATAGCTGTGGCTCAGGATTCCTGTCCTGAGAGGTTCAGATCCAGTCATCATGGTGAGCAGCCTGCCCAGGTTTAACAGAGAGACACACTGTGCCTGCTCTTATCCTTTTAATTTAGCTTTATACAAGCTTTCACTGCCGGCAACACTCAATCACATTTTGTTGTCCAGGCACAGAAGGGGTACTTCAGTCTGTCATTTTTAAAAACAAAGCTGGGTTCAGTCTGTATGAGGTACAAGACAATCTAACTCCCACTATCTCACTCTATACATACTCTATACCTTTTCTATTCTGAGACTCGAAGCCCAGGAGACTTTGGGAGGGGTCAGTCTTGGTTTACACTTGGCAGTTTCTGCTCCATTTCTCCTTTTTAAATTGTTCATCTTTGGGCCATGGTTGTGTCTTTTTTACTTTTTCTTTTTAATATTTTACTTGATAACCTTCTTTTTTGGATGAAAGGAGAAGTCAAGGAGTAAACTGGTATGTTCATCTGTCATCTTCGTTTTCCTTTGAGGAAATAAGTAGAAATGGGAAGTGGGGGCATAAGGTGGCGGAAGGAATGGGGTGAGTTAGTTCAACAAATAAAAACGAGAATATTCTATGTGTAAGAAACGATATTAAAATCCAAGAGGATGGAAATACTAATAAGATAGAGGCCTTGATCCTCAGAGGTTAAGATGATATATACTTAATCTTATTCATTCATAAAACAAACACTTATTGAGTACACAGTAGTCTATAGCAGGTGCAGTTAGATGCTAAGAATTCATTAGGAACAAAATAGACAAGATCCCTGAGCACAACAGTCATTGGAGAAGATGTGACATATAAAATTTAAAAATAGTAATAATGTGGAAATTTTGAGGAATTTAAGCTGCCTGGAACACTGACCTTATGATTAAACTGACACTAAGTGATGAGTTAAAATGAACCATTCAACAAGTAAGGGTATTCTCAAAAGAAATAACACCAGGCAGGAGGCCCTGGAGGTTAGAGAGTGTGGTATGATGGAAGCACAAAGCTAGTTCAGTGATGCTAGAGCAGAGATGGCAAAGCTCAGGTCATCCAACCTCATTGCTGTATTCAAACCCCTCTACAAAGAGATTATTTCTGGTAATGGAGAACACCTCTTAGACACTGCAAGTCTATCTTGGGCCACTAACGTGTTCCCTAGGTATTCCCAATGATACCTGAATACCTCTTCCTTTTTATCCTCCTTCAGATCATTTGGTATTGCACAACCCAAACTGAAGTTTTAAGAGCTGATATAATTTGCCTTCCAAAGATCTCATGTCAAGTGTCTCCAAATTGTTTGGAATCCAATTGAATAAATTATAATGTATGTGACTATCTTTTCTGTCCTACCCTATCATGAACTCTGAAATGATATGATGTCTCACTCCTAAATTACTTAACCTGTTGAAATGCCAGCTAATTCTTCCTGTTTGGCCAAAAATGAGTACAGAATGGCAGTTCCCCCAGGAAATTTTCTCCTCTGGGAAATGAAGCTGTTAGCAAAGCAAGTCAAGGACCTGTTAGACATTCTGCTGTTAACCAAATGAGACTTCCAGCAGATGTCTGGAGAGTTGAAATCCCCATCACTACTCTGCCTTTTCTCTGCACGGATTTTACAATCTGTGTCTAGTAATACACCATACATTTCCTCCATGTGTCCCAGTGTACTCTCATAAAGATAGCACTTCTGTGTTCTTCATTTGTCCTAATCCATATGCTCCTGCCCTCAGGTCTGGGGATTTCCATATGAATGTATATCTTCATGACATTTACCCCCTTTCTGCCTCCTGTCTTAAGCAGTCTGTTTATTTAGAAGTAGGTATACCCTCCTATTACAATGTTGTAACCCCCTTCCATTGAATTATATGTAATATAGAGCCCACAAAATCCAGGTAATAGTTACAAAATCATCCCACTCTTGCTGGCCGATCTCCAATGCACTGTATCTATTTTTTCTTTTTTTCTTTTTTTTCCTCAACTGCTTTCCAAAAAAAAAAAAAATTACCAGGAATTCAGTGTTAAACTTCCTGTGTTCTTTGCTTCTCTGGACCAGAAGCAGGGGCCTCTTCTCAGAAGCTATTAGAATGCAAAATCTCAGGCATCCTCCCAGACCTACTAAATCAAAATTTGCATATTAACAAGATTCCCCAGGAGATTTACATTAAATGCATATTAAATTTGCAGAGCACTACTCTATTGTACTTGATTTCCTCTGTACTTGATTACCTAAACCTTATTCTCACCTCCTCATGCCTTAAAGCTTCCTGGATCAGCTTCACTTGGCCTCTCTGCCAGCTCACCAAAGGTAATCAATCTCTGTCCAAATTAATCCTTGCGATGTAGAGAAGACAATTGATTCCTTTGGCATTTAAATATGTGACACTGTTTGCACCATGTTTACTCCAAATAGCCCATATGAATGTACTACTTTCTTTCTCTCTCCCTCTCTCTCTCTCTCTCTTTTTTTTTTTCAATGTACCATTTTCTTGACTATATGTATCTGGGTTCCACTGCCTATAACCTCTGAGAAGGTGCCTTATCACATAATCTACCCCCTGCTCTGTAATGTTTACAAGATAATCTTAAATATTCTTAAATATTTATATTTTAATTTATTTAAAAACTTAATTTTATCCTCAAATATATCAGCTGTTGTTGATAACCTTAAGTATATCACCCCCACCACACCAAGAAAACAAAAACAGAAACAAAAACAAACCAGTATTATTAAGTTTGAGTTGGTTACTGTTATCTACCAAAAAACTCTGAGCCTAAGGCCTTTTCTTTGTTAAATGGAGAGATTGTGAAGTATTAAAGGCATCCTAAAGATACAGAGCTCCAAACAAAGTTGTTTCTCTTTGATGTAAGGTGAAGCCCTGAAAGACTAGAAAAGGGAAATTTCTGCATGCAAGTGTGTTTCAAATGTTATTACCAGCCACAGTTAATCTTGCAGCCAGGTCCTTGGGAAACACCGTGCTATATTCAACGAATACTACCCGTCACTTAAGTCCTATATAGATAATGGATAATAGAGTTAAGATTATAAATCTGAGGGAAATGTGCCTACTTGAATTAATTGGATCAGAGGGAAATTTTTAGCCACTTCTCAAAGGTGATGCTTCCTTGACATATATCTATATGGTATTCATAAGTAACCAGTGGTCATGTGTGATAAGTGACTTTTATTTGTCTGTTTGCTACCATAAAATAGGAAACCTCCTTATCAAAATGAGACTTACAGTTTCAAACTCAGTGTGAAATCTTTCTTTGTGCCAGGCACACATTTGGAAACAACCTCTCTATTCTGCTAAGATCTCAGTGTTTATACTGGTACATTTTCCACAGTGACAAGTAATGTACAAGGGCAGAACAAAACATCACCACAGCCTTGCAAAAGCTTTATAATAACATTGTATTACTTTGAACCATTCAATCAATTGTAGACATGGTTTAAATGTACAGAAAAACTAAATGCAATGCCATGAGAGAAAAAATGAAAAGTATTTTGCAGCCTAACTTCAGCATAAAGAGTTTGGGAGCATATTTTTTTTTTTAAAGAAGAAAGTTACACCTAGGCTCCCTGGATTATTATATTTCTAGTATGGCTATAATAATTTCTCTTTAAAGATTCAAAAACCCAGTATTTCACTCAACAAAGCATGTTTTATGCTAATTAAAAGTGCCCAAGAAGTCATGAATTCCCTATGATCTTTATGGAGAGAAATCAATACCTGTATCTATTTCTATAAAACTCCAGGGTTTTACTGGTGGATATTAGAATCCAGAAAGGTAGGCTTTTATGTTGTGTTTCTTGTAATAATGAGCAATCTAGGGTCAAATAGAAGTCTCATGCAGAGTACAGAATAAAAGAGTAACTATGAACCATTGAAAAATAAATGCAGAATCAGATATTTGTAATGCTGCTTAAAGCGAGGCTAATCTTTATTCAACATTTTTTTACTCACATATAAGACTCCCATTGTGTGCTGTCTTAGCAATGGATATATTACGGAGGTTCTAAAAACTCAGTATTACTGCAAAGAATTATGGCTTTATAACTCAGTTGGGGAATGCATGTACGCACACACACATACACATAGACTCCAATCATTGCTATCTGTAGCAGCATTTATTATAATAGGAATTTTTGAGGCATCTTGCTTTTGCTGCAATTCAAAGCTATTGAAATGTTTTGAGGAGGGGGACCGGCTGATACCTACATTTCACCCAAGAGTAAATGAAATAGATAGCTTTAAAGAGCGCTAAGATGTCTCACTGCATGTCTCTGGTGGATACCATTCAGATTGGCCACAATCATAATCTCAATCATCGTTACAAAAAACTTAAGCCTATTTAATCATGTTTGACTTTGTGTCCAACAAAATTATAACATAATAGACTATCTGCAGCATTGACTGCTTTCACAATAGAATGAATTTTATTGCTACAGATTCCTAATGTTTTCAGAAGATTTTTCTGAAGAGTGGGAAGAGCCAAGATTCAACAAAGGAACGTGTTCCAAGAGAGATTCCTGTTGTATATTTATTTGAATATTAAGTTCAGTATTATAACCTTTCTTCTTCCTCAAATGATGTCATTTTTCCCTGAAGTGCAAGGGCTTCAATGTAACACTGGAATAATTTCAGAATTCCACTTGCAATAACTCATACATTACCACCCGGCTGATGAAACTGGTGGTTCCATAGGAAGACATGGGCATATAAAACAGGCAGATCCAAGCAACATCAAAAACAGGGTGAAATGATAAAATGTCATACTGCTTTTGGAACATTAAAAGCAGTTCAGCGAGAGTTGTGCAGTGGACAGTTATATCCTCTCACAGGTAATTGTCATCTTTATTTGCCACTGCCAATAAGCTGGCAGTAACTCATATTAATCATAGATGAAAGTAGGATTCAGGATTTTCTTTTTCTGATTGCTGTCCTAAGTTTACCCAACAGAGGCTATTGTTAGTACCTTGTGCCTTAGAATTTATTCACAGTGCTGGGCTTGTTCTGAAGTCCTCTACGAAAAAGGGCTTCAAAATATCCCTCTCCCTGTCCCTCTTATTGAGAGCTCTTTTCTTGTGAGCCGGTAGGAAGTAGCATCGACAAATCGGTGCTCTTTGATAATTGGCACATCTAGGATCCCTGTGCATTCTGGTCCCTGCTGACTCAGGAGAAAGAAGATGACAGGGGGCGGTGTCTTGGGCGGGACGTTTGTGCTCAGGCTACATGTGGAACACAGCTCCTAGGCAGCCATCATTTGTAGACTACCTTTTCATTGGAAAGTAGGCCTTCACCTTTGGCAGGTGGTTCTATTATACTAAGCAGCTCACGAATCTGGTGGGGAAGCAGCTCAAACTTTCTTTGAATGGTTGTGTTCCACATTCATAGGTGGTGTTCAGAAAACCTGCATGAGAGCAATAATTGTGCTCTATTTAGAGGCAGTGGTGTGTCCTGAAAACCTCGCATGGAGAAGCCGTGTGTGGCCCCTAAAGCCATCCGCCGCTGTTCTAACGGAGCACACCAGAAGTCATAATAATGAAACGCTTGGTGGATTTTTCTCTCAGCGGCCTAATTATGAAGCTTAGATTTTACAACCATTTGAAGGGTTTTTTTTGTTTTTGTTTTTGTTTTTGTTTTGGAAGAGTTGTTATTTCTCTCAGCATGAAGTCATCCCATGTGGATAGTTTACATAGTCACAGGAGGTAAAGTTTTACTTTTATCTTATTTTTAAGTTACATATCATTCACATCTAGCTTTACCAGCAGGCTTTGGTCCAAGAAGTACTGAAAGGAATGCACCAAAGTCTCCTGCCTCAAAATGCCTCTCCTTCTCAATACTTGAAATCCACAGTTAGAGATTGTCTTTTAGTATGTACAGATGTCTACACCCTTAAGATTTATTTATTAAAATAAGAAGGTCCCAGAAGTGGACAAACAACAAAGTCATTCCTTAGCTCAGTTCAAATACATGTCCTGAACATCTCTTAGGTATCTGAAACTCTGCTGGGCCCCAGAAGCCCAAGGAGTGAGTATATATTCACTTCTCTTTCAAGCAGCTGATGTGAAGTTTATGCTGGATCTTAGGACTAGGTTGGAAACTAGACCCATGTTTGGAAAAAAGAGTGAAGAGAAAACAGGTTTACCTTCCCTCACAATCTTTTTTTTTTTTTTTTAAAGATTTATTTGACATAGAGAGAGAGAAATCAAGGGTAGGCAGAGAGGCAGGCACAGATAGAGTGGGAAGCAGGCTCCCCGCTGAGCAGAGAGCCCGATGCGGGACTCGATCCCAGAACCCTGAGATCATGACCTCAGCCGAAGGCAGAGGCTTAACCCACTGAGCCACCCAGGTGCCCCACCTTCCCTCACAATCTTAACAAGAAATAGACTCAGTTACATTTAGTTAAATTGTACACTTGACAGCTGCCTGTCGTATGTCCTTTTGTTTCTAATACGCTTCATGTACACTCAGCAATAAGCTTAGGCATTGGGTGAGGAAAAAAAACACTCAGAATTATACAGCAGTTATTGAACGTTTAGAGGGCTGATGGGAATGTATGAAATACCTAATGTTTGAGGATGACCCCACTATCAGCCTATATTGCCAGATACCATAAACAGATATAAATTGTCAGAGCAGCAAAAGTACATAGTGACCCTGTGTTCAACTAAGCACAACATTCACTGCAGTAGTTAACCTTTGACTGTAGTGGTAAATTAATGCAGATCGCCAAAAAACACTCCTATGCAAAAATCACTCTGGAAACACCGATGCATAATAATAAAAGTCTAACAGTGACTTGACCTCCAAAGCTTATGGCTAGGGGAGGTATCATGTAGTGTTGAACTAGGGAGGAGCATATGTTCATTAGGAAGGTTGTTGAACACGAGACGTCTTATATTTTATGGTTAAATTCTGCCACAGCCAAAGAACGGCAACTTGTGTTATAAAGACAACAATGTCAGGTGTTCCAACTTATTTTAGTAACACCCCTTTATTACTGAAAGTGCCTCCGGTAAATGCCCAAATTGCCTATTTGTACTAAATAAAATGTCACTTTGTGAATAAATTAGGCATTTTATGCTACCTTCTGTATGTCTAATGACATCCGTTGTAATATAATGTTTGCTTGTCTCTAGAGGCTGGCTCTAGAAATCAGCTTGCACCTGTGGCTTTTGGGAGATATTAAGTAGAGCTTTTTTGTACTCACTTCGCCTGGCAGAATTTCAGTGATATGCAAGGAAAGACTTGAAAAATATTACCAGAGTATTTCTCAATACACCTCTAGGGCTTAAAGTTTTGAATTTACATGGACCTTTTGACATGTCATGGTCTCTGTCCAATGGGAGCTTCTAGCAGCTTGTAGTTCATACTCTTCACCTTGAATCTGCCTGTGAACAACTGGAATCAGATTAATGCTGTGTGCTTGGCACAAGTGTGACTCACTCCAATAGTTGTTTTTTGTTTTTTTGTTTTTTCAGATGGTCCGGTTTTGCATTTATCTGTTGTTGTCTTTATCCTTGAAGTAACTCAATTTCTGCCTTCCTTTTTTATGCACCTTGATTTCAGACATTTAGCATGACCAGCAAAAGGGAAGGATGCATCTTTAGTGTATAGTGATCCAAATAAATCCTCCAAGTTGCCAAAGTTATCTAAATCTCATGTCACTATGCCAACACCTGAAAACATTTCCTCTGGTGGCTTTCTTGACCCTACATATAACAAAACACTGAAGTTTTTAAACTGAGTTTTTAAAAGATGTTCCCTTAAAAGGATGATCCAGATAGAACTTTCACACAAAAGGGTAAGATATAAAACATTTGAATTCAGCATTTCTTATCTTCCTCTTTTATTCAATTTCGCAAGAATGGGTAAAAGTGAGAACCTAGGTAAACGATACTCTAATGACTCATCATCTAAAAGAGAGAAATTATGAAAATAGTTATAGATGTTCTTCAGCACACTTGACTTTATAAGAATTTTGCATAATAGCTATTACTAACATAAATTGAATATTTACCATGTGCCAGTAATTATCTAAGGCATTTTACACATATTTACGACGCATATTATCTCTTTCAGTAGTTACAACAACCCACTGAGATAGGCAATGTTACTATCCTGGTTTTTCAACAGAAGAAGAAATTGGTACTGTAACAAGCTACATCAAAATTAGACAAGTGCCCTAATTAGGATATTCTTTGCATTACAAGTTCTCCTTTAAGTTGGAGAGTTGTACAGTATGTTATTTATAAGCCTAAGTGATAGGAGTCTGAGAATCTTAGTTTGAATCCCCTCTTTGCCACTAACTCTTTAATTGACTTTAGGTATCAGTCAGGATGTTTTCTATTGCTAGTTAAATAGTAACACAGACGCACACACAGAAATATTTGGAGAAGAAGAATTTATTCCTCATAGAACTGGAATTGTCAAAGTAATGCAGTTTTGGGGCATGATTAGTCTCACGATTTCAACAATGTCACCAAGACTCAGTCTCTATCTATATTCCAACTCTTTTCTACTTCCTGTTGACTTCATTTTTCGGCTTCACTTGATGACATGGTAGAGGCTGAAACTTCCAGTCCTAAATGTTCCCGGGTTCAAGTTCAGTGGGGGGAACACCGCTCCCCCAAAATCACAAAACTCTCTTAACCCACCAGTTTGAGCAAAAGTCTTAAGCCTAACAGACGCATCTCTGAGCCAGTAACCAAAACCAGGGGGAAGGAATGCTTTGATTTACCATCCTTAGTCTGGGTCACGTGCTCTTTCCTGGAGCTCCAACTTAAGCACCTACAATAAGAGTAGTTGTGAGTAGCTCACCAGGAGAAAATTGAACTGTCTTTATTGGGGGAAAAAAAAAAAAATGGGATGGGGATTGAGGAATTGATCCTGAGCATCAGAAACAACAAATGTCTGGTAAAACTTGGGAGATTCTCTTCATCTCTTCGAACATCACTTTTTTATCTGTAAAATAGGGGAAATAATTACTACCTAATAGAGTTGTGAGACTCCAAAAAGTATGTGAAATGCAAGGTATGCCATCTTCTAGTTAATTGGCTTCTTCAACTCTTGTTTCTCTTATTTTTCCTCTTTTCCTCTTATCCATCATTTTTATTTTTATTTTTACTTTTCTTTGTCATCATCACTATCATCACCTTAAATCATATTCATAAATCACTTTCTACTGGATCTGACCCATGGCAAGTCTCCTATAGAAGAAGACCATTCTAGAAGGAATTGAGCAGAGAAAATCTGATAGTAGTTCACCATGTGATTCCTGGAAGTCAGGTTCATCATAAGAGGTATCCTGGTCTCAGTTAAATATCACATCTACGTATATATATGGTTGCCTAAACAACATTGCACACATCATTGTTGGTTTAGAGATCATCTAGTCCTCTATAAAATCCAGGTTCTTGTGTTAAAGTTTATATCCTTCCCTGTCTTTGAGCCGCAACCAGGTTAAAATGTTTCTTTGCACCTTGTAAGTTGTTTCCTAGAAAAAGAAGTGAACCCCAACCTAGCACACACGTCTCTCTTAAGCTTTCATTGCACATCTGCATGAAAATTATACATTTTGTGATTTATAACAAAATTATAGAAGACAATCATGTTCCCTGTCTTTATCTCTGATTGGATACATCACATAAGCCATGCTTTATTACCAATCCCCAAATGATGTGATTGGATTATAAATGCTAAAATTCACAACTTCTTCATCATTGCAAAATAGCAAGCTGATTAGTAAAAATATACTTAGTGTTTAAACCCAGTCACCACCTTTTCTGAACATTAAAGCTCAGCATAACATTTCAGTTCTAATTAACAAGTGTACAGTGAGTACCTACTTGACTTTCCTTAATTTCCAAAAAAAAAAAAATCCTGGGGTAGGGATTTACTGGTTTAGGATAGGCCAGTTGCACATCACAGGACAAGTGAATATAGTTCCAGGAAAGTGACATTACAACAATCCACTCTTCCCATGGTAATAATGGGGGGTGGGAGGATGTTGAAAGCACAGTTCAAAAAAAAAGAGAGAGAGAGAAAGTTCTGGACAGAGAACAATGTTCCATCTGTATCTACCTCCAATACAAGCCTCTCAGAGTAAGTAGAAATATATATATTTCAGATTTATTGATGTATAACCATAAAGAAAAGTATAAGATACTTTTTAAAAATTGTAAGATATTTAAAGTGTACATCTTATTGATTCGACATATGTATACATTGTAAAGGGACTTCTCGTCTAGCTTATATATATATATGACAATGTTTAAGTTCTACTGTCTTAGCAAATTTGAATTATACAATACATTATCAACTCTAGATCTGACATTATATATTAGATCCTCAGAGTCCATTAATCTTCTAGCTGAAAGTTTGTACCCGTTCACTAACCTCTCCCTATTTCTCCCACCTCTAGCTCCTGGCAATCATGTTCCCACATTCTCTGTCTATGAATTTGACTCTATTTTAGATTCTACATATAAGTAATACCAATCAGTATTTGTCTTTGTCTGGCTTATGTCACTTAGCATAGTGCCCTCAAGGTCCAAACGTATTGTCACAAACAACAGGACTTCCTTCTTTCTCATGGCTGAGTAATATTTTATCATAGACACACACAGACATAGTCACACATACACGCATGCACACGTATCACATTTTCTTTATCCATTCATTCCTTGACAGACACTTCGGTTGTTTCCATATCTTGGGTGTTGTGAATAATGCTGCAGTGAACATGGGAGTGCAGATATCCCTTTAATATCCTGATTTCATTTCCTATAGATATATACCCAGTAATAGGATTGCTAGATCATATGATAGTTTTATTTTTAATATTTTGAGGAACCTCCATATTGCTTTCTACTGTAGCTACATGAATTTACATTCCCACTCACAGTGTACAAGTGTTCCTTTTTATCCACATCCCTACCAACATGTCTTTCATTTTGATAATAGCCATTCTAACAGGTATGAGGTAATATCTCACTGTGGTTTTGATTTGCATTTCTTTGGTGATTAATGATGTTGAGTATTTTTACAGCTACCTGTTGACCAGGCACTTTTTTTCTGGCCATCTGTCATCTTCTTCTTTTCTTTTTCTCCTCCTCTTCCTCCTCCCCCTCCCCCTCCTCCTTCTTCTTCAGATTTTATTTATTTATTTGACAGAGAGAAAGAGAGATCAGAAGTAGGCAGAGCGATAGGCAAAGAGAGAGGAGGAAGCAGGCTCCCTGCTGAGCAGAGAGCCCGATGCAGGACTCGATCCCAGATCATGACCAGAGCCAAAGGCAGAGGCTTAACCCACTGAGCCACCCAGGTGCCCCCATTTGTCTTCTTTGAAAAAATTTCTATTCAGTCCCTCTACCCATCTAATCAGGGTGTTAGTTCTTTTTTCCTATTGAATTATGTGAGTTCTTTATATATTTTTAATATTAACCCCATATTTGGATATTTGCAAATATTTTTCCATTTCCATAGGTCACCTTTTCATTTTGTTGATGGATGCCTTTATTGGACAGAAGTTTTTCAGATTGTTCTAAGTTTTAAATTGTTGTGGGCTTCTTTGGGGGAAGGCAGTCATGAATAAAACCTACCACCTTCTTTTCCTTATGTCTAAAACCTCATTCCCCCTTTAACAATCAGCCCAACTTTCTTTGTTCTTGGTGTCAAAAAAAAAAAAAAAAATCTCTGCTAAGATCACAGTCAAAGAGCCTACTGCTTTTGTTTTCTTTTAGAATTTTCATAGTTTCAAGCCTTGAATTTAAGTCTTCAGTCCATTTTAAGTAGTTTTTTGTGTATGGTATAAGAGTTGGGTTTTCATTCTTTTGCATTTGACTTTCCAGTTTTCCCATTACCATTTATTAAAGAGAATGTCCCCACTGTATATTCTTCTGTCCTTTGTCATGAATTAGTTGCCCACATATGCATGGATTTATTTCTGGGCTCTCTATTTTGTTTCATTGATCTGTGTGTTTGTTTTCAGGCAAGTATCATACATTTTGATTACTGTAACTTACCAATATAATTTGAAATCAGGAAGTGTGATGCTAAACTTTATTTTTATTGTCTTGTCAAAATATCACTTACATCTTCATTTAGATTTATTCATTCAGAGGTTGAATGATCATTAGACTTACTTCAAAAAAAGAATTTGCTTTTTTTTTTGGTTTTGGGCAAAAGATGTAATTCTATGGTTTTATGTATTTTAAATAGTTGTGGGTTTTCTTTGGTTTGAGAGAGTCTTTTTTTTTCTCTCTTTCCTTTTTTCTTTTTTTCTTTTTCATTTTCTTTTTCTTTTTTTTTTTTCTTTTTTTTTTTTTTTATTTTAGTAGAGAGAAAAACAGTACAAGCCGGCGGGGTGAGAGAAGCAGGCTCCCCACTGAGCAGGGGGCCTATAAAGGCCTTGTTCCCCGGACACAGGGATCATGACCTGAGCCAAAGGCAGACGCTTAACCTACTGACCCGCCCAGATGCCCCTGACCCAGGTGCCCCTGTTTGAGATAGTCTTGAACAAAACTTACCACCTTCCTTTTTCATGTGTCTAAGACCCCATCCTTCAGTTAAGATTCAACTTTTTTTTTTTTTAAGATTTTATTTATTTATTTGACAGACAGAGATTACAAGTAGGCAGAGAGGCAGGCAGAGAGAGAGAGGGGAGGAAGCAGGATCCCTGCTGAGCAGAGAGCCCTATGCGGGACTCGATCCCAGGACCCTGAGATCATGACCTGAGCCGAAGGCAGCGGCTTAACCCACTGAGCCACCCAGGCACCCAGTTAAGATTCAACTTAACATTTCCTTTCTCAAACATCTGTAGCTAGGAATGTGGAACACAAATATTGTGTTGCCTTTTTTAATTATTTTTTACATGTGTCTGTCCTACCCTCTGAAGAGGATTATAAATCAGGGGCAAACATTGAGTTCCATTCTTCTTTGTGGCCTTGGTATTGAGCCCCAAATCTTGCATAAAGATTTTTCTTTAGCTGCAGCAATTGTTGGAAGTAATAATAGTGACCACGTATTGAGCTTCAACTATGTGTTTTGCACTGAGACAAGCATTTGATAGTCATTCATATAATTCTCAAGAAACACTAATTGTTATCATCTCTTTCAAGTACACAGAAACTAAAGACTCCTATCCAAGATGGCATATGGAGCTCCATGGTCTGTTTCCTTTTTAATATCCAAAGACTATTATTAATTACCTAGTAAATCTCAAAGCCTTTGAATATATTTCTTCACAAGAAACAGTGCAATTGTAAACATTAACACATTGAGGTGTTTAAGATTCTTATATTACAACATGTTTTCAGGCCCATATTGAACCCCTTATATCTACACCCTTCTATGAACTTCTTTAATAACCTTTACACATCAGTGTTATTGTACTATTGGGTGTGTGGTAAACTGTGAACAAATGATGGATGAATACTATATTGTATTTTTTTCCTCAATACTTGGTACAGCACCTGACAATTTATAGCAGGTATTGAATAGATAATGCTTTTGTATATAACTAAAAAAATGAATCAATCCCTCCATCCATCTATCCATAAACACGACAATGAATAAAGAGGTTAGATGGTGCTACAGAGATTTGTCTGCAAAATATCATGTAATCTGACTTAGGTAAATAATAGCAATAAGAGACTTTCCTAGACCCTTACCACCTTGGACCTGGGAGGAACACTGGACAGAGCACTCTCTAGGGCTGATTGCTGACACACTACTGCCAACACAGTGCCAGAATCCCTTGACTTGCATTGTTAATTCCTTATTCTTATTTATTCTATCTGAAATATGGCTTAATATTTATGTACTTGAATCCTGAGTTTTGCTATCAGCAGTAAACATTGTCGTGTGGCATAAACAAATATGAACATTTAAACAAGCAACAGATTACCCAGCAGTGAAATGTACTCACCACTTCTAAAGCAGGCATCAAACCAACGTCTTTTGAGCACCGAGTTAGCGGATTAAACTCCACTAAAATTGTCAGAGTTTGCACACGCATCCTTCCTCATAAGCATATAGGGGGCCTCCTATGTTGCCGGCAGCCCTGGACATGGTGAAGCGAGAATCATGTAACTCAGAGAGGTCATTTAAGACTGTTAATAAACTCATCTTCTCAGTGTAGATCACAGAAGAACCACTGTGGTCTTCCTAACTCTTGAAAGTAGTTTCCTCCGCATATTCTTGAGTTTCATTTTTACTTACTCCATCCTTAAAAATCTGTAATACAATGGAAAGTATCATTGTCCCTTTAGTGACTTTTTTTAGTCTCTACTTTAACAACATTTTTCTTTGTAACAATATTTTAATGTATCTGAAAAAGTACAGGGTAAGTCACCTTACCTGATCTTACTAGATGGAAGATCCATTTACTTCGGTGTTTTTGTTTTCTTTTTGCTTAACATAGAGTTACCTATCTAAATCCAAAGCCTGAAATGTTTCAGATTGTTCAAAAGATTTTGAATAATCACATGAGCTAATAAATGTGGCTCAGTATTCTCATTCATAAAATGATGCTATTTTTTACCATGCTGTATGTATATATGTATGTATAAAAACACACATATATTTATAAAATAAATATTTCCTGTTTATGCATAAAGCAAAATTACATGCTCTAATTCATCTCCACACATCTGACCAACAATGTAATATAAATGAACAATATGTTTGCCAACATCATCTAACCTAGTCTGATATACAGTCATCAAAAAAAAGTACAATATGGCCCTGATATTTCCTCCTCCTTTACTTCTTCCTCCTTCTCTGTCTCTGATTCTGTCTCTGTCTCTTTCTCTTGTGCATGTACACCCACATTCAGAGCTTACTTATACATGACTGATTTGCAGATTCAACCTAAAGAAACATTTTTATAAATCAGTATTTTCATAAAGTTAAAAATGTTTGAACACACAACCACAAAAACACATGAAAAAATTTATTGGCTATACTAGTATGACTTTGTTGCTATCATCTTACAATTGCAGTTAGAGTTTCATTAGGGATTTAGTTAAATGTTCATTTGGCAGTGATTTCCTATTTGAATAGTATAGAGTAAGACTTTCAGGATGTTGTGATTTCTAAGATTTGCTGATAGATATACTTGCTGTCTTCATAATTGGTTTATCCCAATAGATAGCCTCCTTAGAGACAATCCAGTCACGGAAAATATCACCCAATTTCCTTCCAAGAATTGTTGGAAGGTTTAATCAAGAAATGTTTGTGAGGTGCATTGGGGAGGGAAGTACTCTCCAGAGGCAGAGAGAAATGATTATTACTGGAATTAGTCTTTACAAAAATCTCTAATCATCACCCAAACAAGATGAAGAGATGATGGAAAAAAATCCTACGCAAATTAGGAACCAAAATTTCCAAATACATTTTTTTCTTTAATTGGAGCACAGTTTTTTTTTTTCCTTTTAATGTTAGTTGCCACTGGGGGTCTAATATTTTAAATGAGTTTTTAGAACAAAAAGAACATTAAAATTATGGACTTGGACTTCATTCTATGCTTCTACAATTCTAAATTGTCTATAATTTCCTTCTTTACACATGCAGTGTAGGAATGGTTGTTTTTCACAGACTCTGCTTTTCTACTAATTAGTTGCCAGAATTAAGTTTGCAATTACCCAATTGAAATATTTTAAGAAAATGTGTCATGTATCAGGAAAATAATCGAAATGCATAATTTGAGGAGGAATTTGGATCCTGTTGTGTATATTGTAATAATCTGGATGTTCATTGCAAATGAGAGGGATCTGATTCAAACTGACTAAAGCAAAAGTATAGACTTATTATAATGACCCTTAAGTCACTCAGGAAGCCCAAGAACAAGAATATAGCTGGGCCTGAAGACTTATTGAAACAACAAACTCAAATATATCTAGGACTTGCTTTCTCTATCTTGTCTCTTCTCTCCACTGATTAGGCGTTCTTCTCTTTCTCTCTATAGGAGGATTTTCTATGTTTCACTAGCCCTTGTGGAAGAAAACCTAATTGCCAACAACTGCACCTCACTTTCTAAGCTGTTCAAAAGAGACTCACACAGTTTTTCCCGTTTTGGTTCCAGAAAAAAAAAAAAATCTGCTAGTTTCGAGAAACAATTGTGTTCAATCAAACAAACAAACAAAAAATCAACAGAATTAACTATTTGAGCACCTTTTTCTTCCTTGTTCCAAGAATGCAGAACACTTTACCATAGTCCCTAGAGAGGGACTCATAGTTCCAAGCCAGGTTGGGTGCCTGTGTTTAACCGATCAACTTAGATGGAGTTCTCCCTGAAACTAACCATCAGTTCTTAAAATAATCGTGTGGATGGAGTGAAGATTGAGGGGTAATCTCCAGACAGAAGTGTGTGAGAGACAATTCCCTAAGGACCTCCGACATACATTTAAGAGATAATATTTCTAAAACAATCCACAGGTTGCTTTTCTAAGTGTAAAATAGGGGGGAAATCATACCTTTAAATAATATTATATTTAACCTTATAAAAATAACTTGATCTAACTTAATCCCAAAAGTGTAAAAGTGAAATTTTTCAACTGCATAAGATATCATCAGTACACAAGAGTGATAAACTCAAAAGAGTGAAAAACATAAAACTATTCATGGAAGATATTCTCCTTAGTTTGAGCATATAGTGAATAATGAATCTATGGAAACCCTTGTGCTAGGAAGTGGGAATAAAACAATGAGTAAGACAAGCTAGTGGAGCAACTGACACATTAGCAGATAACGTATAGTAATGCAGAAAATGCAATGACGGGAACATCTACAGATTATTATGGAAATACTGAGAAGGAATTTATGATTACCCCTCAATCCTGCTTGAAGTGAGGGGTAATCATAAGTGACTTCCCAAAAGAGTCAACCCCTGAACCACATCTATAGTGATAAGTAAAAGTTATTCAGATAAAGAATTGGAAAATGAGCAGGAAGACGTAAGCAGAGGGAGATGATAGAGGAGCTTGAAAACCTACCTACAGAACTTGGGTTTTCTGAAAGTTCCTAAGAAGAAACCATAGGAGTGGCATTATCCAATTTGCTCAGAATGAGTTCTGAGTTACATTTCCCATAAGCATAGTCCTAGACAGTTGGTTTCTAAGTAACTTCTCAAGTGATTAAGTAAGCTAGGCTAATTTTGAAAAAAAAAAAAAAAAGTAGTCCAGCGCATTCTGTTATGTCCTAATTATACAATACCCCTGTCCCACACCCACACACTCCCAGGTGGAAAAAATCTGCTAGTTTCAAGAAACAATTGTGTTCAATCAAAAAAAAAAAAAAATCAACAGAATTAACTATTTGAGCACCTTTTTCTTCCTTGTTCCAAGAATGCAGAACACTTTACCATAGTCCCTTCCTTTGTATCGTTCACCCCCACCAGACCCAGGCTTTCAATTATATTCAGGCTAAATTGCCTGCCTTCCCCTGCCTTTACTCATCATAAAGTCATTTGAATTTGCTCTTGGGGAATTTTCATGCCTAGGACTGACTCTTTTTCCCTATCTCCAGAATCTATGGTTCTCATTATTAAAAACTCAGTTTGAGGCCATTCCTCCTGGGGCTGCTCATTACATTAGATAGGGGATGTGTGGGGCTCTCCTTCTGTCAGTCCTAACCATCTCTTCTACTGCATTCATGATATGTGAGTGCATTTTTGTTCCTAATATTTTTGTGTGTGTGCATTCTCTTAAAATACCCAGAGCTAAAGCCTCAAAGCATAATGATATCCCCTCTCCAAAATGTTTATTAAGTTGAATGATACTAACTTTAATCACAGAAACAGCAAACAGACATGGTCTGCCTTCCTATGTGCATGTTTTGTATGAGTTTCAGAAACATTTCACACAACAAAAATATTATTTCTATTGCCACCTTGTAAAATGAGATTGTGTCCTGAAACAATATTAAAATCACAATCCCAGGAAACTCATCATTTCCCAATAATAAAATGTATTGGCTTTAAGCTGTAGCAAGTCCTGAGAAATTGGTCCATGAAATCAAGGCATAATAATTTAATGAAAATCTATCTAAAAAGAAAAAAGGAAGAAAATCTATCTAAGAGCTTTAAAATATATATGAGTACTAATTATCTGTTACTTGTCCTCTATGGTTGATTTGTTTTAGCTAGCACCTGGGCCTCTTATTTGGCAAATAAAGAAAATGCCAAAAAAAAAAAAAGATTTTTTTTTTCAGTCTTTTTTCCCCCCCCAAATATAGTCTTTCCATACTCTAGAAAGAGTTCCTGTTCATATATGCTATATTTGTGTGAGGCTATTCTCAGTATAATGAGAGGCATCTATTTACTAAGAAATGGTAGCATCTGTCATTTAACAGACAATACTTGTTAAATTATGTCTACCACAATTTATTTTTTGTTTTCATCCTCTAGGTACAAGGTTGGTCCCAAGCAATTACTATTTATTTATTTATTTGTTGGCATTAAGACCGTTTTCAGGACTCCTGCCCTGGATTATGTGTTTGGGCATGTGCACTCTCCATTGCTTTAGGATCTTCCAGTGCTCCCAACTTCTGAACTCTTCCTTGACCCTATTTCACTCTCTCCAGACTTAGCTGTTCTGACCACTATTCTCCCAACCCTCAGCTATGCTTTGTTTTCTTCTCCCCTTTCCTACTCAACCTGTGCTTATTTTACTGACCAATTAATGTTTTATTCCAAGCATACCACACTTGCAATTTACTAAGAATCTCCTGGAACTTCATCTTCAACCTTAAAGCTTGGCTGTTTGGGTGGCAATGAGGTGCAATGGAAAAAAAAAAAAACTAGAGGCAAGAGGAGGAGACTCATTTCCTGTGTGCATGTTTTACGTGAAGTTTAGAAATATTTCATACAACGAAAAGATGATTGCTTTTGCCATCTTGTAAAAAGTGATTGTGTTTTGAAAAAATATTAAAATCACAATCTCAGGAAAGTCATCAGTTATGACACTTATGAGCTGGGTGACCTAAGGCAAGGAATTCATACTCTCTAGGATTATCTCTTTCTTTACACTAAATCAATGGCTTTACTAATGTGTTTCTTTCTTCCTTTTAAGTAGACTTCATTTCTTAGAGCAGTTTTAGGTTCACAGCAAAGTTAAGGAGAAGATACAGGGATTTTCCCTATACATCCTGCTCAAAGGCCTAGGCTTCCCCCTTATCTGCATCCTCCATCAGAGAAGTGCATTTGTCATAACCAATAAACCTACATATCACTATCGACCAAAGTTCTTAGTTTACACCAGGGTTCATTCTTGGTTCTCCACATTCTATGGACTTGGACAAATGTATAATGACATCTATGCAACATTATAGGAGCATACAGAGTAGTTCCACTGCCCTAAAAATCCTCCATTACAAATGTATTTCTTGTCTTTGTTTCTTTTTGCTTTGTTGTTATTTTTATTTTTATTTGTTTTTGGTTTTGGTTTTGGTTTTCTGAAAGAATGACATCTCTCTTTGTTTTTGTTTTAACCAAATCTTCTATTGAATCTGAATGTTTAAAGCAAAAAAGACAATTACTCTATTTAATGAAGAGGTGGAATACCTCAAAACATGTCTCCTGGGATCCACATTGCTATATCACGCCAGACTCCTTCTTTATGCTGGTCAGAGAGATCTCTTTGGACTCATAGGAACATGGTCTGAAAACCACTTCTAACCCTTCTCCACCTGGCTTTCAGTCATGAAACATACCGGGGATGGAGCTGACAATGTGAACCCTGTTCAAAACGGTACCTCTTTAACACATTCTCATGGCAGCTCTTGAGAAGGTTTTAGAAAGTCATTAGTGTTAACACTATGAAAGGCTAATGTCAAGCAGCTCAGCAGACCATCAGATCCATACAGAAGATACTCAAATGTTAACACTATTTTGTGTGCTGGCTAATTCTCCCAACCACCAGCTAATAAGAATCACAACTCTATCAACCTAGTGGGCCCTGGCTTTCCTCTCCTCCCATGCTGCAGAGCTGGAGCCTGTTTCCAATCATCTGTCCTACATCAGCCTTCCTTAGTCCCCAAACTTGGGGATTTCAAGTGAGATGTACGTGCTACTTAGAGACCCAGCTCTACCTATATGATCTGGACTTATCAGTTACAGAAAAATTGTCTTTCCTGTTATAAGAAAAGAAAGCACCAAGACGAGAATACCAAAAGAAAGCCATTTAACAGTTACTCAGAGACATTCAACAACTAAAAATTCATATAGATTTTACTTTTCTTGTTTAGTAAATATAACCTGTGATTCATTTTTAAAAGCATTTGCCTAGACCCCATAGCTTTTGGAAAGTCAAACTTGATGACAGATGCTGCGTACTTATGTATTCCATTCACAGATTTGCTAAGAAACTTGTCCTTATGATATCATGCATTTTGGTATAGTAATTAACCACACAAAAAAACACAGAGAATTTATGAAGAGTTAATATAGACATGTGGGATGGACAATGGCAAATGTTTCATTATGACATGTGCAATAATTCTCATTTCAAGTAAACTGACTAAATGTCATTTTACATAACATTTGAGGTTGAGATGATTGTGGCAGATATACATAATTTTGCTTGATGTATAGCCACAGACAAGTGTCAAAATTAGGAGATCCCGAGAAAAGCTTTACTTTCAAGGCTCAGTACAAGTTTTAATACTACTTTAGTCTTCAATGCCTTATAAGTGAAATGATCAGTCTTGCATTTGTGCTGTCTTCCCCCATTGAAATTAACAGTGACTGTGATAATTACTGAATGTCTATGTTTATACAAAACATACCAAATATAGACATTTGCTAACTATCAACATATATGCCGGCTTTTATAAATGCACTTGGCATGTTTAGCAATTATCACTGAAAGTATTTCCATGAACTTGAGTGTAGATGTTGAGAATTCTATTTAACAAAATAAAAAATACCATCTTGTCATTATTAATGTCTCAGAAACGTGTTTATAATTCAATGAATTCAAAGTAAAGGTAGTTTTTGCCTTGAATACTTTATTCATTTATCTTTAATTTTTATCTTATTTAAAATCTGCCTTAGCCTATTTTGATGACAAAATTTCATTTTGTCAACTTCATAACTATTAAGCTCAAAATATCCTGTATCTGTCACATGATCAGCAAGTCTTTACTCTCTAGAATGTACAAGATGCTTTTTTTTTTTTAATGCTGATTGACAAGCAAAAGGGTAGACCTCAAAAGACTTATTTGCCACTTCACTACACTTTTTCCCCACTTATTCTCCACTCTTCTCTCCTCAGTGAAAGTAGATCTGACATTTATGATCACTTTCTTAATGAGCTGGAGGAGCTGATTGTTGCTGTTTGGTGGTCTATCTTATCACTTATAGGTTCCTTTAGGGCCCACCGCGTACATTTTCTTCACTATGGCCCCTGGTGTTTGCCACAAAGCCAAGTCTTAACAAGTATGCTATTTGAATGAGCCGGTATTTGATTTTATTCATGTGTGTTGGGCCAAACTGACTTTCTAGTGTAGTAAAATCATACTCTGCTTCACATGACTTTTTTTTTTTTTTTTAATTGTGCCGCATGTTTATTTTATGCTCATCGGTATCTGATTTTCCAATACAGTGGCCAAGTTTCATTTCTCCACTTACCGGAGCCATCCTCTGAGGTCCTCATCATTAATTGATATTTATGGAGCATTTGCTAGCATGCCGCTTTACACCGGCCCCTCTGTTTAAAATATTCCTCCCGAAACGGAGGAGTCTATCGTTCACATTAGGCACAGTCCTCCATCAGATGCACAGAAGTTTCAAAACCAGCATTGACTGGCCTCTAATTAATCAATACCGAACATGCCACGGCTCCTCGTTTGGGGCTGGGTGTCTTCTCAGCCCTGACGGGAAGGCCCGGAGGAGCGTTGATTGTAAGATGTTCTGACTACAACTTATGCCGCTTAATAGCCATCACGCGGGAAATTTACGATCCTATATCACACTTTAGGGAAGCTTCTGCAACTTGCCAGCTCACTTTGTTTGCAATAGTCAAAGCCCTGGAGGCATCAGCATTTAACTGTGATTTGAAATTGCTGAAGTGGGCCGTTCCACCAGGCTGGGTGGCCTACACTGCAAGTCTAATAACAGAAGGCGTCTGTTTGGGGGGAAATGGCTAGGCATGCTGTATTTCAGATTATCCTCAGCGAGAAGACCTTAAAGGCCTGAAGCAACGGCTTTTCTCCCTTACCCCAACTCCACCCTCCCCCCCCTTTCTTTTTTTTGAAAATGGAGCACAAAGGCAACCTGAGCTGACCTTGGGCTCAATGTATTTATTCATGGTTTGTTGAACCCTTGGTCAAGTTTCTGTCACTGTTATTAATCATTCAGATTCCAATTGTCAAACAGACAATTGGAACCCTTCTGCACAAAAGCTGAGTAAACAGGGTGCAGTTGGGGGTGGGGGGAGAGGAAGAGAATGAAAACAGAGGATTAAGGCAAATAAAATGGATTAATCCTTGACATGATCATTTATACCGGGACTAGGAGTCCAACAGAAGAGCTGTTGTAGATTATGTGTGTGATTAATTGCTGCTATAGTTTCATCAGTGACAAAATGATTAATAAAGTTTAGGACAAAGGCAAATCCCTTTGGATCTGCATTTAAGTATGTGAAATCTAGCAAGGGCTTCTCATTCAGACCTTGGTTCCCTTGCAAGACATCAAATTTCTAATTCATATTTCTGAAGCCCTAATTAGAAGAGGGCTCCGCCTTTTCAACAGGTCCACCTTCCATTCGCTTGCAAAATAGTAAGGGGTTAGGAACAAGACCCCATTTCTGGAAAGACTTCCCAGCGAGAGGTTTGTTTGTGTTCAACTACCAAGAAGCATAAATACTGCTAGCCAGCAAATTAAGCAATAATCCCTCTAGCCCTTCGTTGCCCAAGGAAGCGATTGTCCATTTCGGTGCAAAATAAGATACCAACAGTAGAGATGGCATGGGAAAATGGAGGGGTACCAGGGAGGATTTAAGCAATATAGCATTTTATTTCAGACGTTTTAATCATACTCTATTTCAATAGGGTATATGTCATCTTGTGATGTCCTTTCATGTACTTCTTACCTGTCAACTCCTTGAGACTCACAATAACAAAACTTTTTGTGGATAAAAAAAAAATCACTTAGAGCATATGCAGGTATATATAAATGTAGGTCCTGAGTCCCTCCCCCAGAGATTTCGGCATCAGCAGATGAGGGGAGAGGGGGACTATGGTAATCTATATCTTAATAAACATCTGCAGGTTGATCTGATGGAGGCACATCTCAAAGAGGCTTCACAAAATGCTGCTTTAAGGCAAAGTATGTTATTATCATTTTTTTTAATAGGTGACGAAACTAAGGATCAGAGGAACTAAGTTAAGATCAACATCAAACTTTGATGTTTTGACCACTGTCCTTTCTTTCTGCACTGAACATTTGGTATGGGAAAAGTCCCAACACAGTCAAGATAGATAGTCACAGAGGAACATGGTATTAAACACTACAACACAGGGCTTTCCAGCCTTGGCTACACATTGAAATCACCTGGAGGGTTTCAAAAATATCGATGCTTATGTCCTACTTTCATATGCTTAATTTTATTTGTCTTGTGAGTGCTTTGTGAAATGGGTATTTTTAAAGATCACCAAGTGATTGAAAGTGGGCATACGTTTTGGTATGAATCGATGAATTTAGACAGTATGCCTACATTGACTCACACATGTCATATGAAATACAAGATGGCTTTCTGTAGTAGAAGAACCTTTTAGTTTTGACAGTTATGTATTTGTGTTATTGTATATTTTTGAAAAAAATGTATTAATAAACCAAACCCTTTATCTGATACATATTCCTTAAGGCAAAGCTAAATTAGGCATTTACATTTCCAAAAAAGTGAACTAATTAAAAATCTATTAACCACTTAATAGTATAACTGTGTGTGGAAGTGGCAAAAAATATGGAAGTAGTAAATAACTCAAATTTAGAGAAAGCTGGGTTAAATTATTATGTATCTAAAAGGGACCCATTTCGTAAATGTAAATAAGTTATTGAGACAACATCTAAGCCCTTAAGTATTTGACTAGTGTATTAACATACTGATAAGTCAACATGTCAGTTACTCAGAGAAGTTAGGTATCAGGTACTAAAGAACATGAAGCATCTGGGATGAAAGAGAAAGACAGAGGCATTATGACAGGGAATGACTAGAAACAGTTTTACTTTCTTTACAAAAATGGGCCACCTAGACATGAATTCAGCATACAGAGATAAGGCAGAGATGCAGAAGGAGACAAGATATTCCTCCAAGTGACTCAGGACTTTAAGAATAGACCTGAGGTGATATTATTGAAAACAATACTGGATATTATCTGAATTCTAAATACAAGAAGATAGCAAAGAAAATCTTAAAAGGCTTAATGGATGAGAAATCGCCTAGTCCAAATAGTATAACATAAAATCACAATCATCACCATGATAATAATAACAGCAGCAATAATATGATATATTACTGGCAAAGGAATATCTGAGAAAGATCAATGATACGAGCATAATATTTAACAGTCTGTCCCAACATATTTTATGAAGTATGTGGTAAAGATAAACATTGAATGCAATGGCAAATGGCATTGGGACAATTAGAAAATAGTAATGTATCTTTAATTTGTCACTTATACCAAAAATAATTTCCAAATGAAATAGAGATATGCATGTAAAGGAAAAAAAGTAAAAATTTTTGAAAAAATGTAATAAAATATAAATATGTATAATATATTTGAATAAAGAAAATTTGTTTTGACGAAATCAGAGACAGAAACCATAATGGAACATGTTGATACATATAAATAATTCAATTCTCATAGGACAGAAGTCGTAACAAATCAAAAAATATAAAAATATTTACAATTTATGTTATAAAATGTTGCTATCTTTGGTATATAAATAGGTCTTATAAATCAGTAAGCAAAAGACAAATATGTCAGTAAGGAAATGGTCAATAGACACTAACATGCAGTTCTTAGAGAAAAATGATATTTATTAAACATAAAAAATGCAAGTAATGAAATGTAAATTAGATAATGATAAATACATCTTTATATGCTTGCCAAAAATATTGAATTATATATAGGTTGTAAGTACTAAAAATAATTTTGGCAAACTATTGGACAATAAATAACAAAAGCATAATTTTATAAGACCTTTGCTCTAACAGTTCTACTTTTAAGAATTGATCAGAGGAAGAAACAAATATTGACTAGAACAAAAATTTAGCTCTAGTATTGTTTATTTCCACATTAGATGGAGGATAGCAGTCTAAGATCAGGGAGCCAGCATGGTCAAAGTCTGGTGAGAGCTCTCTTCCTCCTGGCTCGTCAATGATCTCCTCCTTGCTGTGTCCTCACATTGGGGAGAAAGAGGCTCTGGTATGTCTTCCTCTTCTATAAGGGCATTAATTCCATCATGAGTGCTCCACTCTTATGACCTCATTCATCTTAATACCATCACACCAGGGGCAAAGGGTTGGGGGTGGTGATTAGGATTTCAAATATATAAATTAGGGGAGGGTGATAGATTCAGTCTATAGTAATGTGGTAAAAAATAAATATGAGGGGACTCAATGAACCAAGAATGACAAAACATTGATATTGCTAAACTTGGGCTTGAGACACAGTTGGGCTCATTGTATTAATTTCTCTCCTTTTTTATATGTTTAAATGTTTTCATATATGAGTGCATTTTTTAAATTTATGTGGTAGGATAATATGCAATGACATAGAAAAGATTTTCAATGTATTTAACTAAAGAAGCAAGCTAAAGAAACTTACACTGAGGGATGCCTGGATGGTTAAGTTCGTTAAGCATCTGCCCTCGGCTCAGGTCATGATCCCAGGATCCCTGGATCAAGCCCTGCATCAGGCTCTCTGCTCAGTGGAGAGTCTGCTTCTCCCTCTCCCTCTGCTGTTCCCCCTGCTTGTGCGCACGCTCTCTCTCTCTCTCTCTCGCTCTCTCTCTCTCTCTCTCAAATAAATAAATAAAATCTAAAAAAAAAAAAACTTACACTGATCAAATCTGAAATTTTGGAGCAAAAAATAGCAAATATTTTTGTGGCCTGTAGAGGCGGAAAAATATCTCTTAAGATAAAATGCCAAGAGTTTCAAAAATTATAACATTAGGGTTACATATAATTTTTAAAATAATCCATATCTTCCTCAAAAGACATGTGTTACATTTGTAATATGCAAACATGTTATAAAAATAATGTTTAACATCAATTTTTCACCTTGACATTTAAAAATATAAATTTCCTTTAAGTGGTCAATTATTTTTTGGCATTTATTAAGCATGTAAGGTGTGTCAGGCCTTGTGCTTGGAACTGTAGATAAAAAGGTAAATATGACATAACCTGCTGTCCTCATCACATTCACAGGGAAATTAGGTATACAAATAAATAATTTTATCATTATAAATGCTATCATACCACGGTACTTAGATGGCTATGAGAACCCATAGAGAAAAAGGACATCATTTTGTTTTTACTTTAGGTTTCCTAAAAAGCAAACGAGAAAAAGCTACCAACTACTACTAGTGAACTACAAGATTTCTTGTCATGAGCAGGTTTAAGTGTTAAGTAGATCTTCTTATAGTCATTTCTTGTGAGCTGGCCCCTCCATTTCTTCTTGATTCCTTGAAAGGTTCCATTAAGCCCAGAGACCAACTAGTTATCTCAGGCAAGTGGAGATACTTCCAAGTATATGGGAATTAGTATGAGCCTTGATTGAGTCCTTCTATATTGGAATATCTATAGTGACCCTACATTCCTTATAGTTGTTTTTAGAAGGAAATGAAATGAATCCAGGTTTATTAAACCTTACCAAAAGCAAGAGTACTTGCTCAAGGCTAAGAGGTACACTGCCCATTACAGTACGACTAGGCCATAGAATACATGAAATATAAGTGCACATTGCACTGTGCTGTAACTGTAAAATATTCTCCAAGTTTTGAAATGTTTTATATATATATAAAACTGTTTTATATATTTTATATATTGCATATATTTTATATATTTATATATATATAACTAAGTTTTGTATATTTATATATATTACATATATAAAATATATATTTATATATATTATTTATATATTTATATATTATATATTTATTATATATAGATATGAATATATAATATATTTCATATATTTTATATATATTCATATCTATATATATAAACATATATATAACTTTTTAAGTGGGAGCTACTAGGAAATTTAAAATTACATGTGTGGCTTACATGTGTGACTTCACATGATAGTTCTATTGCATTACACCACTGGATTAAAAGCTTCAAGTAGATGAGCAGCAAAGGTACCTCAGGTGCTGACATTTTTTAAGTATTTTATTACATCTTCATAACAATTCTGTCTGGTGAGGATGGCATTTTATAGATGGGAAACCATTAATACTTGGCCCATCAGCTCACTTCCCGAGTTCACTGAAAAGCATTAGACAACTCATCTTATTTGTTTAGTTAAGTATTGTTTTTATACTTAAATACTGTGTGGGAGTGGGAAATATACACCATTAGATCACTTGGCATGTTGCTTTGGTCTTCATATTCTCCCTGTGATAAGGAACATGCTCATAAACAAGAAAACTCATCAGTTCAAATACTCATTCTCTCCAAATCACTCTCTTACACACACACATAGGTATCTCTCTTACACACACATAACACCTCTTAAGAATTCTCTGTCTTTTCAAATAGTCTTTTAAAACAATAGAATACAGTTGTCCTATTTCTAGAGAAAATGTCAATTATAATAAACATGTGATGCATACTCATAAAATAAATTTTAAAGATGAAAATATAAAAATATAAAGTATTGAATTTTACAACCGAAGGAAAATTTGATGTCTTCTAGTCCAGAAGCTGCTTCTTCTCTGCCCCAACCACTGCCTTCCCCCAGCTATGGAACCTTTCTTCAAACCAGCTTTCAGAAGGAATGTCAGTATCGGACACAGATAAAAATCTGCAGTTCTGGTGGATGCAAGGATGATTTTCCGGGAATATTTCTCCCTCCACTTCCCTCTTCAACTCCTGGGGCAACTCTGGATTTTCAGTTTAAAACAGAAACTCAGGCCCAGAGAAGTCAATTTCAGAAACAGTACTTGATTTAACAGCACTGAAGATGGCACTTTCCATACCATCAGGTGCATTTCCAGAACTAATCCGACACTTGACTGAGAATAGCAAGGATACACCTTCATTCTAAGAAGAGAATCAAATAAGGATCTTTCTTGGTTATGTAACCTCAGGAGACAGGGTAGATAAAATTGCCTCAAGAGAGAAACCAACCCGAACAAGTCAAATTAATAGGACTTTATCCACTTACTTCAAAATTTCACAATAATACTGTCTTGGCTTCCAGAATTAACTTTTACATTCTGAAAAGGCCAAATGCTGTTTTATTTCAAGTTTGAGACATATTTTTTCTTTTGGAGCTAAGTGACACACTGGGCCTCCCCCCCACCCTCCCCTCTGGTCTTTACTTCTTAAGAAAAACACACCATGGCCAGCCTGCTTTCATTTCACCGTCAAATTCTTCAAGTTTAGGATGGTCACATCTGGTAATCACAGATGGCTATCACTGAAGGCAGTGAGGAAAGTGGAGACCTCCTTAGGTTTTCAGCTATTCCATGTGTTTGTTGTATTAGCCCTAATAACATTCCCTCTTTGCTTACAAATAAAGCTCAGCCACCTAACCTTTTCGGGGAACTTACTCTCATTCCTCAGAAATCAATGATCAAGAAGACATCAGCATTTGGTTCAGAATGAATACATGTCACTCTACTCTGAAGAAAACTCAATGTTTACATTTTTATCTGTTGATATTTTAATTAACAATATAAGTGCAATGTTTGCCCTGCGAGTTCAATGGGAAAAACTCTGCAAATAAACAGCAGTTCCCTCTTGGACAATCACTCTGTAAATTAGCTTACTTTGTCAATAAAGTGCATGCCTATCAGGCTCTTCAAAGCAGCAGGGGTAAGGATGTTCATTTACTTAAGCAGTAGGTTCTACCATTAGCGTTTGTGATTGGTGTTAATTAGAACTGTGTGTGCATGTCTCTCCACCACAGAGCCCACATTTTCAAAATCCTAGTAACAATCAAGCTATTAATAAATTAAGTACCCGTATTTGTTTTTGTTCTTTTTTAATCTAATTGGAACTTTCTGAGCAATACCAACTTGATAAGCATTTGAGAACCAGTTTCTCAGTACTATGATGACTTGACTTATGCTTGACTTTTATTTTTTAGAAGAGCTTATATAGGTATTTAACATTTCTGTTGGACTTTTTTACAATGGGTACAGTTGGGAATCCTATGTATTTTGATTATTTGAGGCAAAAGCTTATTTATTTATTTTTAACCTTTCTTTTTGCATTAAAGGGGCTTTGATTAAAAAAAAAAATGTTCTATTGTCTCAAAACCAAGCATTGAAAGCATGTAAATTAGCCTTACAGGCATTCAAAAGAATTCAGAGGGTGTTAGGAGGTATCTAAGTGGGTATTAATGTTATGTGAACAAAGTTAAGTAGTTAGAGCCATTATGTAGGTAACTGAGATGATGTAAGTAGAGACATACATGGGGAGCTCTGCCATCCAGTGGGGAAGAGCGTATTTCCCTTGGACCAGCAATATCCAGACTGGCTAGATTATTTTCAGCTCTCTATCTCACTTTGCCTCAGGAGATACAACCTAAGTGTTTCTTAGTTACCGTGAAACTGGACATCAAGTAAGCCAATGCAACTCAAAGCCATTTGCAATAGTGCTAACATTACAATAAGGAAAAGAAAAAAGTGGTTTATATATCGCTCTGTTGGAATTTTTTTTTTTTTTTTTAATCAACCAGCACGTACTTCTCTGAAGAAGTTCAGCAACATCTTAGTCCGGCTTTATGCTTTGTATATAGACCTTTGAGAGAAAAAAAAAAAAAAAAAATTAAAGATTTATTTTTTTATTTTTTAGAGTGAGTGTGCATGAGGAGAGGGCAGGGATATAAGGAAAGGGAATCCTCAAGCAGATTCCCACTGAGCACAGAGCCTGATGTGAGGTTTCGGTATGGGACCCTGAGATCATGACCAGAGCTCAAACTAAGGTGAACGTTCAACCAACCTAGCCACACAGATGCCCCCATATTAAAGAAAATTTAAAAACCTATGCTCGTTGAAAAATTCCCAATTGATCAAGTAGGAAAATCACAATTGTTGTTTTGCAGTAGTTTATTTTTGGCTTCAATATCACCAATCACCCAGTGGACTATTTATTTCTTAACATCTGTCTTGGTGATTTAATTCTTGGATATCTAAGGATCAATTGTGCCTGTGCTTGTGAGTTCCTACATCTTTATGGGTGTATTTTTTAATGATTAGAAAAGCCAAAATAAATCTTACAAAAACACTTTTAAAACAATTACACTGTAGTATCTAATTTTTTTAAAAATATTTATGACATTTAGCTTTAGACAATGGAGTTTGTTGTGTTAATAAATTTTAGCCTCATTAGCTCCTGATTATTTTGTGTTCTTGAATTCATGCTCCTCTGTTGGTGGCATCCCATAGTTCTATGGTAACCATGTGATATGTTACCAAAGGATTATTACAGTTGGAAGAAGAATAATCACAAGTTGAGGACACTTGCAGTAACATGAAATGGAAACTAGGAATGTCCAACATGCGTGCACATTGAATTTGTTTCTAAGCTATGTGCTCTGGCACAAAAGGAAAAGAATTTCTCTACATGTCAACAGATACTTTGTATTTCTACATTCTTTGTGTGTGGCAAGTCTATGTTTAAGGTGGTTTTATTTTTTATTTAATTATGTTGAAGTCTGTATATGCAGGGACTCCAGAAAAGTAGAATGTTTCCTATTCCACATTACATTTTTCTTCTTTCCTAGATTTTAAATAGTGTCTTATTACAAGGGAGAAATTTCTCATAGAGACACAACATAAACTCTACTTAATTGGAAATTAAGATATTCAGTAAATTAAATTTCTAATGAAAATGTTTTGTGTTGTGAGGATACAACCAGATTAATTTTCCTATTGCTAGCTACTTAGAATTTTCAGGCTATATCTATATTCTTCTTTAAAAAAAAAAAAAAATTAAAGGCAGTGTTTTAAAAGAAAACCAGCCAGTTATTTTAAAATGTGTGATTTCCTTTTCTTAAAAAGGCCAATTCTTTTTAAAACAATAAGCAATTTCATGGATGGTATACTTATGATAACAATAAAAGATTTTAAGTTTATATGTATCTTAAAGGTTTCATGAAAAGAGAGAGAAAAAAAAAAGAAAGAAAGAGAAATAGAGAAGCTGCTTAGGTCCACTGAGAATAGGTGTACTTCTATATAATATCAGAGATTTGCAGGTTTTTCCTGGCCTGAGGCATAGGAAAGATAAAGCATTGATTTGGTTTTAAAGGATTTTGTAAGCAAATGTATACAAAGTGTTTATAAAGGCCCTTGGAGTATGTTGGGAAAACATACTGCAAAGATACTACTGAATTTATAAAAATAGCCACTAATAGTAGTCAAGATCACAGTATTCCTATTTATTGTAAAATTATAAATTCTATTTTTATATTGTACAAAATATATGTATAGCCCCAATGACATGGTGTGGATCCAAGAGTTGCTCATATTTGCAAGCCTAAATGCGTATTCCTTCACTGTAGTGAAGGTACATCTGAGTCACATGGCCTTTGGGATGAGGGAACATCTACCTTCATTTTTTTTTTCCTACCTTCACTTTTAATTTGGTATCCACTAGTATGCAGATATTTCTTTCCTTGATTTTTAAGGAATGTGAGTTTTCTAAATCGAAGCAAACTCTGGCAGTGCCTTGCTTATATCCTTGCACCCCACCGATCATTCGGAGCCTGAGACTTGGCCTTAGAACTGTCACCACCAGAGACTCTTAGCCTGAAAGATCTCTGTATTTTAAAGTCCAGCTCTGCCTATATGCAAGGCAGGCAGCAAGTGCCAGGGTCCTCAAGCTTCCGGGAAGCAGGGCTCCATGAAGGACTGAAGGGAACTGATTGACAGGGAGCTCTCTTCTGTTATCCCTTAAGAGAAAGAACTCTGAGGCCTGTGTCCTCCACTGTTGCGTAGAGTCTCCCACGGGATTCTGCTCCGGTTGCTCACAATGGCCGTCTGTTATTGTAGACTTATTGGCCTCCTGCCCTTTCCTGTCTTACTTCCCTACTTCTCTACCACTGATTCCTGCAATCATGTCTCAATAGACTGTGTAAAAAATAATTCTTCTTTTAGGATCTGCTTCTAGGAAAGCCCAATATGAGTCATACATTTTTTTTTTAATTTCGGTATGTATCCATGCAGTTAAAAAATTCATAGGTTATATTTTATAAGAAAAAATAATTATCTATATTACCCTTGTTCCCCCAACAGTAAGACACTTAATAGGAATGGGCAAGAGGAGTCCTTGTCTTGTTCCATATGTTCCTGAGTCACCTGTGTCTCAAACACACAAAGAAATAAGTTGATTAAAAAGAGATGTTTTTACTCTCAGGTTGTGGCATTTAATGCTAGCACAGGGCCCACCCTTAATATCATAGTTCAGATCCCACTGAAGTGCCTGTTCACATCTCTTGCCTGAAGTCTTGAAATAAAAGGCAATTGTGTTCAAATGCTCTGAAGGTTGTAGGTTTTGTTACAGTTGATGTTGAAAATGGACACTGCTTCAGAGGACAGAGAGGTTCTGAGCATGAAGCACTTAAATAAAAGACAAATTAATTAACTTGTCAAGTCCTTTCTCTCAGCATAAATGTAATAGATTCCTGAATGATGAAATATTATTTCCCAGTAGGGCTAAATATCTATTTCTTGTTCTCTCTCTGTTCCAATTTGTGGTCCTGAGATATTCATGAATTAGCATGGTGTTCACCACAGTTACACATAGAAAATGAAGAATTTTTGGAATTATTAAACAATTTAGAGTTCTTATTAAGTTTGTATATGTTATGCAAATCTATACAAGTACATTTGAAGTGTAATACAGTCTGATTAATTTTTACATTGTCTACCAGATATACAATGCTGAAATTATATTTTTATAAAATTATCTAAAATCATTAAGTTAAATTTCAAAAAAGTAAATAAGCATTTCAGTTTTATTTGACCAATTTGTTTTAAAATTATAGCATTTATCAATTCCAATTTACTTTCAATTTTTAATTTTTAATAAATATTTGAAGTTTTATAATAAAATAACCTAGAGAACATGAAAAATGCTTCCAATTTAGCATACACTTCCATTAGCTTACATTTTTAGTAAAATTATATTCAAATTTTGCAAAAAATGTTATTCAATTACTTTTTCTATAGTTGAGATAATATATGAGTCAGTATTGGGATAGAAATAAAAAATATTACATTAGCACTCAAGGGGAAAAGTGGCAGAAAGTTTAAAAAGTTGACAAATTTTCAATGCAGTGATCTAGTTAAATTTTGAAAGTAAGTAGACTTCTGTCAAACAAGACCCAAGAATTCATGATAAGGGCATTACACAGTCTTTACTTAATAAATGTTTAATTACTGCTCAAAACAGGGAAAATGAACAAGAAAATCATTTTTATCTGTTTAGCAACATGAACAGATTTGAATTTTCATATGCTTTACTAAGTAAAATTTTAAATACTTATAAATACAATGAGAGTAATAAAAGGATTATTCACATCAAATGCATAATTCAGAAGCAACAATTATATCTCCTTCCTGCCCATTAGAAGCTAAAGGAAACTGTATCCACAAAATTACCAAATTGGACAAGAAGTCCAGTGATACTGGAGCTGTATCAAGCTTATAATTGGTAGTTCAAGAATGCAGTCATCACATTTCTCTGATAGTGCAGGAAAAGTTTTCTAGTGAAACAAAATGCAATTCAAATCAGGAATTACAATTTTCCATTGATTTAAGATGTCAGAAAAGGATTTGATTTTACCCCAAATTATTTCAAATGGATAAAGAAAATTTAGAAAGTAGCTTTTACATTCTTTTTTTAAAAAGATTTTATTTATTTATTTATTTAGTCAGAAAGAGAGAGTGAGTGAGCACAAGCAGGCAAAGTGGCAGGCAGAGGCAGAGGAAGAAGCAGGCTCCCTGCCGAGCAAGGAGACTGATGTGGGACTCGATCATGACCCAAGTGGAAAGCAGTGGCTCAACTGACTGAGCCACCTAGGCGTTCCTAGATTTTCCATTCTAATTTCAAAGACAAAATATTTAGATATTACAAAATATTTGACCAAAGATTAGCTTTTGCAAAAAATTCGTTTATGATTAGAAGCACTTTGAGTTCTCAATTAAAAGAATACAAAATATCACTTGCACACACATACATACACATTCACCACATGAATCATTAGAACTAAAAAAAGGCTTGATAAAGAGCAATGAATATTATTTAGCAAAGACAAGGAAATATTTGATATAAAACATTTGTTTGATTGGTTAAAAGAATATTATATGTCCAATATTTAGCCAACCATAATGAAATTTTACACAAAATAGACAATGGAAATGTTGAAAAATATACTTAATTAATAGAAATATTTTGAAATATGATGCTAACAAGGCCAAACATCTAAAACTATTTAAAAACTTATGATGATCTAGAATAGTAAATTTAAAATGTGAATAATAACTTAATAGATAATAAAATGAGAGATTAAGTCATACAACAAATTTTTTTAAAATATTTTATTTATTTGAGAGCAAGAGCGATCAAGAGATAGAGAGAGGGAGAACACATGAGTGGGTATGGGGAAAGAGAAGGAAAAGAAGTTTCCTGGGTAGGTTACCTGATGCAGCACTTGATCCCAGGATTCTGGGATCATGACTGAGCTAAAGGCAGATGCTTAACCCACTGAGCCACCCAGTCACCCCTATACAACAAATTTTTAATCAAAAGTAAGCATTATTTAAGAAAATTTTAAAATAAACATTATTCTTGGAGATTTTTATCATAGAAAAAAGTCATGTTCAGGGCAACTGCGTGGCTCACTTTTTTAGGTTTTGGCCTTGAGTTAAAACATTGTCGAATGCTTTTAATAAGGCAACTAACATGGCCAGTAAAGAACGAGTCATAAAAGCCAGAATTTTGACTTAAAGTCCAGAGCCATTCTTTGTGCAAGGCATGGCACATAGTTAGAATTGGTTACTAAGAAACATGGCCTTAACTGTGAATAATCTTTGAAGCAATTTAAGTAGTAAATATGGTATTTTCTAGATCTGCTGTGAGATGGAAAATGTTGATGAGACATTTTTCAAATTCAGCCATACTAAAACTCCTGGACAATTGACAAAACTAAATTATGTTAAAGCATTAACAATTAATTTAGATAATACATGAAATTTACTAAAAAATAACAGTTGTGAAACAAGAGTCTATCTTTAAATAAAGAAATATATCAGGATCTTTAGGAAAAAAATGAAATTAATTTGGAATTATCACTCTCCACACTTTTTGATGATTGTGAATAGTGCTACCAAAGGATTTGCAAGAAGGCCTAAATAGATCTGAATTTGGTAATATCACTTGTTAATACAGTATTTTTCCTTCAGCTGAAAAAAAATCAAACTTAAAAAAATCAAAAATTAAAAGAAACTGAAATATGCAACATAAGCGGCTCTGCCCATACATACAGATAATGTCTGTGGATGCTTTGGCACTACAAAGACAGAGTTGAGAGGCTGCCAAGAGACCAAATGTCCCTCAAAGTTTAAGCTATAGACAGTTTGTGTTTTTACAAAAAGATGTGCTTCAACCTCTGACGTAGGGAGTGCTTAAAGAGACAGTCATCTTTGATGTTTTGCCCAGTTTTAGTCATAAAGCCATAGCTTTGCACCTATTTTTCAACTTTTTTTTTTTATTATAGAGTTAGGTTTTTTCAAAGAGAGGATAGTCAATTTAATAATTTTGTTAGCTTGATTTATAACTTTTAGACATTTAATCAAATAGTACATGGCCTTCATTTGTACCCCTCACTCAGGACGTGCCAGTATATGAATTAGACTTGTCCTTTAGTTTCCCAGATATCTTCTCCAAGGCTTCCCACCAGTATCATTTTCTGGAACATCCTTGTAAACATACATAGATGTGTGCACACAAAAGGAAAACAAAGTTGCATTTATTCTCCTAGCTTGCCGTTAATATCATCTAAAAAGACTCACAGCATCTCCTTCACCTTCTTCCCAACTGAAGATGAACAGAGCCTCAAAGATGATGGCCATGGGAGCTACAGATGCTAGTGAGACAGGTTGCTACATTGTGTCCCAATGTATGCTACCAGGTAAACTAGTTTGTCTCTCTGACCTTCATACGGTTTATCTGTATCTATATTGTAAGATATCTATGTCTTCATTTTTGTTAGAATTATTTCTGTATTTTTTAAATGATTGATAAGGCTTTCAGGGGCAATAGATATTACTTCACTCTTTGGAGTGTGATAATGAGTGTGGGGGCATAAGTCTGAAGGTAGAAGCCACGAGAGGGATGAATTGGTTTGCACAATTAGTGAAGAAAAGGGGAAATCAGTGGAAGTACCCAGATCAGAGGAAATTAGAGCCAGAGAGTCGCATGTCTGAAAGAACAGCAGGGAAAACCTGACTGGCTCTCACTTCCAAGGCTCCTCACTTCCAATTCCTACCCAGTGGGAAAAAGGAAGACAAGATTACATGATACCGCATGGAAGTCTTTAAGTTTTAGGGAGTAAAGCGTGGGATTAAACCCTTCCTCCATTTCTACCACATAATTTTAAACAAAAAACTATAGATTTCACTTATATTTCTGGTGAGAGAAACTCTTCCTAGCAAATACCAAGAGAAGTTTTGGTACTGCCTGGATTTGAAGCAGAATAAAATTGGACCCAGCATGTGGGTACAGCTGACATCTGGATTGCTTTTCTTACATGTTTTGCTTTCCCAAACCTGTGGTTTCAGACCACAAGAGAATGTGTCTTAATTTTCCTATTTCTCCAATTCTAAAAAGGTGCTTTGGTTGCAATTATGCAACCATTAATTATGGAAATCTTATTAGGTGAACCAGTTTCTAAGTTCCAGAAGATGTAACTAGCGAAGTTGACTTTTTGTACATACCAAGGATGTAGTGAAGAAATATGAATTTTTAAGTTAGATGATACCCAAGCTCTATCTCCCTTTAGTTAAAATAGAGACACAAGTATTAGCCATTCTCTAATTTAGTACAATGATGAGGTTAAAAACTCCATTGTGATAAAGGAGTATCCCTAAGCATCTAATTCCCAGGAATTGGCTTACATAACTGAAAAGACTCTCACTTATTTTGTAATTTCTGTTCCTTTACAATATACTAATAAGTACCACTTTGGAAGAATCATACACGACTCATTTTAGTCTTTGCAATGAATTGAAACTGAGGTATTATGAAATCCTTGCAAGGATTCCTCATGTTTGAATTTGATGCTCTCAGTGTTTAAATGACACCCCTTGAAAAGATTCATACCGTTTTTGAAAAAAAAAAAAAAAAAAAAGACCAATTTCAGCTCTGTGAAGAGAATATGGAGAAATTAATTCCTCTGCAAGACATCTTGAAATGCAAGATTGGTTTATAGAAACAGATCGTGTAGCGCGATCTTATTTCTATTCCACTAACCTTTTTTTCTGTAACTTGGATTGTTTTTGATAGAACACTCTGTTGATGGAAATGCAAACATCCAAGGAAAAATAGATTTTTTTTAATGATCAGAAAGAACAGCTTTCCCATAAAATATGGGGTTCACTGAATCTCCAGACACACAGAATTTTTTTTTTACTATATGTGAATTTTTTATGAACCAGCATTCAGTAAAGAGGTTCCATGGGCCTAAAGGGAACATAATGTGTCAGATTATATTGATTGAGTGAGAGGTATAATGGTAATAATGATAGCTAAAATTTATTTTGTATTTTTTCTTTTAAAAAGCTCGAAGTATTTCTCGTATATGCAGCTTTCTTTTTCACCCTGGAGAAGGAGTATTTTCAGAAGGAAGCTGACCCATCAGGAGGCCATAGGGAAATAGTTTCATTACCCTTTAGTGCCAGGCTGTATAAGAAGGATATTTATCTTTCTGGGGCCTGAGATGAGGTGTAACATACGTAGTCATTCTGATCATATAGCCTTGAAATCCCTGGGGCCCCATTTCATGCTCTGCAAGTAATTGAAGTAAAAACACAGAGAGTATATAAATATGGAAATTCTGCTAGGACATTTCCTCCTTTTGTAGAATTCCCAAGGTTCACTTTTCTTACTCCTGATGATCTATTTTCATTGCTTTTTTTTGGGGGGGGGTGGTTTGTAGGTGATACTAGACTAAGGACATGTGTGCTAGCCAGGGTCCACAATTGGGTGCAGTCTGGGCAGTAGGAAAAAGGCAGGTGTATAGCCAAAAAAGTATAATATTTAAAATGGACAGTACAGTATTTCTAAAATAATCAACTACTGAGATGAGGAAACAAACTAAATAAAGGGAGGTGACTGACAACATCAATCAAATCTCTAGTGTTCAAAGGAAAATGAATAAAATTCTCCTTCCTCTCTCCTTGACAGTTCAAAAGGGCAAGACTTTGATGGAAAATCATGAACCCTATTAGCTCTTATTACATTTGAGCTGAACCACCGATAAGGGATAAATTAAAGTCCTTTCCATTTTTTCAGAGTAAAGTAGGAAAAGGTCTAAAGTAGGAAATTTGTCTCCATTCCTTCAGTTCTTTCCAAGTTCTGGCTGTCACATTCTTACTGACATACCATTCCAAAAGGGCTGCTACTTTTCTTCCCTAGAGGTAGAGTTATTAATTACATTAATTTGTTTGCCTTTGTCACTTTTGATTCTAAATGAGTAAATAAAGAACTTTTCCTTAATAAAGAAGTAATTTTGTACAACCCTAGGACTAGAATCTTTTCTAGACTATTCCTGACATCTAGCCCCTTGCCTCTGAGTGAAGACCTCCAGGGATTAGCATTCTCTCCAGCACAAGGAAGTTATATTAATTACTAGAACATTCCTACTGTTCATATTTAAACATTCTTTATTACAATAAACTACTGCCTGCCTTCCTCTCTATTATAACCACTTGTCCTACTTTTGCCCCCTAAAGCAACACAGGTTAAAATGAGTCATTCCTTGCGACAGTCATTTTCATATCTGAGGAGAGCAACTTCATCATTCTTCAAATTCATCTCTTTTTCAATAGAATGTATCTCTGAAGAACAAAAATAAGGTGAACCCCATTAATTTTGAATTAAAGTTTGGAAAAGATAACTAGATCAGACATATATCAAAAGGCTTTAAGAGAAGTGGGAGGTGATCTAAGAGTCAGCATGAGGCAGGGAGAAGACTCCAATATCCAGCCATTTCTGTATTGCCATGAACAAGTTTCTTTTCCTCATGAATTACTTTTTGAATAGTATTTATAAATGAAGAATATTGGGTTAGATAATGATCTTGTCTCCCAGTTCTAAATGTCCTATTCTCACTGCATGTTTTGGAAAGAAAACCCAATATTAGTCTTACTGCTCCCTTGAAATTCTGTGGGTAGGTGGTAGTTTTAATCCACACATTTCAGGTAAATTCTGAAGCATATAGTGAACTGAAGATGAATGCCTGGAACAAACTATACTAGGGTCTTAGAGACTCACAAGCCCAAAAATGAGTAACAGAAAACACCCTAGTTTTGTAAATTTCCTGGAGTTTTTATGAAAATGTGACAAAGCTTATTAAACAGGTTTTTCTTCTGTGAAGTCTATCAAATCCCAGTGTGGTTTCTTTAAGATAACATACCTTCTTATGTTATTAAATACTCTATGTTGGTTGTTTTGTGGGAGAAGGGCAAATTAGATTTTTAATCCTTTCTTATGTAAGGACTGGATCTAGTTTATCTTGCTAAAGGTTCAGTGTAGTGCCATGGTTTGAGTAAGGCCAGGTCTGAACAGTAGCTAGAGCTCCTTATAGAGATGAAATGTTGATTAAGGTAATGGAGGCACAGACTTATTAATTTAATAAAGTTCAATAAAACAAATAAAAATAAATATTATATTTTAAAGCAGCCACTAATACTTGTAAATCCAGTATGGAACTGAAGTCTTCTAATGCAAATTTAGCTTTTGCTATTACAGTAATAGGCAGCTGCCTGGAATCTATATATAATTCATTATTCTTCATTATACAATTATTTGTGTCATTTGAGATAATACTTTGGCATTTTGAAATTTAAAATTCATTTGGACTAATCAGCTGAAGTTACAGTTGTGAATATTTTTGATTCAGAAAAACAAATTGATGGGCAAAATATGTCTTCTTCCCCTTCTGAGGAAACACTGTTGCAAGGTTGAGAGAGAATAAAGTAGCATTGTGGTCTCCAACTGGATACTCTAGTATCTCTTGATAAGACTCATTTCCAGATTTCTGTGTGTGTGTGTGTGTGTGCATGTGTGTGTTATTTCTCTCTGCTACTTTCCTACAGCACTACTAATAATCTCATGAATACTGCACAGATGTTTTCTCCATTCTGTGGCATACTTATTTTTCAAGTGGCTTCTGAGAGCAGATGTTCCCATGTGTCTTTGTAACTTCTTTTCAGTTGATGCTTTTGCAACATTAAAAAAAAAAAAAAGTGTAGGAGTAGAGAAAAGGAATACTAAACACCAATTATAGAAGGGAAATAAAGACCAATGTATGGTTAACTATCTTATTGTAAAAGAATCCATTTAATTCAGTTGAATTTAATAAGTATTTTTGGAAACCTATGTATAAGGCCCTTGGCTCAGTTCTGGGATGGTTCAAAGTAGACAGATGTCACATAGGTTGGAGGAAGGATATTTGCAAAACAAGAACACATTCACAAGACATATATGAGAGCTGGTATCTCAGGCAGAAGGCAAAAATAAAGTACGAATGTTTAGAACATATGCAAAGAAAAGTAAAATTATCAGCAGAATCTGGGTATTGCCTCATGTGGTGGAATAATTGGGAATTTAGATTCAGGAGGTGGTTTAAGGCTAGAGTATAAAGAACCATGAACAACAGAGTGAGGAGTTTGTGATTAAGTGGATTTGTACTGGTGAATGTTTTTGAGTAGAGGAATAATACAATCAGAGCCATGTATTTTGGAAGATTATTTTGGCAGCTATGTATAAAAAAGATTGTGGAAAACAAAGACAACACAGATAAGAAACCACAGCTATTCATTCTACTAGTGATGAAATAATAAGGTAGGATATAATCTGCAAAAATGAGAGAGTTGTAGATGTGAAGATATTGAGGTAAGAGAATCATTGTTTATAGAATGTTACTTTTGTTCCTTTCTCTCCCAAAAGGTGTGAGTTAGAAACACAAAGGAAATAGTGTCATTAGTAGAAATTGGGATGTAAAAAATGATCATGCAACATTAGAGATTATGAGTTTGATTTGATTGTAATATATTCAGTTGTTTATGTCCAATCGGCATGCCTATCTGGTCTCAGGAATAAAGTTGCAAGCTAGCAATAGATACATAATGTGGCTGTCTATATAGAACTGAATAGTTACCAGGAAAGAGGCTGAGAAAGACTGGGAAAAGGGACCCAAATAAGTCCTTGACAATTAGTGTGGTACTGATAAGAGAATCGAGGAAGAAGAGCTATTTAGGTGACTGAAGACTATAAGTTCAATGAAATAACACGAAAAGCCTGAATAATCAAAGTTGAACAATAGGTCCCAAAAGAAAGGAGAATCTACCTAATTCCATTTGGTAGGTAGTTTGAGGAATAAACAAAGATTAAAGGATTTGGCTGTGAAAAGGTTTTGATAACAAATACTGGGTTAAATATTGGTTGGTGGCTGGACTTAGAAATGAGAGCCTCAGTATACACTGTAATTAGGTAATGTCTTACGGATAGAGAAGTTTTATTTTTGTTTTGGTTTGTTTTTTTAATAATGAGACTTGATAAAGAAAATTTGTTTTACATGAAACACTAGGTGTTAGCTTATTTTTGGGTACTGAAAATATTAAAAAAAATTTGAGTAGAATCTATATTATGCTCAATAAATTTCTCTACTTTTTCAGTAGTCATGCCTGCAAGAGGCTGAGAGGCTGTTACATCAACGAGATGGGCCTGGGCTCCCACGTTTGGTGCCAGGAACTGCATAATTTCCCACTGTCCTCCTTGCAAGATAGCCTCATTGCAAACCTCAACCAGACTTCTTCTCTGTTATTCTGTCACTCCTCTGTATCAGGAGGTGACCTCTTTTTCCTACTATCCTAATTTTGCCTAATTATAATAATATTATAACATGACAAGGACACCATCTCCCAGAATCCATAGAATGACTTTCTAGGGTAATCTTGTGAGGGAGCTTTTGCCTCTTCATTTCTGTTATGGGCCTTTTGTTTTAGAAGGTTTTGAGGGCATAGCTTTTCCTCTCAGCAGGTGAAGTGCTTTAAGATCTTAATTCCAGTGTGTTTTAATTGTTCAAGATCATTTCCAATAGAGTTGGAAAGTCTATGATGGATAAGCCCATTGTTGTACCTTTTCTAATTTTAGAAATCCATTCTTTATCTTCAACCAGAGTCTTATGTCCCCCAAATTCAAAATGTTAGCCCTTTTTCTCCCTCTCGAGGGGGAATAAGAGACATCAGGCAAGTCACTTAATGTGTGTGATTGTCACTTCTTCTTCTAAGATTGATACGATTATATGTGAAAATGGTTATGAAAGTGTTACATAAAACTATAAAGCATGAACAGGCTTTTAATTGTTAGTGATATTAATTATAAGTAGGAAAATAAGAAGTTAGAATAAACAACCATGGGGTGTGACAGCTGGCTGTAAAAAGACAAAAGTTACATTAATTATAAAAATATAAAAGCAAGTGTTTGTAGAACCATATAGTGAAGGACCAGCTATGCTAAACACAGCAATCCACGTTAACATTAGTAAGTAATTTAGAGTACCTCAATCAGGCGTGAATTAACTAATTAGTTCTTGGAATACTAATGTAATAAGATACTAATTATAATACAAATGTAATATTTGTAATATTGATCCAAATTTATCAATAAAAACTTAGCATTTTCTAGAAGAAAATTATATTCAGCATATTCTGTACAGAGGAGGGAAGAATGGAATGCGTTCAGAAACACTTTTAGCCCAAATATTTGAGTCTTTACAAAAAAGGCTTTCACTACAAATTTAAACCTCAGTTATTTGTAAAACCTTTTTGTAAAACTTTTTTTTTTGATACTGATTTTCCTAGAAATGCCAGGTAAACCCAACCATTCAGCACATTCAATGGTCCTAGCCATGCTCAAGCCCCTGTTTTCTACAAGATGAAAAGTAGAGGTAGTACAACCCTTGTAAACACAGAGCATCACTTTCAGTACTCTTCACTTTTCCTCTCATGGACTTTTTCATCCTAGCATTTCTATTGCTATGATTCTTGAAAGGTACTACTTTTTTACCCCAACAGAACAGACAATTTCAAAACTCAGGTAATAAATTTAAAATATAAAATTATCCCACTCCACCCTCGTGGTGAAAAGATGCGCACTATTGCAGCAAAAAGCTACTAATCCTTGCTTGAACCATTCCATGTTTTAAATAGCTGCGATTAGTATAACATACCTGGAGTTCTCCTTCATTGATCAAATGAATGCATAAAAATGATGCCTTCAGGGATCAGGAGAATCTCAGTGGAAGAATAAATATGTGACATAGAAAAATAAATACTTATTTGTTCCTTTATTAGTGCCTACTACACAGTTACGTTCCAGTGGGTACCTGATGAATAACATGGAGTTATCTTTTAACAAGTTTCTGCCCAACATTGTTCTCAAATAAGGAAGTTGAATGTCTGCTTTGCAAATGTTTAGCTCAGAGTTCTTTCTAAGCAAGAAGTTTTATCAGGAGAGAATTATGTCTTGTTTTTAGCTTTTGTCTTCTTTAAAGGTGAGATGTTGTATACTTAAGGACAAAGTTTTTTACTTGTAAATTATCTGGAAAGACATTTTCATTCTTCCCAGGGGAAGTAGCAAAAACTACTCTGTGCCCAGGAAGAGGCAGTCAAATTGAGGACAACCTCTGGTTGGAAGTGTTGATCCAGAAGTGACAGTTAAGGAAAAATAAAATAAGACCTATACACTCCATTCACTATTTTATTACTTGTAGGTACTTGTGCTGGACAACACATGATTTATATATTATAAATCCTGAATACTTGATTAAATTTATCATGGGCTAATTAATATATGCTGATCTGTCCATGAGATATGCAAGGAAGACCTACCATCTAATAGTCTACTAAATGAACAAGCAAAATCTAGCCCTGAATGCAATAACAAAGAATAAATGTCAACCATGAAAAAAATTCCCTTTGGACTGGAGGATATAGCCTTTAAAATTAGTGAGACTTGAGCTTCAATTATTCAACTTTCTTCTTTTAATTTAGATCACATGTTTACAGTATTACTTCTCTTCTTATTATTTCCTTAATGAGCAAATTTTGATATTTGGTGATCTGAATAGACTTCTCAGTAGGGTATTTATTGTTATTAAAAAAACAGTTTATAATGCTATAAGGATCCTCTTGCTCTACATTAATTTTAGAAACATAATCAACTCTGTCAATTCTATCTGTGACAGACTTTTAATCTGCCTTAACACTCTCTGCCACTTTACCACTTTATTATGTAGGCTGAGCTGAGGAAATGAAGACTGGCATCAGAATCAGTAAAACACATTAAACCCAGAGGAAAAACGGTCACACTCAGAAGACATAGAAGACCAAATAGAAAGCCAAATGAAAAGCAATTATTTATAGTTTGTTTGTTAGACCTGTACATGATTCTTAAGCCTATCCATTGGTGCAGACATCAGAGACTGGGCTATGTTATTGTTTATTCTTATTCTAAAACATTCTGAAAGCCCCTTACTTAGTAGAGACTGTGCCTGAGGAGATGATTTGCTTTTACCCTTGCAAAGAAGTGATATCCATCTGTCCAACCATGTATCTATGCAGCCCTCCATATCTCATTCAAAGCTTCCTGTATGCTAGTCATAATGTTCTCCAATTCCCACCAAGCAAAATATTGTTATAGATATTTCTCAGTATTTTAGCATTAATATATATGATTTTCATTAAAAATGGATGGTGTTGAAAATAATAAATAAAAGATTTTGTGGTACATTGCCCACTCTTCCCTAAACACTGCTTATTCATAGAACCAATTCCATAGGACAGGCTGCAGGATGAACAGTTTGGCCACTTGGACCAGTTGTTGGTATTATCATTATTATAAATACTATTACTGTCGTAATGTATACTCCCAACTCTCATCTCTGTATACTTATGATCTATCTTGCCCTGTTCTACGCCATATACTTTAGGTTTTTCAGTTATTTTATTATAAGTCTCACCAATGTTAGAAGGTAAGTTTAACAAGGAGAAGAATATTCCTTGTTTTATCCCATATTCTTTGTTTTATTTCAGGTTTCCCAAATTTTTAGAAATGTGCTGGGCTAAATATGGGCACTTATATTTGTTTAATGAACCAATTATGTCCTATTAAGAATAGGAACTATTATGTGTTTGCTTTGAAGCTATGTGAATAGCTTAAGAAACATAGAATGTTTCTTATGGAAGAATGCAAGTCATATATAGAGGCTTCTGGTTGTGCAAAAGGAAGATTCTGGATGATTTTAGTTTGCAAAGTAGAATGAGGACAATCATTACTGACAGGATCTGCATATAAAGAGCATAGCTGCCCCATGTGCTAGACACTATGCTAAATGCTTTGCAAATATTATCATCTCATTTATCTAATCTCAAAAAGCATGTTATGTTTTACAATATTTTATCATTCTCTTTTCTTACTGAGGAAAGATGTCCTTGCTCAAAGTCACAGAGCTAGTAAGCTTAGATGAAACTGCGTAATACAGTACATGGTCCAAACTTTGACTCCATTCTGACATATTATCGACATGCACTATGTTAATAAGTGTTTCTCAATTCTTTGAGACAAAAGAAATGTGCAATTTTAGGGCATCACCCATTTTTAAGAGACAGGTATCATAGTTCCTTTTTTTTTTTTTTTAGGGGAAAAAAGAGAAAGAGAGAAAGCTGTTTTCAGCCATCCCTGGTAAAGCCTTTGTAATACCCATGTAAGTCAGTAATTCCTTCGCTTACTGTGGCAGTTAACAACCACAAAAATAAAACCGGTCAGTGCTCTCAACAGCCCTTCCCTTTATTCAAGTGAGGTTTTTTGCCATAAACTGTCTTTTAAAAATAATCTCTGAGGTTCAGGTGACACTGTCCTCTTGGATTGTTTGTGTCCTGGACTGTGGAGAAGCCGCTGCCTACAACCCCATCATTACCTGCCATAAATGGAATCCAGAGAAAAGTAAGCCTCCAAATGAGTGAGGAAGTGGCTTGTTTTACAGTCCAGCTCTTTTCCCTAATAGATAATCTGAGTATCAAAGAGAAAATTCACCACTTCTCCCAAGCACCAAATAAAACAAATGCCATTGTATCTGGGAGGCTGCTGCTTTAAACATATTGATGAAACGCAGAATTGATTGTAACATAGGGAGAGCTTGCTTACATGACTTACAGCTCAAAATGATTGAAATCACCTGAACAATGACGAACGCAGGGTCAGAGAAGGACAACAAGAGATTTATTATGGACAACTACAAAGTAATATATGCACGCAGCAAAAAGCCATCAGACATTCATTCAATGCATAGAGGGAGAGAGAAGCTGGCCAATCTGTGTTTCCAGTGGGGCAGAGAATAGTCTCGGTCTGGTTTAAGGAGACATTGAGCCACAGAGAATGCAAGATCTGACCTGGATTTCTTAGAAAACATGGTGTGTGACAGAAAAATGTGGTGAGATCAGACTTAGGTGCTAGTCACGTTGTGCCTCCAACTGGTTACATGGCTTCAGGCAAATTGCTTTGTCTCTCTTCATTGTGGTTTCTTTAGTTCTAATATGAGTGAGGGGACCAGCATGTTCCCTGCTTACCTTGCATAAGTTTCAGTGATATTAAATAAGACCATATACCTACTGACTTAATGGGAAGTCCATTGTTAAAATTGTTTAAAATTAGGACACAACAGAAAAAAAAAATACCATAATCCCACACGAGACAGAAACACACATGCACACAGGCACACCCCACTGGTCATGAGCATACATAAAATGGCAATTTTATGTTTTTCCTTGTTTTCTGATTTCTCTTTGTGATAAACATCTTTTTGTTCCCAATCATTTATATTTTTTGTAAGAGAGAGAAAAAGAAAAGAATAGAGAAAGAAACCTAAGTATGTAAAAAATGAAAATTCTAAATGCTATGAAAAGGAGAGACACAGGCAAAGATAAAGAGATTCCAAGATTAGCTTTTTAAATTTTTAATGATTTATTTTTAAGTTTTTATTTAAATTCTAGTTAGTTAACATATAGTGTAATACCCGTTTCAGGAATAGAATTTAATGATTCATCACTTACAGATGACACCCAGCAAGGTTAGCTTTTCTTTAAAGAATAATGTTTCACATTAGAATCTTGAGAAAGAATAGAAGGAAGAATTTGCCACCTTGCGAAGAGAGCACACATAAGAAGTTTGGGGCAGTATTGATTAAATGAGTGAATCACATAGCATTAAGCCCTGACTTTTGTCTTAATGGAATAAGAAAAAAAAGTTGCTTGAGACTCAGAGGCTGTGGGTTTGACTTAAGTGAACCCATGCAAGGTAGATTTGACAAGGTTTCTAGGCTCATATGAGGGTTCAAGAGAAGAGTTGGAGCTCTTAGCATTCATTTTATACCCCTGCTCTGACATTCAGCATTTTCAAAGATACAAAGCAATATTTTGGAGCAGCAAATATCAATAAATACTAAGCTGTAATTACCTTTGACAATAACGTAACACGACTCTCCTCAGACCCATGTATGCTCTCTCCTTATACTTGCCTTATGGTCAAAAAGAACACACCACTCAACCCAGTGCGCTGGTCAGAACAAAATCTCTTAAGGCAGATTTTGCTCCTTCTTGGGGAAGAAGGGGGAGTCTATGGAAGTCAAAGAGAAATTTCCCTTCTCCATTTTTTCTAAACCTTGGTATAAACAGAATTCTCTTGTTGATATAACTAGGAAGTGGACACCACTCACTTCTTTGCAAAAAGCCAAGTAAACATCAGTCTTTGTGATTTTCTTAGTTTTACAGAAAATTTTGTTAAATAGTAGGAATTATTCTAATTATTCAAAACCCGTTTTGAAAATAAAAGGTATACTTCTTTTCCACTTCTTTTTTTTAAGTAGCTAGTTCCCCTGATAACTTTAAATTTTTATTACTGACCCTTAACACTTTCCAGGAAGGCAGGAAAGGAGGAAACACAGGATCAGGAAGTAAAAAAGAGGTGCTCTTGGCAGTAGTTGTTCAAGCCTAAAGTGAAACGAAATCATCTTAGAGACAGTAATGCGAGTCAACAGTCAGACGGGGTTCTATTTGCCAAAACAATAATCAAAACAAACACAACAAAATGCCTCTACAACTTTTCTGGGAACCAGTGACAGTTTGATGGGAAATGCTGGTGCCTTGTCCCCTTAGATAAAGATTCTCTGACTGAAGAAGAGTAGCAGTCAGCTTGCAAAAAAGAAAATCATGTGGAAAACAAAAGTAATTACTGAATTTTTCAATTCAAGAGGTGTTACTGGGAGAAAACGTATGCACAGGCACATACACACAGGCACCCAGACATATTAGGAGAAGGGATTCATATTGCTATCCTATTTGTCCCATTTTACTTTGTTCTTTATGGATATCATTCTAGCCTATTCTCTGTCTTCCTATAAGGGAGAATAGAGTAAGCCAAATAACAAAGTGTAACCATGGCCAGTAATTGACATGTTTTATGGCTGCTTCATTAGAACAACTACAAAACTAGAGAGAGAAGTGTTAGGTATGTATCTGTCATAGTGGGAGAGATATTGGACATGCTTACACTAGAATTCCCCTTAGAGAGCAAATTGTGTTTAAGGAAGTACCTTAAGAAATCTCTTAAACTAGTAGGTAAGACTCTTTCAGCAATTGGATAGGAGACTAGATAATAAAGTGATAACTAAGTTGTTGTTTTATAGGACTCAGGAGAGGTAAGAAGGGGGAAAGGGTATGGCTAAGAATTAAATCCGAAGACATTTTTAAAAGGTGATGTTCTGTGTATGATTTCCAGTTGGTTTTGTTGCTACAATACCATGCCTCCAGCATCCTTCTTAAACTCTGAGTAAAGCTGCTATATAGAAAAATCTTGTGTAAGGATCACTGTTTTGATGGAAGTTCCAAAGACACCTGTGTTCCACCCCTGGGTTGGTGTCATAGAATAAAGGTGGCATACATATGGCATTTGGGTGATCTATAAATTGAACTTGGGGCAAAGCGCTGGTACCAAAGGAGTTGAGAATGTCAGCCTTCTAGGAATATAGAGGAATCTGAGGAAATTGGATTCCCCTCCCCCCCACAAAAAGTGTATCTTATCTATACAAGTGATTGGAAAGATAAGGCCAGCTGACGTCTGGGTTCCACAGAGAAACCTGGGTTTTTGCAGAAACACCTTTTCTTGAAAAACTTATTCATTTTTGATGTGCATAAAGAAAATATAGTCATTGACGCAAAACAGGATTACATGTCTCTGAATCATGTAACTCCAGCACTTGATCTTTGAGAATATCTCACCCATGTGACTCGTTTTACAAGTAAGGATGAAAGTGACCCAGAACCAAAATACTGAACTGGCCTGACAGTCTAATGCAAAATATTGTTCAATGCACTGAGTTGTTTCAATTTAAAATGATACTGACTTGTTTTCTTAAGCTCATATTAATCACTTGTGCTAAGTTTTATGTGTTTGAACACTTAATATATGTTAATTTATTTTCCTGGGACCTATTAGATATCATGGGAGAAAAAATAACATAGAAAACCAAAACTGAACTTGAGTCAGAGAAATTGGGGCATGGAGAGATGAATTCCAGAATTAAAAGACAAGGCATGCATGAGAGTCGACTCTCTCAAAAGCAGCAAGTTGAATGCCGAACAGTATCAGTAATTGAATGTCTGAAGACAGTCACAAACTTTCAGGCTCTGCAGAGATGTGTATTTGAGATGTAAACATTAGAGATGGAAACAGACTCTGACTCAGCAGTGAAGTTAGTGGCTTCAGTTCAGCCATTTTTCACAAGACTTGATCTCTTTTCATTGCCCTGGAGCAGAAGTGGCAGAAAAAGCATCTTTCTTAAACACACACATGCACAAATACAATTTAAAAATAGCAACAGCAACTGAAACAACTTTTTTTGTCCTTCTGGAAAATCTACGCCAGGACCTTCAGATATAGGGAAAGTCAAATAGCATGGACTGTCTCTTAATTGCAAAGAAAAGTAGCTATATTCTCCTAAGTCAATAATTACTAGATGTTAAGCATTTTACATATGATCTCTCATTTAATAATTAAGTCTCTTGAGGGATATTGGATACTTAGCAAAGACAGAAAGTTCACTCAAAGCCAAGAAGCTGACATGATGGTAAAATTAAGCCATGTGTCAGAATTGGACTCACTACTCAGTTTCTCCATATTTATACACATCTCTTTCTTGAAAAATTGTGAACAGCACCAAGAGAAAACAGGCCTTTGTCTGAAAAAGCTTTTATAGCCCTGATTCACACTCATATCATCTGAATTAGAGGACATTGAAAGATCATAGGGCACCATGACAAAGCAAAATGTATTGGTACTAGATTTTGACGTACATTTTGGTATTCTGTCATGGCAATGATATAACTTCAGTAACTGGCAGCAGTAATGGTCAGACACTTGGTGAAACTCAGAATTGTAAAATCAGATCAGTACTAAGCACCTGAAGATACTTACAACATCATAAAATAAGGAGCAGAAGCTCTGTTTTTTTTTTGGGGGGGGGTTAATCCTGTATATTTTATAAATTGAGAGTTTATAATATATTTTAATACATTCCTTGAAGGCTCCAAGCTTTGATCTTTGGCTTTCTCTTCGCTCTGTAGAATTGTGTACCAAGCAAGTTCTGAAAGTAGAATTTGGCACCATTTGTTGCTAGTCTTAGGGAAACCAAGTCCAAAGCCAGAGATAAACATTTTTCTACTATAAAATTTTGAAAGCAATAGTGCTTATCTCACTCTGTTTGATAAGCAATGCAAATTCAAGTGGCTCTCATTTTATCCACGTTTGCTTCCATTTAGAAGATTCTCAATAGCATATATGTGGAAACTGTATTGTATATTTAAGAGAACATGATATTTAAATTGACTTGAATACATTTTTAAAATCCATTATCAGCACTACACTTTTTACTTTGGAGTATTAAAAAAATTACTCCCATTTCCCCTTCCTTCACGATGAGTTTCTCCTAGTGATAGCCCATCTTTACAATACCGATGTCACCTTGCCAAAGAGAACCATGGCTGCCCATGGCCCCCCTCCTTTCTGGACTGGCCAGTGAAAACACAGACTGAGAGAAGTTGACAAAACATTATCTTTGGGCATAACTGCACAGGACATGATCACTGTATGTATTTGTCAGTCAGATATGAAATCTCGATGGAAAGGTGGATTAGTACAAAGAAAATCCTAACCTATTGTAAACTGAGTCCCCCACCTCCTCCCACCAAGTTCTTCTTTGCCTTTGCAAACATTAGAATTCTGTTTGGATATCGGCAAAACCCCCTTCTGCTATGATCCATCCTAAACCAGATGAGCATGTGCCCTGTGTTTCCAGCAAGGCAACCTGATCACCAAATCTGATGATCCCATTTAATTTGCTCTCTTTTGCCTGGATTTCTCTGGTACTTACTCTAAATAATTGAGATGGGTCCTGGTCCAAGCCCCTTGATGGAATATGCCTTTTCCACCTGTGGATTTGGCCTTTTTCACCCAACTTTAAGGAAAGTTTAAGCACTTACTAGGATGACTCTTTGGAGGGTATTACTCCTTGGAGTACTTTTATAGTATAAATACATATATAATTCTTTCTGGCTTTCCTCACTGGGAAAAAAAAGAGAGAGAGAGAGTGAGTGTTGGCATTTTTAAAGGCTGTGTCTCTGCATTTTATTCTATAAATCAGTTTTCTTGCTGAAGTCATAGGTCAGTCCTCATGCTGCATAACAATACTTTTCAGCCTAATATTAAAAGATGGCTTCATTTTACTTTGTAATATAATAAAGCTTCACTTTAGTATTAATGTAATTCAAAAGGCAGCTGCTCACATAATAGGTTCCTTTTAAGCAAAGTGAGAAAACACACATTTATCAAACAATTTTCAGTTTGGAGGCTACAGTTTCAATTACAACAAAAAACCTCAGCCAATCAGGCTATTACTTCTGAAAGATGTCAGATCTATGCATCTGACAGGATATCAAATAGTCAATGAGTTTACCATTGCATAACATATTTATAAAACCCTTTATAACGTGGAGAGGAGGGAAGAAAGGTGGCTTTAAAAAAACGTTTTCTAAGCCAATTTTAAAGAGCCCATGTCAGAACTGAGACATACTTCCTGTAAAGAAACTAGTACTTTCCTGGGTACTATAACATGATGAATAGCAAAAGTAAAATTGAATTTATCTCAGTATTGGTGCCATTTAAGTGTGTAGATTTTATGTTAGTGATGACGCTAGAAATGGAAGCTTTCTGTTTTGCTTTTGTAAGTTATTCCAATAAAATCCATGTCACTTACACCTGATCCTAGATCCAGCCTGGACATGAACTATCCTACCAGGGCTGACATGAATTTTAACTGTTGAGAAATAAATCTTTCTTGTGAATTGCATGTCAGCCTTGTACAATGTTAGAATATATTTAGAATAGAGTTAGAATGTAGTTTGGTTTACAAAGTTATATAAAGCTTCTTTTCAGTATCTGTACATGTATTTTTCTTTTCCTTTCTCTGATATATTCCAAAGCATGCAGTATCTTCCCTTAGCTTATGATTCCTGAGAGCATCATTTTCAAATAATTTATGAAAGTAGAAAAATAATATGGTGGTCAATCCATCTAACATGCCCAGTTGCAATTTCTTTTTCCTATTGCATTTGACATTTAATTGCAAATACTGAGATAGAATTGACCCAGAGAAGTTGTGCCAAACCAACCCACAAACAAAAGCCATAGTCAATTCTATCTGTCACTATGATTGATAAGGAAACCAGTGCCTTAATTTCTCAGGTGATTTTCCTCTCATCCTGATGAACCTGCCAATCAAACTCAAGAGACAGGCAAGAGAAGAAATATATTTCAAAAGAAGGAGCAGCAGTAGGTGAAGGCTTTTGTTGCTACCACTTCTACCTTCGTCTTTTCTAATTTCTTCTTCTTTTCATTATTCCTCTTCTCCTTTCCTTCTTCTATCTTTTCTAAGATCTCCACCTCTTCTTCTTCTTTTTTTTTTTTTAAAGATTTTTTCTTTATTTATCTGACAGAGATCACAAGTAGGCAGGGAGGCAGGCAGAGAGAGAGGAGGAAGCAGGCTCCCTGCAGTGCAGAGAGCCCGATGCGGGGCTCGATCCCAGGACCCTGGGATCATGACCTGAGCCGAAGGCAGAGGCTTAACCCACTGAGCCACCCAGGTGCCCCGGATCTCCACCTCTTAAGAATCTCCAACCTATGGCAAAATACTCACATACATCACTTAAATGCCACAAGTGTCTATGCCAGGCTATGAGTCTCAGAGCTCTCATATCTTTAGGTTTCAGTGTGTGTGTGTGTATATAAAACTTTTTAACATACATACAATGTCTGACATACAAGTCTTGTGATCCTCCTTCATATCACAAAATGATATTCCAGAACCATCTGTGTTTAGATCGCTCTGTGTAGTAGAAGCTAAAAACATGACATGCATTTCCAGGGCGCCCTAGCACCCCTCTCCGGCATTTTCTCCTTAAACAGTAAACACGTATACATGTGCATGTGCCTGCATATACAATTCTAAGTGGAATTCAGAAGACATAGCCCTGGGAAGAGCTCACGTCTTGGAAATTCTGAAGAGCTAGACCCACATCCTCCTCCACCATCAGAGACTCAGTCAGCCTCCACTGAGGGAAAAAAGAAAGAAAGAAAGAAAGTGGCTGCGGTCTTGAGAGGCAGCCTGATCTAATTGATCCCAGCCCCTCGGGGAGGATGTTCTTCACTTAATTATGAGCACAGCCACCTGCTAGGTATACTGGTATCTAGCAATTCAGTTGAGCAGCTCTAGCTGCAGATTAGGACACCAGCCTTTACTGATGCGTGCTACAGAAACACTAGCATATTAAGCTCTAAAGCCGGTTCTTAAACTGTCATAATGCTGGCTGAATTATAGCTGATTGGAATACCGAACATGAGAATGCCGATTGGCTGAGAGCAAATCAAATCTGAGTGAAACCACGCTGCACTAATAGAATAAGAAGTCAGAATGCTTGAGAGAAATTATTTATACCATTGCTTCACAGAAGTCGGATCCTTCTTTTAACTTATGTTCTCCAGCAACCATCCTCTCTAAGATGTTTAATCAAAACCAATGTTAGCTGTTCTTCGGCCCAGTGCCACAATTTATGAAAGAATGTCGGCTCTTGTAGGCTTGTGCTATGACGTGCTAACCCACACACACGTAAAGCTGTTGATGGGAGCAGGTAAAACTTGGCAGTTGCAGATTTTTAAAAACCCAAAAGATGACCAATTTCTAAACAAATTTCAAGGGTTCCTTGAGTTTGGAAATAGCAAACAAAAGCCCCAAGCGAATATGGTTTATTTTTTTTGAAGAAAAATATGGGTTCTAACTCTTGACATTGTGATGAAATTATAAATTCACTACAGCACTAATTAGAACTAATTATCATATGAAGTTAAAGGGCACCAGCAAGCAGGCTTAAACCAAACTTGCATTGTTATACATGATTTAGCTGTTCCCCAGTTTTCTTTCTACTTTTTATTATTGCTTAGGCTCTATGTAGCAATCCAATAGTTAGTAACATCAATAGTTAATAGTATAGTAGGCCTAAGATAAAAATGTATAACATTCTTTAAATATTAAAAAAATCAAAACTATATTCTATTAAGTATGTAAATTTCCTACCCTCTAAATTCTAAAATATACTCTTCAAATTCTAAAATGTAGTCTCTTTATGTAGTTGTTCATACCTTTAAAAGTCTTAAGACATTTTTCATTAAAGGTACTATGGATATGCAGAATGATGTTTGGTTTTTTAATATTTAATATTTTGTTTAATAACTCATATGTTCATTAGAATATCGGTATGATAAAATTATTTAATATATATTTATATTTAAAAGTTTTTCAAGAATACTTTTATCCTAAGAAATCCAGAACAAAGAATGTCACCAGTTACATATTTTTAGAAAGGGTCTTTTTTGTTTTGATCATTTTTCATGAGAGTTGACACATGGATTTTTTATAATATATTTAAAGTTTCAGAATACCAAAAAAATTTTAAAAGGCAGAAATTCTCTTTGCTCTTAACTCATCCACAGAGATTACTTTTGTAATTTTATAAATATCCAGTAATTTTAAGCTTCATATATGTATATTTAATGTGTGTGTTGTGTTTCTGTAAATTTTTAACATGAATCAAGTCAAGTTTCGGATACTTTTTTTTCTAACTAGTTTTTCCACAAAGCAGTATTTTTGGAGATCTTCTTATATCAGTTCAGATAGATTTACCTATTTTTTTCAAGTGCTGCTGAGTTTATTGTGTAGATAAGTCATAATTTATTGAAGCATCCTGATGCTGATAGAGCTTTAGGTTGTTTTTGACATTAACATTCACTCTTTTGATGGTACAATGAAAATACACAGGGATACAAGTGAATCAGCCATATTAGATACCTAGAAGTGGAACAGCAGTGTTCAGGATAATGCATTTTATATGTAATGGAGATGTGGGCCCTTAAGTGTAGGTGAAAGTGTACATCAGTTCTTCACTGCTCTCTCTGGCTGGAGAACTGTGCCCTCTAAACAGTTCTGTGGCTTTCTTTCTCCCTCAGTTAAGATTTCTGAATCTTCCTCCACTCCCTCTACTATCTAACATTTACTTGTTTTTTTTTTTTTTTTTAACCCACTGAGCCACCCAGGTGCCCCGGCTTAGTTTTTTTTTTTTTTTTTTTAATCTCATTTACAACCATCCAATCTATAATGCATTTATTTGTTTCATTATTTGTTGTCTAGATTTATCAGTTGTGCTTTCTGCTATATCTCTGATACCCAGATCAGTTCCCAGTGCTTAATAATACTTGCTGAATAGCGGAAAAAATGAGGAAATAAATGGATTATAGTTTTGCCTCTACCAGCTACCTATCTCGGTATTTGACTTCCCAACTTGAAAGCATAGGAACATAGAAAATCAAGATGTGAAAATTACATACTTGTTAAAAATCATGTTAAAAACTTTTAGTAAAGTTTTTTTTAAAAATACATTCCAGTTTCTCTGCTAAGGGAAACATAGCTTTTGTCTCTGCAAGCAAAAGTGCATAACCATTTATGCGCTTTTGTCTCTGCAAGCAAAAGTGCATAACCATTTATGAACTCCAACAAATGAGAAAAAAGTAGTCACAGAGGTTTTTGTGATCATGTGAAATGTAATCCACTTAAAGTACTGGGTAGTTTAACACAAGGTAATTTATCTACTGTCTGATATCAGCACAGAATGAAGTAACAGCATGCTTTGCACTTGAACAACAAGGATCTTCTTGACTGGGAATTAATGTTATGATGTCAAAGTTTATTTCTTGGTGTTCCCCAAAAGTGCTGCCCTGAAAAATTTCCTTCCAGTTACCACCATGTTTTTCCTTTGTCTTTTCTTTTGAGTTACTGAGACTTCCAGTAGGATGCTTATGCAGCCTATGATATTACATACCATTGATAACCAAATAGAAAATAAGAATTTAGATCATTGTTGTCAATCTGCCTTTACTCCCTTGGGGCACCTGGGTGAGTAAGTCAGTTAAGCATCGCCTTTGGCTCAGGTCATGATCTCGGGGTCCTAGGATTCAGTCCTGGGATCTAAGCCCTTCCTCAGACTCTCTGATCAGTGGGGTGTCTGCTTCTCCCTCTCTCTCTAACTCCTCCCCATTCCTCATGGTGTCTCTGTCTCTATCACTCAAATAAGTAAATAGTCTTTAAACAATTGCCTTCACTCTTTTAATTGAATTATCTGTTTAGTACTTCAGAATGGAAGGTTTAGAGGATTTAATTTGTAGAAGCTAATATTCTTTTTTCTGATCATTTTAATACTTTAACTCTAAATAAAATTTCATGGACTGAACAACTTATCAACCCAGAGAGGCTTCAGTGAAAGTAATTCAGGAATTTCAACACATTTAAAGGTCAAAGGACATAAAATTATAGCTTAAGAGAAGAGAAAGCAAAGCCAGGGTTGATTCCTGAGGTAGGATTTATTATCTTCTAGAACAATTTAAATTTTTAAAAAATATTTTTGAAAAAGTTAATGCTCCTATTAAATGCACAGTTGCTCACATACTTAGTATTGTAAAGAAGCCAGATAAAAACTAATGGAACCTGGGGCACTTAGTTGGCTCTGTTGGTTAAGCATCTGCCTTTGGCTCAGGTCCTGGGGTCAAGGCCTTGTTTAGCGGGGAGTCTGTTTTTCCCTCTCTTGAGCACCCTCTCAAATAAATAAATAAAATCTTAAAAGAAAAAAAAAGCTAATGGAAGCTAAAGCAACTGATGAGAATTTCAATACTCTGTTTTCTCCTTTTTTAATCTTTGGTATGTTGTGGTTTTCATTGGCATCATTGAATTATTGGCATCATTGGCTTATAAGAAATTATAAATGACAAATTTCAGGCAATGTTTGGGATGGCTTGTGGTATAGTAGGGTTATGTAAAAATTCAACCTCTACAGTCAGAAAATATTCTAAAATATTGAATGAGTAATAAGTTATAATACCTTAGAATACAGAAAAATGCTGTGCATTGCAAATGCTTAGGTTGTCACTAGCTAGTAGGAAAAAAAACATTTGTGCCAACTTCATACATATTGAACAGATACATGCCATGTGGCCAAAAAAAAGGAAAATTGGTTGGAATGTAAAAGTAACTTTTTTAAAGGCTACTCGTGTATGTCTGCACTCCCTTTTAATCTCTTTGGCATTTTATAGTTGGCACTTTTCTTTCAGATTTAAAAAAAAAAAATTAAATGCTTTCCTCTGAATAAGAATGAATCACCAACTTATTTCCATGTTTACCAAGAGTAGCTCAAAAGTTAGTTTTGTTTTTCTTGATGGCAGTAGCTTCAAAGGATCTTGTCTCTTATGAAAGTCATTACAAGATTTCGATTTTTTTTTTAAGTTAGGTTTCTAGTCAAAGAAGTTAATTGATTGCTCAGTCCACTCCAAAACAAAATAAAACAAAACTCTTACCTATTTTATGACACCTCAATTTTGTGTTTTTGACTTAGAGAAAAGGAAACCTCATGCATGAGTCAGAGGGAAAAAGAAGATTCAAGTCAATGAAAAATATTTCCAGACTCTTTGGAGTTGAGCGGTTTTTCTGAACTCAAAAGCCCAGTGTAATTTACAGATTACATTTAAGGCCAAATGTAATGTCATGGTGATATAATGGTGAACAATAACAGATAAAGTTGCTTCTCTCATACATTTAGAATCATATGTGATAATTTTCAGGAGGGAAATCATTCCACAGAAAAATGTCTTCTCATTTGTCAACCCTCAAAAGGTTCTGATCAGTCTACAAAGATACTAAAAATTTAGTCATAGGAACAATTTCTTGACTCCATCCAGGTAAATCTTAAAAAGTAGAGAGAATTTGGTTGTACTCCTAGTCATGGGACATTGAAAATCGCAGATGGAAATAGTAGTTCCAGATAAATCTTGTGATACTTTTCAGTTTAGAATTAACAATTTTTTGCCCCACAAGGGGTGGCTGAGGCTTACAGTGAAAATTCTTCCTATTGGAATTTCAGTTTGGCTGCTAGAAGACTTTGGCCACTAGGACGGACAGTTAATTCCAGAATAGAAAGCAATTCGAAAAATAAGAACAATTCGCAGAATATATTCAAGGTTGTATTGATGTTCAAGTTGACCACCAGGTGAAATAAAGTAATTCTTTTAATGTTAGAGAATGAGAATGTTGGTAAGATGGCAGGAAGGGAGACTTCAGATTAAAATAAAAGTCCAGCTGCAATAAGGAAATAAAATCGTCTTTCAGAAAAAAAGAGAGAGAGAAAGAGAGAGTTTGCATATTTTGGGTGGTAACTTGTAAGTAATAAAGTAATTTTTATGATATTGCAAGGTAACCTGAGATGAAAACTGGGAAATCCACATCTGTCTGTTTCTCTTTGTATTCATCTTCATGTTTAAAGGTTTAAATCACTTGAGGATCAAAACACCCAAATTAATCTCTGAATACTTTATGTTCGTTCAAGGTTGCAGTTCTCTCCTTTGAGGAAGTCAGGGCGGTCTTGCCATAAGAGGTGGCAAAAGCAGGGTTTATAAAAAGGTTGAAGAGGAATCATTTAATTCTCACCATACTTGGCTTCCCAAGAACGATTACGCATTTCTTATGAATGTTGACATTGAAAATCTGTACTTTTTATAGTACGCAGTGGGAAAAAATGTAAGCTGTAAAACGTTGCTTTAAAAACGTGTTTAAAAACAGTGTTCTGACACTTTATTGCACAATGAGCTCTTACATTAAGCATTTATGGCAGCTACAAATTCACAGCATGGTTTTGATGCAGTAATAAAAAGCACCAAAATGGGTCCAACTGACATTTTACAGCCAGAACAAAGGGTTGAAAGTTTAAAGCTTATCTATAGTGACTACATGTTACGTATTAGCTACATTATCTATAGCAAGATTACATGTTATCCATCCTAAAAATATTTCCAGCAGTTATTAGTAAATTTGATATTTCAACCACTTTGAAGAACAAAGAACATGTATTTATATGGTCAAACAAACTTAAGGTAATTAGAAGGGACTCAGTGTGTATTTGTGACCACCAAGTACATACACAGTTCAACCCAAATCCATCCTTGCCCAAAGGAATGGGCAAATCTCATTACTATTCTTCTCCATAATTACAAAATTTTTGTTTTGTTTTGTTTTGTTTTCTGTGTTCATCAAGGATATTGAGTCTACAATTCTCTCAGGTATTCTGAATTTGGGCAAAATACTGATAATGTCTTTTATTCTTCCGATTAGCCAACACAATCACAAACATGTAATGGGGTCCAATCTTCCTGCTACTCAAATTCCCCCACCTACCATGACCAAAGCTATGACTCTTTATCTGTATCAGATTAGTATGTTGGCTGAGTGCTGTTTGCCTAGACCTTATCCAAAATACATGACAATCTTGAAGTTGCTGGTTTGAAACCTTAAGGGACTTGATAGTTGAAAACAGGTGTCCTATGTAATTCTGGCAGTTCATTAACAGGGTTTCCTAAGTGCATTTAAGTTTTAAAAGATACACAGTTAACTAGGTAGCTACCTATCTATAGGTAGCATTTTCAATAGGAACGAACAATCTGACATTTTACTTAGTACATGAATTTGTCTATGGAAAAAGAACTAGAATTATTTTACCAAGCCAATAACTTTTTTTTTTTTTGGTTTTTTTGATTTTTGGGTTATTTTTTTGTGAAACTTCCACTGCCAAAGGCTCATGACTTGGACACAGCGTAGTCCAGTTTCTCAGTATTGCAACAGAAGCCAAGATGTGCTCTTCCCCAAAGGCTGGCATTTGCCTAAATGCCATATTCATCAATTTTAATGTTGGACAGACATTTTGGGATTGATTTATATAAATATATTTACCAGCCAATCTATTCTTAATATTCTGGACCAATCTAGTACATGCCATCAGTAATCAGACTAAGATATTTTTTGTTTTATAGATCCAAAAATATATAAATCCATAAATATTTTATTAGGTTTTATTCTTTTTAGAATACTTCAACAAACTGTGTTTCATGTGATTTATGCCTATGCTTTTTGATAGCAAAGGTATCATTTAGATATATGACAATGTATATCTAGAATCAAAATCTTTAATTCCTGAAAATAAATTTCTTATGATGACATAATAATGTCAATGTAATTAAATACCTGCATTTAAAATTCTGGGATGAAATTAAAGTTCTTTTTGTCTCTTTTTGAGACTACTTTGGATTTCTTAAATCACATGATCCATAATGCTGTCTTGCATATATAAGTTTAGTACCACCCTTGAAAATACCTTGTGTGTAGTTCACAGTCTATAACATATGACTTTCCTTCTACCTCAAAGATACCTCACTGGGTTCCATTATATATATATTATTCTATATTTTTCATATTCTTATAATGGCAAGGCAAGCTGCTCATTGTCATATATAAACATGAGAAGCATTGCACTGAAAGGTAAAAATATATTTGAGAAATTTTTATTACCTTGTAAAATTGAACAATTTGCTCCTTTGTTATTGTTACCAGCTTTTACTAATTACAAATGGTAATAAAACTATTGTAACAAATGCAAGCAATGTAGAAATATATCACATACATTATAAATGTCTGCTGCAACCCTTGCCAACACCTATCTCATTTTTTATTTTTATAGTATTCTTCCCATACTTTTCTCTTATACCCGTTTAAGTATAGGTACATTATCTTAAGGAGATTACAACTTGCTTTTCACAATACACAGTATTACTTAGACCTCAAATTTAGAAAAGCTATATTTCCTTCCCTCAAAAGTCCTTACAAAAATTCTTATATTTTGTCATTTTTTTTTCACAAGATTTTTCAGTCCATCTACAACTTGAAGAATTTGTATTGTGCTGGTATACTTATATTTATTCTTATTTTGGAGTGCTTAGCTAATAGTCACAATGACATGTAATAAATTATCATAATTTTTGACTCTGTGTTTCAAATAAAATCAAAATGCCATATTGGAGTGATGGGCAGAGGTTTATGAGAGGAATTTTAACTTAAACTGGGCCAACAACCAAGCCAGGTAGGTTAGTTGTTTGTTTTAAACTCTATTCTAGTAGAAGATGAAATGCAGAAATGTCTGAGAACTCTTAATAAAGTTATCAAATTACATTAAAAAAAAACTATGAAAATATATATTCTATCAACACAAAAAGTGTCTGATTCCACTAATGATTTAAAAACTCAGTGTGGGGGCGCCTGGGTGGCTTAATGGTTTAAAGCCTCTGCCTCTGGCTCAGGTCATGATCCCAGGGTCCTGGGATAGAGCCCCACATCGGGCTCTCTGCTCAGCAGGGAGCCTCCTTCCTCCTCTCTCTTTGCCTGCCTCTCTGCCTATTTGTGATCTCTGCCTGTCAAATAAATGAATAAAATCTTAAAAAAACACTCAGCATGCTGGAAAGGGAGAGACAGGGTATCAGGGTGAGTGTATATAGGACTAGGAAAGAAAGAAGGGAAGAGAAACATTAAAATATAATCCTTTTAATTTTTTAATGCACGATTATACTTCCAGTTTTTTTTTTTTTAAATAACCATCGGAAGTATTTACAGATGTATATTTATAAATAAGAATGGAAAATAATGTTTGAGTCCCTGAAATGTTAAATCAACTAATTCAAGTCTCTGAATTGGATATTTATTTAATAATTCTTACAAAAATGGGGGCACCTGGCTGCCTCAGTCAGAACATCTGACTCTTGATCTCAGGGTTGTGAGTTTGAGCCCCATGTTGGGTGTAGACATTACTTAAATAAATAAATAAACTTATAGAAAAATAAAAATAAGAATAATCAAATAAAAATTCTTGCAAATGATTCAGTGATGTTAATGATGATGACAAAAATTAAATGTTAACCTTAACAACGTGCATTTGATCAAGTTAATATATCACTATTGAAAGTGATATTGATATTAGATATCAATAATATAAAATTAAATTCAGTAATTTAATTACAGTAAATTTTTTAATTACAAAGTTACTATTAAAGTAATAGTAAATAAGGAAAAGAAAATTGGTATGTAATTAGATAACCAAAAAAGGAGAAAGAGGAAGTTGAGTAGGTAATTGAATCCTATGCTGCCTTTTCAGAAGATTCCTCCTTAAAATTCAAAATAATTACCTTGGAGTGCCTGGGTGGCTCAGTGGATTAAACATATGAATGATGCTGGGTTTCAGCACTCAGGTCATGATCTCATGGGTCATGAGATCAAGCCCCATGTTGGGCTACACACTCTGCATGGAGTCTTGCTGGGGATTCTCTCTCTCTGCCCCTCCCCCCCCAACTTGTGTGCACTCTCTCTCTCTTTCTTTCTCTCTCAAATAAATAAATAAATCTTTAAAATAATAATAATAATCTCCTATTACTATAGGCCTAAGGTTTCTAACTTAGAGTCCATGGAAAGCCTAGCTATTGTGGAGAAGTCCACAAATCCCATAGGCAAAATTCTGTGGCTGCTTGTGGTGGTGATATGTTAATGTGTGCTTTCTTCTCATATAAACCGTCTGTGGCTTGTGTCACTATTACAAAGGAATTCATGGTCCCCAAAAGTTAACAATCAGTGATATAGACCTTCAGGGTGTACAAGGCACTTTCACAGTTATTAACTAGTTTGATCCTTACAACACAGGAGCAGACCTGGCACTAAGCCCAGGACACTTATTTTTCACGTCTCTGTGGTCCAGAGAAAAGTGGCCTGGAAAAGCTATTTTTGCTAAACTTCACTTACTAAATGTAAAAGCCTCTCCTATAGTATTTACATTTGACACCGAAGGAAAATGATGTGAAGATGTTTTATAGATCCTTGGATGAGAACAAATACTTTTTGTGGGAAAAGAGGGTTGGGAGCCTTCCTGTTTTTTCTTACCTAGTACCCATTAGCCAAACTTACCACCAAAGAGTAAAGTAAAGAAATGAGTAACTCATAATAAAAAAATAAAAATTAAAAAAAATTCACTTTTGCGGGGTTACTTGAAGAAAATATTTTCCTTTATATGGTAGAAACTTAATATATTTCTTTGAACCCTAACATTTGAATGCAAAGGCATTAGAGATATGAGATTTATTACCCTGAAATTCTAGTTCAATTATTATTCCTCAAATTAATTTATTAAAACACAACAGGGAGAGAAAGACCCACCATTAAAACAAACAAACAAACAAAAGCTCGGGAAATTTCACCCTTATAAATATCCACCCTTTCTGAGAAGAATAATATCCACTTCTCTATCTTGAAACACATAGACATCCAATCATCTGAACTCCCACCAAGCTAAACTGGAATAAATGGAAGCTAACGTATTTTTTGAATGTCTAAATTTTAGCTATTTAGAACTTTGACCCTCTACCTATCCAAATCTTACTCATTGCTAGTGGCCAAATTGAAGTACTTCTCTATAGTGCCACTTTGAATAATTTTAGCCCTAACTGATCTCCTTCTTTAAGATCATGAAACATTTACCAAATCATTTTGATATGTACTTTTAATATTTGCTTCTATTTTTTATGTTCTTATTAAAGCTTCTTTAGAATAGAAAAAAAAAATGTGTTTATACAACATCTGATTAAGAGCACATTCTCTGCCTGGAGCCAGAAAGCCTGAGTTTGATTTCCAGCTGTGTCACTTAGAATATTTGAGTAAGTTACTTAACATTCCTGAGGTTCAATTTTTTTCATCTGTAAAATGGGGATAATAATACCTATACCTTGGGCTAGTCATGATGATTAAATTAGTTAATATATGCAAAAAGTTAGACTGGTAAATGATCTAACCTATGGATGTATTAGTTATTGGTTTTGCTCATTGTTATTGCTGTTTACTACTTTCACATGGTGGACACTCAACGTGGACTGATGAATCTCAGTTTAGTTTTTCTTTTTTTTATGATTTTGTTTATTTATTTGACAGAGATCACAAGTAGGCAGAGAGAAGCAGGCAGAGAGAGAGGGGGAAGCAGGCTCCATGCTGAGCAGAGAGCCCGATGAGGGGCTCAATCCCAGGACCCCGAGATCATGACCTGCGCCAAAGGTAGAGGCTTAACCTGCTGTGCCATCCAGGTGTCCCTGAATTTCAGTTTTTATATTCTACAATAATTCTGAGCCAAAAAAGACCATGAGCTTAATTGATTCTTGTGATATTTTTTAGCTCTTTATTGTCATTGGTGGTATTGAATTTATTTGTTGAATATTTTAAGAACATGATTTCCCAAATGAAAACAAACACAGATTTCAGGGCTTCTGAATTCCTTACCCTAAAGTACTGAAAGCCAGAGAACTTAGTCTGAGAGATTTCTTTATAAATGTCAAAGATTACATAAAAACTTAAGTCTCCTTATTTATAGTAAGGTTCTTTTATTTCAGAACTTAATGATGCGTTCTCCATGTGAACTACACATAATATCTGATGCTATTTGTTATACATTTACTGTGGTAAGATGAATCAAAGAGTAAATTAGTAGTATGATCTATAAAATTACCGAAACTATACATAGTATACTATTAATAAGTTGTGAAGAAGTTCTGAAAATTGGAAGATGGATCAGATAGTTATACTAATCATCAATAGTTACCAAACAAGCTATAGTATTGGCATATTGAAGAAAACACAAGCTTTTGAATCAGGTAAACTTAGGTCTAAATCTTCCATTTATCCTGACTAGCCACTTTAAGTCCTCATCTAAATTATTGGATCTCTTTGAGCATTTTGAGCATTTTTGCTTCATGTATGTGGGAACTGTGGGACTAGGTAAACACACTTAAGATTATTATTATCATTTAAGATCATATATCTTTTTTGATGATTGAACTGCTAATTTGAAATGCTTCTTTTTTCTTTTGATAATATTCTCTATCTTGAAGTCTGCTTTTTAATATAGCCACAAGAGCTTTTTAAATAATTTTTGCATAACATAAAATATCCTTCCCTTTTTGTTTCAACATATCTGTATCTTTATGTTAGATTGTGCTTCTTCTCATTATAGTTAAGTATTTCTTATTCATTCAGTTTGACAATATCTCCCTTTTAATTTGAGTTTATTTATATTTAATATAATACATTTAGGTTCACGTCTCATATCAAATTTGATTTGTCTGCTGTTTGCTTGTTATCCCTCTTTTTCTCCTTTCTTGTGTATTTTATTGAATAGATTGTTCCATTTATTCTTATGTTGATTGTTTAGTCATGGATATTTATATTATTTTTATTGGTACTTTAGGTATCACAATGGACTTCTTTAAGTTATCAGTCTGACTTCAAATAATTCTATTTTACCAATTAGTAATAATCTTACAATGATATATGTTTAGGTATTACCTTCCTGCTTTTTGTCCTCTTGCTTTCATGTAGTTTACCTTAAAATATGTTGTAAATACCAAATCATATTATTAACAACCAGTCAATAGTCTTTAAAAGAGATTTAAGGGGCCTTTGGTTGGCACAGTTGGTTGAGAGTCTGACTCTTGGTTTTGGCTCAGGTCCTGGTCTCAGAGTTACGGCTAAACCCCATGTTGGGCTCTGAACTCTGCAAGGAGAACGCTAAAGTTTCTCTCTTCCTGTCCCTCTACCCCTACTCTCTCTCACTCTCAAATAAATAGATCTAAAAAAAAAAGATTTAAAATTATCTATCTCAAGTTCCTTTACATTTATTGACATAGTTACCCAGATGTTTGTCATTTGATCTTGAACAATTGATTTTCTGTCTGATAGCATATTCCTTCAGGATAAAGAATTTTCTTTTTTATTTCTTGTAATGCATATCTATTAAAGAAAATTTGTCCATATTTTCACTCTGAAATGTCTTATTTAACTTCAATTTAAGGCATATTTGTGCCCAGTATAAAATTTCCTCCTTTTTTTTTTTAACTTTTTAAAATATGTCGTTTTGTTTCTGATGAAAAGTCAGCTGCCAGTCTCATCATTTTTTCCTTTACGTTATGTGTCTTCTGCCTCTGGCTGATTTCAAGATTTTCTCTTTGTCTTTGCTTTTCAGTAGTTTGACTATGATGTCCTTGATTGGGGTTTCTTTGTATCTTATTTTAGCTTACTGACCTTATTAAATTTGTGAGGTGATTTCTTCATAAATGTTGAAGGAATTCATGGCCATTGTCTCTCCAATATTCCTACTGTCCTATTTTCTCCCCCTTCTTCATCTATGATACCAAATGCATACATATTAGACTATTTGATAGTTATCTTTCAAATCTTGTATACTGTTTTATTCTTCATTTTTTTGCTTGTATGGATCTGTCTTCACATTTATTAATCTCATCCAGTACTTTCTCTGTCTGCTGATAAACCCACCAAAGGAATTTTATCTCTATCACTTTTTTCCCATTATTTCTAGCATTGCCATTTAGGTCCTTTTATGGTTTTCATCTCTCCCTCTGCTTTTGCATGTTGTGAACCTTCTCCAACATATTCATCATAGTCATTTTAAAGCTACTTTCTAAAAATTCTGACATCTGGACTGTATCTTGTTGAATTCATTTCCTTTCTTGATGACGGATCACATTCTCTTTCTAATTTGTGTATTTCGTAATTTTTTACTGAATGTCTACCTACATAAAGATTGAAGTAAATAATTCCACCCAAACATTAGTATATGGGTTGCCAGTCTAGTTTCAGTCTAATCTGTATTTGAAATAAGTCTGGACTTTGTGATGCTTTAGTTAGATTTATTTCACCATGAGTTTAAAATTATTTGATGCAGGGTATGAATGTCTAGAGTGTTTTCTTTTTCTTTTTTTTTTTTTTCACCCTGCTTCTCCTTCCTGTTGATTACTCTTGCCTATTACACGGTGCCTGCAAGACATCTCTCAGAATTTTGCCTCCTGCCTTCTCTTCACACATCAATAGGCCCTGTGTGCCTCTGCCTCAGGAAGATCCCTTTCGGTTTTCATGCCCCACCTCCAACTCTACAGCCATGGATCCTCACTGCTTCATACTTAATGGATGAGGCTTAGTGCCCTTGAGATTCCTCTCAGTTCTAAATCCATACCCTCACCATTCAGCTGGGTCTGTGAGCCTCTTTCAGAGGTGGAAGGGCACTCTTATCTCTTCCACCCCTCTCCCAGTAGTGGCCAGCAGCTTCTAGTTTCTCTGTGCAAGGACTGAATTCTATGCAGTTTCTCAAAGTTCTCAACCCTACTTTCATCCACATGAGGGATCCACATGTGCCACTGCCTCAGAAAGTGCCTCTTTTAGCTGCCCTGAATTGCATGCAGCTTTTCTCATAAACATTTGGTGAAAGCCTGTCAAAAAGAGAGTGGGTACAGATTTCAGTTGTTTCTGGGGTTCCTGGGATTGTAAATTGGCATACCAGTATACATTCTGACTTTAAATCTTTTTACAAATGTAGGTGCTTTTTACCACATCTGTGGAGTTCTCTCCCCTCTTTCTGGTTCTCTCTCAAGGAGGAAAACAAAAATGGCTTTCTTTTGTCTTAGAAGCAGTTTGGCATTTTTTGGATTTTTATTTTATTTAGTTAATTTGTGACTCCTGCTTTCTAACAGTCTTTAATAAATTGGGCTTATGTGTACTATTTATTTATTTATTTATTTATTTGGAGTGGGAGCAACATTCTCTTGCAACTTTCTTTACATGGAAAGAAAGGCTGATAGACTGGAATTCTCATATAACTTTATTCTAGCTCCTAATTACTTTTTTGATCTAATGTCTCATAGAAGGAATTAGTCATAGCAAATATTTACTTACTAATAATATACTCTCAGTTTATGCAAGACAATATTTTAAACATTTTAAAATCTTTTAGCTCATGTATTCTTCATGACTAATAGTTAAATCCTTAATATTACCCTCATTTTAATGCAAGGAAACCAAGTTTCTGGAAGTTTGTGTGAATTATCCAATATAAAGAACTCAAATGATTCATTGAGATCAGGCAAACAATGAAATGGAAAAATAAGGAAAAGAAATGAGTGGTGATACACACACAAAAAATGTGGATGGCTCATAAGCATGTGAAAAGGCATTCAACCATATTAACCTTATTATATTAAAACCATGGCTCCCTCCAGATAAGCATAGGTCAAAATATCAGGTAATATCAAGAGTTGTCAAGATACGGGGCAGTGGGTGCTCTCATCCAACAGTGATGTACACATCTACTGATACAACCACTTTGGAAGTTAGTACAATAACATCAGTTAGTCAAGTTGAATATTTGCATGTCCTGAGCCAAGAAATGCTACTCCTTCATTTATACTTTTGAGAAACTCTTTCACAAAGGCAACAGACTTGCACATGAGGACTTTTTCAGAATCAGGATTCAGACTTGGATATTCTGATCTTTTGAATCTTCACAACTACTACCTTATACCAAAGGTAACCAGAAGTTCAGTTATACTCACCCAAATAACATTTCTGCCATGCTAGAGCTCTAATTAAGTCTTTGAGAGACCTTAGAATGAACAGAAATGTAGAGAAAGCAGATGATATGTTCAGAGACAGTAAGACATCCAAGTAGACCCCAGTCACCAATCAGGAGTCAGTCTCCAATTGGGTAAAAATGCACGGATTCCTATAGCAACAGAGCAATCCTATTAAGAAACAAATACCTGTAGTAAGTTTCAATGGATCTCTATATGGATCTGATTAAAGCAAAGTAACCCCCACTTTTGGATATTAACAAAATCCTGCTTCCTTAGAGACAGGTGCTGCATCTGGGAATTAGAGAAAAGGTATCAGTTTTTATCCAACCAATGAAATATACAACCAATGCAGTTCAAATTATTTAAACAGAAATCATTCCTGTTTGTACTTCCAATAGCAATATCAACATCTGTAGTTAATAGATCATCCAGTAAGAAACACTCTTGTAATTAAACTTACTATATATGAATATTCAAACTATTCCAGCCAATGTGACCATTCAAAATAATTACTTTTTTAAAAAAAGATTTTATTTATTTATTTGACAGACAGAGATCACAAGTAGACAGGGAGAGAAAGGCAGAGAGAGAAAGGGGGAAGCAGGTTCCCTGCTGAGCAGAGAGCCCGATGTGGGGCTCTATCCCGGGACTCTGGGATCATGCCCTGAGCCGAAGGCAGAGGCTTTAACCCACTGAGCCACACAAGTACCCCTTGAAATATTACTTTAAAACAATTTGTTTACCACTAATAAAACTTTTAAGGGGTTCCAGAAATCATGTCTTGGGAGAATACTGGCAAATTTTCTGTCAGAGGAATGTCCAACAAAGTATTTTCAAATAATGTCACAGGACAATCAAGGGTTTGTTTTGTTTTGTTTTGTTTTTTTCAAGTAAATTGTGTTTAATTATAGGATTATATACCCTACCGCCAAACAATGTTATTTTCTTTTCCTAAAATTTCTTTAAACTACACCTAAAATAAGTATCAATAAATTGAATTTTGCAACACCAAAGAAAGCATTCTAAACTTAATATTGAATAAGTAATTTGTTTTCAATGGACTATATCCAGACATAGTGCTGTAGCATAGTGTAAGTATTTGTAGGTGAAGGTCGGTGTTTTTAATCAAGATCAACTCTAAAATAATGCTTATTGGTATTGCATCTATGCGTCTGAAAAATGTACTGAGTGACAGTGTCATGTCAGAGCCACCATCTTCAATGTTACTACTAATCATTTAACCTTTTTCATTAGGCACCAACTCCAGTACAGGGGAAAAGAAAACGAATCACATTTAGTTATGTTCTGCTCCACTGAGCCCACTGAAGATGGCTTTTCTGTCTCACTCTAATGGTTTCATGGGGGTGGGGATTGATCTGTGAACCTCTTGCATGATATGATTGAAATTTTATATGAGTATGAAGTGTCAGGTGGTGTCAAATTCTCTCATTACCAGGCAGCAGAGGGAGGCTGGGTTGACAAGAAGTTATCATTTTCATAAGATATGGCTATGTTTTGATTTTTATGGACAGCAGGTTTTGTGCTTTTTTTACATGATGCAGTCAGAGAGACTAGCGTTGAGTACTTGACTTAAGTACTGTGAATGGTAAATAAAAGCTAATTATATTGCATGCTGATTCTCTTAAAATGATTCACTTCACTGGACTTTCCTTAATTTCTTTTCTATGTGTTTCACTGTACCTTACAGATTGCACTTCCCTTAATAAAGCCAAAAGGAATGCCTACCACTTGTCTGTTCAATAGGCTACATATTCTCCTCACCACTAGCAAGGTCAGTCCATTCTCCTCCAGTACTCAAGTACACACCTCATACAGTACTGGTCCATAAGCCAATAGCAGAAGAAGGCCTCATGAGACCACCATGTTTGGACATTCATTTCAAAACCCCTTTTCTCTCTCTCTCTCATTTTTTTTTTTCCTTTATGTTTGACTCATTTTTTTTTTAAATTTCCAGCATAACAGTATTCATTATTTTTGCACCATGATCTCTCTCTCATTTTTAAAGATTTTACTTATTTATTTGGGAGAAAGGGGTGGGGGAAGGGCAGAGGTAGAGGGAAAGAATCTCAAGCAAACTCCCTGCTGAATGGGGAGCCCTCCGTGGGACTCCTATCTCATGACCCTGAGGTCACGACCTAAGCCGAAATAAAAAGACGCTTAAGCAGCCACCCAGGCACCCCAGACCCTTTTCTCTTAATTCCACCATTTACTGAGCAAGAAATGAAGCATTGAGTGAAATGAGACATGTTGATTTCCTATATTTTTTTCTGTTTACCATTCCTATTGTCATAGTTCATGTGGTGAAAGCCTATATTAACACTGCTAAGCCCATGGATTTCTGTATTTTGTTACATTAGAACTTGAGAGAGACATTTTTACATTATAAAATATACTCCACGTTGTGCTTCTTAAATGTTTTCATTGCCTGAAACTCACATCTTGTTGCTGTGGGAATAAGAATGTTATCTTTAGGTCAAATTACTGTGTGGTGAAGCATGGACCAATTTTCAGTTTAATGCAAATTCTATTTTGGGTTTCTGCATGAAATACCCATTGCCTTTGAGGTGATTATTTACATTTTATTAAAGAAATGCTGATTTTGAGTTATGAGATGCTATTAAGTTGAAACAGCTTTATTTAAAAAATCTTCCCGTGTATGATGATATACCAAGATCAAAGTTCCAATTATGGGGCTTGACAGAGGTAATATTACACATGCTTTTCATATTATAGATACTTTCTTTGTGCAATATTTTAAAAATGTGTTGAGATGTTATAATTATTTTTAATTTTTCTGATACCATAAAATAACCAACCATGGCATTATGAACTCATAACTCCTAAATCTTCAAAATTTGATAATTCAGACATAGAAAGACAAACACCATATGATTTCATTTATATATATAATCTGAAGGAAAAATAAAAACAGAAACCTCATAGATATAGACAACAGATTGGTGGTTACCAGAGTCAGGGAGTGGAGGTGGAAGAAATGGGTGAAGGGAATCAAAACGTACAAACTTCTAGTTATAAATAAGTCATGAGAATATTATGTACAACATAGCTACTATACTTAATTCTGTATTGCATATTTGAAAGGGGCTAGGAGAGTAGACCTTAAAAGTTCTCATGACAAGAAGAAAGAAATTCTGTAACTGTGTGTGGTGACAGATGTTATGTAGATGTTTGTGTATATTTGCAATATATGCAAATATACACAAACCATTATTTTGCACACCTGAAATTAATATACTATCTTATGTCAATTATGTCAACTAAAAAAAGCAAAGGAAAAAATGTAAGTAATTTCCAATTAATTCTTGGCCTTGTTATGATACTAGAACTCATCTTCTGAGGGTGTGCTTTTGAAAGTTTAGAAGGTCTTTTTCCACTAAATCATGAATTTAATTTGTCCAATTTATCAAACAATAGGTGGCATCTGTTCCTTTCATAACCTTCAAGTTTATTTGCCATTATTATTCCATAAGACTTTGTCAACTTTTTAAAGTTACTTCATATGAAATCACATAGGTAACAATTAAAAATCTGAAAAAAAAACTGATTCAAATATCAATGAGGAAGTAGCATAAATCTGTTGAATAATTTTTCCATCTAAGGTGGCAAAAAACTATGTTGGTATTGGGAAAGCCATCTCAGATTATATTACCTCTCTTCTTTCACTGCAAAGACGGATTTTTATTTTCTGAGAAAAAGAGTCCTTTCTGTACATTTTCCCGAAACACAAGAATGTTTCCCCTAGTTTTGCTTTTTATTAAATTATGAACATCTCGCTGAACAATATTTTAACACTATAGCCCAAACCCATTTATTTAGATGTCCACAAAACCAGAATAAACAAAAATTGAAAAAGATTAAAGAACCATTTGTCTTTAAGTAATAATCTTTTTCTTCAGTGTTGGTATGAATTAAAGGTATAAACCAAAAGTAGGGGCACATGGGTGACTCAGTCAGTTCAGGGATCAACTCTTTTTTTTTTTTTTTTTATCATTATTATTTTTTAAGATTTTATTTATTTATTTGACAGACAGAAATCACAAACAGGCAGAGAGGCAGGCCGAGAGGGAGGAAGGGAAGCAGGCTCCCTGCAAAGCAAAGAGCCCGATGCAGGGCTCGATCCCAGGACCCTGGGATCATGACCTGAGCCGAAGACAGAGGCTTTAACCCACTGAGCCACCCAGGTGCCCCTCAGTGTCCAACTCTTGATTTCAGTGCAGGTCCTGATTTCAAGGTTGTGAGATTAAGCCCCATGTTGCGTTCTGTGCTGGGTATGGAATCTGCTTAAAATTCTCTCTCTCCCTCTGCCTCTACTCCCCCACCTGTGTGTGCGTGTATGTGTGTGTGGTGTGTGTGGTGTGTGTGTGTCACACCACACCACACACACCACACGCACACACACACATATAAACCAGAAGCAAGAAAATATTCATGGAAATATTCATTTTTAAACTCCTTAAGGCACTTCAGGAACATCCACTTAAATACAAATAATTGATGTGCTAATTACAAATTTTTTTTGTCTGGTTTATTTCCTCCTTTCTCAACCCTAAAGCCTCATTAGTGAAGTTCTTCTACAGGTTTTGATGTTATCACAGTTTTAGAAAATCTAAACCAAATGTCATGTGTCTTTTTCAAAAGAAACACAGCATGCTTCATAGTAAACTGGACTCCTTCTGATTTTCTATGATTTCTGTGATGGAATTTTTATTTGTGTCAAGACCAAGATCAAGAACAAATGATTTTGCTGCATAATCACTCTTGTGTGCAAGAAAAGTTTACCAGTCTATTTATGCTTTGATCTATCCTGCAAAAAGGGAACTTAATAATATAGAATTATGACATTTTAGAATTACAAAGGTCCTCAGAGATGGTCAATCTCATCCTATTTATTTTAGACTAGATTTGATCTAGAGAAAATTGAACCCTAGAGGAATTAAGTGACCTAACCACATTATTAATGGCAGACTTTTGAATAGCCATTGACTCTTCTACTGCAAGTTCCAGTCCAGTGTTCTGGCTACTATGATTTAAATATCTTCCTTTGTCCACTTTTAAGTTTGCTTAGACATAATTTCTATTAACTAAATTTTCTAGTTTAGTTATATTGTCTAATAGGAGATAAATGTGTAGCTCTCAGTAAAATGTTTTCCAAACCAACTCTTCTTAGATTGTTTATATGCAATGGAAATAAAGTAAAATGTAACATTTTCAGGGAATCTAGGATAAAACATATAATTTTAGCAATATAATGATTATATTAGATGAGTTAAAGAAAAGAATTGAATTCTCTAAATTCACTTTACGGAAATACCATCCTTCTTAAATTGCAGCATTTCAATTGCATAGTAAAACTGTCTGGCATCTTTCAGCTAATTTTTCCTTTCTTTTTCCATTATTCAGAAGTACAATTTATTATTACTCTTTTTATAATAAAATTATTCCGTCTTCAAATACATCACATATTTTTAGCGCCTATCACGTGTCAGGCATAGTTGCAGTGTTTTTTCCAAATGTTTTTACTTAGAACACTCTAGAACCCTACAAAATAAGTTTTGTTATAACCATTTGTCAAAAGAGAAACCCGTAGCTTAGAAAAGTTAAGTATCTTGTCCAGGGTCACAAAGCTAGTAAGAGTTAAAGCAGAAATTCAAACCTGAGCAGTCTAACAAAGGAACCCCTAGTAAAATATAGTCTTCTAGGGGTGCCTGGGTGACATAGTCAGTTAAGCATCCAACTTGATTTAGGCTCAGATCATGATCTTCAGGGTCGTGGGATTGAGCTCCATGACAGGCTCCACGCTGAGCATGGAGTCTGCTTGAGGTTCTGTATCTGCCTCTGCTTTGGCCCCTCCTCCTTCCCCTCCCATTCTCTCTAAATGAATGAATGAATAAATAAATGAATGAATAAAATCTTTAAATTATGATCTTGTATAAGATCCCCAAAGTCAATTTCTTTCTCAAGGGAAGTTATATCAATAAATAACGGTACTCTTTATTCATTTCTGCATATTTTTATCTCAGCAGAAGACGGAAGAAAGGAAGAAAGGAAGGGAGGGAGGGAGAAAGGGAGGAAGGGAAAAAGGAAGAAGGGAGGGAGGAAAGAAGAAAACTAAGACGCTTGTCAAGTTGGCCACAGAGTTCCATGGCTATAGAGACTGAGTTTAATCTCCCCCATGAACTTCTGAATAGCCATACGAAATGCTTCCCAGAACTACCCGCCTGGGACAAGAAGGGGGAAGTATTTGTTTACCTGTATTTGTCTCCTATTGTCACATTTCCTGTACTTTCTGTTTGCACAAGCATGACCACTGAGATGATTCCCACAGGCCCTAAACTTTGCATTCAGAGAAGCCCCAGGACAAGAAACAGGAAGAATATCCATGTGAGCTCAGAGCAAAGCCCCTTGTGGCTGCATCAGCCCAAAGCTGACCAAAACCTGCCCAACTGGTCATTGTACAGCACATGTGAGGTTCAAGAGGAATTGCAGTTGAAGAGAGGTCTGTTTCAAAGGCCTGTTTTGCTTCCAATTATTCTTTTTTCACATTTCTGATAGGTAGAGAAACACATGCAGCACAATTGGAAGGAAATCTACAGTTTTGAAATAACAGGTACCTTCAAGTTCAGACCTAACTGTCCGGTGGTAAAAACTAGTTAGAAATGTCCTGGGGAAAGGAAGGTAGCCTTACAGACTCAAGGAGTCGTGGAAATAGAGAGATCATGAAAAATCACTTACTCCATATGCTGCCCTGAAGCATTAACTCTTGACATATTTATTGTCTTGACATTTAAATACAGTCAATTGACACAATTACTTTTGGAACAAAGTTTTACTTACTTTCTTGGATAGGGTATCAGTGCTAACTGTTGGAGCCATAGGATGAGTTAAGAAAGTTATTCTTGTGTCTACAATTTCCTACTAAAGGAAATTTAGTGGTTCTGGGCTCATCGAATTCTTACTTATGGGTAAGATTATTCAGTGACTAAGAACTCAATAAATAGGAAGCAGGCATACATGACCAGGAACATTGCATACACATTTTCCAATGGAAGTGTCTGTTATCTTTAGTTTAAATATGGGCTCATGGCGAAGTGGTTCTTAGATTTGTTTTTTCAATCTTGATATCTAGACTTAAATGAAATCAGCATCTCCACCATTGCTTTTGGTAAGTTGTAAACATTTTATATGAACTCTTTTCTGGCAATCTTTTACTGCCTCCTCTTCGGGATCATGTTCTTAGAGTTTTTGTTTGCAAGATATGGGTACCAATTCGAAATACAGCAAAGAGAACACATGCATGCTTTCAGGCAGGTAATCAAGCATATACACAGACATCCTTTAATAGCCCTAACAAAAAGTTCATAGAATTTCTGGCTTTAGTTATGACTGGATTCAAATGTTCAAGTAATATCATTAGTATTCTCTCTAATTCTTAACTCTGCTTTTGCCATAGTGCCTTAATTTCCAAATGTGGGCACCAAGAACTTTGGATTTATGCTCTGTCAGTCTAGTAAATTCAGAGGAAATGACTTGCTCTTTCTCATTAGCTCTAGGAAAATTTCCAGGAAACTTATCCATTGTTGAGGATAGGAGGATGGAATGCCAGCTGCTCAGGACTGGATCTCATGCTGACTCTAGGAAGAAGAGGGCAGAAACAATTCCTCTCTAACTACATAGATTGACATTAGAGGAGCCAGTGAATAACACATGTGTTATTCCCATGTGTTATTATCAAAAAAAGGGACGTTGGAACTGCAAAAATAGTAGGTATATCTTCTGTATTTTTCTAATGGCATATGAGAATTTAGAAAGTCTGTGTCCCCACTGGTCCAGAAACAACTCGAGGCCAAAGGTTGTTTCTTATAAATTTTACTGAAACTATGATCTATCAGAGTGCCTGACACTTACTACAGATTAAAAATTGAACTGATCACAGTTCCTCTAATTAAAAATATCCCATGTCCTTCAGTTCATTTTATTTATAGAATAAACCAAACACTTTAAAAGCATATATGACAAAAAGCAACCATCATCTAATTCAGATTACACCATGCCAAATAGATCAATAATTAACAATCTATCCAAAAGAGAGGATCAAATGCTTAAGAAAAACAGTATGGGTAGCACTGTTGAAGTCTGCTTCCAATTTTATCCTCAAAACATTTCATGATCAGTAGAAGTTCTGTAGATTTTTATGCATGTAAATAAAGTAAATGTGCAAATTAATAAAATTGTATCATGTTTCATCATGAATAATGAAGACCTGCAGTGTCTTCCGTGAGAAAACTAGATTTGCTACATTTTAAGCATTTCAACAAAAACAGAAATGGGAATCCATTAATACGTAGTCTAGGTGTTTTTCTTAGTGTTTAATCTGTTACCAAAAAACAAACTGTAATGTTGTTAAATAAAATGAAGGCAATTGCATATCTATTCAGGTTTGGCCATTCTCTTACCATCACATCTTATCTGTCACTCACATGGGGATAAAATAATATCTCCTGCTTTAAAAGAAAAATTTCCAAAGTGCTGAAACAATTTTACACAATTCATGGTGAATGTAAAAATAACCTACAATAGGGTCTTGTGCCAAATTAGGCAGCACTTTAGAGAAGCAGGGAATAAAGGCTCCAAGTGAGAGGAAGCTAGGAAGAGAGCATTCTCCTCCTTGTCAGAATAATTGGTTCATTAAATGGAAGGAGAGAAGGGGAAGAGATAAAATGGGAGGAGAGTTCCCACTATTAAATATGTATTGCACAATGTCTCTCTCAACTCGCTTTGCAGCATCACAGCTGATATACACACACCCTAATAAGCAGCAAAGTGAATAGGGAGCTGACTCCCAATTGTTCAATCTGGTTCCCCCCCCCCATGATAAAGAGGAGGGTGCACTGGTTCCCCTAATCCCAGGGATCAGGCCCTGAAGCTAAGCAAAAGGAAGAAAGGGCTGATTAAAGCCACAGCAGTCAAGACCTTTGTGCAGTTGTGATGTGTGGGTGTGTATAGACACATGCCTTTATAAAGAGCACACATGTGGTCAGTGGAGTGCTGTGAGTGAGCCTCTAGGATGAATAGTGCCATTATAAACACAAGTCATTATTAGTAGCCAGCATAAATAGGTTGGCCTGTCATGGGGTTAAGATCTGTGATCCACTGGGACTTGCTACTCTTCAGAGCAAGGGGATGCTGCTGCTGTTAACAGAAAAATCTGTCTTGAGAACATATCCAAGGGCCCATGGAAAAGTGGTTGCTCGTAGATGTGGTCTTTAATTAAAGTGGTTGTTGTAGAGAGAAGGTCATCAATCGGAGGTGACCCTTGGATCGAGTTTTGATCTCCAACTCACTGTTCAGTTTTATTCAAGGGACAAAGAGTCAGGAGGGAACCAGAGGGAATAATATCAAGGCAGGAGACACATTTACTTGTGATGTGTAAAACCATAAAGGGTTCAAAGTTTGGGTTTTGGTTCAAATAAAATCCCAAGAGTTCAGATGGTTTTCTAAACCCTCTGAACCTTATCAATGCAGAGAACCAGCTGAAAGAAATCTTGCAAGAGCAAAATGGTCCTCAAAACGTTTGGCTACTTGACGAAAAAATCTGGCCAGAAAAATACCATCAGCAATTTAGCCAGGCCCAGGCAAATGACATGGAAAAGTGTGCTTTACGTGTCCTGCAAGGCAGCTTTCCCAGATTTTAGCTGCTGTTTGCCTAAAGAAAGTGAGATTATGAATGAAGGCACAAATGGCATACATAATATTTCAAAGAAGTCTTGTCAAGAAACAAAATAAATAAATAAACTCAGAGGGTTTACAGAGTCACAGATTAGACAGATTAGATTATTGAGACTAGAAAACAAATAAAAAAAAAAACCACAGAAGTCTCAAGATTAGGTATAGCAACACTGTCACCCAACACATATTCTATCTCCCATGTTTCCTGACTTTTCTCCTCCCAGCACAGAAGCTTAGGAAGAGCAATGATGGAAAAATCAGTCAGTGAGGAAAGAGGGAATCTGAATTTTCCTAGCTGCCTGTTCCTTTTATCCTTTCATCTCCACTGCCATTACTACTCCTGTGATGGTAGAAGACTGACCAGGGGCGAATCTTAACAGAATTTCTTCTCTTTAGCATCCTCTCCTTATCATCTGTGAAATGATGCTCTTCTAGATTTTTTGTGCATTCTTTCTCTGCTGCAACTTCCCAGGCTTTCTCAACCGTGGATTTCTCTCACCATCTATATCCTGGCCTTTTCTCCTTATTTGGCCATAAATATCCTCTTAGCATTGTAGCTGGCAAGCACACAGCAAAGCAATAGTCAGGTACACATGTTAGAGAATAGCTTTTTGTATTTTTTCTTCCCAGGTAAAGTCCCTTTTGTGAGAATAATTTCCTAATAAAAATACTGTCCAGTGATGAGGTGGAATCTGTAGAAGAAAGAATCCTCAAATTCCATCATATATACAGCTGTAGTGAGTAATACACCATGTGGATCTCCTCACCCTTCCCCCAGCTTCTTTTTTTTAATTAAATTATTTAATTTAATTTAATTCAGTTTAATTTTCAGTGCTCCAAAATTCATTGTTTATGCACCACACCCAGTGCTCCATGCAATACATGCCCTCCTTAATACCCACCACCAGGCTCACCCAACTCCCCACCCCCAGCTTCTGGGATTATGCCCCTGCCAAGAGATTACAGGCAAATGCTCTTGACCTCAATCTGGCTTCACCCAAGAATACCCTCTCCCTGGGACAAGTTTGACCAGCAGATGTGGGAGTAGAGAGCCTTTCACTTCTCCCCCCATAATTTACCCTAATGTGTGACAACTCTGAAGAGCCAGCCTAATTCCAGATCACTGCTTTGTTTTAGGATCACCTAAGCATTTGGTCATAGTCACTTGTCATTCATCTCCTTCTGCCTCATCCTGCCTTCCTCCCTTGCTTACAGATATGTCTCCTGAGATCACTCCCTAATAAACCTCGCGCATATAGCTCTCTGTTTCCAAAAATACTCGGTGTAAAACAGTAATTCTTACATTCTCAAGTAGGCCAGTCCGCTTCCCATAAATACTGTTCAGTAGAATCCCACTGCTGATAGCCGAGTGGCTTACATCTTGCATTGGGAAGAGGAGGGTGTTTAGGGGGAGCTGAAGTGGAGACTACATGAGGAAGAGTGAATGGAGGTCAGTGCGGGCCTTGGCAATTATGGGTGCATAATAATGGGTCTTAGCATACTAGAGGAAAACCCTCTCCTCTGTCAGACAAGCTATCATTCCATTTTCACCTCCAACCTGCAAATTTCAAACCTGATCCTTACTTTTTATATCTGCCCTCCATGTTGCAGGTACAAAAACATTTCAGAACAAATGTGATCTGATCATTTTCCTATAAATAGAGATCTTAATTATCACATTTATCCATTTTATTCCTTTTGAAAGGTTTTTAGAGGTTGTATATCAATGACATTCCTTCCGAAGGATTTGCATTTGAAAGGCTGTTGTTCAAATTTAATTCACATTTGACACAATGTTTTCTCTTGCAGAACATTATGGAGTATCTGAAAATCAGTTTTCAGCAGGCTCTATTCTACATCCCTCTGATCATTTCTCTTTTTATTATGGGTATATTCTAAGTGAATTTCATCTGTGTCGTGGAAATGAAAAAAAAATCAGAAAATGTTCATATTCTTTATTCAGTTCCATTTTGATTTTTAACCTGCTCTTCCTATATTGTCTTCCCCATGGGGAGTGCTGCCAACAGGAGCCTGCAGGACAGTGTCTCTGGGCTTCCTGGGATTTCTGGGGGCCCGAACAAGCATTAACCTGAAGGGAGCACAGTGCCTTATTGATGGAGAGTCACGATTAATTTTTATCTCTGACTCTTTGCTCTTCTCCTCTGAGAGCAAGTCTGTATGAAATCACTCCACATGCCCCAATGGTTTGTTTTGCACGTCAAGCTCCAGCAGTTCCCGGTGAAAACTGAGGTTACATCCCACAAACCCAAGCTAGAGTGAGGGCTCTCTTTAAGGGTAGCAGGATGTATGGCTTCGCTCCAGCTAATCCCATTATCTCAGGGGAAAAAAGAAAAAATAGTGGGGTATTGATAGAAGAGGTACCCTTCTTAAGGAGAGCTGTCCAGCAAGGAGATTAGAGACAGCAGGAATCAGCAGCTGTTTGTTTGGGATGTTGTTCTCCTATTAGGAAATCTTATCCCTGGAGTGATATCCCCACCCTACCCAAAAGATACACACCAAAATCAGATGCAAATGCAGGATGAAGAGTAAACTGCAGAATGGTATGCTGTCTTTGTATCATTGCTCATTTTACAGGTTTTGTCAGTTTCTGAAAAACGGTGGAGGATAATTGGCCTGAGATGTAAAGCCACACTCGGCTGTTCCAAGGAACAAAGAAAGACAGCTTTAGCCCACAAGGCCATATTTTGTGAAACACACTCTTCCTTTTTAGTAATGAGCAGATACACAGTGCTCCTTCTCAGCTCTGAAAAATCTGTAGCTCTCCCCCTGCAATGTTGTACAAGGCATTTAAACGGGTACCATTTGTAATGTTGTGGTCGGTCTCATTGAACCGAGCGCCTACACTTGTTATCTTAACGAAAGGCGAATGACTGCAGCACTCTGGCGTGGCTGTGTGAGAGCCGCAATATCCTTCCAGCGTGTTTGACCTTAGGAAGATAGCATCTGAAACAGTGATAGCAAATAATCAGGACCCAGAAGCTGCCGTCCTAGCCGCTATCACGATCTTCTAGATGTATTCCATGTTTCCTGTTTAGAAGTGGGCAAATATTTGTCAAGCAATATAAATATGAAAATCTGGCTGGGGAATTCAGGTCACACTGAGAACAAGTGGCCAGTACTCCCCAGGGAATCATGACCATATTGTCACAAAGAAAACCCATTCCCCATCCAGACTTGGTCATCCTGCTACACGGCTGGTACCGTGGTGTTGCCAAAGGGGACTAGGATCACACCTCTACTTTTTGTTCTTTCGTATTTGAACTCTCTCACCATTTTGACTTCTCTTCTTTAAAGCCCCCCCACCCAACCCTGCCCCACCACCCCTGCCACATGTCATTTATACTCTATGTGATTTACTTTAATCTACTCTGGATAAAACAGAGTGATCTTAAAAGTAAATTTGATTATATCACCTCCTAATAAAAATGTCCAATCACTCCTGTAATACTCAGAAAAAAATCAGAACTCTTCAGCGAGACCAAGACTGGGAATGATGGATGCTTCCCTCTCAATGGCTTATGCCCTCACACTTATCTCCCTCACTCTACTCCAGCAATAACAAGGGACTTTCTTGTCTTTCTTCTCCTAGGACCACCAAGTTTTCTTTCCCCAGACTTTCCTCAGGTTTCCCCTCTCCCTACCCTCACTTAAACTAATTATTTACTTCACTGACTTATGTACTTCCTTAAACTAATGATGTCTTCTCACCGCTCAGGTCTCACCTTAAGTGTTCCTGTCTGGTTGAAGACCATTTTTTCTTTTTTTCTTTTTTTTTATTTTGCAATGCTATATTCGTTTCAGGTGTACACCATAGTGACTCAACAATTCCATATGTTAAGCTATGCTCACCACGATCAGGACAGTCAGCATCTGTCACCACACAACACCATTACAACCATATAAATATGGTATATCTACATGTATATATACACTATATTCCCCATGCTGCACTTTTCAAACCTGTGACTTACCCATTCTATAACTAGAATTTCATACCTCTTAATTTCCTTCACCTATGTTGCCCATCCCTCTAAGCATCTCCCCTCTGGAAACCACCAGTTTTCATTTATGCTCCCTGTATTTATGGTCCTGTTTCTGTTTTGTTTTGTTCATTTGTTGTGTTTTTTAGATTCCACATATAAGTGAAATCATATTGCATTTGTTCTTCACTATCTGACTTATTTCACTCGACATAATACCCTCTAGATCCATCCATGCAGTTCCAAATTGCAAGCTCTCATTCTTTTTTTTTTTTTTAATATTTTATTTATTTATTTGACAGAGAGAGATCACAAGTAGGCAGAGAGGCAGTCAGAGAGAGAGAGGAAGGGAAGCAGGCTCCCTGCTGAGCAGAGAGCCCGATGGGGGGCTCGATCCCAGGACCCTGAGGCCATGACCTGAGCCGAAGGCAGAGGCTTAACCTACTGAGCTACCCAGGCGCCCCAAGATCTCATTCTTTTTTATGGCTGAGTGATATTCCATTGTATATACCTCATCTTCTTTATCCATTCATCTATCAATGGACGCTTAAGTTGCTTCCATGTTTTGTCTTTTATAAATAATGTTGTAGTGAACATAGGGGTGCATATATCTTTTTTAATTACTGTTTTCATTTTGGAGGTTAAATATGCAGTAGTGGAATTACTATTGTACCTTTTTTTTAAATTTTTTAAAGAAACTTCATACTGTTGTCCATAGTGGTTGTACCAATTTACATTCCTACACACAGTGCACAAGGGTTCCATTTTCTTCACATCATCACCAACACTTATAATTCCTTGTGTTTTTCATATTAGCCATTCTGAGAACTATAAGGTGATATCTCATTGAGGTTTTGATTGCATTTCCCCGATGATTAGTTATGTTGAGCATTTTTTCATATGTCTGTTGGCCATCTGTATATCTGTCTTATTTAGGAAAATGTATGTTCATGTCCTATACCCATTTTTAATTGAATTATTTGGTTTTTCTGGTGTTGAGTTGGTTAAGTTCTTCAGCTAAAGTCTTTTTTAACCAGTTTATCTGCAGGAGTTTTTCCCCACATCCTGTTATTTCACATCTAAGCTTTGAGATTGTTCCTTACAGGTTAGCAGGTACAATCCTTTGTAATTATTTTGTATATTTGTTTTCTGCCTCCTCAAAACTATGAATTTCTTGAACTAAAGGATTGGTCTTTTCCCCCCATTCCCGTTTCCCCCCTACTATCTGCAGAGCCTACTACAGTATCTGCCACATGTTCCATATTTAGTAAATGTTTATAGAATAAATAAATGTTTCCATGTGGCCTATATTATTTTAGACCTTACTTTAACTTTCTTCCACATTTGGCCGACTAGAGTGGAGCTTGACATTCCAACCTGTCTTCATCTTCAACGTTATTATAGGCCCATGGAACCCCTTCCTTTCTCTTCCTTTATCTTGTGTGTTTCAATAGGGAAAGACAAAGCCAAAGTAATGTCATTGAGCATAGGAGAGGGCATCACAGATGGGAAGGAGAGATAACATATGATGGAGGGCATCAGCATGGTTCCGTGTCTTCTCAAAGGGCTCCTGGCAAAATGAGAGCAGAAACAAGCTAAGCAGATGGTAGGAGTCATCTGCTTTTGCAATTCAGTTGTTTATGTTTTGCATGCCTTCCTGTTACTTTCAGTTCTTGAGTCCTTATAGTCAGGGTCTTGTCCATGATTATTATTGGAGGTGCCACCTAATGAAGGCTGAGTATTTTATAAACACTTACCAGTTAGTAGTAAATTTTTTTAAGGTGGTAGAGGGAAGTTCAGCAATTATATATGATAAACTTAACATGAACCAATGGTGTTTCAAATTAGTTAGATGACCTTGAATAGAATTGGCCAGAGTTTCCTGTGCACATTTTCTCAAACAGCTTTTACAATGCTAATTACTCTAGTGATATCAGGTGGACTCGCCATCTGAATGTGAAAAAACAAACCATTTTTTTTAGTAGTTGTATAGTCCTAAGGTATAGCAGCAGTAGGAGCTTTTAACATACAAAGTTCACTCATTCAATTCACATTTATTATAGTGGATGCTATTTGTTGGTGATATAGAACACAGGAGAACTAGTCCTTGCCTTTTCACCTTATGCTATTTAAACTAGAAAGATGAACAAAACAGGAAAGAACTCTATAGTTCTCTAGCACAATCAAACTTACCTATTGAAAAGTATGTCTGATACTACCCTTGCATAATCAGCGTTGTTCTTTCCTTTTTTATAATACTGAAATTTTTTCTTAGGTTAGGGCTTAAGCTGACAATAAAGTGTTGTTCATGGGTTTTTGCCAACATGAAATCTTTGAGCTTGACAATCATAAGGAGGCCAAAAAATCAGACAAGAAACCGTTGGAAATACATTTATAACTATGATGTTGTGGTTGGGTTTCTTATTTTTTCTCTGATAATAAATCCCAAGAGTGTAGAGTTACATTTAATATAAAAATAAAAGTGCAATTTTTAATATGCTGAAACTATTTCTTTATAAAAAATAGAAAGCATTTAAGAAAGCTCTATGATTTATAAATAAATGTCAAAAATGGTGACCATGGATGAGCAGGAGGCACATTAGATCTTATTGGTCTATTACAATCGTTATCATAAATGTTAGGCATGTGGATTAGGCAATGTATTTTTTTTTAAGATTTTATTTATTTATTTGGGAGAGAAAGAGAATGAGAGAGAGAGCATGAGAGTGGGGAGGGTAAGAGGGAGAAGCAGACTCCCCTCTGAGCAGGGAGCCTGATATGGGACTCAGTCCTGGGACTAGAGGATCATGACCTGAGTCAAAGGCAGTCACTTAACCAACTGAGCCACCCAGGCACCCTGGCAATATATTTTAAATCAGCATTTGCATATAATGTTTAGAATATCCACAATGTGTTGCTCACACATTGTATAAATCTATTGTGTGTTTAGAAGCTAATTCTGTCAATAACTATAAAGAGTTTGAGATTTTACCCTACTTTGAAATTAACAAGATAGCTTGCCACAGTTTCATAGATGCTGGCAGAAACAGGAGACTTCTAGAGACACAGGCTTTATTACTCACAGCACTGCAGGCAGCATAACTTTATGTTCACATTAGTCCCTCTTGACCTCCCAAGTCCCAGGGGGGCAATGACAAGATGCACCCAGGTAGAAGCTACACATACAGTAGGTCTGTGTCATTCTGAAGAACACTGACATTAGGAAACCCCAATCTTTCGTTTATTTATTTTTAATTCATTTTTTATTTAAATTCATTTATTTAAATTAAAATTAATTAACATACATTGTATTATTAATTTGAAAGGTAGAAGTCACTGTTTCATCAGTCTTCATAACACCCAGTGCTCATTGCATCATGTGCCCTCTCTACTGTCTTTCACCCTGTTCCCCCATTGCCACCCCCCATCCCCTCCAGCAACCCTCGGTTTGTTTCCTATGATTAGGAGGCTCTAATGTTTTGTCTCCCTCTCTGGTTTCATCTTGTTTTATTTTTTCCTCTCTTCCCCTATGATCCTCTGTTTTGTTTCTTAAATTCCACCTAAAAGTGAGATCATATGATAATTGTCGTTCTTTGATCGATTTATTTCACTCAGCATAATACTCTCTAGTCCTGTCCACATTGTTGTAAATGGCAAAATTTCATTTTTTTTGATGCTGAGAGGTATTCCAATCTATGTATATACCACATCTTCTTTATCCATTCATCTGTCGATGGATATCTGGGCTTTTCCCATAGTTTGGCTATTGCTGACATTGCCGCCTTAAGCATTGAGGTATAGGTGCCTCTTCAGATCACTACATTTGTATTTTCAGGGCAAATACCCAGTAGTGCAATTGCTGGGTCATAGGGTAGCTCTATTTTCAACTTTTTGAGGGACTTCCATACTGTTTTCCAGAGTGGCTATACCAGCTTGCATTCCCACCAACAGTGCAAGAAGGTTCCCCTTTCTCCACACCCTCACCAACATCTGTCAAGGAAACCCCAATCTTTAAAGGCACTACTAGCAAAGCTACCTAGTCTTTGCTCCAGAGGGAATAATTATTAAATTCTTCGGGGGGAAAAAAAAAAAAAAAAAAAAAAAAAAAAAATATATATATATATATATATATATATATATATATATATATATACACCCTTTGCCCCAGAAGGAGATGCTATCTCTATCTTCCAAAGTTCTTCTGCTATATAAACATTCTTGAAAAGGTAGTCTGGGACAAAAACTGTGACAAGACACATACCCATGTCATAAAAAATTACCCTGTAAAAATAGCGCTTACTATGGAATATCATGCTAAAAAAGATTCTCAATTTTAAATAAAATACTTTAAGCAACAAGCTAAAAGACATAATGAGGGCAGTTTACATTTACAATTTGAATGCAAGTTTTTTGCATGAAAATTTGATATTTAAACTTAAAGTTTGAGAAGTCATATTCTGACATTTTTTAAAGAATGTGAGCCCAGCTTTGGTATACAATAAGTCATTATTCTTCTGACACAGAGAGATGAATGCAGTTTCCAGAATGTTCAGTCCAGAAATTGTGAAATAGAGCATTTTATTTCTGAGAAAGATAAAATTGCTTCTTTTAAAAAATGTTAAAATTTCAGAATATTAGAACTTATAATTCTTGGAAAAATTGTTACCTCAGAAAAATCTTGATATTCATTTGCATAATTTAACTTATACAACCCCCATGTACTGCACAGGTACAATTAATTTCAGTATACAGAATATGCCTCAAAGAAGATTCAGAAACATGAGTTGGGATGTTACAATAGTTTTTGGATGGTTAGAATTATCTGCTTAAAGTGATGAACAATAGAGAAAATTGAGATTTCCTACAAACTCCAGCAACTGAAATTTTCCACATTACATAATTTTCTGGTTTAATTAATTCCTTACACTTCTGTCAAATCCCCCTGTGTGTTATGCCATTTACAGTGAGCTGGGAAATAAACAATATATAAGATAATGTTATACTCTCCGGGAACTCACAGTCTACAAGATGAGTATTAGAGAAACTATATTGATCCAGTCATGGTGCACTGTACATTTCCTAAACAGTAATAAATCACATGGAGCCAAGGCTTATTTAAGATTAATCAAGAGGAAGAAAAAGAAAATACTTTCTACACGTAACTACATGTCCTTCGCCTTAGAAACACCAAAGTTAAATCCCTTAATGAAAACTGGCTTGATGGAAACATATAATAAGCCAAATTCAGCCTTTCAAGCTTTTGTTTGTGACCTTGAGCAAGTTAGCTAATCTTGATTTACCTTTTTTTTTCATTTGAGGATGGAGATAATTATATCAACTACCCAATAATGTTGTTGCAAAAAAAAAAAAAATTAAGAAAAATGGAAAGTACTTGTAACAGTGCTCAGCACAAGGTTAGTATTCAAGAAATGTTGGATATCATAGCTGTGATTGCTGATTTAAACTATCTTCACTAGGATAGTTTTCAAAAGTGCACTACTTGATGGGCACCTGGGTGGCTCAGTCAGCTAAGTATCTGACTCTATTTTAGCTCAGGTCAGGTCATGATCTCAGGGTCCTGAGATCAAGCCCCACCTCAAGCTCTGCACTGGCCGTGGAGCCTGCTTAAGACCCTCTCTCTCCTCTCTCTCCTTCTCTCTCTCTCCCCGACTCATGCATATGCACTCTCTCAAAAAAAAAAAAAAAAGGCTATACTTGATAGTAATGCAATATATTCATTGAAGATACTTTACATTATGTATACAACAGAAAAATAATTCTGGTTAAATATTTTAAACTTTATTTTCTTTTTTATCAGCTTTATTGATATATAATTCACATACCATAAATTCACCCATCTAGTAGTTAAAAATGTGATGCTTTTTAGTCTGTTCATTAAGTTGGATAACCATTTGTGTATTTTCTTTGGATAGTTGCCTATTTAGATCCTTTGTCTATTTCTGAATTGGGTTGTCATATTATTGATGGATGAGTTCTTTATTCTGTACTCAAGTATCTTTTCAGATCTGTGATTTGAAAATATTTTCTGCCATTCTGTGGGTTATCTTCAGTTTTGTGATCTACAATTTTCTTGGGAAGCACACAAGATTTTAATTTTAATTAAACAAAGAAGATTTTGTCTAGCCTAAGATCATGAAAATTTATTCTTTATGTTTTCTTCTAAGAGGGTTTTAGCACTTTCATTCAGGTGTTTGATTCATGTTGCATTAACTCTTTGCTCATGATATTAGGAAATGCTCCAAACTAATTCTTTGCATGTGGATAACCAGTTATTAAAGTGTCTTTTGTTGAAAATCCTGTCCTTTCCTCTTTGAATTATCTTGGTAAAGATCAATTGACCATAAACATAAGAGGTTTACATTTGGATTCTCAGTTTTATTTCAGGATCTATACATCTATGTATAGATGTATATATTACATTGTTCTGATTACTAGAGCTTCATATTAAGTTTTAAAGGCAGGAAGTTCATGGCCTCTAGACTTGTTCTTTTCAATATTCTTTTGGCTATTCTGGGACTCTTTTTTCCGTAAGAATTTTAGGATTTCCCTCACAATTTCCTGCAAAAAGTGCCTGCTGGGATTTTGACATGGATTGTGTTGAATCTGTATATCAATTTATGGAGTATTACCATCTTAAAAGTATGATTTTCCCATCCACAAACATGGATGTCTTTTCATTTACTTACGCTTCTTTACTTCTTTTGTCAAATTTATTCCTATGTTACAATTCTTGGTGATTTATAAATGGAGTTATTTATTCAAATTCAGATTGTTCGCTGTTAGTGTATAGGAATACAATAGATTTTTATTTACCCTGTATACTGCAACCTTGCCAAACTCATCTATTAGTTCCAATGATATTTTAGAGGATTTCTTAGAATTTTCTATATCCATCATCTATGTTCAAGATTTCATTTATTTCACTTACTTGCCTAATCTCCCTGGCTAGAGCTAATAGTACAATGATCATAAAGGTAGTACAAGGGGACATCCTTATCTTGTTCCTAATCTTAAGGAAAAGCATTCAGACCTTTCATCATTCTCACCAGTATCATGTCAACTGTGGATATTTTTACTGATGCCTTTTATCAGACTGAAGAATTTCCCTTTGACTCTTAGTTTTGTTGTTTCTTCATGGATGTGTGTTGTATTTTGTCAAATGCTTTTTGGGCATATATTGAGAATATCATATGATTTTTTATCATTTATACCTCTGATATGGTGTACAACACTAATTGATTTTCAGAAGTCAGATCACATTTAAGTTGTAGAGTAAATCCCACTTGGCCATGTTGTATAATTATTTTAATATGTTGCTACATTCATTTTGCTAGTGTTTCATTGAGAAGTTTTACATCTGTAGTCATAGGGGATATTCATTTGTAGCTTTATTTTCTTGTGAGATTTTTGTCTGGTTTTGGTATGAAAATAATCCTGGCCTCACAGGATAAACTAAGGAATGTTACATATTCTTCCTCCTCTAGACAGTATATAGTTAGATCTTTTTTCCCCCTTTTTCTTCCCTTCCTGTTCTTTTCTTTTCTTTTTTTTTCTTAAAGGGTAGATATGTATTCTTGCTGGTTTCTCAAGCATCATGCATTTCCATATGACTTAGAATAACTGTGAGACTTTTGTAGGAACAACAGCAAGACCTGTGTTGCTTTATAAGGTCATTTATAAAGGACACTTGACTTTCCCCATAAGGTTTTTTTGGTTTTGTTTTGTATCTCAATACTCCTCCTAGGCAAAATTCCTCAGGATATGGGTCTCTATTCTGTTCTATCATACAATTTCATGTTTACTTCAGTTTGATAGTAAAGGAGATCAGAATATGCCTTTTCAAATCCCAAAAGTCCAAATTATTAGAAAGCTTGGACTGCAGGCATTCAATTTCTAAAGGCTAGCCTGACATAAAATTTTATTTCCATTTTTATCTGAACGAGTTTCCTGCTCTGTATTTTCATTGAATTAGTGAGAAATTATTTTTTCATGACAAACACTGCCTTTGAGCAGGTAGGTTAATTACAAGATTTCACCAAAGTCAGATTTTCATTTTGACATAATTTTTACAAAGCCTTTACGAATAGTTTAAAAAAAAAGAAAAGAAAAGAAAAGAAAGAAAAAAAAAGCTAGCCAAAAATGTTTAGACCCGTGGTTCTCAGCCTAAGGTGATTTTATTCTCTCTATGTTTTACCCATCCGACCTATTCCCTAACCTTGAGGGGACATTTGGTGATTTTGGTGATGTCTAGAATTAGATTGCTTTCACAATGGAGGGAGGGTGCTACTGTCATCTAATGGGTAAAGGCAAGGGTAGTGTCAAATATTGTACAAAACAGAGGAGAGCCCCACAAACAAAGAATCAAAAAATAATCCCATGCAAAAAAGTCAGTAGGGAAAAATTTAAGAGCTTGGTTCAGAGAGAACCAGCAGTTCTCATATCACACAACCCTAAACTTTTTTTTCTCTAGTGCTAACAACTACTAACCAATGCTTATTTTCTACACTGTCAATATACCTTAGAGATATAGACATTCTAGTTTCATTAAATTGTTGAAATAGTTGGTTTTAGAACAATCCCTAAGATTCTTTTCCTTATCTTTCTCCAAAAAATGGTGTAAATTAACCACCTCACTGTGATCTAAACCCGCATACCAGTGACTTTCCCTAGAGAAATAATAGTTGTCATGTATACATGTTAACAAACACTCAGCAGGAAAGTGCAAATGCAAAACACTTCTAAACAAAAGCAATGACACTGTCAAAAATCAGACTCCTGAGTTTCATATTTGATTTCTCCATTCTTTCTCATATCCAAACTGTCGATAAATAAAACTCTTTTGCCTTTTCCTCCGTCATTGCCAGCCACTAAAATGTTCCCTAATGATTTTTGTGTCCTGGTATTTATTTATACTTCTATGTAGACTCCTCATATTGAATTGGGAAGTGTCTGTGAACCCTTGATATGCAGAAAGTATGGTTTGTTACATCTATGGCCAGCTCCCCTTTGCTCTCTTGGATGACTTGTTCTGGGGAAAACTTAACTACACTGTCGTGAAGACACTCAAGCCATCTTATAGTGAAGTACGCACCCATGGCATGGGAAGGAACTGAAGCTTCCTGCTAAGAAGCGGTTTTAAATTGTAAGGTATGTCAGTAAGCCACTGCGGAAACAAATTATCCAGCTCTGTTCAAGCCTCTAGGTTGACTGTATCATAGGTCAAGTTCATGATTCAACCCTTTGAGAGAAACTAAACCAGAACCACCCAACTAAGGTGATTCCTGGTTTCCATGATCTATATAAGATAATAGGACTGTGTAAGGTAATAAATGTTATTTTAAGCTGCTAAATTTTGGGGCACTATGTTATGCCACAATAGATAACTAATACAACCCCCTTTAACGTCTCTGAAAATCATGTATTTTTCTTCATCCTCACTGCCAGTGTGGTTCAGCTCACAATCTTATGCAGTCAAAAAACCTGTGAAGATAATCAAGTGTTGCTAGTCAAACTGCCTGGCCCCTTGGACCTCAGCACAAGCATCTGTAGTTTTCTCAGGTAGAAGAATCTCTGTGAAGTAAATGTTCCTCGGCAAACTTGGCTGGGCTCCAGAGTGTCATATCTCTTTGGGGTGGACATGCACACAAACACACACATACACACACACATGCACACAATAGTTATTTTGTCCTTGGTAAGAAGAGATCCAACTGTAAGTGGCTCAGGTACATTCAGACGGCTCCACGTTGTGTGAAGAGTCACCACGAGACCAAGAGTGGTCTGTGAGACCTTGGTGCTCTAGTGGGAGAAAATATTCAGATTCCATACTCTATTCCTCTTTATAGAGCGTTTTGTCCCATCTTGCAAAGTTTTCAATCAGACGTATTTCAGGCCTTCATTTTGTTTCTGACTCATCCCTATTTTCATTGATTAAATTACATGAGAGATGAAGTTCATATCAATGAAAATGGACATAAGTAAATGAGCATCTTAAAATTGGTATTATCCAGATTCTAAAACCAGGAATATTGAAACTTATTTTTTGCCTTAGCAAAAACTGCCCTTAACAGGGTACTTGTTGTATTACTGCATTGTAATCATATGCTACCTTATGTACCTCTCCCACTCCATTGTAAATTCCTTAAGGAAAGGAACTGTGTCTTGTTAACTCTTGTGTTCACATAGCCTAACTCAATTCTTGACACACACTAGGTGATTAGTATTTACATTATTCCATAAATGAAAAAATGATTAATTAATCATGTAGATAAGAACACCTGCACTGAAATTGTTAAAGATCTTACTCTCTTCTCTAAGCTATTTCTGTCCTTTTCCCTTTTTCAAAAGTCACAAATTCTAATATAGTGACTGACAAAGAATCATGCAATTTTTGCTTAAATTTCCAGCTGTTGCTCACTGTCCTGGCCACAGATATTTACATATATCAGAGTCTTCTAATGATACTCATTGAGCTTCTATCAGAATCATATTTTAGCTTAGATTGGCTAAGAAAGTGAAGTTACAGCATGATACTTACAGATCTAGCACTGTAGAATGTCTGGAAATAAAACATCATTCCAGAGGGGAACAATAATTTTTTTTTTAACTTTTCATAAAATAAATAGCAAAAGAGTTTTCTCAAGGATCAAGCTGCTCCTATAAGGATAAAGAGAATATACGTGTTAAAACATTGCCAACTCAAAGTAGTACTCTATCTGCTGGGGGCCTTATTTATGACCACACAAGGGTAGAAACTTCAGTCTTAAGAGATTCCCCTATTTGGGCCTTTATTTCATGCTCCTGGTAGGGAGCAAGTATCATCTACTGCTCTAGGGTCTTGTGTGTTGTCTTGAAAGTCCTCAAATCATGATGTGTATAGATTTTTGTTTTTTTATTTCAAATAGTGACTTTTAGAAGTGACTTATCTGTAAGTTTTTCTAAGCAAATGGTCCTGTTCTTCCTGGATTCTGAGCCAGCATAGTATGATGGCTACAGTTAAACTACTATGTTATCAATTAACCCTCTGCTATCTATCTAATAAAGATTTAATGGGTTAATTGTCCATTTCCCTTTCACACTAAATTGAGCCTTCCTGTTTCCTTCAGTCCTGGGGTCCTCTTAAAAGTCTGAATATTTTTCAGGTTATCAATATACCTGTAGTTCATTTCAGGAAAAGAAAAACAGAGTTAATTTTGTAGGGAATATATCTTATTCTTATGGGGGGAAATAATAGATTGTCACTGTTGCTGTTTAGAGAAAAAACTAGATAGCGCAGTGCTTTACAATATTAACTACATATTTTAATAAATAAATTAATGAATGAATAAACATTGAAATTATGGGCTTTTCTCTTTGAATGTTTTACTACTTGCCCTTATATTTGTTTGATATAATTATTATCCTTTCAAAAATAAAAGGTGAGAGTTGGATCATCAGAAAACAAGGACTAACTTCACAATTAGTTCTCTAAAAAATCCCATGAATTAGATATAAGGAAACACTGTTAATCCGGGTCTCAGTTTCTTTCATCTGAATCTTCATTGATTTTGAAGGAGGACTTGTTATGTGACCAATTGAGTCTTTTCCCAGTATTTCCAATCATGGGAAGCTGGATGTGTCACCATATCTTCTGAGCTTCAGTTAATTCATTTATGAAATGGAGATAATTATACCCAATTTGGAGAGCTATTGTGAGATTTGAAAATAATTATATCAAGGGGCACCTGGATGGCTCAGTGGGTTAAGCAGCTGCCTTCAGCTCAGTTCATGATCCCAAGGTCCTAGGATCAAGCTCCACATCTGGCTCCCTGCTCAGTAGAGAGCCTGCTTCTTTCTCTGCCTCTGTTCCCCTCCCCACTCATGCTCTCATTCTCTCTCCCTCTCTCTCTTTCTCTAAAATAATAATAATAATAATAATAATTACATCAAATAAAATATTTGTAGAAATAGTATGAATATGCAGTAACTAATATTTGTTAGTATTGTTACTCATAACTTTAAAATGTAAATAATTTCATTAAATAGATTCGTTCTAGATAATTAGCTTCATTTTAATCTGTAGTCCTTTAATAGAGAATGGAACTTTTCAAAATCTTTCTTTTTCTCTGAGGATTCTACTGCAATTACAATAGATCTGTGGATTTGCTGGTGTATACAGCTAGCATGGCACACCTTGACTTTGCTGACTGCATCCATTCTGGGTTAGTGTCTTGTCTTCTGACCCGGGGGATTAGTGAAATGGATTTGGTGCCTACTGAGTGGTGGTTCATTCTGCATCCATCAACACTGTGTTAGGGACCTTGTGTATGTTTTCCATAAAGAATGTTGTCAGTTGGGGCACCTGGGTGGCTCAGTGGGTTAAAGCCTCTGCTTTCAGCTCAGGTCATGATCCCAGGGTCCTGGGATTGAGTCCCACATCCGGTTCTCTGCTCAGCAGGGAGCCTGCTTCCCCGCACCCCCCCACCCGCCTACTTCTCTGACTACTTGTGATCTCTGTTGAATAAATAAGTAAAATTTAAAAAAAAAAAAAAGAAGAAGAAGAAGAAGAAGAATGCTGTCAGTTGGTAGTTCTGCCAATTGTTCATCCTTCTCTGATAGTTTTTGTTTGTGGCTTAAATTTTATTCCAATCCAAACACTGGCTTCACTTCTACCTTCATCTCCCAAACCAACACCACAGTTTAGTCCATTCTCTCAATAGAGTAAAATAGAAACTCAGCATAGATTTTTTTCTGTTCATACTTCCTGAGTCCATCTCTCATAACTAAGGTACTAAATTTGACCATCACATGTCTTTTGCATAGCAAATTTTTTTAATCTTCAAAATATAGAATGTAATTTCAAAGGACATAATTTTATTTTATATTGCCCAACCCCACATACATGAGCTTGATTATTCTTACCCAAAGGAATAACTTCTGATGATTTTATTGCTTTAAAACATAATGAAAAGTGTATCCTCATTGAAGCCACAGGATTCTGAGATGCAAATTAGTTCTCTACTACAGAATAGGTACACACCCACACAAATTCAGCAAAACAAAGAGCTAATTAATTTCTGTTAATTTCTAGCAATTTGATGATTGAACAGTAAGAGTTTAAGTTATCAATCAAAACCACCTCTGATAGTCATCTCATACATTTTGCTTTAATGGTAAGTAAAGAAATAAATATGAAACACTTTTCTGTTTTCAAAAGTACCACAGAGAATGGATTTGAAGTGTAAATAATCATTTCAGCTGTACTGTATGCATAAATTGGTTATAACATGTCCAGTGGACAACTCAGTACCAAATGCATCTGAAGAGAGTTTAGGTACTCATAAGAGTGTAGGCATTCTTGCTGTGCTTTTTTTTTTTTTTTTTTTTGCTATTGATTTATCTTCAGATAGATATATTACCAAAGTTTTTACCTGGTTGTAATAATCATTTCTCCTTTTCTCTTTTCATTTCCCTGGAACAAGACTCAGATACCAGTGGAAATAGTAAAGGGGGAGTAGATATTCAGAAACTACAAAGATTCATAGTCTTGTGTGAATATTGGTCAGAATAGGAAAGTGGACTTAAAGAGTGATTAACCAAAGGCATGAATGAGAAGGCAGGTCCATAACCAGAAGATCCTTCTAAAAGGGCAGACAGCATTCCAAAATTTTTAGCCAAGGGTTCAATTAAGAGTTAGTTCCTATTGTATGGAAGGTCCAAAGGGCAAGGAGATTAAAGAGAGTTTCAGATTTAGCAAATTCAGAGCAGCAGCAAGAATTGAATCCCTCAAACAATTAACATGATAATAATGGCCATAGCCTATGACTTTTATGGGTCAAAAAATTATACATGATCATATCCCTCCATAATGCCATAAGATTCTAAAATCTATAAACATATAGATATACAAATATATGTGATATTTGTGTTTGTGTATGTATCTGTTTTTATGTCTCATCTCCAAGTAAAATTCTGATGAAAAGTCAATATGTATATTTTGCTGTTGCTCTTTCTGGAAGAAGTTCTTATACATTATGTTATTCTTCCTCTCAATCTACATGTGTCTTGTCTCATTTATAGTTCCAGGTTGAAAATACCTCTGCTCCAGGGTGCATTGAACAAAAGGTGACATACCGAGAAATAAGTATTTTTCTGCTTATTATAAGCATTGTTTAGTGAGGGGGATGACCTTGTTAGAATGGAACTAAAGGGCTTCATTTTTATCCCTCGTGTTTATTTGTTCTTCTCTGGCAGGGCTATCTAAGGGCATCCATCTCAGTCACCAAACTGGTACCCCATTGGTCCTTTAGAGACAACTCAGCCCCAAACTTTTCTATATTTAATAGGTATAGACTCACATATTTTACTCCTAGCTCCTAGGAATTCAGATCATATTTTTTTCAAAAGAATAACTACTAAGAAAACAGAGGATGGATTAAAAAAAAATCCAGCATCTAATAAAAATATATAATCTTATGGAATCTAGATTCCTCTCTCTAATTTTCTACCTGTCTCATCACAGACCAGTTTGCTTGGTTCCATCTGTAGGGTTTCTGACTTTTAGTTACTTTTCATCATTTCAATTTCATGTGAGCTAGTTTGCTAAACGTAATTGCTGTGTTAGCCTAAAGTGAATTTCAGTTATACCAATTTTCGGAAGTGCACAACTAGGGGGCTCCTTAACACCTTCCAGTACCTACAATTAGGAATGGTGCCTGGGAGTTGGATCCCAGGAGAGCTCACCTGACCTGTATTAACCCACATGTTTAACCTCTTGGTGAAAAATGTGATCCTTCTGCAGAGTAGCATCCTGGATAGATCCTAAGCACCTGTGGGATCTAACTTTTTAGCTCTTGGTAGTAGTAGCACTATGCCACCATCTCTCAGATTCCCCATGCTGATGAGTGTGCTTCTCTGGTGTATCACCAAAGAATTGGCCTTCTTCTCCAGATCACTCTAATTACTTCCTTTAATATGTGACACTTTCAGTCCCAAAACTCTATACCATATAATTTCTAACACAATTCTGAGTCTTCTAATGCAAGTCCTTGATGATATTTCTTAATGGAAACCTGTTCAGCTTGAATTCATAGTTTTCACTATAGACAAAAAAAAAAAGCTTTCCTCATCTCTACCACTGCAATAACAATTTAACTGTTAAGATATGTTTCTAGGGGTCTTCTTTCCCTTTATTCCCTGTGGATTTGTTCTAATCTAATCAGAAAAATCTTGAAGGTAAAGATTGGCCCTCTGTGTCACTGTAAGAAAACTCCTACCTGAACCCTCAACAAAAGAGTTGACTGTTTCCAACTAACATATAGTACATTAAATACATAATATGTAGTAAAGTATTTATTTGCTCTATTATTTGCTTAGGTTGTGAATGGATGTGGGGGGTTTTGTTTTGTTTTAATGTTTATTATTTGGGGGATTATGGAAGAAAAAAAATTAACAACATCAAAGGGCTTATCTCCCAGCAGCTCTGAAGAGGAGTATGCAGAAATGAGAGTATCTATGTGGAAATTTAAAAGGGATACATTTGAGTTGAACCTATTAATTTCTTAAGTTGTCACAGGAAAAAAAAAATCTGTCAAATTATTTTTGACATTCTATACAGTTTACTTTTATAATTAGTGCTTCTATATTCAGGTTGCCGAATTAGGTCCATTTCTGAGTGTTTTATTCTTATAGAACATGAGTGATTACAGTGGAAACCAGCAAGGAAGAAGAATTATAATTGGATAAAAAATTTAAAAGACTGAATTAATTATTGGGAACTATAATTAATCAGGGTTATTCTTCTCAAGGTTAACACTTTAAAAAGTATTTTACAGGTAATATAAAATGCCTCACTTAGTTAAAACCTTTTATAATGATGATAATACACCTTATCACAAAGATGGAGTGAAATCCCTTTTATGCAAAATCCCTGTTTTGTTTAAGTTTCACCCCTTTGCTCTAACATCAATCCAATGGTCAGCCAGCAGGACAGAAGGCAGGATAATTGGGTTTGGAGTATCCTTACTTGCTTACGGAACTTGGAGTTCTGCAGGCACAGGTGACACTGGTTCTCGCACTATTGTACCAATTCCTAATAGGCATCTCTCCAGTTTCTCAAAGTCCTCCACCTTACATTTGAACTGTCTGTCTAGCTAGCGTATGTTCAAGAGAGGCCCTTTAATGGAGTGCCCAGGTTGTTTTAAACAGGATTACATTCTAGAACCTAAAATCTCTCTCTCTCTCTTTTTTTAAATTTTAATTATATGTTACAGGCAATTGCATAGACTCTGTATGTATGGGAGCCAGGGTATAAGGGATGTCTCTGTACGTTTCTCTCAATTTTGCTGTGATCCTAAAGCTGCTCTGAAAAGAAAGTCTTAGGGAAAAAAAAAGTAAATAGACTACTATAATTAATCCATCTGTGCCCTTTACCCGATGTCAAAATTGTCCATCTATGAGCAATTCTACCTCATCTACCCCATCCATATCCTTTTTCAAATTAATTTGGATAATGGCAGACACAAATTAATTTAGCTATTAATAATTTCAGTATATAAGTCTAAAACCAAAAACTTGTTTTGTTAGCATAACCATACATACCATTCATAACTAAAAATTAGTCATTCTTTAATATGATAAGATATATTTAATGCATTTACAGGGGAACTAGAATCTGGTTTTAAAAGAAACAGTTTTCCTAAAAGTCAACATTTTTTTAAAATCTTACTTTAGTTGTTTTTCTTTTTGGATTCAAGTAAATTCACTATAATTCTTTAATTATTTGGATTTAAATGCTTCTATCTGTTTATCTTTCCATTTATAAATATGAATAAAGAGATACTTCAGTTTGCATTACATAAAGCTAGTGTAAACTGTTCCTGGATAGTGGGATCCAAGTTGATTTTTTTTCAAAAATTGTGTGTCTGTGTGTGTATGTACACACATGTATTTTTTATATATTCTGAATTTATTCTAATGAAATATATGTAAGTATGTATATATGTCATATATGCGTGTATATACCTCTGTACATACATTTTTTCTTTCAAAAATGAATTCATTTTATAATAATATGATAGAATTACCTGTCATTGATAGGTTCAAGGATATAATTTAGATTTTCAAAAGTATATTCCATGTGATTAAATATAGTGTGTGTGTGAATGTGTATGTGTGTGTGTGTGTGTGTGTTAAACTGTTCTGATATATATATATATATATATATATATATATATATATCAGAATAGTCCAAGCTATCCAACAGTGGCAAACAACTCCAAAATATCGGCAGCTTAAAATAACAAAGGTTTATTCCTTGACCGCACTGTACATTTGGTGAAGATCTGGTCACTGTAGTCATTTAGGGCTCCAAGTGATGGAGCAAGCAGTATCTTGAAAGTTGTTGGACGCCATCTCAAACTGAAGAGAGAGAAAGAGAGAGAGATTTTAAGAGACTTGCAAAAGCAAGTGAATACTTAGCAAGTCACTATTTTCACAAGTCATTGGCCAGGTCCAATCATACGGCCCTACCTGATAATAAGGGGCCCAAGAAGTACTTTCCTATCATACATATAGACGAGGTTAAGAGCAAGAAATATTTATCATTTATTCTTCTCCTACCCCCTTAAACCCCCATGTAGGAGAAGAATAAATGAAACAAGATGGGATTGGGAGGGAGACAAACCATAAGTGACTCTATCTCACAAAACAAACTGAGGGTTGTTGGGGGAGGGGGTTGGGAGAAGGGGGGTGGGGTTATGGACATTGGGGAGGGTATGTGCTTTAGTGAGTGCTATGAAGTGTGTAAACCTGGCGATTCACAGACCTGTACCCCTGGGGATAAAAATATATTATATGTTTATGAAAAATAAAAAAATAAAAATAAAAATAAATAAATATTTATCAGACAGCACTAATGTTTACTCCAATAATCCAATAATTTTCTACATGAATGGACTACCTTGTTCAGATACATATTTTTTCTATGTACATTTTATTTTTCAAATTTTGCCTACCAAAGTTACTATGGGATGGCCCAGGAATAAAGAAATTTTCCTTAAAAGGACACACCAAAGAAAGGTGCTAACAACACTCTGGGAGCAAAAGAAGATGGACACAGTTATATACACAATCACCTCTCATGTACCCAAAGACTATTGTGTGCCAGACTCTGGGGCTAGAGACTGAGTGAAACATAGATTATTTCCTCAAGGGTTTCATAGACAAGTTGAGGGACCATAATTTTTAATAAGAATGTAAGACTGTATTCACTATTGCCATATACTGTCTACCTGGAATGGTAAGTTAGTGCAGCAGTGCTGCATAAATCCCTGCCAAAAGAAATCAAAGAACTTTGTCTTTGTTCCATTTGGAAACTTTTCAAACATCTCCTTTTCAGTCATACTGCAAAAACTGAGGCAGCTCACATATTTATTAGAAATCTGCAGAAGAATCATAGTGACTTCAATTCTCTACTCTACCTATTTCTAGTCATGCTTCAATTTCAGTAACATCAAACTGTTTAATTCCTTTTTCCAACGTATTTTTTTCTTAATAAATAAGGGACAGATGTTCATTATAAAATTTTTAAGATAAGCTCAGATATAAATTACTCAGTACTGAAACACCCAGAGATAACTACTGTCCCCTTTGGGCATATGTCCATGTAGATAGTTTTCTCTGCATATGTGTGATTTTCTTTTCTTTCTTTTTTTTTTTTTTTTTAAGATTTTATTTATTTATTTGACAGAGAGAGAGAGAGAGATCACAAGTAAACAGAGAGGCAGGCAGAGAGAGAGAGCCCGGGAAGCAGGCTCCCCCGCTCAGCAGAGAGCCCAATGCAGGGCTCAATCCCAGGACCCTGAGATCATAACCTGATCTGAAGGCAGAGGCTTAACCCACTGAGCCACCCAGGTGCCCCTGTGTGATTTTCTTTTTATGGATTACATTGTCAGTATCATAATGTACATCTTGTGCACTGAATGTATTTCAGTTAGATGTATGATGTAATGTAGATGTTCACAAGTGACAAGTATTATACAAATAATTTTTAGCATCTGAACTGTGTATAATTTTATATAATTTCCTTAATTATTTTAATTTTTATTGAGCATTTATATTGGTTCAAATATTCCAGCAAATATAAGTAATCTTGGGTTGAACACCACTATAAGTACACATTACACTCAATTTTATTTTTTTTTTCAAAGATTTTATTTATTTATTTGACAGAGAGATCACAAGTAGGCAGAGAGGCAGGCAGAGAGAGAGGGGGAAACAGGCTCCCCATTCAGGAGAGAGCCCAATGCAGGGCTCGATCCCAGGACCCTGATATCATGACCTGAGCCATAGGCAGAGGCTTAACTCACTGAGCCACCTAGGCAATCCTCAATTTTATTTCTTTTAGGTAAGTTACTAGATGTGAAATTTCTAAGTCAAAATGTATGTACAGGGAAACCTGGGGGACTCAGTTGGTTAATGATCTGCCTGCAGCTCAGGTCATGACCCTGGAGTCCTGGGATGGAGTCCCATGTCAGGCTCCCTGCTCAGTGGGGAGTCTGCTTTTCCCTCTAACCCTCCCTCATCTCATGCTCTCTCTCACACTCCTCTCTCTCTCTCTCTCTCAAATAAATAAAATAAAATTTTTAGATTAAAAAAAAATGTGCATCTTTAGACTTTTGCTGTTGCATGCCAATGTATCTTTCAACCTGTGCAGTAGTGTAAGTCCCACCAGAAATGCATAAGAGCACTCTTTGTCTTAGAAACTCTGTATGTTAATTAGTGAATTGTGTGTGGCTGTTAGTAAAAGATTTGAAATTATAGGGCTTCTTTTATAAACAACAAAAAATTCAGACAGAGAGTTAAGGGAAGTATGGCAGTTCCTTGTATAATCGATGGCCTATGATCCCCTGTCAATCTGCTTTGCTCTTTTTAGAATATGGCTTTGTTCCTTAAGTCTGCTGTACGCCCACAATGTAGATACTATAGCACCAGTCATCATATCTCCATCTACATTGGTGAGTCAGAATAAAAAGAGGAAAACAGATTTTTAAAAGTGTAAAAACTACCCATTTGATTAAATTCTTCTAAAAGAAGTGATTTTAGGAAGTCTTATCAACAGTTGATGCCTGCACATTATTGGTTTCCTCATCTATAAAAAGAGAGTTGGAAATATAATTTTTAGCTGGATATATTGCTTCCAGCAATATAAGGCACTCCCCAATAAGGAAACTGTTGTAAATTAATATTGAATAGGAAATTAACAACTTCTGTTAAAATATTGCATGTGCACATACATAAAGATAAATGCATTTAAATCTTTATCAATAGGTCAAAATTGCTTGCTTCTTTAGCTTACTTTTTGATCAAAAATTATCAATAGTTTATAAGTTTTTTTGGTAAAGTTAAAAAGACCATGAGATTAAATAAATTCAGGCCACAAGAATAGATTTCTAAAGTGAGAGGAAATTATTATCCAATAATTTCATATAAAGATAAATTTTAAGGATGTTGTAAATTCAAATGGTACATGTATAAGTAGATTTATTATTGAGTGTACCTTTACTTTCTCTACTAAAAAATAATAGCAATTTATCTATTTAGCAATCTGAAAAATGAGAATTTTTAGAGTATTTTGAAAAATCACTAGGAGAAATGAACTGAAAGTCATGATTGAAAATGATAAATGATCTTTCAAATTACAAAGTCACTTGTGGCAGGTTCCCTAATAGTTTAATCTTCTCTTATAGTACCTCTCATTACACCTTTTAATAATAAAATATCCCTGAAAGTAATTATACCTTCCATTTGGTTTCTTAGAGCTCTATCTCTGATAAACCTTCTATTAAACACAGGAAATCACACACACACATAAGCCACACATAATAAGTGCAATTATGTATTTTTCAACATTGTTAATTTTGGAGTTTTCAGCATAGTTGAGCCATCCTGAGATTTCCATGTTTAACAACATACTTTCTATGGAAGAATCAAGTCAGCAATAGAGCAAAGCAAAGTAGTATGTGGATGAAAAGTTCTGAAATAGAAGTGTAAGATCAGTTGTCACCATTTACTCTAGATCCTTGAGTAAATTCTTAAATCCTTCTGAGTGTAAGAGAGTCTCTAAAGGAAAATCTAGGAAATAACTGATTAATAATCTTGGATAAGAATATGGGTAGTAAGAGATACAAAAGTACATTGTGCATAATAAAATTCTATTCAATATGTGGTGATAATATAAGTATCATATTAATGAAATTCTTAAAAAAGGAGAGTCATTTGTTTTCTTGGAGGTAAGGGGCAAAACAATATAATTGTAGTTGTTACGGTGGCCTAAGTAGATTTCCAGAAGACCACAAAAATTATTGTTTCCCAGGGCACCTGGGTGGTTCAGTCTTAACCAACTCTTTATTTCATTCAGCTCTTGGTTTTGGCTCAAGTCATGATCTCAGGGTCCTGAGGCTCTGTGCTCAGCAGGGAGTCTGCTTGAGATTCCCTCTCTCTCTCTCTGCCCTTGCCCTGGCTCATGCCCTCTCTCTCTCACACTCTCTCTCTGTCTCCCTCTCTCTCAAATAAATAAATAAACAAAATATTTTTAAAAAGTTATCCATGAGAGCATAAATATGAAGAAATGGTTTGCCTCCAACTTCTCTTTTGGGAGCCTCTGGGACTCAGTTATAGGAATTGATAGCTGAGTGTTAAGGTCGCATAAAACTTCATATATTTCAAGAACATATAATTATATAATGAACAACAGTGCAATATTAACTTTTTAAAGCACTCTTGAAATCTAGAAATATAGAGTAAATTGAGATTTTTCACTTAATTTAAACTACCTTCATCTGATCTTAGAATTGGGTAGCTATTTTCAATAGTAATTTTCAAGATTCTGCCTTGAATTTCAATTCAGAACATGTAGTGTTTCCCCCCCATATTGGAGTGTGATTTTTTCTAATAGTAGTCTAGTGATTAATGCTTTTAGCATCTTCCAGTCCTATTTCCATCCAGCTTCCATGAAGAAGCCAGAAAACACACTAGCTATTTCTACAGGGGGAATTTATGCAGATGTAAGAGGACTAAATCAACACCAAAGAACCTCTGAGGTAATCCAGAGAGAGTCACTGCAAAATGTAGCCACCATCTCATGAGCTGAGGGAACAAAGAAAGTCGTTGGGGGTGTCAGAACTGGTAAAATTGGAAGCAGGGCTCTGAAAAACTGGGACTATGATGTGTGAAGAGTAGTTCTCTCCACGTGCTGCTGTTTCCTTGGGGCATAGAGCTGAGAGTCAAGGCTTAGAGGAAGAATGAATATTGCCCAGATGGTGCTCATATCTCTAAGGGATATGAGGATTGTTCAGGTGGGTTTGAAAACATCTAGAAGCTGGGAACTGTTAGTGAAAGACCAAAAGTAACTTACCTAGAAATTTGGGGACCCCTGCCCTTATTGTTGATGCAATGTAATAGGATATTTTATTCTTTGAGTAGTAACTGCTTCCCCCCTCCCCTGCTGCTCCCCTCCTCACTAAACCAAAATGCTTGCCAGTACAGTTCTAGAACCTTCTGTGATTCAAAATTAGGAAAATGGGAAGTTGGAAGAATTTTCAGAAATGTTTCTGGAAAGATTAATGTGAACCACAACAGAGAGGACAAAAAAGGGGAGGGGGGGAGAATGCCAGCAGACCTAAATTGAGGCAAGAGGGTTTGATATTTCAGGGTTTGAAAGACTTTAGAATAGGTATGAGATAAGAAAGACAGACTTGGAGGGAAATGTTTCCAGAAGTACTGGTGTGGGAACTTCAGTGTTCTTTGAGAGATGCCAAGAAAAGTTCGAGTTCCTTTTTAGTTACTATGTGGTGGACAAAGTCGGCTCCAAGCAGAAATTAAGTCACATGCATCTCAGCGTTTATTTAGCTTGCAATGAGTAGAAGCCTAGTGCATTTTTAGAATTCTGTAGAAAGTGCCTTATATATTCCTCTCTATGTAAAATTTACATGATGTTTCACACTTATATAGCCACAGACAGAAGACCACCCAAATGAAATTCTTCTTCATGTTAGGTAAAAGAAGATAGAATCATAGAACAGAAAGATGAGGTTCACTAGTCAAAAATAAAACATTATGAAAGTTCTGTAACAATTATGCTTATGTGTGTCCTTTAATTAATAAAATGTTAGCACAATTAAAAAGAACAGATGATCATATCTAAATGTTAGTAAATGTCACAATGATTAATTATATTGGTTATTTCCTACTGACATCTCAGAATTTTTTTTCCCCACTGACATCTCAATAAAAGAAAACATCTACTCCAATCATGTTACTTAGAAATAACAAACACTTTAAAATCTTATATTAAAAAAAAAAAAACAACTTATGGTTAACAAGCAGCTTTCAAACTTTTGAAAAGCAATTGAATGGAAAGTAGACATTGGGGCTAGCTTGTGTTGCCACTGTGGAATCTTTTTTAAATTCCCTTTTGCTTTTGCATTGATTTTTAAACATACCTGTGACTGACAAGGCTTTCATTTCTGCACTCTTGCACAAATGTACATTAAAAGTAAAGTGAGCTGGCAAACAATGGTTGTAATTTACTTTCAATCAAAGAGTTTGCCTGACTTAAACCATTCTAGGTTTTTTAGCACCTTGAATAAGATCTCCTAAAAGGAAGCTTGCCTCATGTAGACAGCAAAGCCTATGACAAATTACAGTAAATTTGGGAAGTGTTTAGCTACAATGTTGCAGAAAAAGCATCACTCAACTGCTCCAGCTTTATGCTAGTAAACATATGACTTTGGGACTGTTACTGACTTTTCCTAAACTTTAGTTTAGGAAAACTAATAATTCTTCTGTTATGGATTCTCTGAAAGAATGCAGTGAAATAACAGCTACATCACTGAAGTATAGCTACTACTTGGTATTTTAGTTCTATATGTACTAAATTTCATAAGCACTATATATTCTTTTGTGTGTATGGCACCTAGTCTATATGCATATTTCAAGAGAATTGCTGGGATTCCTGAAGATTTGGGAGTACTTGATCATGTCTACTCTTAAGAAATGTCTTTCCCTGCAAAAATTAATAATGGCATGTATTTCTTTTTAAAACTTAAAATAAGTTTAAACAAACCTGTTTTTGTATTCTATGATATGCTTCAAAAATTGTTTATCTGCTTGATATTAGTGAGGTTAGAAATTACTTATGTATCTTTGAAAACAAGATATTGGGGCCTAAGTATTTTAAGCATTGTTATTATTAGAAGATAATCATATGCTCAAAATAGCAGTACTACTACTAATAGAAAACTGTAGAATATTCAAGTTCTCCATGGAAGTTACCATTTTTATAAAGTCTTCCATAATATTTTCCTCTTACTTCAACTTTATTTATGGTAGGCTTTCACTCCTTCCCCCAACCAAGTCAAATATTTTGCCTATATTTTTTTCTTTTTGCCTTCTGCGTTCTATTCCTTCAGCCTATAGTGCTTTCCTCTTTTTAAAAATGCATGGCTTTATTGTTTTCTACTCTTTAGAAAACACACATGCAGGCACACATACAAAAATAAACTTCTGTGAAAATTTTAAGATAATCATCTGTGATAGAATCAGAAAACATACCTGGAAGAGATCTTAGTGAGTGTTCACTTCCACCTCCTTATCTAGAGGAAACCAAGAACCCATGGTGGCTAAATAATAAACCCAAGGTCTCGAATACTAGGCAGAGGCCTGTGTTGCTTCCTTAAACCAAAGTAGCATGTTTAACATTGACCTAATAAATATTGTTTGAGCATCTTCTATTTGCCTGGCACTGTCCCAGGCCCTTGGCATATTGCCATAAAAAAGAAAAAAAAAAGACAAAAAGTCCACCTTCACCTCATTTACTGGTGGGAAACAATTCAGCAAATAAATATTTAATATCACGTCAAGGACAGGCAACTTCTATAAGGAAAAAAAAAATCATGTGAAATGACACAAACAACGACCTTTATACCCCGCTCCCTCGGCTCTGCACAATGACATGATGCTTAGTGCTTTCTAGGCCCTCCTCCTCGCTCTTCCACAACTGCATATTGCCCTGTCTTTAAGTCACTCATGTGACATAGTCCTAGATTCCCAGGACTTCTCTTTTTTGCTCCACAGCCCTGTTGGCATGCTTGTTTCTTCATTAACATGCCATCCCCTGGCATCCCCAGTCAGGACCGCTGACTGGTCCTCAGTAGTAGCACAAGAAGATCGCACAGTGATTACATGTGCACGGACAGCTTTGAAGCATTTCATTTCCTAAACAGTTCTCCTTTCCAAAACCACCTTCTTGAGAATCTGTCTATGGTCACCAGTTCTTTACAGCTCCCCTGCGTAGTGTTTATCTTCTGCTGTACTAAAGGTGGTGAACTCTTACCCTGTCCAAAGCTCTGTATGATGTATTCCTAGATTATAAAGACTTCCAGGGATATTTTGAAAATGCAGAGATTCAGTGAGGTGACAGAGCATTCTATTTTGCCCTCACTATAAACTCCTGGTGGAGTCCAGTACTTATTTTGACCTCTATTATTTTCCTCCTCTCTCCCTCTCTTTCCCTGTGTCTGTCTATATCATCTATCCATCATCGATCTATCTATCTATCATCTATCATTAATCAATTCACTTTTTATCTATAATCTTTCCTTCCATGAAGTATTGAATACTTATAAAGCATCTATTATGCCTGTTGTTCAGAGCATATATCAGTAAGCAAAAATAAAAATCCCCTGCCCTTTTGGAACTTATATTCTAGTAGTAAACTAAGTTTCTTCCTTCCTTTCATCCTCTCCTTTCTTTTTTAGCTTTTTTCACTTTATCTAAAGTGAGAATTAATAAGTGAGAAAGTTGTCACAGGGATGCACATGATCATTTTTTTAATTAAAAACTAAAGTTAGAACATTTTTTTTTCCCCAGTTGAAGGTACATTTGATGTGAAGGACTGGTTTGACAATGAAGATTAACTGTGCTAATTACCTTATTCAGTTGATTGAACTAACTCTGCAGCTGTAAACTTTTGACAAATGTATATTTAAAACACACATATAATATACCTCACTTCTGGAAAATACATAATGTGTAACTCTAAACAAATGACAATTAAAAATCTAGATATCCATCTAAAAGTATGTGAAGACATTTTCCAAAATTCCTTTGGAGAATACTCAAAACTACCATTTTGAAACTTCCCGTGCTCGAGTTCTTGCACTTTAAAACTAATTGAGGAGGGGTGGGGGGTGGGGAGGAGGCTGGCCGTTGAATTTACTTTGCCACTAACTTGGAGATAGCACACCTTCTGTAAAGTTCTTTCCTAATGGAATAAGTGAAAGATAGGCATCTATTTCATGGGGACTCTTTCTTTGGGAAATTTCCTCACATTCTACCTCTAGTTCATTTATTCTTTCGAGATACGTAATTGTACTTAACACGCAACAATTAAGCGGATTGTTTGCCTGAAAATTAAGTCTAAACATTCAATGTATATAACCAGGGTAAAATCAATTACTTACTTACTTATTACTAACTATTACCTGTATAGGAAACTGTAGGTTGATTTAACTATAGAATATTATTTTTTAAATGAAAAATGCTATGACATTTGGTGTAACTGCTTTGAGTGGAAGAGATCCACATCAGTAGGCTGTTTAATGTGATGCAGGTTCAGTCACAGCTCTAAGAAAGTAGGTGCAAATTGTCAAAATTCCAAAGGGAGGATCTAGACTGTACAAGCAGGACTTACATAGAAAGCGACAGCTTAAAAACTGGTTTTGTCAGTGTTATAAAAAGTTTAATTTGGAGGGGCCAACAGGTTGCAAATAAAACAATTCTTGGAAGAGTTACTCATGGTCAAGAATGGATTGATGGTTTTTAACTTCCTGCCAAACCTAGTTAGAATGGCCATATGGAGGTCCTACAGATGCAACTCTTGCAGTTTAGTGGGTGTGGTGGATGGTGCCTGATCAACTCCTGAACAAAAAAGCAATCACAGAGGCTGCTTGAATTGTCTCATGGTAGCAAAGGACAGAGCTGCATTTGAAAAACAAAAAACAAAAACAAACAAACAAACAAAAAACAACACACGCTTTCCCTATAAGCAGGTAGATGCAGGTCAACAGTAATTACATGACATCCCACGGTGGGAATATTGACTTAAGGCTAATTTCCTGTTAAGCATATGGCCAGTGGCAATTGACCTCAGTAGAAGAGGCTGAATGTACACAGTGAGGTGCAGAAATGAGAAGCAATGGTAAGTGACCAACTGAAGGAGAAGAATTCCAAGTAAGAGGAATATTCAGGACAGGAGTTAAAGGGGGCACGCATGAGAACAAAAATCACCTTTCAATATCTGCCACCTCCAGAAAAAAACAGCACACCATTACACATGGTCAACCTAGGAAAATCTTTCTTGTCACCATCCTCTCCTCTCTTTGTTTCAACCCAAGAGAAGCCACAGGCAACCTAGAGAGTGAGGAAAGAGGAGCAGCAGTCAGGACATAAAAATTAAGAAGCCAGCCACACGTCTCCATCCCAGTATAGGAGAGAGGTAGAGGAAGGTGGGAGCTTCAGAGGAGGGTCCATTCGGAGAAACCTAACTTTGAGATACCTTCTGAGTTTGTGATCAATGCAACAGAGTGGATGAAGTCATTACTAAATGGAGATGATTTTATGGCTGAGATTGAATGAAAAATGGTTTACTGGGTCAAGGAAAGGAGCTAAGCTATGAGATTTGCCCAAGATTTTTCCTATGTGCAGAACTGGTTGATTGAAAGGGAGTTGAAGAAGCAGTGAGGGGAAAAAATAAAGTTGCTTTCTGATTACACTCTACAAGTCCTGCTTGTTCAACATATCAGCTACGTACAAGTAAACATTGAACAGCTTATTCAGTGATAATACAATTGACAGCTTTATAGTATAATACAGTATAACTTTTATTTTCCCATAAATTACATATTGCTTGCTCCTTCATCACTCAGACAAAAATGCTCTCAGTTCTCTTTCATCATAATATAGTGAAATCTTACCGTAGTGTGTACAGGATTTAACAGTCTCTAGTTTAAAAGAACAAGAAAAGAAGAGAAAACCACACACAGAAGCAATTCAGAAATGCATTTTTAATTATAAATATTCCCTAAACATGGTAAAAATAATTGACTCAGATAGACATTGATGACTGATGCTATAATTCAATCTCGCCACTTTGATTATAATGTAAACCAACTGGATTTCTTCAACAGAAAAATAGTACTCAGATCAGTCTTGCTTTTTGGGTATCCTTAATACTATATATGGAATTATACAGCTTAGAAAAGTGTCACATTCCATAAGCATTTGTTTTTCCAATGGATAGTTAAGAGAGAAAATTCTCTAGAGAAACAAAACTGGGATGAATGTTTGGGTTGGAAGTATATCTCAGCCAAAAGAGGAGCAAGTGTCATTTTTCTAAGGGTAACTTTCCTAGTTAGGAAGTTTTATATACTATTTATCAGTAAACCTAGGTTCCAAACTTGTAGTGAAGACTTTTATACTTGGGCAGCTCTTGTTATTATCATTATTATTGTTGTTGTTGTTAAAATTTTGACTACAAAGCTTAATTAGAGGCAGATAGAGAAAAGATGAGGAGGGAAGGTAGGAGAAAGAAAGAATATCCATTTTTTTAAAAATTTTATTTATTTATTTTTATTCATTCATTCATTTGAGAGGAAGTGAGACAGAATTGGGGGGAGAGGCAGAGAGGGAGGGAGAGAAAGTGAGAAAGAATCCCAAGCAGACTCCATGCTAAGCATGGACCCTGGAGTGGGGCTGGATCTGATGTCCCTGAGATCATGACCTGAACCAAAACCAATAGTCAGATGCTCATCCAACTGAGCCACCCAGATGCCCTGAGAATGGCTACTTTAAATGTAACTGAAAATTTCTAAGGTGGTTGCATCTAAGTATAGCTGGATCTAGGTGTTCAAGTAACACGAAGCTGTCTCTACATTTTACCTTTTCTTACTTCTTGTGTTGACTTCAAGGTCACTCATCATCTATGTTGACCTATGCAGCTAGAACCTTACATTCTTTAGCTCCAAGTTTAGAGGAGGAGAAAATTTTTTCCATGGTGTTCCTTCTTAGATTTGTCCTTAATAAATTGGCCTGTGTTGCATACCCATTTTGAACACATCACTGTGATCATGTGCATGGTACATGATAATTTTCCAGGTCTAGAAAATATGTGCACTGTCAGTTATAATGGGTAGAATCAGCCCCAGACAAACCATGGCACTGAAAATTGGGAAGGGGAATCTCTAAGCAAAATCTTGATAATGGAAGAAAGGAAACTAAGTAGATAAAAACAGGTTCCATTTAGGATGATTTATATATTCTTTATATAAATACAAGGAATATAATATATATATTATATATCTATATAAATATAAATATATATATATTCCTTATATAAATACAAGGATTTATTTCTTGTATGTGTGAAACACATTAGTAAATGAACTCTAGGGACACCTGGGAGGCTCAGTTGGTAAAGCGTCTGCCTTCAGCTCAGGTCATGACCCAGGGTCCTAGGATTAAGCCCTGCATTGGTCTCCTTGCTCAGCGAGGAGCTTCCTTCTCCCTCTGCCTGCTGCTCTGCCTGCGTGTGCTCTCTGTCTCTCTCAGTCAAGTAAATAGATAAAACAAAAAAAAAAGTAAATGAGCTCTACACGTCTCATAGGGTCATTACTGTAAAGCTCAAATTAGATCATAGATGTAGAAGTATATCAAAAGAAGTCCTAAGAAAAATAATTTTATGTAGTATAGTGAAATAGTCTGCAAATCAAAGACAGTTATGTTAAACTTTCCATGTGTTAAAACTAATGAAATAGTTCTTCAATGGAGGGTTTTGTGATATTTCTCTCTGTGTACATGAGCAAGTTTTGGTATTTTGTTTACTAGGACATAAATACTGCATTATGATGATAATATACATTCAATTGTTTTAGTTCCTCAAATATATAATAACTCTATAACAGTAATAAACAAGAATGAAATATTGAGATTCAATAAATTTCTGGGCAGTCACAAGGTGAATATGTTTTGGAGGGTGAGAAGGCTGTTTTTCCAAAGATGACAAGTTGGTACAATGAAAAATATAAACTTGAGATTTGAACAGCACTGAATTTGAGTTCCTGCTTTACCATTATTCATGTGTGAGATGTTGGAAAAGTGACTTAAGAGATGGTAACTAGCTTGTGAGTTGTTGGTGAAATTTAGAGATAATGTATGCTATAGGAGTTTTCACATAGTAGGCACTTAACCAATGGTGATTTCATTCTTTTTTTATTTTTATGTAGTTCTCAGTATACTCTCCTAGCAGTTCTAGATAATAAGATGCTTTCAAGGATAAGGTAATGATGTGGGACTTGAGTTTAGATGAACAGGCCAAATGCTTGTTAAATGAGCTTTGTTGTATTTCAGAAAAGTAAGAGTAGATGGAGTTTGATGGGAGATGCAGGGGCCCCTGTACGTGATATAGAATAAGGGATTTTAAAATAGGGATTAGACCTTACACAACTCTGAGAGCTGGTAGAGACAGTCAAGGAGGAATTCTGGGTATGGAGAAATGGAGAATACATGGGAAGCCCCATCTGTCTCTCACCACTTGGCATTGCTACACGTGTGACCTGCAGGAGGTGCTGTGCTCTGGTCTTCACCCCCAAGTTGTATGTAGCACATTCAATCCAGGACTAGCAGACACTGAAAGAGGAGATTGGATGGGAGCTGAAGGACCTGTGGGTGCAGTTTATGTCCCATATCAATAGAATAAGCCGCCAGATCAGTGACAGTATGTGCAAACAAGGCCACTACACCAACAACTCTGAACCCAAGGACTGCTATTAAGGAGAAACTGAAAAAGTGACTATTTGTGGTTCACATTAACAAAGGGGAGAGGTAATTGGAAATGGTTTCATCCTATTATTTTTAACTTTTTACTTTTAAATAATTTCAGCTTACAAAAAAAATGTCTTGTACAAACAACCTCAGTATATCCTTTACCCAGATTCTGCCATTTTGTCAGATTTGCATATTCTTTTCTATCTCAATACACACACACACACACACACACACACACACACACACACACACTCTTACACATTTATTGTCCTGAAACTTTTGAAACTAAATGTTATACCTGGAGCCCCTTTATCCCTAAAGTCTTCTATGTGTATTTCTGAAAAGCAAAGACTCCCTTTTACATGACCACAACACAATTACCCAAAACAGAAGACTATCTGTGTTATAATATTATTGCCTAATCTCCAAAACTTTTTTTTTAATATTTTAATGATTTATTTGAGAGAGAGAGAATGAGAGAGAGAGAACACAAGAGGGGAGCAGGATCAGAGGGAGAAGCAGACTCTCCACCAAGCAGGGAGCCCGATGTGGGACTCGATCCAGGGACTCCAGGATCATGACTTGAGCCGAAGGCAGTTACCCAACCAACTGAGCCACCCAGGCGCCCCCTAATCTCCAAAACTTATTCAAATTTTATACAATTATTATAATAATGGCCAAAAAAATAAAAAAAGTAGAAAGGTCTATTCCACATTCTATTCCAGAATCACGTGTTGAATTTGGGTGTCATGTCTCCCTAGCTAGTCTTCTTTACCCTGAACCAGTTCTTTAGTCTGACTTGGTCTTTCATCATCTTGTCATTCTTCAAAAGTGCAAGAAGGTGCTTTAGTATGTGATCTCTCCATTTGAGTTCTCTGATTTTTTTGCTTAAAATTAGTCTGAGGAGTTCGCATGAAGAGCAAGAAATGATGTTGTGTTCTTTCTAGTCCATTACAGGAGATGGTGTCTGTCTTCTCTTATTTTAAGATATTTTCCTATGTCTTATATACACTGATACTATCATTGCACAATTCTGTTTCCTTGAGACTAGTGCTGGCAATTTTTTTCTATAAAGAGCCAGAGAGCAAATATTTTGACTTTGCATGCCAGGTCTCTGTCACAACTACCCAATCTGTTCTTGTGGCATAAAAGTAACCATAGTCAATATATAATGAACATGTATGGCTGTGTTTCAATACAACTTTATTTATGGACATTGAAATTTGAGCTTCATGTAATTTTTGCAGATCACAAAAATATTTTTCTTCTTTTGATATTTTTCAGCCATTTAAAAATGTAAAAATGGTTATTTGCTCCCAAGTCATACAAAAACAGGTTGCAGTCCATCCTTTGCTAAGCCCTCCTCTAGATCTGCTGGTATCACTACTTGAAGCTGCTTTTTACCTCATCACAGCTTCTGTATCACACAGATATCTCAGCTGGAAAGGCCATCTTTGGATGTTCTCTTTACCATTGAAGGGCCTGAAATGTGTGGAGGGAAATCAGAGCTGTTTAACTTATATTTATAGAAACTGATTTTTCTCTATTACTCCATATTTTTCCTCTAGTTCTCTTCTTGTATGTGAGTATTGTACTTAGAACTAATTTTCATCTATTGCACATTAAACAATACTATTAGTTTGATTAATTAATGCATAATACATCCTGGAGACTAATTTGTTTACTCCTAGTGGACTCATTAAGACTTGCTGTATGAATGTGGGATTAGGTTTAAAAAGGGAATCACCTTAGAATGATTGACTCCCACGTCTGTTTGGAAAGAAAAAAAAATCTGACAAATGAAAATCAAGTAATCTATATCCCTCTCTTTAGCCATAAAAGAACATTAAAGGATTTCTAATGCTTTGTGCATATAACTTTGCTTCCTATGGTGATATTATAGAGTTGCATGATTTACTCTCAAAAATTGATCATAGAAAAAGCCAATTAAAGCAGTGTGCTAATATTTTCCTCCATAGGTGAATAGAGCAATAGGCACTTGCATCTCTGCTTTAATTCAGCATGCCAGTGCATATTTTAAGTTTAGTATCTTGCCACCCATGTTAACATTACTGCCCCTCATGCAGGAATAAAGTAGCTTCTAATAAACAAGACTGCTGTTAGGTGAGCCCCAGCCAGCAAGCATTGTCGCAGGCAGGAGAACAAGTTTCTCAATGATTTATTTTTGTACTGTATTTTGCCTTTTAGGAATAGTTTAAGCATCTTGGTAGGAGAAGATGGTGGGCACAGTAAACTGTAATCCTTCCCCATTTTTGTCTCTTATGCACTATTTTTGGCTGAGTAATTAGATATTCTGACAGAGCTGCCGTTAGAAAATTCAAAGATACATAGACATACGCACCTCTCCTGTGCATATTTCTCTAAACTCTTACCTGTCACCTAATGCCTCTTCCAAGGTCTTGCCCTCTGAAACAGCTGAGATCCAGTTATTGGTGGGGGTTTCTGCTGCCGACATGTGCCTGAGGGTTATTTTAGCAAGAGCAGGTTTGGTAATTAGAAATCTTGGTGCTGAGAGTATACTGCAGGGCTGAATATGCAGAGACTTCCCTTCCATTGAGAAATCTCTGTAGAAGGTTTGAGGCAGATCTTCACAGTTAATTTTGCAAGAGACAAGTGTATTGTATTTTTATTACTTGTGCCACTCCGGGTCATCTCAGAGAGTGGCAGTGGCATAGTTTATAAAGAGTTGTCATTATTGCCTGGCTTTGGGTATTTATGCTTTCAAAAATGTGGAGTAAACAGTTTGTGATAAATTCTCTCTGGGCCAAGGTTATTGGAACTCCTTCGCTGGAGATATTTAGGTATTGGATAGGAACCCAACTGTCCTGTGCGGTTTCGATGCAATCAAGTCTGCAGGCCTGGGGTTGAAGAAGATGACCTCCATAGATAGGCTGGCCTTGGGCTAAATTGTTAAGTAGGCAAAATTCCCAGTTCCATTTGTCATTTCACCAGAATGCCCTCGGGCTGTCCCCTGCCTCCCCAGAGTTATTCCATCGCTCACTTCATCAAGCAATCTTTCCAGTCTTAACACTCAAAATTTACCTGGTCGGTGCCCTATTCCCCTAGGATCTCCTTGATTGTGCAAAGGGGTTATTTAAGCAATATCATTTTAATAACTTAATAAATGATTCCAGCTTACTCTCCTATTCCTCCCCATTCTGTTTCCCTGCCCTTCGTTCACTCAGCATCTGTGCATTTTAGAAGAAGCCTACTAGAAGCTCAGTGTCTTCAAGTCAAGGCATAATTCCAATAGCAAATATTTCAGATATCATGGCAGAAAGGGAGGAAAGTATTTTGGAGGGCTTTTCACTCTTAAAACGATTCCATGAGGAAATAGTTCCTAGGAAGAGCCAATGCCTTCTCTAATAGTATTAAGACTTCCTGTGCTGAAAGGTTAACAAATATTAATACTGATACTCAGAATAATTCTGCGGCAGGTCTCCTTGACTCCTTGCAAATCAGTGAGCAGTCAAGGGGCAGGAATGATGATGATAATAATAATAATAGTTAAAATAATGACATAAAAAGTAAACAAGAAAGCTCACAAAAGGCCAAGTTGGGAGAAGAAAGGAGTGACAAGAAACAAGAGGCAGAATAAGCTTACACCTGGATTTAATTTGAGAGAAGCTGCTTTTATCAGTCAGAGAGGAAAAGATGAGCAGTGAAATGCTGCTAATAAGCTATAGAATAGAGAAGCTGTAGAGACAGAAGGGATCTTCAGATTCAACTAAGCCATGTATTTTAGAAGTGAGGAATTTGAAACACATCATATAAAACCGAGTCATTCAAACTCAAGATAAAGAGGTATTGACTATAGCACTGGGAAAATTAGAGTCCCTAAAATACGGAAGAATAAAGTTTCAAGTTGAAACTTTAACAAGCATCCATAACAACACAGCACAATGATTATAACAACAAAATTTAAAGTAGAATATACTGATTTGCTGGTTGTGTGACATTATACTATTTTGCTCAACCAAGTTTGGTACCCTCACCTATAAAATTCAGCATATTAAAACAAATGAGGACCCAACAGAATCATCTCAGTACAAAGCCTGGCAGAATGTAGGCAGTTGCTCAGTAGCATTGCTGTGGCTTAAGAAGCAAAGTTTCTCCTCCCCTGGTAATACATGAAGTAATCCCAAAGTGAAAAGCAATGTGAAATTATTAAAGTTTGATCACTGTATGAAGTTATCTATAATCTGCTCATGTGTAGGTATACTCCAAAATTTCCCTGAAAAGGAGGTTTCGTTTTATTTGGGAGTGGGGGGTTGTTTGTTTTTTGTGGATGACTGCAACCGAAGAAGGGTGACAGAAGAGAAAGAACAGGAAAACTCTGAGGGGATGAGAACGACTACAATTCAGTTACATTTGGGTGATTTGGGATAGCAGTCTCCTTCCGGACAGGATGAACTCCTGGGTCTACATTAGGATTGTTCAAAAGGTTCACAAGCATGGAAAGTTTAAAGAGACTTGATTCTCAAATCCCAACTTTTCTATGGATCCCTTCCTAAAACTGCTCTGTCAGAGAAGCCTGCTGTGATCCTTCTCTACCATAACTGCTTTATCCAATAGTCACGAAAAAAGCCAGATATCTTATTCATCCAACATCCTGAATCATCTAATTACACTGCTCTAAAGGAAAAAAAGGAAACCCAAAAACTTCTGGGTGACAAAGGAATTTTCAAAACACCTGTAGTTGATATTAAGAAACAAAATGACCACTCACCCTCCTGTCCATGTGACTGAGAGAGAGATACTCATTAAGAGTTTACTCTCTCTGTTTAATAATTATTTTTCAAAAATCCATGATATGTGTATTTGAATCAGTTATATACAAATGATCATTGTGATGCTACATAAATCCTGAAGAACCTGTTTAAGCCTCCGTGTCATATATTCATGATTGTATATGAAATCCTTAATACAAATTTAATATTATAGGGTTTCTTTTCTAAATTCTTTATTTTTTTTTAAATGTTAGGTTGAAATGCTTGGTTCCTAATATTCCCCTATCCACTTTTTTTATTTATCCTGCATTTCATCATTATATAGACAGTGCACTGACAGTAAAACACTAGGTGAAGTTTAGAACATTTTTGTAGTTCTTTTTGTCCTGGAATATATAGTATTTTGGATATATTGTCAGAGTAATGTCCTTATTATATACTTGAACTCTGTATGATGATTAAATCAATTTTTTTTACAGATTGTAATTCATGTTTTACTTTATTTTGCATTTGCAGGTTAGTGCTAATGATTCATTTATGTTTTAATAAATAAATAAAGTCATTTACATGGTTTAAAAAAGAAAACATTTTAAATTCTCAGAAAACTCTTGCTTTTGTCCTACTTTTCATTCCCTTTATAGGTACACGTTTTTATTATCTCTTGTTTCTTTTTTTTTATTTTTTAATTAAAAATTTACTTTTATTTTTTAATTAAAATTGATTTAATTAATTTTAATTGATTAAATTTTAATTTATTAAATTAATTATTATAAAATTTAATTTAATTAAAATTTGATTAATTTTTAATTGAAATTAATTTATTTTTAATTAAAATTAGCAAGTCCTTATATATTTGTATTCCTATTTCTACTTCTTTAAAAATTTCATTTAATGTAACCTAGGGATCATTTGGTACCAGTACATAAATACTGGGTTTCATTCTTCCTTATAGTTGCATCATACACCCTTCTGATAGAAGCAGTGATTCATTAGGCTGGTCCTTTCATGCTGAACATTTCAATTGTCTCCAACCTTTTGTTGTTTCATGTACTTTTGCCATGAACAACCATTTGATATATCGTACTTGGGATGGCTTTCTCCTCTAGATGAAATCCTTATAGTCAGATTGCTGAGTCAAGGCGTTAATGCTATGCCATTTTGTTTGTTATTGCCAAATCCTCCTCTGGAGGAGTTATACCACTTCTCAGTCATCCCAGCAACATTGCAGAGGGTCTCTTTCTCTGTGCATTGCCAACAGAGCATATGGTAAATCATTTGGATTTTTGTCAACTAATAGGTGAGAAATTGTCTCTCTTTGTAATTTAATTTATATGTATCTTATGATCAATGAGACTAATCATTTTTGTTTCGTTTCATTTTGTTTTTCATACACTTAAGTGTTATTTGCTTAATTTTTCTGGAACTCTCTTAACCTTTTTTTGCCCAATTTTATATTAGGATTTTTAACCATTTTCTTCTTGATTCCTTAGGAGCTTTCTATATCCTAAGGGGATAAACTCTTTGCTTATAATATAATTACCGATTTTTTTGCAATTTATTTATGATGTTTTATTTTTCTTTTAAAATTTAATGGTTCAGTGTTATTTTTTGTTGCTTCTGGATTTTGACTGCTAAAAACCTATCTCCATTCCTTGATTACAAAGTACTCCCTTTATGTCTTTGTTTACCACTGGTAGTTTTAAAAATCTTTAATCTATTTGGAAGTAGTATACTGTAAACCAGTGGGATCTAGGTTCAGTTTTATCATTTTGTAAATGACTATCCAGTTGCCCCAAATTTATTGATTAAAAAGTTTACTTTCCCTAGTGACTTAAAATTTTGCTGAAAACATACACCAGATTCTGGACTTCTCTAAGACATTGCTATCCAACTATTCATACTCCAATACCTACACATTTTGAAAAAGAGTGCATTATAGAGGGGTTTTGATGTGTTCCCATTTCTAATAAGGTCTGACCTTCCCACCCCCAAGCTGGTTATCTTTTTCAGGTTTTTCTCCTATCATTCTTATTTGGTATATATATATTTTTAAGAAGACCATTGTAATAAACATGTCTAGCTCCAGATAATAAGTTGCTATATTTATTGTGATTTTATTAAACTTACTAACTTGGAGATCATTGCTATTTTTATGATACTAGCTTATCCTACCTAAGAATGGGATTTGGCCTCACTCATTTTTGTCCAGTTCTAGTTTGATCTTCCAAGAAATTTAAAATTTGTCTTTATAAGCTTTGCTCATTTTCATGAACTTTATTTGTGGCTATTTAATCTTTAAATTTGCTAATAGAAATTTATTTTTCTCTTTCATTATCTCTTCTAACTCCATTGGTTGAAGCAATCTGAAGTCTATCAATATTTCATGTTAATTTTACCTTCTGTTATTTTACTGAATTCTTTTTGTATGTAGTATTTTAAAATAAAACCTTTTGGATTTTTCAGGTATTTGATTTTATGATTTATACATAGAGATAATTTTACTTCTTTTCTGTTTTATGCCTCTAAATGGTTTCTCTGGTCTGGTTACATTGTTAACATCTTCAACCAAATATTAAATAAGAATGGAGATAGTGGGCAATTTTACAATGTTCCCATCCTTAGTAGAACATCATCCATTGTTTTCCCATTATGTAAGATATTGGCTTTTGGTTAAAGTTATCTATTGATTTATTTGTCTATATGGATGAATACATGATTGATAAGTATGAATAATTTTACATAGATAAAAATATTGTGTTAGTGAAGCATCCATATATTCCTATCCTATCAAGTAATTTTGAGAATTTGTTTTTCTCTAAATACATGAAATGATGTAATTTAACACCTCAGATACAATAACATGGATATATACTTTATTTTTAGATATTTTCCCTTCACTGACATGCAAATTGAAGTTGATTGCCTATATTCACGGGTAATGATTTCCTTCACTCTTTCTGCTTCCTGTCCAGTGTTTTTTTGTTTTGTTTTGTTTTGTTTTGTTTTAAAGATTGCAGAATTAAATTTAGGCAATGATCATTATCCTATGGTTACCTGGAATGCTTAAGACTTACTTGTATTAAGTAATACATTTGTAAATCATTTTCTGTTTGTTTTTTAAGAAAACAGCTCTTTTAGTTCATTCTCTAGAGGTTAAACTTATAAAGAGATAAGTCTTCCAAGCTAGTGTATAAGACTATTGTGATGTTGTCTTCCTAGGAATTGTGGAGTGATTGTCTTCTTCCCAGATGAGTCCCAAACAATTTGTATTTGTCTTTGAAATATCTCCTCCTTGCAATATCTCTACTTGCGCTTTCTAAAGGGTTCTCTAAAGAGTTTTCAACTCAAAGTCCCAGTATAAGTAGGTTATCTCCTCCAGGAGAAATCTTCTCTAAGCTTCCTTAGTGATTATCTCTTTCTTGAGTATTTACAGTATTTTAGACTTGTTTTTATTTGTTTTGTTTTGTTATTGTTTTTATTTTTACTTCTTGTAGATAAATATCCTTCAAAAAGGGAGACTGAAAACTTTTTGAAATGTCAGTCTTAAGATTAATTTTTTTTTACCTGATGATTGTGTTTTAAAAACCTACATTACACAGATATTTCTATATGTAATTATTAACCATATTTTTTAAAATAGGAAAGCTAACTGACTTCAAGTGTTTTGCAAATAAAACTTTGGTTAAATATAAAAATGCAAGTTTCAAGAAATCCACATACTTGATGCAGGGAATCATTAAAAACTATGCAAATGTCCCTCTATTGAAATGATTGCTGCTTCACTTAATTATTACATAGTTTTAAGCCAAATAATTCCATATTCACATAAAAATCTATTTTTACTTATTCAGATAGTTCAAAAAGTATATGTAAATTTTAGAACCACTGAATTACATCCCTTATAAAAAATTAATCACTGATGAGTATTGAAAAATTGCTCGAGAACTATTCAGTATTACTGGAACATTGCTCTATTCTCACTGACAGTCAGATCTTTTTTTTTCCCCCTAAAAAAGGCAACATGTTTTTCATTTCTTTAAGAAGTTAACCTCTTGTGACCCAGCTTCTAAACAGCTATTGGAAAATAAGAGTGGTCAATTCCCATCTTTCAAAGGAAACAAAACAGCTTAGAACAGATTTTAAAAGATTTTAAGGTTTTTGGGGTTTTTTCCATCATAATATGAATCCAGAAATCTTCTGAGAATAAATCCTGTTTTTGAGTTCTAATAGAGGTCATCTTGTGGGTCAAAAAAGAAGAGGTAGGAGAGAGAAGAAAGGAAAACATTTGTAGACCCGAATCCACCCATAAAGTTTACTTACTATGTTTATTATTTTATCAGGTGGGTGTAGGAGAAAGAAAAGGAGCTAAAATATATTAACTATCCATTATGGGCTCTATCACCTAGTCATATCCTTAGTCTTCATACATGTGCTTTGAGGAAGGCATTCCATATTTTTGGATTGAGTAACTGAGGATGGCAACAGAAATTAAACTAATTTTGGCCCAGGAGACTCTGGGATGATGACTCACCTCATATCTTGGTTGTGTGAGTCTGTTTCCTGCTTTTAATGAGCATCTTGATCTCTTAAGACAAAACTTTTCTAGACTTCTGTCATCTGCACAGTACCACCATGTATTACAACTGCTGTGTACCACTTACACAATCATTTAGTATTTTTCCACCTTTAAATTGATGTTAAATCTATGCACTTTGTTAACCTCACATTATCCTAAGAAGTAGTAGCCAAGCAAACATATGATAGACTGGTTTCTGTGCTATATATTATAATAAATGCACAACTTTTAGCTTGTGTTATGTTCATCCATGCATTACCTAAAATACTGTCACTGTTTTGTGCTTACCACCTTTTCAGAAACACTGTACTGGCAGAAATGTACTGTCACTAAGATGCATTTCTCCTCAGTCCATTTTCAAGAAACTAATCTTTCCTCAGTTTGGGGCCATCAGCCTCCCCTGGGCTCTTCCTTCTCTAAAGAAACTATCAAGCAGAATAGAGTAAAAACAGGGATATAAGTAATTTAGCAGAATCTCAAGAGAATAGAGTTAAAAGGTGAAACTTAGGAAGGTGGAATAAAATAAGCCTAAGGCTGTAGCTAACTCAACCGTGGACAATTCTTGAGGTCCTGACAGGAGGAGAACTGACCTATGGCTTCTCTGAAGTAAGAGGAAACATGCAGATTATGCCCTTCTTTCCCAGGTTTAAGTGAGGAAAACGGCAGAGAGATCCAAGGCTTACTGTGGGGATCTTAAAACAATGTTCTGGCTTTGAGCATTGTACACATTTTAATGATCAGCTACTCAAAGGAAGATTAAAAAAAAAAATAAGCAAAACATATTCAAACATAAATGAATTTAGCTCAGTTTAGGCCCTGACCATTGCAGTTCTGGGAAGCCAGTTCAGGCAGTACTTTAAATTAAATGATAAGTAGATATTATTCAAAGTTTCCTTGAAAGAAAAATAGAAAAAAAAAGGATAAGCAATCTTGAAATTGTTGATTTTTTATTTGTCAGTATTCTGTTTCTGTGTTCTGCAAATAGTAGCAACACTCCGATAACAACAACAACAAAAATGCACTTGTGTATTTTTCAGTTAGATGATGTTATGGACTGAATGTATGTATATCCCCAAAATTCATGTGTTGAAGACCTACCCCACAATGTGATGACATTAGGAGGTGGACCTTTGGGGAAAAATTAGGTTTAGATGAGATCATGAGCATAGGTTCCCTATGATAGACTTAGTGTCTTCTGAGTAGAGGAAGAAACTTTCACTGTCTGTTGCATGAGGATACAGTGAGACTATAGCTGTGAAGAAGCCAAGAAGTGAGCCCTCACCAAGAACTGAATTTACCAGCACTTTAATCTTGGACCCTCCTTCCCCAGAACTGTAAGAAATACATGTGTGTTGTCCAAGTCACCTTTTTCTATGAGATTCTGCAATAGTAGCTCAAACTAAGACAGGTGGCAAGGAAATTACTGGGGGAAAATGGGGGTTTAAGAATGTATTAACAAGGGGCACCTTGATGGTTCAGTGGGTTAGATCTCTGCCTTCAGCTCGGGTCGTGATCTCAGGGTCCTAGGATCGCACCCCACATTGGGCTCTCTGCTCACCAGGGAGCCTGCTTCCCCCTTTCTCTCTGCCTGCCTCTCTGCCTACTTGTGATCTTTGTCTGTCAAATAAATAAATAAATATTTTTTTTAAAAAAAAGAAAGAAAGAAAGAATTTATTGACAAGTGTCCTGGAGGAGATATAGCAAAGGATGGCTGGCTTTAAAAGGGAAAGAAATATAGCTAAGCGATTGGGATGGGATAGATACAAAAGGCCAAGGATAGAGAAAAACCCCTAAAAACTTTAAGACAAGGGAAGTTCCTAGGGGTTCCTGGAAACTTGTGTGCAAATTCGAGTTGCAAGAGAGTATGACATAAATTATGACATAAATGGTAAAGTACATGGATTTTGGACTCAAACCTGTTTATATCTCGGGTCCTTCACTCACTAGGTTTTTGATGTTAGAGAGTTCATCTCCTTACTATCAATTTTCTCATGTTCAAAATGGGGAGAATTAAGGTCCCTGATTCAATGGGTTCTTTCCATCAAGTCAGATAATACATGTAAAATATTTAGAGTTTATGTTAGCTCTTTACAATCAGTATACTCCTATTACATAATACAATTCATGTGGAAGTATTCTTGCCACCATAGTTGAACTGCAGAATCAAAAGTTCACAAATAGAAAATTGCCTGGAAAGAATAAATATTTGTGACCTTTCATAAATAGAAAAAGACTATCATATCTCTTTAGGGATATCAAGTTTTTATATATATTATACATGACAATAGTTAATGGGAACAGAAAAGGAAAGCATAGACCATTTATAGATGGTCCTGGTTATTTGGAAGAGCTACTGGTATTTATAAAAGCAACTTCAGTCACCCGTCTGTAGCAAATGTTGTTGGATTAATTTTTCAGTTAGTGGTGATAGGTTTCAATTTATGCATTTCCCACTGTTTTCAGGGGTAGCACTTTGTCTGTGGCTGGTCAGAGTTCACAGTATTATGAAAAACTAAAGCCACTTTGGGTTTCCAACATCATAGTCTCAAACTATCTGTGTCAGCTAGCGCCAGATATTGTAATAATAGCCCTCCTCATTGTATAGGCAATCGTCAGATAACCATTTTATTGTTTTATTTTTTCCATCCTTATATAAGGGTTCATGAAGAATTAAGACACACAATTGCTTCTTTATCTCTCATTTAATTTGTAAGGAAATAAAGGAACAAGGTGGGTGGGGGGGCTATTTTAGGATATATTATAGCTATAGCATTGGAAGCTATAGCTGGTTGAACACTTCTGAAGTATTCCCCGGTAAAATTAGCATCCACCCAAATAAACTTTTTATTTAGAAATAAGATCTTTGCAAATCGAGTTAATTAAGATGGGGTCACACTGAATTAGGATGTATCCTAAATACATTGACTAGTCTCTTTATAAGAAGAGGAAAGGATATACAGGGAGACCAACAGACTCAGAGGAGAAAGAGAAGAAAGCAATGGAGGTAAATTTTGGAATGATATGTTTATAAGCCAAGGAACAGCAAGGAGGATCATGAGCCACAGAAACTATGAAGAGGCAAGGAAGAATTCTTCCATGAAGCTGCAGAGGGAGCATAGCCCTGCTGACATTTTGACTTTGGATTTCCAGCTGCTACAACTATGAAAGAATAAATTTCTGTTGTTTTAATCCACTAAATGTGTGGTCACTTATGGCAGCCCTGAAAAACTAAAATGGAAATAGATACCATTTCCCCTCCATCCTGCATTTTTATAGGTAAAGAATGAAAGGCATAGCAAGGTAATGTAAGTTGACAGCTAAGAGTTGTAATATATTTAGAATAGATTTGTTATCTAGGTATTGTGACTCCCTGTATGACTTACAGGTTGTCAACTATCTGTTAAATGTCTTTTATTCCCACGAGAAATGCTGAAGTTCTGTGGTGTGTGTTTGTGTGTGTGTTAACACATTTGTTTCATTGTGTTAAGTGTTTCCCGTATCTAAATTATAGCTTTCATTGCAATGCACCTATGAGTATTTTAAAACAATTTCTGTTTATTTCCCTCCATCCATGTGTCATTATGGTCAGTGAAAAGAAAACTTCAAGATGTTTGTTGTTATTGAAATCCTTTCTGTTTTCCCCTATCGGCCCAGATACTCTGATATTTTGTCATTGTGAATCATTCACAAGGACAACTTCATAAGATAAGGAATAGTCTTAAAAGTTCTTGAATCTTAAAACATAACCCCGTTTAAAAATTCTGTTTGATGACAAAGAGATTCTTAGAACATTATCTTTAGTAATCTTATTTTGAAGAGATTGAGGTTATTTGTTACTGCCTTTGGAAATTAGGAATAAATTGTTTCTGATTTGCTCCAGTTTTATTTAAGGAACAGAACAATAAATCTTTAAGTAGCAAAAGATAAATATAAAAAATGCTGTCAGAGTAATTGAGTTATGCTGAGCCATAAGTATGCATTTTGACAGTAATTTAGTGTATCCTTTCAGAGAGGCCCTAGGAATGGAAATTCCAGGAAATAGTAACATGTTATTTGGCTGGTAGGAGCTTGCCTTAGGAAAGTTACCAGATACCATAGTGACACTAATCAGGAAAATACAAAGGCAGGCTGATTTCATGTGTAAATGTGCATTGTCTTTGGGGAAAATGTGCTGCATTTCCATAATCAGAATAAGCCACAGTGCTAACATCCGCAGGAGAACATTTGTACCTCTGGTGTTTTGGTGTATGTGAAATACAGCGACATCTTCACTCTTATATCATGTTGTCCACAGACTCTCTAAAGATTCTGCCAAAATAACTCCCATGATTTTTTTTTAAATCTCTCATTTTTATCATGTTGTCTTGAATATGGCCCTCAAAGAACAATTCCTTTGGTTTCTGAGCATTCTCTCTAACACATCTTGGCAAAGGACGGGAAAGAGTGAATAAGTGAAAGATGTGAAATCTAAGAGAGTAGGGCAAAACTATTTGGGTTTATTTAATAGCCAGGGTCTTCTGGATGCCAAGGAATCCCTTTTTCCTAAACTCACAAATTTCCCCAGAAAATTTAAATTAATACTAATTATCCCTGAAGTGGTTTTCTAAGGCTGCCATAACATATTACCACAAACTAGGTGGTTTAAGATAATAGAAATGGATTCTTTCAAAATTCTGGAGGTCAAACCCATGGTGTGGGATGGGTTGGTTCTCTCTGGATGATATGAATAAGAATTGGTTCCATGTCCTTTTACATAGTGTACGATGTTTGCCAGCAATTCCTGGTGATCCTTGGTTTGTAAAATGCATCAGTGTAACTCTGCCTCCATCTTCAAATTCCTTTGCTCTGTGCTGTTTCTCTAATATCCTTCTTTCTCTTCTAAGGACACCAGTCACAGGATTTAGGGTTATCCTAAATCTATAATGTTCTTATCTTGAGATCCTTAATTATATCTGCAAAGACCCTATTTCCAAATAAGGCCACATTCACAAATACCAGGGGTTAGAACTTAGTAATACATTTTGGAGGGGCCACGATTCAATCCACACACACTGTCATATTCATCTATGGCCGGATGAGTCCTGTAATGTTATCACTGGTTTATTCTAGGCTCCCACACAATCTGAGTAACTTGAGATGATGTGTCCTATTCATTAAACATAATATTCAACAGTGCACAATAAAGCAAATGAAATTAGGGGTACATTGTTTAATTTACTATATTCTTTTTTTTTTTAAAGATTTTATTTATTTATTTGACAGAGAGATCACAAGTAGGCAGAAAGGCAGACAGAGAGAGAGGAAAGGAAGCAGGCTCCCTGCTGAGCAGAGAGTCTGATGCAAGGCTCGATCCCAGGATGCTGGGATCATGACCTGAGCTGAAAGCAGAGGCTTTAACCCCTGAGCCACCCAGCCACCCCATAATTTACTATATTCTAATATCAGAAACCAGAATGCACATTTTTTTCCAATTTTTTTTTTAAGAGAGGGAGTAGGAGGAGGGAGAGAAGGAATCTTAAGCACCCTCCATGCCCAGTGTGAGCCCAATGCAGACTTCAATCTTACAACCCCAAGATTATGACCTGACTCAAAATCAAAAGTCAGATGCTTAACTGACTGAGCCACCCCTTCTAATTTTATGTTAAAGATAGGACACCTGTCTCCATCTCTTTATCACTAATCTAAACTATGTATCTACAATGCAAAACAAGTAGGCTCCAGAGGTGTTGTGGTGCCCAACCTTCAAAGATTCATCTGAACACCCAATTAAAAGGTCTCTTAAGAGAGATCTCTAGTTAGAAAATATTTCCTCCCATTTGGCTTGCTTTTCAAATTGAAGAAGGGATGTTAGCTGCCCACTCTGCTATTTGTTAAAAATAAATGGTTGTTGTAAAGAATATTAAGTATAATAAACTTTAAAACTCAACCTTTCAAAATGGGACTTTGGATGAAATTGGGAAGCAGGGTGAAGGGCATATCAGAGTGAGCAGGCTGTAACTCCAATGCTTCATTGAGAGCAGATGGCGTTCACAATCAGTCCACTTATGATTACTCCATAATAAAGATTAAAGTTGCATGTCCCCTTCCAGAGGTATGCTTGGCAGACTGCCAACGTTCTGAACAAGTTCTTGGCCCACCTTGTTCCATGTTAGATTTTTGTTCCTCCATTTACCTAAATCACTTCATATCTCTACCAATAAATCTGTCCATTAAAAAGTTATTTAAAAAAAAAATCTAATTTTATATCATCATTATTTTTTATTATATGGGGCTGTTAACAGTGACTGGAAATTTTTTATTGTTCCAGCTTTTAATCTTACAATGATGTTTTGAATCATACATGTTTGAGCTATAGTCTTTTTCCAAGGTATATGAGGTTGATAATTAGACAATGAATACAGGATATTTTTTTCTGTGAAGCTGGCTTTGTGAGTAAAGAAATGTGGGTGTTATAACAAGGTAGCAGCTGTAGCTAAAATGCTAATGCACAGCAGGGAGTCTGATACAAGACATTTTCATTCTTCTCCTAAGTTGGCTCAGAGCCATTATTTCCAGAGGATAAAGTAGTGCATTGTTTCAATCCGTGACCACTTGTGAGTTTCCATGGACAGCCCACACAAGACCTTGGATTGATTATACACACACAAAAAGCAACCAGTGGACAATTTTTAGATACAATTTGTATAAATCTAAGCTCTTAAAAGCATGCAAGTGACTACAAAGTCAAAAGAATATATATTTGAGGAATCACTTAAAACCAGCCATGGGATTCATTCTAAGAGAGCCCATTTGCTTATTTGTCTTCGTATATACAATGTTACACAGAGGTAGGTTTAGAGCAGGCCTGTCTGAGAGGTCCAATTGCATTTGCTCAGCAATAATTCATCTCCTTGTGACTATTACTTTTCTTCTCTGCTTAGTATAATTTTTAAACTTTTTTTAAAGCATAATATAAATATAGAAATGTACCCCACATAAGTATCATAAAGGGACAGTAGCTGGATTTTCTCAAACTGATTACATTTGCGTAACTCACACACAGATCTCGAACATTACCAGAACCCCATAATTCCTCTTCATGTGCTCTTCTAGTCACCATTTCCCCCAGAATAACTATGCTGATTTCTAACATCATAAAATTTTTTTCTACTTTATATCAATGGACTGTATTCAGTTTATACTATTTTGCCCCTGACTTCTTTAATTCAATGTTATTTTTTACAAGATTTATCTATGTTTCTGTGAGGTTATAATTTGTTTATTCTCATTGATGCATAGTATTCCACTATGAGAATATACCACACTTTATGAGTTCTACTGATAATAGATTTTGGACTTTTTCATTTTGAGACTATTTTGAGTAGAGTTACTAAGAATATATCAGCACATGCATTGGGGTGACTATACATTTTTGTTGGGTATGCATAAAATTTTAGGAGCATAAGCAGTGTTCTGTTCAGGTTTTGTAGAAATCAAGTACCATTTTAATATATTTTCTGCCTATATTCTATGAACATAAGATTTTTGCTCTTCTTGACTTTTATATTTACTTGGGAAGCTGATATTTTTCATGGTAGGACTTAAAATAATCATTCACAAAGGATGATTGCCCCAAGAATTATTGGGAGATGAATTTTGATCTTTCCATTGAATATTGATTATTATGGTTATGACTTCTAGTTTTATCTCTAAATTTCTCTTGAATTCTCTCCTTCTCTATTGTTGTATGTCACGCCTAGTTCAGAATCTTCTTTTTCACCTACACCACACGTTAGTTAGTTAGCTGTTTTCAACTGCTTTCAGTCAATAACCCTGAACCAAATCTCCACTGATACCCTCACCATGGGTTTGATGGTCCACACCAAATAATCTATACCACTTGCATAAGAGTTGGGCTTATTAAAACTGAATCATAATTTTGTTGTCTCAAAATCTTCAATGTTATATCACATCCAAGTTTTTTTTTCCCCCATCAGGTTCCTGTCTTCACATGTAGGCCATAATTTACTGATTTACTCCTGTCTCAACACAGTCATACCTTCTAGGTTCCACCTTGTTCCTTTATATTTTCTTCTCTTTAACACTGTTCTTTATCCCAAAGGTGGGTCCAATACATTTTAATCATACTGTCCTATCTGATATTCCCTCTAAATTTATATAGTTTTATATTAGGCATGCTACCATAAAATTTATTTGTTTTCCCTATCAAGCTAAATAAAAGAAAAAATATCTAGGCAAGGACTATCCTCATTTTATACCCCAACTACCTTGCATGGTCTTTGACACATGGTATACACTCATGGATAAAACTAAAAACAATGTTGATTGACACTTGTGTGGTGTGTGTGCTGCTATTTTCAAATATTTGGACACATGAGTTGATTATTTCTTATTTTTCTTTACTATAGCTATCATCTACATTCAACTCAGCTGCTGATGTTCAAAATAAAATTCTTAACTAGGATTGATTCTTGATTATTTCTCTTGCTATCTTGCATCAAGTATGGTGTGCTTTTGCTCTTAAAATCAACTAAGCTGGAAATACTGTCCTGACCAAGAAAGAGGCATTAGCCAGTTTTTCAGGGGACACCAAGTTATGTTTATACAATATTCTAATCCTCCAAATGTCAGAATTTAGTCAGGGTAGGAAGCACCAGCTTCATATTACTGATCGAAATCTTTGCAAAAATGCAAGGTCTCCCTTCTACAAGCTGGTCAGTGACCTCACCTCCCTCCAGGCTGATGGCCAATCCATGGCACTTTGCTGACTGTGCATAGAGGCCTTTAGAATGCTTATGTAACTGCAAGATAAATTATGTTTCAAATCCAGATGTGCATTTCAGAATACTTAGCATCAAGTCATATGCCAAGTTCATTTCCTTCAGCTTTCTTTTTACTTTTTAAAAACTGAACAGCACATGTATCAAATGTGTTAACTGTTGATTTCACTTGCTGTTATAAAGTACCTGTTGTGCTTATCCCATCAAGCCCCAGGCCCTGAATTTACTTCACAGGATTGTAAATGCTGGAGGTTTAACTAGCACATGTGCAAAGTGTTTGTCTTAAACTTGAAAAATCCTGAACTCCTGTTCTTTTCCGTAGCTATCAATCCTAAATTACAACTTTAGTTTTATGACACTGAAAAGGGGCTGTTGTAAAATACAATTGTTGTACAGGTTTTATCCTTTCTACAATGAAAAGGAAAAATGTGTGTACTAACCTTCAATAAACATTTAGAAGATTATATTGAAGGCTCTTCAGATCTGGTAGAAATCTGACAGAAACATTGCTGAGTCCACAAGCTACAGGAGAGAACCAATATGACTGGCACAATTTGTTTCTTAGTTTCTAAATCCAGGTAAAGATTTCTTGCAAAAGACAAATACGGTACTACAAGTGTACAGGAAGCCCAAAGAGATTTCTGACTCACAGTACAAAATTTAAGAAGTGAAATAAGGGATATTATTATCATCACATTATGATTCAGAAAATATATATATATTCTGTACTCAAGCATTTGAAGTCAAGGGCTTTATGAAAGCCATTGGATTCTAGTCTAGGGTGCTATGAGGTTTTTGTTGGACAAGCCTACATACATTCCCTTTCTTAGCCAAGACTACATTTTGTTAGCCAAGTCTTATTTTCCTCTTGTGGTTCACAGAGCAAGATTTTTTTGTTATTTATTTGTCAGTCTTACATTCTTTCTTAGTACTGCATAAGGAACCCCCACCAGAAAGGAAGTAAGTAATATGGTCCAGCGAAAATTGGCAGATAAACTACTGATTGTGAGTGTGGATTTGCAGAATCGTATGTGGGGGCTTACAATAATAAAACACAAAGCCATGCCAGGCCCAGGCAGAGCCCCTAATTTGCTGCTGCTGTCCATGGTGCAGCAACACTTCAAAAGACGAGAGCATCATTCTTACAGTCCACGGCAGGTTCTGTTCTTCAACTTTGGCCATGAGAGCTGTCTATCTAACATTTTCAGAATTCTGAGCCAAATGAATCAAAAAGTAGCAGACATATGGAAGGGAGGGAGCCAAAAAAGAGACAAATGGATGAGGCTGTTGGAAAGGCACAACTTCTGAAAAGAGAAAAAGATGAAAACGTTTTCCTTTTAAAGTGATACATGTGGGGGCACCTGGGTGGCTGAGTTGGTTAAGTTTCTGCTTGCAGAGCTCAGGTCATGATCTCAAGGTCCTGGGACCAAGCCCCGAGTTGGGCTCCCTGCTTGGCATTGTCTGCTTCTTCCTCCCCACCACTTGTGTGCTCTATTTCTTTCTCTCAAATAAATAAATAAAATCTTTAAAAATTTTTTAAAAATAATAAATAAAGTGATATTTGAGCACTCAGTCTCAGGGGAACAGTCTACCATTGGCCAAGCTGAGGTGGCTCAAGAAAGGCAACTGTGTAATATGTAATATTGTTTTAGAAGAAAGAAAGTTCTAGGGTCCCTGAGCAGCCGTCTGTTAAGCATCTGACTCTTGATTTCAGCTCAGGTCACGATCTTGGGGAGATGAGATCAAGCCCTGCGTCGGGCTCCACATTCAGCACAGGTCTGCTTGTCCCTCTCCCTCTGCTTTTCCTCACGTGCTTTTTCTCTTTCTAAAACAAATAAATAAAATCTTAAAAAAAAATAAAGGAAAGAGTGTTCTATAATACAGAGAAAGGACATTCTCTTTAGGCAAAAATATATCATTATAGAAATACTGCTAAAATACTCCTAGTTTTTTTTTTCTGTCTTTCATATATTGAAAACATATTTCCAGTTGTCACACTGTAGTAAAAAATTATGTACATTCTAAACTGTGCACAGTTAATTTCATGTGACTTTTGACATTTTTATCATACTTATGATTGTTACAGGTGTTTCTCTCTCTGGTAATTTTAATGAGCATGCTCTCCTTTATTGACAATGTGCTTATTGCTTATGGAACTTATAAATTTGACTAATATATAGAATTAACTTTACAACTCAAGGTGAGTTTGAGTGAAGATTTTTTCTTTCTGGTTTATAACTTCACAAAAAAAATGCAGATCAATGAGAATAAAAGTGTTTATAATTGCAAATTTCTAGAGATTTTAGGTGTTTTGAGATGTGGTTTGGGTAACAAGAAGACTGTTGAACACGTCTATCATTTGTGAATTTATTCAAATCATCTTTTTTCTCCTTAAACCCAGTCTTGTTGAGCTCAGGTGGAATACACTGTTTTTGAATTTTGGAAGAGATATGAATACCTGTAGTTTGAAGCAGCTGTTTCTGAAATACCCTTGCTTTTGTATATTGAAAAACAATTCTAGCAACCTGACTTGGTTTGCTGTTATGCTTTAAACCTTTAAGTGTTATTACTCACATTTCATGTACATTGTCTCACTAACTGTTCCCAACTAGATTGCAAATTAATTAAATTAATTTACTTACCATTGAATAAAAGGGAAAATGGAATTCAGATAGATCAAGTGACTTGCTTAGGGTAACTAAAGTAAATCCTGAAAGATCTGAAATTATAAATTAGCTCAGTTGATTCCAATGTTTGTTTTACAACTCCAGAAGAACTAGGCTCTCTCTACTGCTCTACATCAGATTGAATGAAAATGGAATGGACTCTTATGTCTCACTTACTGAATGGAGACTAAAACTTGTTAACTTTTAGATTGTCAAAGCAATTGTGTTACAATTACCAGAATTTCTTGCATGGCAGCTCTAAGCAGTCTCCTCAGTTGTTATGGGTTATCACCCCTTTGACTAATTTGTAATACTTTTTAGGAATCAAGTTTATTCCTTAAAATGGTTCAACTTTTTGTTCCCTAATTTTTCTTTTCTTCTTTATTTTTTCCATGGAAGGGTCATAATATCATCCCTTTACATTGGATAGTACTTTTTTAAAAAATGTGTTTATTTATTTTTATTTATTTGACAGAGATCATGAGTAGGCAGAGAGGCAGGCAGAGAGAGAGAGAGGAGGAAGCAGCCCCGATGCAGGGTTCGTTCCCAGGACCCCAGGATCATGACCCAAGCCGAAGTCAGAGGCTTTAACCCACTGAGCCACCCACATACTCCATTACTTTTATATATCTAAATTATTTCCACATCAACCTCACATTTATTTAGGAGTACTCTCGTTACTGTATAAAATAGGTAAAATGATCATAATTTTCTCAGTTTTTATAGATAAAGTCTTTGAGTCTTAGACAAGTTCAAGAACCTCTGAAGTTCACAGAGGTAGCCAATGATTTGAGGCAGGACTGAAGTACATGTGTCTTGAGTCCAGACACTTTAGCCCCTGGCTAAAGTGATTATTGAAGGGAGGAGGAAGTAGTCAGCCTTTGAGGAGCGTTGGCAATTCTGGATACATGAGTAGGTGTCAAAACTGGGAGTGTGGTACAACTGTCATCTGGTGAGCAGAGCCCAGAGTTGCTGCTTAATATATTATAGTGATGACACAGCCCTCACCCCAATGATCCCACCTGAGATGTCAATAATGTCCGTATTGAAAAAGCCCTGCCTTAAAAAAACGAAACAAAACAACAACAACGACAAAAAAAAACTGTCAATGTGTCTTCCCTTTCCTATTTTCTTACCATATACCAAAGAGTAAAATGCTGATTTAAAACTACCAAGTTGAAAATTTGAACCCAATCAGACAAAGACCAGAAAATATCTGATACCAAAATGAAAATTTCCCAGACTTTGGAGGTGAATATAACTTCTTCAAAATTCTAATTCTTCTGCTAAGATATATATTTCCTTTGGACAGGCCACTTAACCTCTCTGTGCCCTAGTTTCCTGTGGTATAAAATAAGGATTATAATTCCTACCTTGTAGGAATTTTGACAGGATTAGAAATTCTTCTTCTTCTTACTAATATTATTATTGTTACTATTATTTTCCTTCCCTCCCTTCCAAGCCTTTATCTCACTTTCATCTTGTGTAGCATAATGCACCTAGCGTGTTTCCGGTGTGCCCAAGATCCTTCACTCTAATGGTCCATTCTGTGGACATTAGTGCCATCAACGTGACCTATCTAGTAAGTCACTGTTTATTGGAAGATACACACCCCAGTAGGAGCCTGCCTCTTATAGTCATTGCCTTGTTTTCAGAGCTTCACAAGGATCCCCTTGGATGGGTAACATAATTGACAGAAATTATGATTTATTGATTCACTTCATCCTTATTTGTCTCCTTCAGAATTAAAATGAGCTCAGGGTGTGTCATGTCCCTGCTCAAGTCCCAAAAAGGGTGAGAAAAACTATACGGGAAAGAGAATATATTTGACAATTAGTAAGATTTGAGTTCAATCCCATTTGTATCTCTTCTAGCTGTTTATTTCTATAAATCACCAGTGTTTCTGAGTCTTGGCTATTTTTTCCATGAAATAGGGTCATCCTATGAAAGGAAATAAGCAGTACATATAAAATGTATCTAGCTACATTCTTAACAAATGCTAGCTATTTATTATCAAAAGTTAGGAGTATCGTGTACATGCATTATGCTTCAATCATGAGTTCTAAGGATGCAACATTAGGTTCACTCAAAGTCATCTCTATTGTATTTAAAAAACAAAACAAAACAAAACAAAAATACTTACAAACATGGTTTTCCCAAGACATTTTTGCACTTCCTTTTTTATGTTTTAACTTTTTTTCTGAAACCTCCAAATTAACATGATATTATCATTTGACAGAATATTTTGTTTTGTTTTTTAATAATGTGGGATGTTGGGTGGCTGAATCAGTTAAGTGGCTGCTTTCCACTCAGGTCATGATTCCAGGGTCCTAGGATGGAGCTTAGGCGTAGGGCTCTCTGCTGAACGGGAAGTCTGCTTCTTCCTCTCCCTCTGTGTTCTCTCTCACTCTAGCTCTCTCCCAGTAAATAGATAAAATCTTTTTAAAAAAAATTTATAGGGACACCTGGGTCACTCAATAGGTTAAGCATCTGACTTGATTTCAGCTCATGTCTTGATCTAAGGGTCATGAGTTCAAGCCCTGCTGGGCATGGAACCGACTTAAAAAAATTAAAATTAAAAAAAATTAAAATTTATATTTGGCTATTGCCATTTAAAATTCAGAGGCACCTGGTGGCTCAGTTAACAAGCATCTACACCCTTGATTTTGGCTCAGGTCATGAACTCAGGGTCATGAGATCAAGCTCCACATCAGGCTCCACGTGGAACAGGGAGTCCTCTTGAGAGTCTGTCTCCTACTGCCCATCCCCACCTGCTCATTCTCTCTTCTCTCTCTCTAAAAGAAAAGAACTGCATGAGAAAACAGCTACATAAGAAGCAGAACATATTAAATTGAAAACTGAAACATTGACTATATCTTGCTAACAAGAAAGAAGGAAGAAGAAAAGGAAGAAAGGAGGGAGAAAAGGAAACAAGAAAAGAAGGTAGGTAGGTAGGAAGGGAGGGAGGAAGGAAGGAAGGAAAGCAAAAGAGTTTGGTTAGAAACATTCAAATTTGGATTGGAAGGATTGCTCTATAACTCATCTCCGCATCTTCCTAAAGTAGAGAAGATTCTGTCTTCTCTCTTCAACTCTCTGTTAATCTCTGGGATCTTATATCCTGCATTGGCAAAAGAGCTTTTGTTTCCTCACCTGAAGGAGTAGAACACTGGAAACAATGAAAGAAATAGGTTAGGAATATTTATCAATCTTTTCTATTAGGCAGAAAGATGAAGGGGGGAATGGGGGGTGGAAAAGAAGAGAGGGGTACAGTCTTCTGCCAGTCCATACTTGATTTTGGAGTCCCTTCTCCGTGTGTGGAAGTGTTTATAGAATCCATGTGCATCTGTTTTTCTTTTAATAAAAATAATTTTTTTTTCCTCACATTTTCAAGTAAAATGGGCCTTCTGGGAATAGGCAAGGTTTTATTTCATGGCTTCACACACCTTCTGACATCCTGACTCATCCTACCTCCTTCTACTACTTTGAGAAACTTGTGTACAAGAATACAAATACATTTTTACATTTTTGCTAGAAAACAGGCCTATCAGAATCTCAAGAAAGTCTGTCTTAGAAAATAAATGGAAAAGATATGGTGAGGGCATGAGCCAGTAAGTGAATACAAATATGGGGGACTAAAGCTCTAAAAATGACCACATTGTCTTTAACAGACTTTCTCTTCTGTCCCAAAGTCTTCAGATATTTCCAGGTGTTTGCTCTGGATAGGATATTTTCTGCAAGTGCTGAAATGTAGACATTAAGAGTATTATCAGTGAAGGCTATTTTTCATTGTTTTTGATTGCTGTAGAAGAACACACAAGCCTACAGCTGAGATTCATTGAAACACCGTTCCCTTCCTCAGGGAGCTGTTATTTCAATAAAAACAATGGAATCAGTTAGCATAGGTAATAAAATAATTATAGTAATTTATTTTGGCTATTAAATGTTGCATCCCCTTAGCTAATCATCCACTTCAAGCTGTTATTCAAAGTGTTCTGCTCTTTTTGCCTTTAAGTTAAACATCATGAATTTCTATGCACTGATAAATCCAAATCTAATAAATTCCTGATGCGTTGCCTTGTGCTGTGACTACCGACAACTCTCTCTATCTTGTTAATTCAATGTTATTCAACACCACTAAAAGATGTTTCCTAGTACAATATAAAAGCAAAGAGTTACTTGCACCTAACTTCATACCAAGTTGCAAGTATATTTAGCTTTCATTACTTTATGACTATAGAGCTGCATTGAAAATGCTGTATGGGCACTCAGTTACAGAAAACCTATCTTATAGAGAGGCAGATGTGGAAAAGTGCTGGCAAAGCCCAAAATTCCCAAGAGAATGGCCTAGTAATCTTGGGGAGGATCAGAATTAGAAGTTTCAGTGATCCCTAGTGAGGGATTAAAAAAAAAAAATAGACCAAAAAAGTATCTGAAAAGATTTTAATCACAAGACCTTAGCTGGACTTTTTAAAATGACCCTAAACATCTCCTGCCAACATTTAGTCCATGGAAAGATATCTTTCAGGATTCAAAGAACCTAATGCGTGTTTTACCACAGATTGAGTTAGGTTTCTAATTAATTTCAGTTCTCTGCAGTTTCATATCCATTTTATTTTGATAAGGTTTAAACCAGGCATATCAAATAATCTGAAAGTAGAGTTCTTTTCCTGTTTTGTAGGCATGTTATGTGAATTGTTCAGAGAGAAGGCAAACTGTAATTCCTGATTCTCGTTTTCAGACTTCAGATAATTAAACAAAAGAAGCAGCAGAAATGACTTCACGTGGTTTTGGTAGAGACTGCATATTCAGAGTATAAAACTCAACCTATCTTTGTACTATATCAGTGTACTTCAAAGGAAAGAATTCATTTTTTAACCTTCCCCATCCTTCTGCTTTTGACTCTTTGCTCTTCTAACTCACCAAATAAATCAATATAGGTTTGCCTTTAATAATAATAATAATAATAATAACAACAACAACAACAATTTCTGGAAAACCTTGTTCTTTAGTATGGGTTCTAAGAATAATTTCCAAACTGAAATTAGAACATACTTGAGAAGGTTTTTGTTTGTTTGTTTGAAGGTTTATTTATTTATTTGAGATAAAGAAAGAGAAAGAGAGAGAGCAAGCGCGTGTGCACGAGAGAGTGGGGGGGCAGAGGGAAGAAATCTCAAGCAGACTCCCCACTGATCAAGAGCCTGGTGACCCTGAGATCATGACCTCAGCCAAAATCAAGAGTCCAGTCTGAAGCTTAACCAACTGAGCCACCAGATGCCTGGAGAAGGCTTTTGAAAAATTATTGTTATTAATCATATCTGGGTTTTAAAAATTGTTTCAAGTTTGTGAGGAGTATCAGACCATTGAAAAGCACCTTAAAAACTAATGACATTTTGGGCCCTGAAGTTGTAAAATCAGAAATTTCAAGAAAGTAGTTTCCAAACGGACAGTGTTTCATTGGTATTCTACTTACAAAAAACATTCTAAAGAAATGGATGAAAACTTCCTATTGAACAATGCAGTTGTCAGTTGACATTAAAAAATTTGTTTTAGGTTTTTACTCCAGTTGAGATCTCAGTTATATGCCATCTAACTTGTCAGCATCCAAAACTTTACTTAGGTAAGAGAAAGAGAAACCTCTACTAGGAGGCAGGAATTCTCTAACAACTTTAGCCTAGTGCCCTTGAATTAATGAGGTTCTTCAATAAAGTAATGCACACTTACATACACACACACAATACCCACTGAAATGGATTGATTCTACTTCTTAAGTTGTCTTCGTATTTACAGTACATTAGAATACATTGCACTTGGTATTACCTATCATTAGTTATAGTAGGAAGAAAGTCTCTGCCAGTGCTGGACAACTCTACTTCTCAAACTAACTACAGAGTCACAATATCCTAAATAGTTCCAAACCCTCTGTTTTCCTTATAAAGACATCAATTATCCATAGTGATGAAAAGCATAGCTTGTCAAAAATGTGCTACAGGGTCTCCTGAAAGTTACTCTCATGATGGTTCGTAAATAGATGGGCTTTGTGTGCTTACCAGAACTGTCTTAATTGAAATATGATTTGATATATTTTGATATATCAGGTTTTATATTATGCAAGTAAAACAACTGAATATCTATTTAGAAAGGGTGCTGACATAAGGATTGAGCAGCAACATGGAAATCAAGAAGGTCGCCCTTCTGCCAGTCATAGGGGAAGGAATTAGAGGGGAACAAGAGGTTAGGAGCACACATCCACCCATAAGATCTAAAACCTCTCCTCTACATCGACATGAGGGTGAGAATTTTTTCTAGGCATTACTGATATTATGCCCAACCCCCCTTCCGCCTATTTTAAAAATTCATGTTAATTTGCTCTGCCTCATTTCTTTCAGGTTCTCAGTCCATTATAGAGAGCTTTAGTATTACCTGTTAACTATGCCAGAAAATATTATTCACTATGTTGATAATGGTCTTGAATGAATGATCTTTCCAAACCTGTGAATACATTCTACTAGAGAGAAATACGTTTATAAGATTTTATGGACCCAGTTGCTGAATTAGAATTGGTTTATTGGAAAAAACATTTAAATTAGATTCTTTTGTTTAAAAAGTTATGTATTGAATAGCTGGGAGCCAGGAAGTGATTTCGCAAAGGAAATATAAATGTATTATGATGAATTTAAGTAGTACAAAGAATACAAAAAGCTTTACATGTAAATTGACTTTATAAATTAGATACCATAAGCTGGTAATAGAACATAGTAATACCCATGGACAAATTCCAGTCAACATAAAATTTGAGCACTTTGAAGATATAGCCGAATCTGTTCTGTTAGAAGTAATAGAAATTTTCTGCCAGTGATGGACTTAACACAGTGGATAACCTTTTCATTAGGCAATTATGTGTTTCAGTCCACAGGATATTCAGTATATATTTTTGTTGTACTTTTTCCGATGTCAGTGACCCCATTTCATAAAATTTAAGTCACACTGAGGTTTTAAACATCTGAAGGAAATCAATAAATGAGACATTGAAGACTATTATATATCCACTGAAAATATTTTTTCATTTTTTCTTTAAAAAAAAAAAAATTATTGCTCAAAGCTCCACCTAAACATCAAAAAATCATTGAAAAACCTGGGTGATAATTACCCGTGTCTTGGATTTTACAGTAAAGCGCTTTTGTATCTTTGTAGCATTTGAAGTTCTAATCCACTTGGTACAATACCCTAGGAGGGGAGGCAAGGAATGTAAAAGCACACTAATCCATTGAGCAAGGTTTCTTTCTTTCTTTTTTTTTTTTAAAGGAAAGAAAGAAAAGAAAAGAAAGGAAGGAAGGAAGAAAAAAAGGTATTACTCTAAATCGGGCTTTATTACCATCACAATCAATAGAAACACATTTGTAGTCACAGTTCACCTTAAGTGACACTAATTAAAGAGAAAATGGTGTGTAATTAATGTGTAATTAAATTGCAATTCCTAATTAGTTTGTTTGGGCTATTAGGAATTTACCATTTAGGCTTTCGAGAGAAGCTAGTAGATTTTGTCTAACTTAAAATATGTTTAAATAGTACAGAGTTCTGTGTTACTTTAGAGAGTAGATCGAGACCACTGAGTAAAATTTATAAGGAGCTTATAAATCAAAACAGAACACTGAAAAAAAAAAAAAAAGGACCTATCTAAAAGTGAAATGAGCTGCCTGCTGTAGATGAATGATCCCCACCATCAGAGATAAGCAAGGAGAGGTGAGGTCACTTATGAGATGCTGACCATTTGAGAAGCAGGCCATAGAATGCGTACGTGGAAATTTGGAACAACACACTTTAAAGCTGCTTAAAGCATCAGCTGCTCTCATTGTATGGTTCTGGTAACTATCTCAGGGATATAGGCATTGGGCTGGGAGCTCCTAAGCATGTTCTTTATTACCTGAACTTGCCTCTCACAGTACCTGCTAAAGTTCTACTTGAAGAGTTTCCACCTCTCACTTAAAATAGCCCATGTGTTTCTTCCCACTATCTTCACGAACAAGCTAGAGGAAAAAGAAAACAGAAATGATTTTTTTTTTTTAAGATTTTATTTATTTATTTATTTGACAGATCACAAGTAGGCAGAGAGGCAGGCAGAGAGAGGAAGGGAAGCAGACTCCCTGCTGAGCAGAGAGCCTGATGCGGGGCTCCATCCCAGGACCCTGGGACCATGACCTGAGCCGAAAGCAGAGGCTTTAACCCACTGAGCCACCCAGGTGCCCCCAGAAATTATTTTAAGGATAACCACGTGTGCTTCATTTTGTGCTGCATTCAGATCTTATTTCCCTTCTGTGGAAATCTCCGGTCGCAGATAGGAGCAGAGATTTGTCACATTATAAGGGACAGTAAGCAACTGTCTCTGATCAGGCCCTGAATTTCAGGAATAGGGATTAGCAGTTTCGCAGCATCATTCTGTAACCCTCAAACTGGAGAAAGCCATGCAGCATCTTAATAAATGAAATGTTAGAATTTTATTTCAGTTGGTATATAGAAGTTGTCTGCATTGAAAAATGCACTATGGGCACTCAGTAACAGAAAACCGAAATTATACAGAGGCAGATACGGAAAAGTGCTGGTAAAGCCCAAAACTCCTAAAAGAGAATGGCCCTATAGTCTTGGGGAGAATTAGAATTACCGGTTTCAGGGATCCTGACTGAGGGAAATATAGAATGCTGGCTTGAGTGGTAAAGCATGGTCTCGACAAATCATCACATTCTCCAAGATATCCCAAATAGCTCTTCTGCAAAAGTTCATCTGTTAGGTTTCTTTTGTTTGCACAAAGATTGAGAACAAAATAATGAGGTTTTACTGCTGTTTGTTGTTTTCTTGTTTCATTTTGTTTTGTTTTGTTTTGTTAGTAACTATGGGGTAGAATTAAAAGAAGATTTGGGAAATGCCATGCGCTCGGAAATGCAGGTACCAGGACGATTCTGATGGATCTAGAAAGTAGGACTGAGGGATTGCCACAACAGGGCAATAGCCCATGAGAGAATCAGTTCCCACAGTTGCCCTTTTTTGCATTATCCCACTCAGAATTCATATGTCCTTGAGACAAGTGTGACCAGTCTGAGGTCGCATATGTATCCTGGTGAGGTCAGGGATCTTCGATGTCAAGAGCAACAATATTTCCTTACCAACGCAATTCCCCTAGAAAATCTGTATACTCTTATTAAAAGAGGGGAAATTGGATGTTGGGCAGAAGCAATAAACAACTACCAAATAAACAGGGAACAAAATAAAAACAAGAACACTTGTATACCAGTAGTTGCAGAAAATAGGCTTTCAACATTCATTCCACAATTATTGATGGAGTGTCTGCAGAGTGTGAGACACTCTGCTCACATTAAAACAAGCTTTTCTTTCACACTGTTGCTTGTCCAGGAGGGATACATTATGAAAAGAGACCTTTAGCTCTTAGTGGTCATTTCACATTAGGACTAAATATCTGCATCTGTGTTCACAGTGTTATTTTTCTCCAGTTAAAGATTTTTCTTCTCTCATTTGAAATTTCCTTTTTAAAGGAAGTTTTCATGTGTAGATGGCTATCACTCTCAGGAAACAAAAGACTTCCGTCTCAGCCTCAGCTCCAGTATGTTGTTTTGTTTGGTTTTCTTTTTGTTTTTATCAGTAACCAATATCAAGGCACACAGTGTATACACACACACACACACACACACACACACACACACACACCCCATTCTGTTGGATATCAGCATATCTGTAATCCAGTTTTCTAATCTTAGTCATGGTTCTTCATTTGCCAAAAATAAAAGAATAAGCTAGGTTATGATACTAGAAGCAAAACACATACAAATTAGATGGAACACAAGAAGAGAAATTACTGGAAGGCTACAAAGGTATCTTATGGCAAGTAAGGTCAAGATTCAAACAAGTCTCATGATAGACACGCTGGGAACTGAGAGGTAAAACTCAGATCACTACCATCGAACACTCAAGCATACTTGTTTCTTCATCTTCTCTGAGTCTTAGATGAAATGACACCTCAGTGTGGGCTCCCCTGATTACTCTATTAAGACCCAAAATGTCACTCCATCTCCCCTACTTTCTTTCTCTTCTAAAACACTTAACATCCATATCATCCGTATCAAAATGGGCTACACTTTGCTGCAGTAGGAAATGAGCTCAAATATCTTAATGACTTATAACACAGTAGTTTCTTATACCACATGTTTATTACAGCCTACCACACCTCTGCCCCATGTGGACACACGCACGCACACCTGTGCGTGTGTGTAAATATAAAATAAGTTTGAGTTTAAATAATTTAAAAATTAAAATTTTCAGCATTTGTAGCAAAATGTTAACTAGGACTCTTCTGATTATCCAACAGTTGTAGCTGCACATAGCCTGAGTGGGAATTCAAAGAATTGTGCACCTTCTGTACTAAAAAGAGCTTCTAATAAGCTCTTCCCACCCTCACAGGCTAAATGCATTTGAGCCTCTAAGTAGGAGGAGAGAACATCAAGCTTTGAATCAGTTCAGAAATAATAATTTTAGTTCGGGGAGTCTGAAATTATAACATCAAAACTGATCAAGAATGTTACAGAATCTACCCAACATGAAATAGCCAAATAGAAAGACTTCACAATCAGGGTAGAAATCAACAACCGGAGAAATATAGAAGCATTTTATTTTTATACACCAATGATTTGAGGATTTCCCAGTAAAATTATTAAAAAATGTGAAGCCAAATAAATTCCATTGTTGTGTCAAGGTCTCCTAAGGCATTTCCATTATCTTTGGAAGAATATTTTCCAAATTGTTTTTCTAAATAGGCATACCGTGAGAAAATCTTCCATGATATGTTAAAACAAGTATTGTGTACTACATCCTAAATCCAGTGCACATTGGCTTTTCCAAGGCTATGAGAGGTCCTGTAGCTAAGACATCTGTTAACTTTGTTTAACCCACACTTTCCCCACTTATCACAGAGCCTATTTTTGCAGTATTACCATTGACATCCTGCAAAAAGTCTATTTCACAAACATCAAGCACTTTAAGAATTCAGTGTTTACTGTCGTATACAGTGTTCCACTCTTTGGTTGCTACTTAAATTCATAACCTAACCTACATTTCTTTGCCCTGCTCAGATCAGACTATTTCACTCTTCCAAGAACACCTTTCATGTCTACATCTATGACTTCTTTTTCCCTCTGACATTTTCATCATCAATAACATTTATTCCTATTCACATCCTCCCCACTCTGCTTCAGGTGCTATCTAATCATTCATAAAGTCTTCCCTAATCTAATTAGGAATCACTCTTTCCTTCTCTGTATTTGCAGCACCTCACAATGTCTTCATTTAGTCTACGTAACTCAAACAACCTTTGATTATTATTACTGATGTTGCTTCTAACAATAGGATTACTAATTTACAGAGTCATTGCTATGAATCAGACATGGTACATAATCCTTGTCCAAACAACCCTATAAGTAATATTATTGCCATCTCACAGATAAGGAAACTGATACTTAGCAAAGACAAACAACTTGATCAAGGACTTATAACTAATAAATGGAAGAGCCAAGATACAACTCCAAGACCATCTGATCCCAAACTCATCCTCTGAACTACTACATGATAATCATCATACCCTTTGTGTGCATATCTTTCCCCTCACTTGATTATCAGCCCTCAGAGGCAAGGATTGAGTTGGGTTCATCTTTATACATCCTCTGTGCTTAATAAAGTGCCTCCCAGATACCCAGGAAACATGTTTAGAATTAAACCAAAACTGTGTGCCCCGGGGGGCACCTGGGTGGCTCAGTGGGTTAAGCCGCTGCCTTCGGCTCGGGTCATGATCTCAGGGTCCTGGGATCGAGTCCTGAGTCGGGCTCTTTGCTCCGTAGAGAGCTTCCTGCTTCCCTCTCTCCCTCTCTCTCTGCCTGCCTCTCCGTCTGCTTGTGATCTCTCTCTGTCAAATAAACAAAATCTAAAAAAAAAATAAATAAGAAACCAACTGTGTGCCCTCAGCATCATGAAGCAATGGAAAGGTGTCCCCGTGAGAATCATGGGTCTGTAATTTCAACATGCAGAGTTCTTTGCATTCCACCGGTCATCTCCTCCTTTCGAATTCTCCTCCTAGGGTTTCTCATTATGATGCATCACCTAAATTTCTCTCAGTTACAACATCTAATGCAACATGACTAGCGCAACATGAGCACATAAGCCCTAGAGAACTGAAGAACAGGAAGGTTGTTTTCACCACACTGTGGATTTAAGGAAAGTTATAAAAAATATATGTTAAAGGTCAGCAGTGAACCTCCAGGTTAAGAGCCCTGCTGTGGAAGGGTTCCATCCTTCTTCACAGTGCACCAAACTGCTGTATTCCCATAGAAATTGAGTTGAATAAGCCATGCAAGCATCCCCATTTATTTCTCCAAGAAAATTGCCTTATTAATGTACATTATGGAAATAGTGCTCCATGTCACACCTAACAAGAAGAATTTGGACTGCATGTGCACATTGAAAATTGCATCCTGTGCATTCCATCCCAGTGGAACTCGGGGAATTTTCTGAAACTTATTTTCAGGCTCTGCTTGCTTTTTCAACAATCCCTTCCTGAGGAAAAAAAATCCCCCCTGAAATGACCTCCTTCCAAAACACCCCAGATGTCAAACAGACATGGCAACCAGATCAGCAGTTCAGTGACCCCAAATAAATGTTTCATGGGGACTAGGTCTCCAGGCCAGAATGAAATCAACCTAAAATAACAGGAAAGTCTGTAGTGTACAATGGTTAGCTTAGCTACATGGATTGTGGAGTCTTGCAGACCTGAGCTGAGATTCTGGCTCTGTCCCTTAATAACTGTGTCACATAGGGATACATGCTCTCTAAAAGTTAATAATAAAATTCTCCCTTCCTCCTATTAGAGTTACTGCAAAATTAAATTAGATAATATTTATAGTGTTTAGCACAACATATGTCAAACACAAAATAAACCTCAATAAATAATTGCTGATAGATTTAGCAATAATAAAAATGTATACCAGACTTTATGATACATAAAGTATTATCTGCAGAATATTTCTTTTAAAAAAGATAATGGGAGAAGTTAGCTTAAATAAGAAGCCTAATAAATGAATCTAAATGACTGAATCTCATACACTAGGGACACCACCCTATTTTTAACATTGGCAGAAGGGGTGATTTTTCAGGTTATAGAAAGCAGACTATAAGCTACCTCCTCATTCACGTACATACCTTACTTACTAAATAGGTTTCTGGGTTATAGTGGATAAGAATTAAAGGCTGATTTGACACTGCAAGCTGAAGAAAACATTTCTCCAACGCAGGACTATTACTACCTTTGGTCTCCTTATGGCAGAAACAACCTTGTCAATTGCAAATTCCAGAGGCTATAGATTTTTGCACTCTTTCTTAGCAAATCTTCTTTGCCTATTTCCCATATGAAAACAGGAAGGTCATTAGTCACACTTTTATTTAAAAGAGACTATCATAAGCATCTTTTAAATATCCAATTGTATACTTAGTTTTATATATCTGGAATTACAGGCTTCCTCCCAGGTAGTCTAGATGCTGTGTATTTTTTTTTTTTATGTTTTTACTGATGTATTTGAAATTGTGAAACTGTAATCTTCACAACAGTGGCAATCTTTTTTTTTTTTTTTTTGGTTCATTATTTAACTTTTTACATTTTTGTTGTGATCTATTAGTTTGTGTTTTATTTTACTTTAAATTCCAGCATACTTAACATAGAGTGTTCTATTAGTTTCAGGTGTACAATATACTGATTCAGCACCTCCATACATCACCCAGGGCTCATCATCAAAAGTGCACTTCTTAATCCCCATCTTCTGCTTTGCCCGTCCCCCCCACCCACCTCCCTTCTAGTAACCATCAATTTGTTCTCTGTAGTTAAGTGTCTGTTTCTTGGTTTCTCTGTCCCTCTCTCTTTCCATTTTTTTTTCTTTTTGTTTTGTTTTGTTTTGTTTTGTTGTTGGCATGGCAGGGGGAGGTTGTTTCTTAAATTCCACATGTGAGTGAAATCATATGCTATTTCTCTTTTTTGGACTGTTTTATTTTGCTTAGTATTATGCTCTGTAGCTTGATCCATGTCAGTGCAAAAGGCAAGATTTCATTCCTTTTATGCCTGAATAATATTCCATTGTGACTATATGTCATGTCTTTTTTATCTATTCATCTTTTAATAAATACTTGGGCTGCTTCCATAATTTGGCTATGGTAAATAATGCTGCCATAAACATAGGGGTGCCTTTATCCCCTTGAATTAGTGTTTTTGCATTTTGGGGGTGAATGCCTAGTAGTGCAATTACTGGATCTTAGGGTAATCCTATTTTTAACTTTTTGAGGAACCTCCATATTGCTTTCCATAGTGATCCATAGCCCCAGTTTCATTACCCTCAACAGTGCAAGAGGGTTGCCTTTTCTCTATATCCTCACAAACACTTGTTGTTTCTTTTTCTTTTTCTTTTTAAATTTTAGCCATTCTGAGAGGTGTGAAGTGATTCTCATTGTGATTTTGTGTCTTTAGGTCTGAAATGACTCTCTTGTATGCAACATAAAGATGGGCCTTTTTTTTTTTTTTTTTAAATCCACTCTGTCACCTTATGTCTTTTGATTGGAGCATTTAGTCCATTAACATTCAAAGTAACTATTGATAGAAATGTATTTATTTCTATTTTGTTAATAGTTGGTTTTGTAGTTTTTTTCTCTGATCATTTCTTCTCTTTCTTTCTTTCATGGTTTCTGTTTTTTTGTTAGTGATATACTTGGGTTCCTTACTTTATTTTGTTGCATATCCACTACTTTTTTCATTTGTGGTTACCATTTGGTTTATGTGTAACGTCGTCTCCATATAACAGTCTATTTGCTTGCTTATCAAGCCTCAAGTCTGATGCTTGCTTATTTTTGAACTCATTCTTTATTCCTCTCCTACTGTTTTAGATATTTGGTATCATCTTTTGCATCCTTTTATTTTGTGCTTCCTATTTTCTTACTCATGTATTTTGTTTTCCACTCATAGTATCTCATCTTTTCTTTTAGGGCTGGCTTAATGGTCATGAATTCTTTTAACTTTTGTTTGTCTGGGGAACTCTTTCCCTCTCCTATTACAAATGATAACCTTCCCGGATAAAGTATTCTTGGCTGCAGAGTTTTCTCTTTCATTTCTTAGACTACATCATGCCACTCTTATCTGGCCTGCGAAGTTTCTGCTGAAAACTTAGCTATACCTTATGGTTTCCTTTGTATGTAACTGTCTTCCTTTCTCTTGAAACCTTTAAAAATCTTTCTTTATCACTATTTGTGTGTGTGTGTGTGTGTGTGTGCCATTTTTATTACTATGTGTCTTGATGTGGACCTCTTTGGATTGAATTTGTTGGGGGATCTGTGTTTCCATCCCCAGATTTGAGAATAGTTTTCAGCTATTATTTCTTCAAATACATTTTCTGCCCTCACTTTCTGTCCCTTCTCCCTCTGGAGAATAATGCAAGCATTATATTCCATGATGGAGTCACTGAGTTCTCTAAGTCTATTCTCATTATACAATATTTGTCTGTCTTATACTTGCTCAGCTTCATTGCTTTCCATCTATCTTCAGGTCACTGATACGCTTACTCCTTTGCTTCCTGAAGCCTGCTATTTATTCCATCCATTGTATTTTTAATTTCACTTATTGAGTTCTTCATCTCTGACATGTTACTTTTTATCTCTTTGTCAAGGCCCTCCCCCTTTTTCTGAAGTTTAGTGAATGTCTTTATGATCATTACTTTAAATTCTGTATCAGGCATATCACTTATTTCTCTTTCGCTTAGGTCTCATGCTGTGATTTGTCATAGTCTTTCATTTTGGACATATTTCTCTGTCTCCTCATTTGTCTACCTCCCTGTCCATTTCTGCGTGGTAAGAAGGTCAGCTACATCTTCTATTCTTGAAAGTAGTGACCTTATGAAGAAAAGATCATGTAGTGCCTTGCAGTACAGTGTCTCCTGTTCACCAGAACATGGGACTTCGTTGGGGAGGGGGGGGTCTCCTATATGTGCTGCTTGTGTCCTGCTATTGTGTCTGAGTTACTTTTCTTTTCAGTATAAACATCTGCATGACTCTCTGCCTGTTGCGGGCTGTGATTGTTCTCAGTGATGTTAGTGATATCCAGGCAGGCCAGTTCTAAGGGCGCATGACTGCAGAAGGAATCAAGGGTGGTGCAGAGATGTTAACAAAATTTGCACTGAGCCACTGGTCCTAGGCTGGATACCCCACTGCTGGGGTATCCACCAGGGCACTGTGCACAATGGTGGTGGTTGTGGTTGGGGTATAAGCAGGACACATGCAGGGTGTTCACAAAATTTGTACTGAGCTGCTAGTCCTGGGCTGGCTCCCCCAAAGTATGGTGGTGGCCAGAGGCACAGCATAAAGTATCAGTGACTAGGAGCACACAGCATCTCTGTGAGGGCAGCTGGGCAAGGATCATGGTGGCTGAGATGCACAAAGTCTGTGCATGCAGCAGCTGGCTGGGTAGGATGTGTACAGTATTGGCAAAATTTGTGCTGAGTCTAGTCTTAGGCTGGGTCTCCTGAAGCATCAGGGCATGACCCTCAGGAGCAGCAGCTAAGCTGGGTGCACACAGCCTCACAAAAATTGCACCGAACCCTGGGCCAAAGCCAGCAGGCCTGGAGTGGGCAAGTCCTTGGGAGAACTCATGTGCAATGCTTACTGTTAGCAGGTTAAATAGCGAGTATCTGTGCAGTGTCACCTCCCACAGGTGGCTCTGTGTTTATGCTTCAGGGTAGGGGAGGAAAATGGCACCTGCCAACTCCTTTTTTCCCCAGATATGATCCCCAATACACTCTGAAATCAGTACAGATTTCCCTCCTGTTTGTCGTGCAAGCTGTCCTTTCTACGTTGCTTTTCCTCTGGCTATTGTTTCTTTATGGGTAAGGATGCAACTATCACTTACCCTCTCTGACTTTTAAATCTCCAGGCTCCAAGTCCCACTTGTTATACCAACTCACAGAATTCAACCCCTCTGATTTTCAAGGCCAGGAATAATGGGACTATGTTTTACCTGTGTGGGCTCCCTGGTATTGCCCCTCTCCATGACCACAACTACATTCTTCCTATGGGCAGCTCCTGACCACCTCTTCCTGCCCTTCCTAACCTTCCTAGCCTAAATGTGGCTTCTCCCCTACATTTAGTTGTGAGTTTTTTTCTGTCAGTATTCACTCTTTGGCTTAGTGACTTGGATGTGAGTGCTATCTTACTGTAAACATGCTACTGAGTGATCTTAGGGTCCACCTATCCTGCCATCTTCCTGGCACCCCCCAACCTATTGTTTTTGGTTATCTATGCCATATTTAAAATTCAAACATAGATAGATCTTAGGAGAAAAATCATGGGCAAGGTGATTTTGAAATTATCAAAATCTACTAGTTAGTAGTATATATATATACTACTTCAAAATTATATATAATTTCAAAATTATATATACTACTAACTACTGAGCTTTTATGTATTCTTCCCATTTTCTTACCAGTTTGCTGCTAAACAATAACAAAGGGAAGACAGGCCAGTAGATCTAAAGACATGAAGATGATATAACAGAAAAGAAAAGGAAGGGGAGCAAGAAAAGGAAAAAAATTCAAAGATTCGGTGAAGAAAAATAGTTAAATTGAAGTGTCTGAGATATAAAAGGGACAAAGATACCAAGAAAAAAGGAAAAGAAAACATGGGGGGAAATCTGCTCAACAAATTGACATTCAAATTTCTGGTGACTGGTTGTAAAGCTTCTTTACATGGTCCTAGAAAAAACTTTGTTAAGAGCCCTTTCCTCAAAGATTTTCCTTGTGCTTATTCAGTGGATCTAACAAAATAAGGATGCTTTTGAGCTATTGATTGGTGCGAATGTGGCTTAATAGCAGAATCATTACTTTTTTAATCTTGGAACTGCCAGTCCCTACTATTTTCAACTAAACATCAAGTTGTTCGATTACAGGCTGCCATTACTAATTGTTTTTAAATTTCATAGGACATATCTAGTTCAGGAAGTTTTGTTCTTCAGCGATAGATTTTTTTTTTTTTTAAAGACTCAGTTTTTAGAACTTTATTTGCTCAGGCTTATGAGCATCTAATTTTGGATGTCTTAATCTTGAAACAGCTTGAACTTGGTTGATCACTTAGAAAAATGTGGTCTCATTGACTCCTGAGTAAAATATAATTTGGGTCACCATCCCCATTTGCTCAGTAGTATTAAAATGATGCATTCTTGTAGGTTTACATGGGCTGGTATCCCTGTCTGTCCTATAGTTCTTTACAGGAATTGAGCAGAAAAGGTCAAATGGGGGCTAATATGTCAAAAGGCTGTAATTAAGATTTAGAAAGATTAATACCGATGGTATTTAATGAAATTGGCTTTTAGAGGAATGCTCATCTATTACTTTGATATTTAACATTTTTTCCTTATTAAAATGTTAGTGCTGATAGAAGCATCCAATCAGTAGCAGAAATATGAGTTTATATAGCCATCTATGAAGGGGGTTGCAACTAATAAACAGAGGTGTATGGTATTGATAAAATTACTAAGTTTTTTACTTAAGATTTTTTTTTTGCTTTTTTTCAGAGCTTTCAAAAAAATTTTAATGCAGTAAACAGTGTACTGACTTAGCTGTATCACTTCACTACACTGATGCAAGTTTTTTTTTTAATTAGTAATTTCAGATGTTTATAGAAATCTCAAATGCACATAGAAAAAAAATCTATAAATTTTTTACAGACAGGAGTAAATTTTGCCTCTAAAGGGACTATATACTATGGTTAAATCCAGCATATCACATTGAAAAAAAAAAGACTCTGTAGTCTAAAGTAGCGGCTGATGCCTTTTGGTGTTTTGAAGAAGGAGCTGTTTCAAATTGTAAGGAAATTTCCATTTCAAAAATAGCTACTGAACTATCACAATGACTGCTTTGCATATATTTTTGGTCTCAAAAATGCCATTGTTATTTTTTACTATGGATATGCAAATGAGATGTTGATAGGATTAAGTTCTGTCACCTTCTGAGACAGTCTTATGCTTGCAGAATTGAAGTTTTCCTCCCCCCTCCCCCCACTATTTCCTTTACATTTAATTAAAGCCATCAAATTCATTTTACTTTCCATTCTGCATGAGGTTTCCCTCTCCCTTTTCTTTTTGGCTTTTTCCTTAGTGATTTTTCTTCTGAATCCTATTCAGTGTTCTTCATATTTGCTCCAGGTTGTGACTTATTTCATTGTATGACATCTTTTTCTACTTTCAGTTCAGGAAGCTATTTTTCTATTTCATATTTAAAATATAAGGAACATTCAGTAGTTTATTGTCATACGCCTATTTGGACTGATTATTTCCCAATTAAATTTGCTAGGTAGTTTGATATCATGCAAGCAGTATACTGCATTTGTTTATGAATGAAAACTAAAATATGTATTTTGGAAGCTCGTAATTGCATTAAGGGAGTCTATGTATGTGTGTGTGTGTGTGTGTGTGTGAGAAAAACAAGTGATTCTTTTTTAAAAAAAGATTTTATTTACTTATTTGAGAGAGAGCGAGAATGAGAGAGAGAAAGAACATGACAGGGAAGAGGTCAGAGGTAGAAGGAGACCCCTCACTGAGCAGTGAGCCCCACAAGGGACTTGATCCCAGGACTCTAGGATCACAACCTGAGCCAAAAGCAGTTGCTTAACCAACTGAGCCACCCAGGAGCCCCCCAAAACAAGTAATTTAAAGTTGTTATATCAGTATCTATGTTTCTAAATCCTACAAACCATCCACCTTTTAAAAAATGCACACAGGCACACATGCACATTCACACACGCTTCAATAATCAGTGTTTAGACTTAATAAAAAGGTTGCATACTATGTTCCATTCTTGTAAACAGGGTAAACACATTCATAAAAAGGCTTGAATACCCAGCATTTAAAAAAAAAAAAAATTGTCCTTGGTGTTGTTTCTTAAGAAAGGCAATTTAGGTGTGAATGGAATAAGATAAATTCATTGAATTAGGTAGAATGAGAACTCCCGCCATTGGAATGGGAAGAGATTTCACAGCTGAGGCATTTCAGAAAGAATTTCCTTCTGGGGCAAAGAAAGAGATAATTCATGTCCTGAAAATACTACCGTACTTCCTATGTTAGTTATCTGAAAATCATAAATTGATGTAAATTAATGAGTGTTACATTATATATTCTTTACATACATCTATGCATACATACACATACATTGCTATTGTCCAAAGTAAATATATCTTTAATGTTAAAAATTATTTTATATTCCTTTTCTAACACTGGCATAAACATCACTATCGTTAAATATGTTTTTCCTTAGTTCAAATTAAGATAAAATAGTTATTTATATTCAAATATTATATAAATACGTACATTGATTAAATCACTAACTTTCGAAGTTTTACTGCTCTAGTACAAACTGTTTTGTACAAAATTATTTTTCCATTCATGTTCTTTCTTTAGAAATGAAATTTGGTGGATATCTCTAAAATTAATTTGCTTTTGAACTTCTGTTCCACCCACAAAGTAAGAAACTATCTGTAGATTATTTTAAAAATCAAAATATATACATATAAGACATTTAAATATTAAAATATGTGTCCAGGTAGGAGATTGTGATCAGTGGAGACAGATGATATTCAACCAGAGAATGCCCATAAAACCTCATCAATTCAACTGAATGTTTGATCTAGAGATTAAGAAATTATGAACATACATTCTTTTTTTTTTTTTTTTTTTTTAAAGATTTTATTTATTTATTTGACAGAGAGAAATCACAAGTAGATGGAGAGGCAGGCAGAGAGAGAGAGGGAAGCAGGCTCTCTGCTGAGCAGGGAGCCCGATGCGGGACTCGATCCCAGGACCCTGAGATCATGACCTGAGCCGAAGGCAGCGGCTTAACCCACTGAGCCACCCAGGCGCCCCGAACATACATTCTTAATTAACATTTTTTCAATTTTGAATATTGATTTAATTCTCTCTGGAGACAGATGAACTATATTATAGGAAAGGTATAATTTTGAAGATTGCCGTATAATGTAAGAAAATGCTTTAAAACTTAGAACTTAGTCAAATGAGCTGTTTTGAAAATTACAGAATTGTCGTGAAATCTTTTCCATTTTCATGTGCCCTTCCTTCGCTCAGCCTCCTCTCTCTCTTTCCTTCTCTCTCTCTTTCCTTCCTTCCTTCATTGTTTCCTTCCTTCCTTCTTTCCATCTTTTCTCTCCCTCTCTTTATTTCTTGGAAGTTTTTATATGTGAGTGCAGCTTATAGGGCAGTTGTATAAATTGAAGCAAAGACAGTAAGCAGTTTAAGGTGATATAGGAAGGTGATTTGATGTTGGGCTTATAGTTTATTTAGTTACATATGATGATGTGGAAAATCAGATGACAAAATAGTATTTAGGGCTAATTACTTTTTGTTATAAAATACATAGTTATAACTGTATATATAACTATGTATATGTGTATAGGCATAAGTGTGTGTGTACATGTGTATCTAAAAAAGATTAAGAGAGAAAAAGAAAACATTATGTATAGGGGCATCTGGGTGGCTCAGTTGGTTAAGAATTTGACTTCAGCTGGGGTCATGGTCTCAGGGTCCTGGCATTCAGCCTGGCATCAAGTTCCCTGCTCGAGGGGAGTTTGCTTTTCCCTCTCTCTCTGCCCCTCCCACTGATCATGCTCTCTCTCTCAAATAAAGAAATAAAATCTTAAAAGAAAAAATGAACTCATAGGTAGTTGGCTCAATGAGGCAAGATTATTTTTCAGTTTGTATCAACTATTTTAGTGATCCAAAATTTTTAGATATTCTACCAAGATATCCATGGAAGCAGGTCTGTGCCTAAAATGTGTACTTCGGTATTTCAAAGTTCATTTCACATGTGGCATAGGGCTCCGTATTAGGGTACTCTAGAGAACTGGAACAAATAGGAGATATGTGTATATATATATATATATATAGAGAGAGAGAGAGAGAGAGAGATTTATTATAAAAATTGGCTCACAAATATTATGGAGGCTGAGAAGTCCCATGATCTTCTCTGTGCAAGCTGGAGAATCAGAAAAGCTGGCCGTATAATTCAGTCTGAGTCTGAAGGCCAGAGAACCAGAAGCACCAATGTCTGGGGCTAGAGAAGATAGATGTCCTAGCTCAAACAAAGAGTAGAAATTGGCTCTTCGTCTGCCTTTTTCTTTCCTTTTTTTTTTTTTTTTTTTTCTCTTTAGGGTCTTAACATACTGGATGATGCCCACCCACATTGGTAAGGGCGATCTTCTTTATTCAGTCTAGTGATAAAATATATAATCTCTTCTTGAAATACCCTCAGACACACCCAGAAATAATATTTTACCTTAGCATAGTCAAGTGAACACATACAAAGCATCAGCTCCGAATATTATATCTAATTTCACTATTGTAAGTCTGAGGACATAATCTTGTGGGTTATTTTGGGTTCTGTACATTTAATACATTCTGCTCAAGCTTTACAGGATCACCAAAATTAAGCTGACAAAGGAAGGAAAATAACCACACCCCCAAGATTCTTATAATCGATTTGATATCTATATATGCATAACAAATAATTGGTTAGGAATAGGTGATAAGAATCCTAACTGCTGAATGGGCAATAGATAATTTTAGCTTTTTGGTTTTAGAACTCAAGAAGGCAGTGTTAGGGATATCAAATTATCTTTATGTACGTAATCAGATCATGTTGCTTTACCTGACAAAGAATCAATTTTAAATCTCAACCAGAGAGTAAATTAGAGGACTGAAGTTGCTTTACTGTCTTCCCTTGTATCATTCTTTGACATGTGCTGAATGACATCAGTAGGCTTAATTAGAGATATTTACTTTAGCTTTGGTTTAAGGCATTAAATGTATATATTTCTCCTATTAAAGTCCACAACACTTATGTGAGAGTAATAAAACAGCAGAGTTTGGCGCCATCCATCTTTTGTTATAGATTGCTGAAATGATGTTGGAGAGTGTATTTATAAGTAGTGCATACTAGTGTTGCCAAATATTGACTTTGCTTGCTAACTCCATCACATAAAACTTCTGACGACAACCTAAGTAAAGTTCAGTTGAAGATAAAATATTGCAAAATAAATGCCAAAAATGGAAACCATTTTTCAAAACACTAAATTAGGAAGTTAAGGAATCAGGGCAATTAATCAATATTTCAAAATGATGAATATATTTTACAAAACACCACTTGAAATGAAAAGCTTAAAAGGGAGGTTTTTCTGTATGTTTAAAACAATGTTTATTTTAGGCTTCTGTGGCATATTTCAGATGAAACTTTTGAAAAACACATTACCTAACATTTTTGCCATAGTTATATTTGTCATCAAAATGACCTGAAGAAATACATGTAAGTCATTTAGTATTTGATGCTAATAATTGTACATGTTTGAGACTCTAAGTTCAAAGTGCTTTACCTACATTTATTCTGTTCTTTTTACAAACCCATATTATTATCATCCTAATTTTAGAAAATACTCTAACAGTAAAACAATATTCAGTCAGTCATTCCACCAAGCTTTGTTTTGTGCAAGACAATTCCAAAATTTAACAGCAAATCAAAGTCACCCAAGTTCATGGGCTTACATTCCTTCAGGGTAGGTGAGGTGAAGAGAACAGATAAGGAGATAAACAAAAAAACTGTGTTAAGACAAACCAAAAGATAGGATAGGAAATGTGAAGTTGCCTGGAAGATAGGTTGAGGCAAAGAAGGGAGGAGTAAGTAGAGATATCATTGTTTGCAAAAATCCACCTGCAGGCAAACATGGCATATCTAAAATAGCCAAAGAAAATAAACAAGACATTGTCGCCAAAGTTGAATTTAAAATATAGTTGTGAAGATATATAAATATAAAATTTTAGATAGGAGTTCAATAGGGGCCCTAAATGCCATCTATATGCTAATGACCCCCTGTATGTTATCTCTAGTCTAGTAGGATTTCTAGACTTACAAACCCAAATGTCAATATGATGCTTTGACTTAGATGCCATCTAGCCATCTCAGTCTTGGATGTATGTGATATATCTGTAACTTATACGTGGAGTTAAAAACAAAACAAAACAAAAAGTCAAGATAAATAAAACATATACTTATGCCAGCAAAGGGAAAGGTCATCGGGAGAGGCTGTAGCAGGAAGGAATTCATGAAGAAGGATCCTGGATATAAATTTAAAAGTTTTTAAAAAACTTTGGATGGAGAGTTAAAATTACATGCTTTGGAATACCTAAACATCACAAACCAAATTTAACATAATCTGCTATATATTACTATCTTTCAAGCTTTGCACTATATCCAAGTTGGTTTTGACCACCTCTGCTTCTGCCATGTGAAATTTTGTGTTGCCAACTGAGGTATAAAAGTGCAAGTACATTTTATCTAAAATTTCATTTTTCTCCCTAATTGGCCAACAATAAAGTAGTTCCCAGATGATTATTAATTTAGGCATTAAACACACCTCATTCTTCCCTTTCTAACAATCATACACACATTTTTTAATGGTAATTAGCCAACTTCTATTGTTTAACACTTAGTAATCACAAAATGGCGTCTAGTCATCATTTAGCTATTTCTAACAGCAGCATTCCAATGAAGTTATTGAAAATCTATGCCTTCCATGTGATCGGAAAAAAATTTTCTCCATACTGTGTTGCAATTTTCCATGAATTTCCTTATATCTCACTTTATTTACTTTATATCTCACATCTGCCTTTGAGTGTGAAATCTTGCTGTAAAAATACCAGCTTGTAATTTAATCTCTGATTAGAAAAACAGATTTTTAAAAAAATATTAATTCATTTTGTTGGCATTCAACATTTAGTCACTGGTATAACTCTACATGCTGATTTTTATGGCACAAAATTTTGGGAAAATAAGTAGCAGTTTCCTATTCCTTGATTTGGGGTTATCACTGCTAGTTATATACCACTTCAAAATACATGATTTATCATGATTTATCTGATATCAAGAAACCCAGCTATAAAGTGAAATCAGTTGATGTAGTTCAAGTTCAGGAGAAATAATTTTAATTAAAAACTGGACAAAGAAAAAGCTTGATATAAATGGAATTATTAGAGACTTACTTTGTGTTACCCTGGATATGTGTTTGATTAAGTTCCTATGTTTGGAATCAGTGTACTTGAATTTAACTTTCCAGGTGCCAGTGGACTCTTTGGCTGTGCCCTTTCTAAACCGCAGTGTTGGGCTCTGTACAGTGGGATTAAATAGAGTAGTTAATGCAAGCAATTGCTATGAGTATGTTCATGGCTGCTCAATAAATGCTTCTTTTATTCTTACAGAGGTAAAACTCTTCAGAGTAGGGAAGACCTTTTTCCAGGTATAGGATTGCATGTGCAGAATATACGTTGGTAGCATATACTACTTATCATGAGGAGGTTTATTAGAGAAATAGCAGATAATACTTAAGATGCAGCCTGGAAAAACAAAACAAAACAAAACAAACACAACAAAACAGTGCTTCACCTTTAAACAAGTCACAAAATTTCCAATTCATTGATCTCTTAGGGAACCCACACTGCGTGTGACTTTTATTATAGAAGAAAAGGATTTTAAAAGCGGAATCCACCAGTTCATTGGATCTGTTAAGTTTCTATTATATCCATAGACCCTTAAAACTCTCTTTGTAATTGGCCACTTCCATCATTTAACTGCCTTGTTTTGTGTTTTGGCAACAGACCCCAAGTGAATGGGTCTATCTGGGGGATGAGAAGAAAGGAAGCCACCCAAAAGCCCTTTTTTGCCTTTGCTAACTAATGGTTTCCGAGCAGTTTCTGGTGTTTGGAAACACTGTAGTAACTGGGGGAAGAGGCAGCTGTGCTTTGGCCCACATGAGGTAATTTGCAGACACATTTTAATTGCCTTTTAGGGAGCATGAAGGAGTTCCAAATAGTCTAATGAGTTCCAGCAAACACCTGTGAAATGCTTTTAGACGGCCATGTAATACTGAAATTAAGAATGTAATGCAGCAATTGGAGGCATGGTGGTTTTTCTTTCTTTCATTTTTTTTTTTTTTTGTCATCTCTGAAAAGGATAACTAGAGATGTTTTAAAGACCCCTTGACTATAGTAGCTTTTCCACTCACCAAATGGTACTTTATCTTTGACTTCTTGGACTAACATAATGAATTAAATAATGTTTGATAGAATCTTCCCATCAAACTTTATATTTTAAAAAAATGACTCTTGCTTATACAGTAAAATTCAAATGAGAGGAATATTAGTCATTAATAGCATTAATGCTTCTATTAGTCAATAAACAGTATTAAAGGGATAGATCTGAAATTTTAAAAAATCATAGTAAGTGGTGCTAGTTGGAGATTATTAAAGCTTAATAAAGCTTTAATAATTAAAGCTTCTCTTCCTCCCTCCTTCCCTTTCCATTCTTTTCCTCCCTGCTGCCTTTCTCCCTCCCTTTCCCTTTTTTCTTCCTTCCTTCACTTTGTAAATGGTTCATTGTCAATTTAAATAAAGGTATTTTGAGAGATAAATGACATTCTAATCTTGCTAGCAGGCACTAGGGAACAAATGAACTGCAACAGAGGGAAGATTAGTATAATTTGAATATTGAAAAAAAAAGGCAAAATTCAGAAATTATAGCCTCATTGTAACTTCAAACCCATCTTGTGATTTTATGAATGTATTTGTGTGTGTGTGTACCACTGTTTAACAACATCTTCTTCCTTCTGAGAAGTAACAACTATCTTGAAATGTGTTTTCATCATTTGAAAAGATCTCTCTATACTTTTAATACATACAGTACATAATACTACACATACATACAGACACACACGTAGTCTAACAAAATCAAGTAAAATACTCTAAAATGAAATCATAGTGCATTGTTTTTCTGCAGGTGTTCTTTCTTCTTACAATAGCTGTAAGATAGATCAATGTTAATAGATGTAGCTATAATTTGTTTATTTACATGGCTGTATAATGCACCACTGTAAGAATATCCACACTTTATTTTTTTGTTACAGACGTTTAGATCGTTTTCACTTTTTCACTATTACAAGAAATGCTTCTCCTGTCTATGACTGTAAAAGTAATTCTTTCTCAGGAATGGAATCGATAGGTGACCAATTATATGCACTTTTGACTGGGCCATATTTTGCTGAATTTCTCTGCAAATATATACCAATATATTTCTCTACCAGTGGTGCATAAGAATTCCTTTAGATCTCTATCTCTGTTAGATCCTGAAATTGCCAGTCATTTTCAAGTTTGCCCAGTTGATGGATAGGAAATTCCAATTTGGTTTATTTTGTATTTCCTGGTGATTAGCGACATTCCACATCATTCATATGCATATTAATGCTTCATGTACAATCTTCTGTGAATTGCCCGTTAATATCCTTTTTTTGTTTTGTTCTTTAATATTTTTAGTGGATTTTAGGAGTTTATCCACGTGGGCCACAGAAATTTCCTTGGTTATATGCATTTAATTACCACCTCCTTGTCCACAGTTTATCTTTTTCATTTTGCTTATATTCACTTTTGACACACACAAAGTTTAACTTTTAATTCTTTATGATTTGTCATTTTATGTCTTATTTTAGAAAGCCTTTCCTAGTCTGGGGATATAATAAAGTTACTATAGTATAGTCTCTTCTATAGGTAATAAAGATTTGTTTCCTATTTTTAGAGTTTAATCCATGTGGAATTTGGGCTGTGTACTTTGTGAGGTAGGGATCCCTGCCTTTCCCATATGGCTAACCGATATTGTTAGTTCCTGTTAACAATCTCACCTATCTTGCTCATTTCCAGTGACCTTTATATATAAGTTTCCATATAAACATGCTTCTAGAGCTGCATTGCCCAATGTGGGAGCCTATGGGTACAGTAGATATTTACGTTTAAATGTGATTAAAATTAAGCACAATGTAAAAATTTAGTTTCTTAATCACACTAACCACATTTCAAGTACTTACTAGGGTATGTAATGACTCGCTACTTTACTGGCCATTGCAAATGTAGAATATTTCCATTATCAAAAAGTGGAATTGGACACTTTATTGGACGGTGCTGTTGAAGAATTAGGCTATCAGCATTAATTCACCTCTTTCTACTCCTACCTCTGTTACTGCCCCCATGCCACAGTATCTTAATTAGTACAGTGTCTCTATAATTTTAATATCTTATAGGGTAAGTTATTTTTTATTACTCATATTTTTTGGAGGCTTCTTCCCTATTCCTGACATTTTGTTTCTCCAAGTAATACTCAGTGTCGTTTTTTAGGAAATTTGATTGGAATTTCATTGATATAATGTAGAAATCTGGTGACACTTTATATCTTTACATGTTTGCATTTCCAGTATTTAAAAAGAGCATATTTAAAGTATATAAATAGAATATTTCCCATTAATTTTGATATTTTAAATTTAGCATTTTCTCTATAAACGTGATGTACATTTTGAACAGCTTTTATTATAAGTACCTTAAAATTTTTTGTTACTATTCTAAATTGCATTTTTCTATCACCTGTTTATACTCTGAGTATGGTGATATCATTAATTTTTATATATTGATCCTTTATCCAGCAGTCTCACTGAATTCTTACTAAACCTTGTTGTAGAAAATTTCTTGCATTTCTAATATGGACAATCATAATATTTGTGAATGAGGTCAATTTTTTATATTGTTTCAATTTTTATAACTCTATTTCATTTTCTTTCTTTTTTTTATTATTGATTTAGCAGAGATTTGTAGTACCATGTGGATTAGATTTTAGTGCTAAAATCTCATGAACTTTTTTTCTTTTAGCAGATACCTTTTCTTAAGGTTCAGAATTCTTTCTTTTAATTTATTTTTTATTAGCATATAAGCAAATATATTTTATTTATATATAAATAAATAAAAGCATATTAAAAATAAGTGTATTATTTGTTTCAGGGGTACAGATCTGTGATTCATCAGTCTTACACAATTCACAGCACTCACCATAGCACAGACCCTCCCCAGTGTCCATCACCCAACCACTCCATCCCTCCCACCTCCCTCCCCTCCAGCAACCCTCAGTTTGTTTCCTGAGATTAAGAGTCTCTTATGGTTTGTCTCCCTCCCTGGTCCCATTTTGTTTCATTTTTCCCTCCCTTCTCCCCACGACCTCCCCCCACCCCACCACTCTACCTCTCAAATTCCTTGTATCAGAGAAATCATATGATAATTGTCTTTCTCTGATTGACTTATTTCACTTATCATAATACCCTCTGGTTCCATCCACGTCATTGCAAATGGCAAGATTTCTTTTTTGATGGCTGCATTTTATATATATATATAAAATATGGAAAGAACCCAGATATCCATCAACAGATGAAATACGTATATATATAAGATTTCTTTTTTGATGGATTATTTTATATATATTTTATATATAAAATTTTATATATATATAAAATGCAGCCATCAAAAAAGAAATCTTTTATTTATATATATATATTTCATCTGTTGATGGATATCTGGGTTCTTTCCATAGTTTGGGTTCAGAATATTTTTTATTCTTAGTGTTTGTGTTTTATTTAATTATAAATTAATACTAAACTTGTCAAATTATTTTTGTAGCTTTGTTATGATTTGTTTAATTATACCAATTAATATGATAAATTAATGTAAGCATTATGATACTAAAATAATGGCTGTGGAAATAAAATAATGGCTGTTCCCTCTGTCAGTGTTCTTTAAGAACAAATATGAATTCATACTGGCCATTACTATATATCCCTTGTCAGCCTCTATAATTTCAGAAGTTACAAATTAATTTTTGAAAATATGCTCCCAATCTATATCATAGGAAAAAATGAGTGTTAATGAGATTCTACTGATATTTATGATGAATCATTTGAAATGCTGGCATTTAATAATTTTTACTTCAAAACATGGACACTTCAAACAGATCAACCTTATTCAAAGCCTCATAATACACTTGTGGTATTCAGATCTATTGCTTAGTCTGATTATTCTATATATTAGTATTGTTTAAGAAATCTTATCTTGTGGGACGCCTGGGTGGCTCAGTTGGTTGGACGACTGCCTTCGGCTCAGGTCATGATCCCGGAGTCCCGGGATCCAGTCCCGCATCGGGCTCCTAGCTCCATGGGGAGTCTGCTTCTCTCTCTGGCCTTCTCCTCGCTCATGCTCTCTCTCTCTCACTGTCTCTCTCTCAAATGAATAAATAAAATCTTTAAAAAAAAAAAAAAAAAGAAAGAAAGAAATCTTATCTTGATTTTCCAGAAAATAATGCCATATTTTTAAAATTGTGTTTTCTGCTGTATTTGTGCTTTGTGACTTTTCCCCCATCAAGCACCAAGCAATGTTGCTTATTGGTAGGTTAGAAAAAATAAATAGGTTATGTTAAAGGGTGCCTGGGTGGCTCAGTCAGTTAAGCATCTGCCTTTGGCTTAGGTCATGATCCCAGAGTCCTGCTTTGTGGGGATCCTAATTCTCCCTCTCCCTCTGCTGCCTCCCCTGCTTGTGCTCCCTCTCTCACTCTGTCAAATAAGTAAATAAATAAAATCTTTTAAAATAAATAGTTGGCTAAGTGCGGTATAATATTGTAAGTTAATATTATCATGTTAGCAGATAGAAGTATAGATTTGACATTTTCTATTTTGTCAATCTTACCAGATTGATTTATGACAGACAATAAAGTTGTCACAGGCCTTTTATTGTTGGCAATATTTTAGTTCTCAAATTATGAGAACACTGAGAGTTTTGCTGTATCTGAAGAAGAAAAGTAGTTCTTTGACTGATATGAATGAAATGACAGTTCATCCTGAAAATAAGGCTTGGTGCTATGATTGGAGTGTCACTACTTCCTTAACAATAAAAAATCCCATTTAAAAAATCACTCCTGTTATACATTTGGCTATAACACATAGTCAACTTGGCCACCAGAGCAGGACTGTTTAGGAAATGGAAAAAGGGGAAAGGAGTTGTTCAGCACAGGTTCCATGTAATAAAAACTATCTTGTTTTCCTTGTCCAAGTAATCTAAGAACGTCGTTTTATTTCATTTCAGGTATCTTAAACACAGTTAGAGATTTAGTTATTTTATTTTCTTCCCCTGAAATTAGTGCTTTTTGGCAAGATAGACATTTTGTCTCTGCTACATTTATAAATAAATAAAAAACAAATACAGTTCTTTCAGATCCTTTTTTCCAATGATCTTTCACCAGAACCAAAATAATCTAATATAAGTAAGAGGATCTCAATATAGATACCCAGGAAAATCAGGACATATTGATAGTCCATCAAATGACCGGATTGATATCAATTTATTAGAAACTACCAGATGGCGTTCACAATGCTAGTTTAAAAATGATATTTTGCTTTAATAGCATAGAATATCTACTCTTGCCATAAGAAGCTGATATTACCTCAAAACTCAGAACCTGTAAAATAGAGTTGGTAATATTTGTTTCTTCCCTATTGGCATGTTACATATAACCATTTCCTGCTATAGTACAAGGTAGACCTAGAAGGGAGGATTTGTGTTAAACTTATTCATTCTATGAGCTTTAATTAAGTATATTCTACACTCTAGAACAATTAGTTGCATTTTTCTTTCACACTTAAAAATACTGGTTTTTTAATATGGATGTTCCTCAAAAAGTTGGAAATAGAGCTACCCTATGATCCAGCAATTGCTCTACTGGGTATTGACCCTAAAGATACAAATGTAGTGATCCAAAGGGGCACATGCACCCTAATGTTTAAAGCAGCAATGTCCACAATAGCCAATAGCCATCTAGGCTCTTTACAGAGAGCCTAGATGTCCATCAACAGATGAATGGATAAAGAAGATTTAGTGTATATATATAAATATCTATATCTATATCTATATATATCTACACAATGGAATATTATGCAGCCATCAAAAGAAAGTGAAATCTTGCCATTTGTGATGACATGGATGGAACTTGAAGGTATCATGCTTAGCAAAATAAGTCAATCAGAGAAAGACAATTATCATATGATCGCCCTGATATGGGGAAGTTGAGAGGCAATATGAGGGTTTGGGTAGTAGGAAAGGAATAAATGAAACAAGATGGGATCAGGAGGGAAACAAACCATAAGAGATTCTTAATCTCTCAAAATAAACTGAGGGTTGCTGGGAGGAGGGAGGTAGGGAGAGAGTGATTGGGCTATGGACATTGGGGAAGTTATGTGCTATGGTGAGTGCTGTGGAGTGTGTAAACCTGGCAATTCACAGACCTGTACCCCTGAGGCTAATAATACATTATATATTAATAAAAAAATTAAAAATGTAGGAAAATGAAGCCCTAATAGCACTTCACAAATTACCTTCAAGATCACCCAATTTAACTGTAGCTGTGTCTCCCAAATATAAATATCTATAAACATAAAAACATGGTTTTTTATCTGGTATATTTAGTTCACTTATATTTACTATAATTACTGATAAATTTGTGTTTAAATCCAATATTTTCTAATTTTTCAACTCTTTTTTAAAATGTTTCCTCCATCTTTCTCTTCAAATAATCAAACATTTTTATTAATTCATTTTATTTTGCTAATTTTAAATGATTAACCTAGAAATTAATCTGTGTTTATTATTTTTTTACACTTACCAATTTATTAAATGATATGACAAAGGATATGAAGTAATAACCAGATGAAATTATGTAGAAGGCAAGGTATGGGAAAGTGTGCAGAGCTTCCATGTCCTCTCTGAGCATAGCATCCTCTCTGCATCTCCATGTATTCACCAACTGGGAAACTCCAGTTTGCATTCTTGAATTATTAGCATCTACCTTCAGATAACTTTACAACTCCCTATACTCTAAGAACCTTAAAATATTTTAACTCCATTCATATCCCCAATTCCTTTTGTGATATATTTTAATAATACATATATTTTAAATACACAGATCTTATTATTGCTTTAAGTAGTCAATATTAATTTAGATTTAACACATAAAAACCCTTTTCAATGTTCTTTTTTTCTCCTGAAATACTGTTTCCATCTAGGACCATGTTTCTTTTGTCAGCATAAATAACTTTAGTGTATTTTGAGTATGGTTCTGTTGGTGACAAATTCTTGTTTTTGTTTGTGTGAAAACTTTTGTATTTTACCATAATTATTGAAGAATATTTTTGGTTGTTATAGAATACTAATGTGGCAAATATTTTCCATTAGCATTCCATTATTAGTTAGTTTTCACTATTTCTTTGGGAAAGTCACCCATAAGGCTTATTTTTTTTTTCATTGAAACCAATAGATTTTTTTTCCCATGTCTGCTTTAAATATTTTATTCTTTGTATTTGATTTCAGGTTTTTTATCATTTATTTTGTTTTTTAATTCTGCTTGGTGTTTATTGGTCTTCTTCAAACTGTGTCTTTAGGTACATTAAGGTTAGAATAATTTATCCAGTATCTATGTTAGTCTAGGTCTTCTAAGAGGCAAACACTTGGACAATTATGTACAAGAAATTTATTAGGGGAAATGTTTTTGAGATTAAAAAGAAATGATCCAGAAGAAGGTAGAAATGCTGTTGGGTCATAATTCATGTCTGATCCTAAGTGAAGGAAACCAAGGAGGATGTTTGAGTGCATGCATCTTAGACTGCTGGGAAGTCCAGGTTTGCCAAGGTCATTGGATACTCCTTGAGTCAACACTTTCACAAGTGTTAGTGTGAGGAAATGACTTTACAATAATGACAATAAATTGATGAATTTGAGTCAGGCTAAGTAGGTATTAAAGTAGTATGTTTATAAGTATTTTTGTAAGTTTTGCATTATGCAGTCAATTTTGAGTGCTGCTTTGGCCATTTAATACGTTGTGGTCTTGTTATATTATTAATGAATGCTTTTGTTTCCAAATCTGCAGAGTGTTGATAATAATAATATCTGTCCACTAGGGTTGTTTTGAATAAATGAGATAATTCACTTATTGAAGTAAATACTGAAGTAATTACTGAATTAAAATATGGTGGAATTTCAAATAAAATCAGTTTTATAAAATGATATTACTAATACTGTCAATATTATTATTGCTATTATTAGGTGCTTAAGTATTTATTATGCCTGAAAAACTTTTTTTAAAAAATGTTTTATTTATTTATTTGACAGAGAAATCACAAATAGGCACAGAGGCAGGCGGGGGTGGAGAAGCAGGCTCCCTGCTGAGCAGAGAGCCCAATGCAGGGCTCAATCCCTGACATCATGACCTGAGCCGAAGGCAGAGGCTTAACCCACTGAGCCACCCAGGGGCCCCTGAAAAACTCTTGAATATAGTTAATTATAAAAGAAAAGGAAACCATCATGGAATGAGATTATCTATATATTTCTGCACTGATTTCACTATTCTATAGAAAGTAAAGGAGGAGCTCCAGAGTGGTTCAGTCAATTATATGTCCAACTCTTAAAGCTCATGTCATGATCCCAGGGTCCTGGGATGGAGCCCTGAGTAGGGCTCTGCACACATCGGGGAGTCTGCTTAAGAGTCTCTACCTTCCTCTCTACCCCCTCCCCCACACCCAGCTCTTGCTCTCTCTCTTTCTATCTCTCTCTCTCCCAAATAAATGAATAAATAAAATCTTTAAAAAAAAAAAAAAGAAGAGAAAAGAAGAAAGAAAGAAAGAAAAAGAGAGAGAGAAAGGACCCTGACTAGGCTATGATCAAAAAAGATAATATAAGAGCTGTGCTATATATTCTCATCATAATATAACCAGGCTCATGTCTACATCTTAATCTTTCTATTCTAAGAGATTTACACTGTAATAGTTTATAATAATTATAGGCTCAATCCTAAGCTAAGTCTTGTCCTTCCAAACTATGTTAAATAAATGGTGACTTGTCCACTCACATATTCTTCTGTTTGCAAAGTGGAATGCGCACAATAGTGCAGTACCCATCATTGATTAACTAATTACAGAATCACTCCATCAGTAAATCAGCACAGCATCTGTGACCCTATATGTCACCACCACAACCCCCTTGTCTATTCCCTGGGAGCTTTACTGAGGCGGTTCTACTGACATAATATATTCATTATCCATTAGATCTGGCACACGCTCTGTGGTGCTCAATTACGATACAATCGAGCGAAGGGTCTGGTGTCGGCCAATGTAATGACTTTCTGATTATCTGTCTTTAAATGATGAATGAAACGAAAATGTACTGCTCAAACCAAATATAAGATTGTTAGGATGCCAAATGAAAACTGTACATAGTCTCCTTTATGGGAGAATGGCAGAGGCCTGCTTTTATTCAGTAATAACTCCCTAAAGATAGCTTCCAAGCTGTTCCCACCTTTTGATTATAAGATTATTATGAATCCACTGAATCCAAGTCATAAATTGACATTTTGGGGTCATCTCAATACCCTTTGAGAAGAGTTTAATTCATGAAAACTTTCAAATACTTTTGCATTTTCCTCGTCTTTCAGCTTTGCTTCATCTGACTTCCCAGTACTAGTCTTATTGCTTCTAGTTTGTCACCTGAATCAGATTATTTTTTGAGCTGTTTTTGTCTCATGGAGAGCTGTAAAATAATTAAGCAGATTGATACATAGACAGGCATTTAAAAAAACATGCCAGGATTATAAATAAGTGGGAGACTCAAAAACATTTTGTTGTTCAAATAATTATGAAGCAGGTGTTTGATAGTACAATCATTTCTGTTTCTGTTTACATCTTTGGTTATTATTCTGTTAATTATAATTGAAAATCCAATAAAGCTTCATATTGGAGCACTCACAAATCTGACTTAAATTACAGCTTCTCAATTTATTCCCTTAAATAGAACACATTGGACTTTTGGTTATAAAGCAATTTTTAAAATCTGATCCCCTTCCCAAGTCTTTAAATCCTGTATAAAAATTGAGCCTTTTGAAAGATACAGACAAGAAAGAAACATAAGTGTATTAATTTCACATGTCACAGTTAAGCTTACAGGATGTTTGTTGTTCGCCTATCCAGAAAGTTCCTGTAGTGCCTCCACTGTCATAAGCTTGGGCAGATCTCTGCCACACTCTGTGCTTTAGTTATGTAAATAAATTATGGAAAATAAGAGATACTCTGATTAGAATTTCTGAAATGCATTTACAGTTTATTCTCTTACTTTAGGTTCCCTCTTTGGGAAGCTGACCTGAAATTCAGCCTCCAGCTCAAAAGAGAATTCATTTGGATCTCATTTAATTGGAGCAAAGAGTTAGTCTTTTGCTTGTGGGATATTGATAGCTCCAGGCATAAAGGATTGATAGCTCAAAGACCATCGAGGATAATTTGAGAGGTGATGTCCTCCCTATTTATTTTTATTTGTAACAAATTAAATCTACTCGAGGGTGAAGAAATGTGCATGTGTCTACCAGATGCTCCCATTCCTAGGATTATGCCTGCCTTCTTTTATATTTTATTGTAAAGAAGGGCTACACTAGATATTGCTTAAATGTCTTGAGGCCTTCTAGGTAAAGTAAAAAACAAGGGAAAATTGTCTCTAAGGGCACCATTTAAATGAACTCACTTTTTAATTAAGTACATCTTGGCATTCTTGATTTGGGAACTCTAACAAGAATCTTATGAACTTATAGGTTATAAAATTAGATAGTAGAGATAAATTCATATTTTTTTCCTTTTGTTGTCAGCCAGAATGAAAAATATTTAAATGGAAACATTAGGCTCTCTAGAGAAATGTGAATTAATTTTAAGATCATTTGCTGCTTTATTTTCATTTCATATTTATTTATTTAAAAATAAATACTAATTTAAGGATGTGCTGATTTTTATTTACATGAATGGTGTAGAAACAAAAAGGTCAAAAGTTTTTTTTACTTTGTAAGACAGAATTTTTCTAGAGTATATTTTCAAAAGAGTACAGGTTTAATATAACATTCTCTTCATTGTCTCTCAATCTTATTTTTGGCTAGTAAATAAATACAAAACATACCAAACTCAGAATCTTGAATACGGTTTTCTTTTAATGGCAAGACTCCAGTATATTTGAAAGTGATAATTTAATCATATCAACAAAATATCTGAGGCGCCTGGGCAGCTCTGTTGGTCAAATATCTGACTCTTGGTTTCTGCTCAAGTCATGATCTCAGGGTTGTGGGATCTAGCCCTGTGTTGGGGTCAGCAGGGAGTCTGCTTGAGATTCTTTCCCCTTCTCTCTCCTTCTGCTCCTTTCTCTGTTCATGCTTGTGCACTCTCTCTCTCTCAAATAAATAAACAAAATCTTTCAAAAAAATAAAATAAAATACATGAGGCCATGTGAACTCTAGCTTTTTATTTTTAGGCTATAATAAACACAAATTATTTCAGAAAGACACATGCCTACTGTCAAAAAAAAAAAAAAGCCAATTTACCCTTTATGTAAAATTTCTGGATCAGAGAGAAAGAATTTTATTTATTATAGGAATAGTGGTATTCGGAGTGTCAACATTTTTTACACCAGTTATTAGAGCTCTGAGTTTCACAGGGTGATACCAGGTCACACCTGCATTCACAGTGGCTTGTATTATAGGGAGAGAAACCCTGATCTCAAGGAACCCAAATTTTTTATGATGAAAAGTTAGCCTATCCTTTACTCTAAAGGGAGATGTCATCTTGATCTTCCATGGTTCTAAGGAAATCCTTCCTTTTGCTCTAGCAGAAAACATTGCTTCTATATTCCAAGGCTGTTTGCTATACAAACACCCTTGAAAAAGTATTCTAAAACAAAAGCTTGTACCAAGACATGCTAAAATGTGACATATCCATGAAAAATTTTCTCCCAATACCTATAGTTAACATTTTCTAAAAATATCATAAAATTATTTCTTTATATTGTTTTAAAAATTCATGGTTTAGAGAGCATACTTACAAACATTTTATATTCCTTTGACCCCATATCTCTGAGCTAGATTTTACTAATCTTATTTTACGGATGAACAAACTGACTCTGGTACAGTAAGTCCTGTAGCATTAATTGAAGCTTCAGAAACCTCAGTCCACATTTTCTGCATCCAAATACATTCCTTATATTTTCTACAAGGCCAGAATACCTCCTTCAGTCACCACACTTATTGGCAACTGAATGTAGAAGAATTGGTTAATTATGCACTAGAATTTAAGAAATGTTTGGGAGGCTTATCATCAAAATACCTCTTTGTCCTGTGGCATCCACTCTTAAGGATTTCTTCTTTCATTTGGAGTATTATCCCAGAGATTTTATAACTTTGAAGATCCTCAGGATTCTCTTCAATTCCTCTAGCAATACTTTTAACTATAAAAAAGGCATGTGGATGACTGAGAGTCAGATTTTTATTTGCTCTGCCCAGGTACTGATCGCACCAGTGTTTCATTCTCCTGCGACAACTGGGAACCAGGGATTTGAAGAAAAACAAACTGGGGAGAGAGATAAGAGTGTACACATACTTTGTCCAATTTATAACCTTTCTCAGTCATAACTTGCATCTTAGTCTTGACCTGATCCGTTTCCTCTAGAATCTCACTTTCTTGTAATTAGGACACAGTTTTCTACTAGCTCTTGTGCAATCATTTTATGTAATATCAACTTCCCCAAGTATCTTCCAATGTTAGAAAAAAAAAAAATGTTACCCTCTTTATACTACTGCTAGTACACATGCTTAAGAATTATTTTCCAATCCTCAAAATAGCAATGGGTGAGGCACAGAAAGGAGTTGTCAATCAAATAAATTCAGGAAAAATTTAAATAAAGCTATTCATATCTTTACACGAGGGTTTCTCAGTGGGCTTAATATGCTGATGTGAATTATAAATCTCCAAGGTAAAAATATATAATATATATTGGAATGTCTAGTGCAGAATATTGCAAATTTGTTTCATACTGGAGCTCTGTTTTCATGGAGCACAATTGAGAAATGCTGTCTTAAAATGTCTATAGGGCAAAACCACAAAACATTAGTGAAACCATTTTTTAGCACCTTTAAATATCTAAAATCTAATTGTGTGCCAGCATAATGGAAAAAGATGTTGCCTGTGTTTTCAAAATTTCTTGTTGTAGCACAAGCAAATAAATTGCGTGTGTGTGTGTGAGTGTAAACATGCACTCACACGCATGCACACAATTTGGAGTAATTTGAATAATATATAATTTGGAGATATATATATTTGTATATACATACACACACACACACATATATATGTATGTACACACATATAATTTTTTCATTTTCAGGAGTCTAAAATATTATAAAGGAGTTATTTAATAATATAAGTAAACTATCCAAGATGACTAGGGAAGTCCTTATAAATGTTTATACTACTCAGAAATTATTAACATAGGGCTATCTTATAATTTTTTATGCCAGTTTATAGCAGACTTCAGAGGCCTTGACACTCTACCTTAGGTATTTCAGTATGTACACTGAAGTGATATCATTATAATGCAAAATACTCATTCAAATATTTTAATGAAGTTTCACTTCCAGCCATGATGTAAGGACGTTATTGGACTAGCTTTCAGCCCATAAGCAACTCTAAAAAGGGACAAAGTATACAAAGCAAGTTTTTTCAAATTTAGACCATAGAAGTAAGGACTACAATTGCTCAGAGCAGGGAAACCTATGAGGTGAACCCCACTGTTGTCCCAGATTTTGACTACAGTCAGTTTTTATGCTGAGCATACACAGGTAATGTCCATGAGAGTCCTTACTGAGCTGGGGTAGAGATGAGTTTAGGACTGCTAAACTAACTGGAGATTATGAAACAGCACAATACAGGAGGAAGTTAAATAGAAAATAAACCCATAATATCTACATTATACCACCTGGTATTTTTGGCCAAATACTAAACTGTGCATGCTCAAGCAACACAGTAAGAAGTCTGCCAAAGGAGAAAGATTGAAGAGCTCTAGCTATACAAATATTCCAGGGACTCCTGATCAATCAAACTAGAGAGATTTGCTATTCACTCTGGTCATTTAAAACAGGTCATTAACCCTGGTGACCTAAGACCCTCAAATAGACATGCCTTAGTTACAGTGTAACTCTAGATCCAGAATAAGAATTTATTGATGATTCCACCTGATTCTGTTGAATCTTGGTTTTATGTTTTGTTACAGAGGGTTCAGAATAATAAATTGCTTACCTGGATAAAACTCAAAACTAAATACTGCTCAGTCCAGACTCTCAACAGTGTTGAGATGTTCAGAATAGTAAAATACTCAATAGAAATAGACCCAATGATAACACAGATTTTGGAATTACTTGACAAGAACTATATATAGTCTTTATAAATAGGTTCAAGCATTTAAAGTATAAAATGATGGATATAATAGGGTATAACAAGTGAAAAAATGAGGAACTTCATTTAAAAAGGAACCAAATGAAAAATGGGGGAATAAAAATAAAATAATCCAAAATGAAAATTGCCAGATAAGTTTTTCAGAAATTTGGAAACTATAGAGGAAGACATTAATAACTCAAAGACAGGGCAATAGAAATAATCCAGTTTGAAGCAAGGAAAGAAAAAAAAGACTGACAAAAAAATGAACAGCACTTCAGTGAATTTAATAAGACAGCATGCATTATGATATACATGTAGTTGGAATTCTATGATGAAAGCAGAGGGAAACTTAGATTCATTCATGCCAAAGGAAAGAAGGAAGGAAGGAAGGAACAGAGAAAAGAAGGAAGGAAGAGGGAGGGAGGGAGAAGGGAAGGAAGAAGAGAAAGGAAGAAAGAAAGAAAAGAAGAAAAGAAATAATGGCTGAAATCCTTCCTAAATCTGATGAAAAATATTAACACAAGGTGGCAGAAACTCAACAAATCCCAGGCAGGAAAGATAGAAAGAAAACCACCCATATAAACCATAGCCAAATTGTTGAAGACCAATGGTAAAGAAAAAAACACATTAAAAGTATCCAGATTGAGAGTGCAGTGACTTCAGTACCTACAGGGAGAAATACCAGTTAGAAAATGCCAGAATGGCTTTCTTAAAGTGCTGCCCACCTTGAATTCTATGTGCAGTAAAAATACCCTTCAAAAATGAAGACAAAATTTAGACAGTTTCAAACCAAAAAAAGCTAAGCTTATTTATTAACACCAAACCTGTTCTATAAGTGATGTTTCAAGAAGTCTACTTCAGGCTGAAGGAAAAAGATTTATCCTTAAGAATAAAGAACTGTGAAACTGTAAACGGGGAGGGGGTGGGGATAAATGTTAAGATATTTTACCACTAATTTTTAAGTGTATTTAACTGATAATTGGTAATTTTAAAGCAAAAACAGTAGCAATGTATCTTGTGGTTCATAATTATATGTAAATAAAGTATATTATAGTATTATTATAAAAGATGGGAGGATATAAATGAATTACAAAATTGTGAGGTTCTTACATTATACATACAAGTGATATATTATCCAAATGGTGTACTATTAATAAATGGCAAGATATCATAAGTTAAGAATGTACACTTGAGACCCTAGAGCAAACACTAAAAAAATCAAACACAGGAGTATAGCTAAAAAGCCAATAAAAGAGATAATAGTAGGTTGCTAAATTTCGCTATAACTTTCTGTTTTCTCTCTAAGGTAACTGTAAATAACAGGAACCAAAAGGTAGACATTTTAAATTGTAATCTTGGTTTATATATGAATTAGCTGTTGTTTACTTCATAGTCAAGGAGTGGTTACAGGAGGTTACAGGAATTTTTTTTTTTATCTAATCTATTCTCTCTTACATTTCTGTGGAATACATTTTACAGAACTAATCTAATCATAATCCTGGAATCTACCTTAAGCAATGAATTAATCAATCAATCAGATTGGGAATGAACGCAAAATTTAAGAACCAGTAGACAGAATGTACAAAGATGTCTGCTTTAAATCTTAATCACAGGGGCATCTGGGTGGCTCAGTGGGTTAAGGCTCTGCCTTCAGCTCAGGTCATGATCTCAGGGTCCTGGGATCGAGCCCCACATCAGGCTCTCTGCTCAGCGGGGAGCCTCCTTCTTCCTCTCTCTCTGCCTGCCTCTCCGCCTACTTGTGATCTCTCTCTGTCAAATAAATAAATAAAACCTTTAAAAATAAATAAATAAATAAATAAATAAATAAATAAATAAATAGATTTTAATCACACAGTCCAATTTTCAATGACCAACTGTGCTGAGTGCAACTTAATTTTTATCTTTAAATTTTATTAAAACATATAATACCACCATATTTTCTTTCTTTCTTTTTTTAAATATATTTTTTAAAGATTTTATTTTTTTATTTGACAGACAGAGATCACAAGTAGGCAGAGAGACAGGCAGAGAGAGAGAGAGGGAAGCAGGTTCCCTGTCAAGCAGAGGGCCTGATG